>NW_024468936.1:2536519-3136519 GCF_010015615.1 Cucurbitaria berberidis CBS 394.84 | reverse complement strand
GAGCTTTCCAGTAACTGGATCCTCGCCTCCGCAGGAACCATGTTGCAACGATAAAGTCCAGGTCTTGGTCGTTGAGAGTGCACAACGTCCGCATGGCTGAGCTTTGTCGCACTTGACCTTGAGTCGATGACACCGAGTGCAAGATAGACAGGCTCGGGCGCGCTTCTGCTTCTTCACAGTGTGCTCATGGCTGGAGTCTGTCGTTGACAGCGCTACAAGATCTGGAGTAATCGCATTGTTGAAATTTGATTCTGAAGAGCCTTCAGACAGAGGAGAGCTTTCGCTAC
The DNA here is from genome assembly GCF_010015615.1 of Cucurbitaria berberidis CBS 394.84. Lineage (NCBI taxonomy): Eukaryota > Fungi > Ascomycota > Dothideomycetes > Pleosporales > Cucurbitariaceae > Cucurbitaria > Cucurbitaria berberidis. The sequence goes on along the minus strand of NW_024468936.1, from coordinate 3,136,232 downwards.
TCTGAGTGTCATAGACACAAGACACTCCAGTGCGTTGGCAGCGTGTGCAAATCGGTCGAACTTTGTCGCATCGTCGCTTAGCTTCACGGCATCGAACGCACGTCTGCACTTCTCGGGTTTGGGTCAGAGCGAATAAAGGTAAAGAGAACGGGCTTCAATTATATTATATATCGGCGATACTCGGTCACCCGGTGGAAGGGTGCAGGCGACGCATCTTTAATAGGCTTCAAGCGTGCGGATGATGGGATGAAGGTGCGGTACTTAACACCGACTACGACCGACGACGCTACATAGCGTTTACGGCCCATACATCGAGTATAGCGCCTAGCCCCTGCGTATAGTGTCACAGGAAGGCGTTCCCATAACACCGACATAGCTCACTACTGAATGTAGTAATTGGTTCTCAAAGTTCTCAAAGTATCCTCAACGTACGCGTTCAATTTCTTCTGCCCAGGGTAGTCTATAGCTTTCAATTATAGTTTCTTAACCTGCCTATTTTAACAAGAATAACGCTAGCTTTAGTTACCTAATTTCTGCTTTTATATTTAATTAAATATTAATTTTAAACTTTTTTTATTCTTTTAAAAAATTTTACTATTATTTTAATGCTTATAGCCTGTACGGCCTACCCAGCTATTTATTTATTATTTTTTAGAATTATTTAAAAAAAGCTAAGTAGTTTAGATTAATAGCAGTAAAAATAAAAATAAATATTTTTTATATAAAAAGTTAAAGTTGCTAAATTTTAGCATTTTTAATATTTTTAACTATTAGAGTATTTTTTATAAGCTATTAGTAAATAGTTATAAAAAAATAATTTTTTTTTACTAAGTATTAGTTTTTAGTAGAAAAAGATACTTTATATAAAAGCTATTATTTTTTTTATTTTTTTAAACTGTAAAATCCTGCTTTTATAAATACTATTATTTAAAAGCCTGTTATAGGTTAATATATTACACAGGCGAGTTAGTTGCCCGGTTAAGTTAGTTACAATGCTAAAACCCTACTAAAATTAGTAGTTTTTTACTATTAAACGCGATGCTTTAACACAATAATATGCAATTTTTTTAAAAAAAAAACTAAATATAGCTTACAGTTTAAGTTTTAAAATATAATATAAATTTTTTTTAATAAAAAGTTGCGCAGATCTATAGCATTTTTTAAATAATATTTAGTAATTAATTAAAAAGAAAGCTTTTATAATACAATACTAGGCCTAATAAAATAAAGCTTTTTTTAATAAAAAAAAAAATAATTGCTTAATATATATTCTACTTTAAAGACTAAGGATTTCCGCCTTAACTAGCTGCTATAAATAATATAATTAATATTTTGCTAGCTAAATATAGGCAACTACTTATTAGTAAAAATTAGGCTAATATATTTATTAAATAATATTTATAGTTTAATACTAGGACTTTTTAAAAGTACAATTACTAAAAAGTTTTATATAAAGATTTTAAGCTTATATAAGACTAGTTCTAATTTATAAAAAATATAAAAGCTAAGCATAGTATTTAAAATAAAAATATATATAATTTTAATAAAATAGGCTTTATAATAGGCTAGATATTATATAAAATTATTATTTTAAGTGCTAATTATTAAGAACAGCTAAAAATGGTGCAGCAAAGTAATTAAAAATAAGTAATAGTAATTTAAAGTATTAACGCAATAAAATAAATTATTTTATTTTTTATTATTTTTACAGGCAAAAACTACTTTTTAGCTTAGTATAAAAAAGATAGCCTGCTTTACAATTAAATTATTATAATTTTTAAAAATAGCTAAATAATAAATAAGCTTACTTTTAAGTAGTTAAAGCACTTTAATAAATATATTAAAAAGAAAATTATTAGTACTTATTATTTATTTATTATTAATAGTTATAAAAGCTATGTATTAGTCTAATTCTAGCAGTACTATAAAAAATAAAAAATTATTACTTTTTATATGCTTTTGCATTTATTGCACTTATTATAGCTACTTAATATAAATTATTTTATACTTTTAAAAAAAGTATATAAGTGCTAAGCCAAAAAGCTAATGCGCAATAATATTAACTATATTATTAAAATTAAGTTTTTACTATGCTTTAAACTAGTTTTTAATACTGCTATTATAAAAAGCAATATTTTAAGTAGCTTTAAAAGCGCTAGTTTAGTTTTTTTTAATTTTAAAGTTATAATATTAAAACTTAATATTTAGTTATATACTTTATTACTACTTATTATTAAAAATAGTCTTTAGGAGTTAAAAATACTAAACAATACTTTAAAATTTAAGTTTTAATTAATACTAGTTAAAACAAAAATTTAAAGGCACTTAAATAGTTTTTCTACTTTAATAGTTAAAGCTTTTAAAAAAATTTTAAAAAGTGCAGCTATAGTTGCGCATAAGCTTATATTAGCGCAAAAAAAAATTACTAAGCTTTAAGCAGCTAATAAAGCTGCTATATAATAAAAATTATATAAAAAAAAGCAAGTATAAAAAAAAAAAACTTTTATAATAAAAAATAGTTTTTAACTAATAATTTTAAAAGAGTTTAGGGCGCGTAGTAATAGAAAAAAAGTAAAAAAATAAGCGTATACTAAAGTAGGTAAGCTTTTTTAAAAGTGCTATAAATATTATAGTAAAGCTAGGTATAACGCGCAAATATATAAGCAAAAAATAAAAGTAATTTTTAAATAAATTAGCTTATTATAATTTACTGCTATAGTTTTTTACAGTGCTATACTGTTGTGCATAGTATTAATTTTAGTAAAGTTTTAGTATTATAACTAACTTAACCGGGCAACTAACTCGCCTGTGTAATATGTTAGCTAAAAAAAATTTAATAAATTAATATTTTAATAAGCAGCAAAAAAAAAAAAATTATTTTATTATTATATAAAAGTGCAGTAGATAGAAGATAAAAGTTATAAAGTAAAACAGCTTTATATATACTTTAAAAATAAATAATTTTTTATATAATTATAACTTGCATTAGACTTATTAATAATTATTAAAAGCAGAAAATTAATATTTAGTACTATAAAAGAATAATAATAAAGTTTAAAACTATAGTTAGCAACTATTTTAATTTATTTTAAAAAAATTAATATAATTATAAATATTTTTGCACTTAAAGTACTTTTATAAAACTAGCAATAGCTCAACTAGGGCGTAGGCGCTTTGAAAATCCTCTTAATGTAGTAATTGGGCATTAGTGTGAGAGCATGTAGTCTGAGACTTCGGGGGCGTCCGGAACCGCACCGAGTCTCTTTCTAGCCTAGGTACTTTCCTAGATCAAGATTACCTCAGGCCTCTCCAAGCAAACATGTGAATATCCTCAAGATTTAACACCGATCGAGGACCGATGGGTCTACGGAGGCGTTTTCTCGTTACGGCCTCAATGCTATAAGTGACATCCCATCTCCTGTTCTCTATATTCTTCACTACACTCGCCCCCTTTTTCTTGATCTCGTATAAACTGTATCACGAGGACATTCAACACAGAGAACAAGCATGGGTTCCGAATTCGCATGTTCACTTCTAAAAATAAAGATGAAGCGCTTCAGCGCTCATGATGGACAGGCATCGATGATCGCGGTCTGGGATAGATGGAAGCTACCCCGCTTTGGGGTAACCACCTAGGCAGCTGTGATCTACTAGGTACTATCTTATCTCTAGCAACATATCCAAACTTCATGACATCTGAAACACACCATTTTGTTGATACCAGTTTCTTGATATATAAACATTGTCATGACGACTGGTACTGACGACGCACCCAGCCTTCCGGACGCGACTACCCATGATGAGGCTCACAACGGCGCAGCAGCATATTTGCAGTCGCGGCTCGCTGTTAGGAACGACATAACTGACGCTGATTTCGACGTCCCGGTGATTGACATTTCACCATCCTTCTCTTCGTCCCTTGAAAACCGCCAGGCGGTGGCAGCCCAAATCCAGAAGGCGTGTACGACCTCTGGATTCTTCTACATTACCGGCCACCGCGTACCAGAGAACGCGAGGAAAGCCATATTACGACAGGCCGAGCGTTTCATGCATGAACTCAATACCGGACAGAAGGAAGAGTTGCATGTAAAGAACAGCAAGTTTGGGCTAGGCTGGGAGCCGAGCGATTATACCTCCATTGCAGGCGATCAAGAGCAGAAAGAGGTATTCAATTTCGCGTATGAAGAAGCGCTCGACCCGACAGGCGGAGATGGGCTGTATCGGAATCTGGATGGCACCAAGTACAAAGGGAATCTATGGCCAAAGGAGCAAGACTTACCTGGGTTCTACGACGCAGTAAAAGAATACTATGGCGCTGTAAGTAAAGCCGAAAGACTATATAAAAATCGTATAGTCTTGACTCTTCAAACAGGTACTTGATCTGGCACGACACCTGTTCCGCCTCTTCGCCCTCTCACTCAATCTCCCAGAAACCTACTTTGACTCCATGACTACGCACCCCGGCGGCATCGCAAGACTACTCTACTACCCGCCGCCCAAGAACCCCCAGCCAGTCGGTCCATCCTCAGAAGAGCAGATTGGTCTCGGCGCGCACTCGGACTACGAATGTTTTACTCTTCTTCTCACCTCCTCTACACCCGGGCTCGAGATACTCAAACCCTCGGGTCAGTGGCACATTGCGACATTCATACCCGATTCCTTCATCGTCAATGTCGCAGACTTTCTCATGCGCTGGACGAATGGGTTGTACTTAAGCACGGTGCATAGGGTTGTCAATCGAGGGACTGAAGCGCGGTACAGCGTGCCGTTCTTTTTCTCTGTGAACTATGATACGGTGATTCAGACTTTGCCGACTTGCTTGAAGGAGGGAGAGAAGAGTGTGTGGAAGCCGATAGAGGCGGGAGAGTACATTTTGGAGAGGCTCAATGCTACTACGCAGTATGGGTTGGGGTTTCAGGAACAAGGTGTGGAGTCCAGTCAACAGACTAGGCAACTCAATCAATGAGGATGGGCAGACAGAGACAGACCTTGGACTTCAATATGGTGATTGCGTCATGACCCAGATGAGACGATTTGCTTGACCGCCTTTAAGCGGATCGAAGTGGCTGAATTGTGGCGGTGAATGGGCCCATCGCTCTCGCCGGACGGGCAAGCCTCTCCTACGACACCACGTCACGTCGCCCACCCATTTCACCCTGCAAACAGTTCTGCGGCATACTTTAAAGCTGACCGCATGCATAGGTGCGAATGCGCTGTTGCCTTAAGCTATTGTCGCGCTACAAGGCAGCAGCGGAGATCGGCGACGCAAAATCCAGACTCTCAGCCTCAACCGTCGGTTAATCACAACGATCAAACGACTTACTGATAACTCCGCCATAATCCTTCAGTTCCCCTAAAGGCTCCCAAAGGGCGGTAGTGGATGCATGTAATGTAGAGTTTCCACGTCGAAGCTGAAGGGCGGGCTGTGCTGCTCCACGACAATCACTTAGCGATGCCGTCGCGATTGGATGAATGTATGAGCCTAGCGCTACAGCCATAGGCACCAGCCTCACCGGCGACCCGCAACACGGTTGCTGATGCAGTTCACCATCGAGTCACATTTGGGCGCCCTTCTAAGCTTCAGCCAGTTTGTGTATAAGTGTCTTTGGTTTCTCTTCTCTTACGTCCCTCGCCCAAACTCCTGCTGTTTGACTCCCAGTTTTACCAAGACAAACCGGGGTCTGGTGACTCTTGCTTACGGCTTGCACATTTATTAATTCGCCTAGGGCGCTCTTCAGATTCCCTATTCAGTACTCTCTTTCAACCGCTCTCCCTCCCTCTCTGCCAAGATGGACTTCTCACGCATACTCAGTATGGACCTCAACTCCTCGAACTCAACCTTGAGTCTTCCTTCCATACTCATGGATGCACTGGTGCCCGGCTATGGAAATATTTCCCAACTCATTTATCGTCTCTGTGGCATCGATGTCGGTTACGTTGTTTCTGGCTGCCTTGTACTGTTTGGCCTCTTTCACGGAGGGCAATTTCTCTACAACCAAAGCTTCGACTACATCGCTTCCTACTTCACCTCATCGATATACATCGAAGACAACGACAATCTGTACAGTCAGGTCATGAAATGGGTTGCTGAGCAGCGCATGACCAAAGTCAGTCGAGATCTCAAGGCCGTCTCCAAGTGGGTGAACAATTACCAAGACGACGAAGATGAGCTGGACGACGATGACTTCGATGTTCTCGACGAGAAGGGTATCTTCAACTTTGAGAAGTGGGCTGGCAACATCCCGCCGCGCTACGAGCCAAACTACGGAAGCGACAGGTTCTATCACGATGGACGCTACTTCCAGTTCTCACGCGAGAAGAAAGAGAACAAGTGGAGTAGCGATGATGATGAGTCTCTGGTCATTCGATGCTTTGGTCGCAGCACGCAGCCTATCAAAGACTTGCTCAATCACGTCAAGAGATGGACACTTAACAAGGAGAACAAGATGACTAGTGTCTACCGAGCACCTGCAGAATCCCACGGCGGCCGTATGTGGAATCGTCAGTCCTGTCGTCCGTCCCGGCCAATGCATACTGTATCCCTGGAGCAGCAGCAGAAAGCCAAGATAGTAAGAGACATCAACGAATACTTGCATCCCGTCACGGCACGCTGGTACGCATCGCGTGGTATCCCATATCGACGCGGTTATCTCTTCCATGGTCCTCCCGGCACTGGAAAGACATCCTTGTCGTTCGCTCTAGCTGGTATCTTTGGGCTCCCAGTCTACTGCATCTCACTCAATGAGGTCGGTCTTACAGAGTCGGACCTTGGAACCCTGTTTAGCCAGCTTCCCCGCCGCTGCATCGTACTTCTAGAGGATATCGACAGTGCTGGACTGCGCCGCGATGATATGCCAACTGGCATGGAAGGGACGGATCCCATTTCGCCTGCGTCTGAAACTGCTGACGGCTCCGAAGATGGCCTCACAAAGATCAGCAAGACGGATGTGTTCCTGAAGGATCCGAGCAAAAAGAAAGCCGCCACCGTTGCCACCAAAAGCCTAATCAGTCTCAGCGGGCTGCTGAATATCATCGACGGCGCCGCATCCCATGAGGGACGAGTTCTTATCATGACGACAAATTGCCCCGAGAACCTTGATCCTGCGCTGATCAGACCAGGCCGTGTGGATCTTCAAGTGCTCTTCACCCTCGCGACACGCGAGCAGATACGCGACATCTTCACACGCATGTACAGCACGGAATTCGACGCTGGGGAAGTCAGAAGCAGAGCTAGCAGTACCAAACCCACACCCAATTCTTCTAAGACGACCAACAGGCAAAATGACGACCTCCTCGCACTTGTCCGTGCTGAATCAAGGCTTGACACTATTGAGCCGGAGAAGCTGGTCGAGATGGCACAGCAGTTCGCCGATCAACTACCTGAGGCCAGGTTCTCGCCTGCAGAGATACAGGGCTACTTGTTGATGCGAAAGCAGGACCCCACAAAGGCGCTTGCAGAAGTTGGGAAGTGGAGGGACGAGATACTCGAGTCTAAGCGGAGCGGCAAGAAGGTTGTCAATGTGTTCAACTGAGTTAGAGATCACAAAATCCTTTGCATGGCGATGGCGTTTACATGGTGGAGGGTTTCGGTTGGTTTTCTTTGCATTAAAGCAAAGCACGTGGGCTTGTGCAAGCATCGCCTTATGTAGTGATGGAAGGAAACAAATACCATCGCTTTTTCTCTACTTCTATACCTGAATAGCTCACCGCGACTTTTTCAAATACCAACTTGCTCTACATAAGCCCGTCTCTGTCGCATACGTCACGTCACACCCAAGTCAAGCTCGACTTGTGAGGCTGTGCGAGATTTAGCGGCGCAAATCTAAACCTAAAAGGCGGCAAGGTTCCAAGCCAATCCCCTTTCGTCACCGGATCGTGCGCATCTCGTATTCGAAATTGACGGTTTATGCTTGGCAGAGGTGCAAATGTGCGGCTGAATGACGATTAGAAAGAACAGAACATCAAAGCGAGTTGACAAATCCACCCATCTGAGCGACATCGCTACTCCAATTTTTATTCTTCTATTCTCAAACTGAAATTCACACTGAAATCAATAAAGAAAATAGCAAAGGAAACGGACAACGCCCTGCATGGCTGTACTTAGTAGCGCCGCGCCTCATCTAGGCATCTCCACAAGGGGCTTTTTGTGGCGTTTTGCGCTCCTTGATACGATTAGTTTCTCACAAGATACACAATGCACCATTCTCTTTTCAGCGCGAAAATGCACAAAGGCGGGGCCCCGGCCCCTGTGCGCCTTACGGCAGGGCTAAATGTTAGGCTTTCAGGAGAGCGTGGCCGACATATACGAGATGGCGCTTGCATGGCGTTCAAGGCAACACGGGAGCTACGGCACGCTGGTGGGTGTGTATTAAAGAAGATGGTGTCCCGTGTGTTTTTCGTACGTGACGTTCTGCTTTCGAAGTGTGTATTTACGAGGAGGTTCTTTTTGGCTTCTTTCTCTGGACTCTCGGGCTTCGATTCAGTTGGTGAAGAGTTGAAGGAGGAAATCTGTGGACCTAGAGTCATAGTAGGATAACGCGAAGAAGAGGTTATTTTTCAGGTTCAAGACGAATAGAGACGACTCATTACGACGACTCACAACAGTCCTCACGGTTGGAGCAGACGAACCTGCATCTCTTGCCGCCGCCGTACTGCGCCGCTTCGTACTCGTCGAATACATACCCTGGGCCGCACCGTATTGGGACTTGGTCTATTTTTCCCTTAACATGAAAACCTTCACAGCGCTTTCGGCGCTGATAGCAGTTGCCTCTGCGCAAGGCATAAGCTCTAGGTTCGGCAGGACAACACAGTCCTTGGATGTCAAGCCGACATCGATAGGAGACGTAGAGCCTACCGCCACAGAGACAGTCTCCGGCCCAATACAAACAGAACGCGCATGTGCGGCAATAGCAGACTCTGTGTCAGACACTGTTCTGAAACTCCCAGCCGTGGACGCTGAGCTTGCATATGCATGCCTAAAGACCGTACCTATTATTGCAAAGGATGCTTCGTCTACAATCGATTCGATAAAACAGATGGTGGAGTTCCAATCAACACTATCATATCTGAAAGATCCACCGAAAGGATACCCAAATGGAGCAGTAGATATCATGGCAGGGCTAGAAGACATCAAATCAAGAGTGAACAAGGGAGATTATACGAACGAGTACGATTTCGAAAACGACATTGCCTCTCTCTTGGTCAAAGCGCATGACGGCCATCTAAACTTTCAAGGCATGGCTTATGCGGGCGCGTTCAGGTGGCGGAGAAGCAGTAGCATCGCCCTGATTTCGGCGTCCAAAGATGGCAGTGAAGAACCGAAGGTGTGGGCAATCGCAGACTTCAACACCACAGATACCAGCTACACACGCTCGCCTATCACGCAAATCAATGGAAAGGACGTCGCTCAATTCCTGCAAGACGAGGCTAATCTGATTGCGTATCATGATCCAGATACCAGGTACAATGCCATGTTCTTTCTGCAGTCCGCTGAGAACTTTGGGTACTTCACGAATCCGCGTTTTTACCCTGGACCTACGACTAGTGTTACGTATGAGAACGGGACGTCAGACGAGTATAAGAATGTTGCAGTCGTCGTGCAACCCAGGGCATGGCAAGATATCACCGACCCCAAATCCTTCTACGAAACATACATCATCCCGCAAGCAAGCTCGCGGAAAATCAAGAAGCGAGACCCGAACGACCTGCCAATGCATTTGGAGAATCCAAGGGATCATGAGTTTAGGAGCTATTCCCCCATACAGCAGGGTTCAGTACCGCTCCTCTACCCTAAACCTGTTGTTGCGCACTCTGCCCCCAAGGTTCCTTTGGCCGGCTACTTCCTATCTACCAGCGTAGGCCAAATCGGCGTCTTGGTCGTTCAAACATTCAATACCAACAAAACAGCCGAAGCCGTTGAGTTTCAGGCCGTGGTGCAAAATTATATTGCCCAAGCCAAGTCCCGCGGCGTGGAGAAGCACATCATCGACGTGCGGGCCAACGGCGGCGGCAAGGTGTTGAGCGGGTACGACATGTATCTCCAATTCTTCCCATCCCAGGAGCCACAGACACAATCGCGATACCGCGGTCACCGAGCCAGCGAACTCTTCGGGAAATCAATATCCTCGTTCCTTAAACTCACCTCGTTGAACGCCGAACTTTTCACCTCGCCCTTTAGCAACGATGGATACGTCAACTCGAAGCTGGAAAAGTTCAATAGTTGGGCCGACATGTATCCGCCCGAGACCTTCCACAACGACCGCTTTACGTCACTGCTGAAATACAATCTCTCAGACCCGTTGATGACATCCAACCCGCGCTTAGGACTCGGCATCACGGTGACGGGCTACAACGACCGATCAAATTTCACGGCCGACCCCTTCCGCGCAGAAGACATCATTATCCTCTCCGACGGCCTCTGCGCCTCGACATGCGCCCTCTTCCTCGAACTCATGGTCCAACAATCCCACGTGAAAACCCTCGCAGTAGGCGGCCGTCCCCACTCCGGTCCCATGACCCCTGTAGGCGGCACAAAGGGCACTCTAGTCCTACCTTCTACCTACCTGCAATCGCTCAGTGCCTACACAATCCAAAACTTCGCATCCTCCCGCTCCGAAGCGCGAGATTGGGCGTCCTTTGTGCCGAACCCGTTTCCCATCGCAGTAGCCGATGCATCTGTTAATTTCCAGGATAATATCCGCGCGGGTATGGAGAAAGGGGGTATGCCGACGCAGTTTTTGAATGATAGTGCTAGTTGTCGGATTTGGTATCAGCCGGATATGCTTTTGAATGTTACGAAGCTGTGGGAGAGGGCTGCGGTTGTGGCGTTTGGAGGGAAGGATGGCGGGTTGAATGAGCAGTCGTGTGTGTCGGGGAGTGTGGCTAGTCGTGAGATGCAGGTAGGGAAGGGAGAAGGGAATCCGTCAAGTGGTGGGAATGGGACGGCGGATAAGAAGGATGCTGCTGCAGGGCTAAGGCCTGGGTGGGCGGCCGTTGGGGTTTGGGCGGTTGTTGTAGGTGTTAGTTTCTTGGTGTTGTGAGAGGATGTGTATGTATTTTGAGGGATATTGTGGAGAGGTGCATGCCTGGCGTTTAAGCACTTTGCGATTCCAGTGCGGTTTATTATATAGACATGATCTGGCAAATTAGATACCCTTGACGAGTAGAGTTTGCTCGCTCTTGAGATGTACACCACAATACTGCAACCTAATTTGTGTTGTTTCTCCACTGAACTACTCACTAAGTCCCTGTGGCTAGTTCGACTCAATGACTCACCATCATTCACAGCTACATGTTCCATACATAGCTCAGCTTTCCAATCACTTCTTGATACCAACGACGACCAGATTCCGCGGGCTGTGTTTGTACTCAAACACCGGCTCTACCCACGCATGCTCAACCTCATCCTGCTCTTTCAACCACAGCCATCGGTCCGTAACAACAACTGACTCAACAACACCCGCACTGAAAGCCATTAGGCTCCACATAACACTGAGCTCTTTCTTCCGCTCTGCATAATCAACTTCGTACTTTCTGATATCTTCGTCCGTCAAACCGTCCAACTTCTCCCGAATAAACTCGGGATCCACTTCACAAAATGAGTTTGGACTGACAAGCTTCTCAATCGCAGCACGCACGTAACTGAGAAAATCACTGTACACAAACTTCCGTAGCGTACCGATCGTAAGCGGTGTGCTTGTGCCGTCTGAGCTCAGTCCAGGCCCACGACCATAGCGTGGTGTCCAGTTCACTTGCGAAGTGTGGCCATTCGCCGAAACAGCACTAGAAAGGCCTTCAGCATCGAGTGGGGCGGAAATGACACCGCGATCGAGGAAAATGCGTTGCAGAAGAGCGCGAAAGAAATGACGTGTGAAGAAGAGTTCGCTGTCGTCATGACCCCAGTTGAAAGGTGCTTGGACGGCCATCATGCGCGCTGTGATGTTCAGACGGACGCCTTTGGGCCGGCCGTCGTCCACGCCATCGCTTCCGACACCTCCATCGACGGGTTTTAGTGGCCGGTATGGGAGCGGGTATTTTTCGAGTTTTTCTGACATGGGAAAGCCATGGGGATCGAAAGCGTTTGACGTGGCTACTAGACGCGGATGATTTGGCCGGAGAGTAGGCAGCTTGTATGTCGGCGGGCCGAGACGCTCGGTTACGAGGTTATAACAACACCCCACCATGGCTACGGCGGATATGTGGGGGTTGAGGAGGAGGGAGCGGAGGCCGTGGTGGACGAGGTTGCCGCAGGAGTGCAGGGATATGACCATTGCGTTGACTTCCTTTGGCTTTGGCACAGCGTCGAGGGCTGAAGGCTCTTTAACGACGGTGGAAGTCGAGGTGACATTATCGTCTTGGACGCGAGAGGTGTCAAGGACTTGGTCAATAACAGGTGTGAGATCGCCGTCTTTGATGATGTGTTCGACGTATTGTACGCTGCCGTGGCCTTGGTTGTATATCTGAAGGTTTGTGGTAATGGTCGGTTTGACTTGATTGTCCGCAGTCGACTTCAACAAGGCCGGTTGCTTCGCATCTGATTGTAAGACAACGTCGCTTTGTACCCCATTTTGGAGTTGCGAAGCGTTTGAAGGAAGATCGGTGTTTGGCAGTGGAGTACAACCATTCGCGTCACATCCCGTCTCTAGATTTCGTTCCTCCGTGCTTGCTATAGGCCCCATAACAGGAACGGTGGTGGATCCATTGGCCTCGCTCTTCTTACCAATTTTCACTTTCCCATACTTGGCTCGAAACTCTTTCTTGTTCCTCATGACTACAGGCTTTGGTACCAGCTTGGCGAGGACGTCCATGTTCTTGGCTCCCTCGATGTTGTGCTGCTTGCTTTCCACAGCTACGATGTGCTTAGAGTACGGCGCGGCAGCAAGGGCTCGGCCAAGATAATTCTGCCCGGAGCCAAAATCGACAAGATGCGTAATGGGTTTCTTGTCAGACGCTGCTATCTCAGAGGTCAGTCTGTCGACATAGCGCGCAAAGTTGTCGACCTCGTGTACTTTCTTGACTTTCATGCCCATGGCGATATGGCGTGGTATGGCTGCCTTTGTAGGTTTGAGACCAGAGTTTGGTGGAGGAAACTCGCGGGCTAGCAGATGCTTTCGCACACGCTTAATATACTGTAGTAACTCTTCTGGTGGAGGTGGCCCTCCTCGCCAGACGGAGTTTTTGGTGGCATCTTCTACATCAAATTGACGGAGATCTTCCCTCATCAGTAGGTCCAGGATGTCCATAATGTCCCGGGTCTTGAACCAGTCCCGCCATGGTTGAGGCAAGATAGCTGAGTAGAGATCAGGTGACCTAGTATAAAAATCGAGGATGTGAACGCCGCCACATAATATTTGGAGTAGCCTTGAGGAGGTAGTGAATTCCAAGAGTGACTCGACATACTCGTCGACGTCCGAGAATTCAATAGGAAGGGGCAGAGCAGTTTCGGGCCCCATTGTGTCACCCGTAGTCCCTCACACGAACAGTCAGCTTAGTTTGATTCTGTACTCTGGACGTATAACGATTCATGAGGAAAAGTGCAGTCGAATGTGCCTGTGGTGGGATTTTTTTAGGAAGTTCTGGGTCCGTGCGGTACTGAGCCCCTGCCCTGGATATCCGCGGCATTGGACAGCTTCATGATGACGCTCCAACATCGCGACTTAGGCTTCCACACGTCCATCTTCATTCACTAGCATTGCGTTGAGGCTTGGTTTGTATCGCCTCGCCCAAGATGATGTCCTCACAGGGTGACGAAGATCCCTTCCTGCAGGTACAAGCGTAAGACAGTCCTGTTGGAAACCTAGATAGCTGTATTGACGACTATCACAGAGATGTTTTGTCTGCCCTCAACACTTGCCGGCCCCTGTTCAAATCCTACCTGCGCATCCGGTCCTCTGCTTCTTCCGCGAACAGCCCCGAGCTTCGAGAAGCCCGCAGCGAACTCGAGCAGACACTGCAAGATCTCAACCAGGACCTCGAAGATCTGGTCGAGAGCGTCCAGGCCGTCGAGCATGACCCCTACCGCTTCGGGCTCGAGATCGATGAAGTCGAGCGACGCAGGAAACTGGTCAAGGATGTTGGAGACGAGATCGAGAACATGCGCGAAGAGTTGCAGCAGACGGTCGACAATGCGCGCAACAAGGGAAAGAGTGCAGTGAATGGAGATGTCCTGCCTGACCCAGACTCATTTGAAGAAGAGGACAACTACGCAGCGTTTGAGCAGGAGCGACAACTCGAGATGATGCATGAGCAGGACGAAGCCCTCGACGGCGTCTTCCGCACCGTGGGCAACCTACGCCAGCAAGCCGACGACATGGGCCGCGAGCTCGAAGAGCAGGGCGAGATGCTCACTGATGTCGACAACGTGGCTGACAGAGTGGGCAGCAAGCTCCAGACGGGCATCAAGAAGGTTGGCTGGGTCATCAAAAAGAACGAAGGTACGGCTGGCCATGGAATACACAATTGACACTACTAACTGTTCGCTTTGTAGATCGGTGGTCCAGTTGCTGCATTGCACTCCTCATCTTCGTCTTAATACTATTTCTCACTCTGCTTGTCATACTCTGAGGAGCTAGCAAAAGAAAGGATCCATACATTGTCCCGCGCGGCCCTACAACGAGCACCTCTCGGGAGCTAGCAATCCGAAACTGTATACTTAGGCAACATGGAACAACCGCCCGGATAACAAATTGTGCGCTCTGGCTTGCGGCAGTAATGCTGCGGTCGCATATCCACGATGGCGCGCCGTATCCAATAGATTCGCTCTTTGTCTCAACCGGATAAACATGGGGGAAGGTACCATGGATATCGTCGTTATATCTCCATGGGTATAGGCATGATAAAAGCATCGGAAAGTCGTCGCACGGTGGCATTGGCCAGCGTAGACGGATCTATTGGTTGCCCGGGGATGTTCGCGGCTCCGGGGCAATGCAGGTATGCCCCTGGCAACCTCGCATTATCGTGTTGTACAGTCGCGAGCCACGACCTCGCCGCCCACGACGCCCCATTCGCTCACCATCACATACTGATAGCGCAGCACGAAGCTGGTATCAATCCTACAGTGGTGTCTATCAATTCAGTACAAGTTATGACGGAGTTATACCAGACTAATTACGTCTTTATAGACTTCTATCAACATGTGTTTCGTCCACAAATCTCCCAACCAACAGCATTCCTCAGTGTTCTCCCTCGCACAAGATCCTTCGCTTCCCCAGTTCGCCTTACAATTGCTCTGTCAACTCGATGGAATGCACTAACACCTCCCCAGCCGCTCCTCATCTGCGCAACCGGTCCCGCTGCTTCTGAGACACAGCTGGTCTGGGGACCTGTTCAGGCAAAATCTTCATCTCCACCACTACCTTCGCGGCGACCAGTACAGGTTTACCCGTTACGCCTGTCGCTCTTCCTTTTTCTTCTACAACTGTCGCTCACAACTCGACATTCTGTTTACATTTTAATGCAATCTTGACGATGATCACGTCGTTCACATTCGCTTACCACTGTGTACAGCCGTCACTCCTGCTCGACCGGCATCAGGCGACTAAGACCCAGAAGTGACTGAATGGATAGGCCAGACCGCGGCAGGCGCGGAGCTGAACATCCGCCTGGCAAATTCGAGATCAAGACGATCGCCATCAACATCAGCATCAAGGTTCCGCGTCGAAAGTTTACCTTGATAACCATCTCGTTCCTCCTTAATGTTCTGCTCTGGAGCTCTCTCATATGTCTTGGTATTTCAATCTACCAGGTCGCATCGGATCCCAAAGACACAAACAACATTGCGCCGGTGGTGCTAACATCGACCTCCGTAAGTTCACTTTGGTATATTCATAATAGCATTACCCTTATCAATATAGGCTCTTGTAACGATAGCATACACCTTCTTTCATACCATCATTTCACTCAAGCAACGCATATGGACGCATCAACGACGACATCCATCCGCTGTCGAGAAGACTGACTATGTCGCCATTCGCACGGTAGTCTCCTTGTGCGTCCTCTGGCTTTTGACGTCTGGTTGGAACATGATCATTGTCGCTCGCAGGCCAATATGCCTACCCGAGGGACCCGAGGGACCAGGAGCTCAAAGATGGGAAATTGGGTCGACCTGTCAAGTCAGCCGTATAGACATGTCGTTCGCCATGATCGCGCTGTGAGTGCACCTCTGAACTCAATATGTGGGACAGGAATTGACTTGGGTTCAGCATTGCGTCGTGTACCTTATTCGGTGTACTCGGTGCGGTTAGACGTCCTTTCGAAGCACACCTATTCAAGCACGGTTACGAACAACCGGTGGATTATTATTCAACACCATGTGTTTCCCGAAGAGGCTCCCCAGTACGGCCTATATCCTATGCTTCGGATAAGCAACTTCATCGACGAGGCAGGTCCGTATCCACCTGGAGAAGCAACGCGTCCATATTCTCGAACACGGATGTTGACACGCTGGATTTGAATTATGGTCCACCGCCATCGACTATTCACGCTCCTTCTCCAGTCCGCTCATTAGGGCTGGGAATCTTCACCTCGAATGCTACTCCACCTCCAATTCCATCTGCATATGCCGCTCCAATGCGGACCTCGTCGTTTGAGACACTACCAACTGGCTTTCACCCTTCCGTATCCCAGCACTCACTATCACGTCCGCCACTCATGTCAGGCCTCGTGTCAACATCCGGATTTGTGCCATTATCAATACCCGCACAGTATTCAGCCTCTGCATGGCGGGCTGTTCACCCGGCTAGTCCTGTCCCGTTAGGTCCTGCCTCACGCTCGCAAACACATCTTCCTAGCACAGGGTTCTTGTACCGCAACCGCTTCTCACGCTCGTCGGTATCTCTTACGCGGCCTCGCCGTCTCAGCTATACAACACCAGTGGGCAGCGTAGCTTGGAGTTCAAGAAGTGGATCCACAGGACCTGAGGGCCGAGACAGCCCATTATCCGGCGATGATGGTGCATTCATACGCGGAATGAGTCCTGTCAAAAGCCTTAATGCTGGCGGCCATGTGCGTACAGCCAGTGCGCCAGACGCCATGGCCGGTGCTCAAGAACCCGGGGCTGTCGAGCGCATGGCTATGGGGTGGAAGCCGCAACTCGCAAGGCCAAATGCAAGTCAAACCGAAAGCGAGACTCAAGAACCACCTCCGCAAACTATATCAGAGAGCCACTCTGTGCCGGTCAAGCTAGTCAAGCTTGTGCAGAGCAAATCGGCAAACTTTCTGAGTCGGTTCAGCCCGGACACGAGTCCAGATGACAACGTGAAGAAACCGCACGAAGAGCTTGAGAAGGAGCTTGTTGCCAGATCAAGCATTGCATCATCACCGCCGCCTCGACGATCAAGATCTGCGGATCCGATGAGGCATTCTAGTAATCCTGCCGATGCGGCTGCGACGATGCTGAGCAAGATGCCGCAGGACCTTAGGCTACCTAAGAGTAGGGTGTCGAGCGCTGAGGAAACAAGTCAGAGGGTGATGACGTTTGAGGAGGTGAAGAACAAACCACTGCCGAAGATTGCGGTGTTGTGATACCTCTTTTAAGCTCCCTCTCTCTCCTCTCCATTACATGTATTCATTCTTGTTGTTCGACTCGGATTGCGAACCGACTGAATACTCATGATTACAATCAAGCTTTAGATAAGCATTTTTCTTGTTGTTAGGGTAGATAACATCTGGTACCTCATTCAATGGATGGAGGAGGTTTGTGCATCGGGAAGTAAGCGTGCTAGTTAGTTAGTGCATGAGTAATCTTATTTTATATCCACCGCTCGATTGCGACGCACGAAGCAGGACGAAAATACACGGAAAGATTCATCATTATTTCTTATGCAATTGATAGGTACCAACTAATTGCTCGGACTTGACAAACATGGTAAGCAGCAAGCAACAGTATCCACCTATGCACTATAAACTTAGCTCCTAGTGCTTGCAAAGTTATCAATCGGCGCATCAGCCTTGACAGACTCCCAAATCTGCTGAATACTCTCAGCCGCCTCAGCGCTCAACTTGCCCTTCTTCAGGCCCTGGGCCGTCTGCTCAATCTGCTTGATGCTGCTCGCGCCGAAAATGACACCATCGTCGTCGCCCTTGAGGATGGAATGGTACGCAACCCAACGGTACGCGAGTTCAGCCTTGCTAATCCCTTCCTTCTCGGCGACTTGGTTCCACTTGATGAGCGCCTCGCGGAGCGCAGGCTTGTCGTAGAGCTTCGAGTACAAGCCGCCAATAGCCTGTTCGTTGAAGCGGCCCGCACCCGCATCTAGATCAGCAGCCGTCTTGGTGAGGAAGCCGCCCGCAAGGGGTGAATAGGCGTAAAAGGAGATGCCGAGCTTGCGCAGCGTAGGGAAGAGCTGCGTCTCCAAGTGACAGGCTACGGGGTTGTAGTTGCCCTGGTAGACAGTGGGCAGCGGGTAGCCTTTACTCTTTGCAATGTCATAGACCTGCTGCACCTGCTCTGCGGAAAAGTTGCTGAGGCCGAAACGGCGGAAGATGCCCTTCTTGTACGCCTCATTGATGCCGTCGAGTGTCTCTTCGAACGGGCTGCTTGTGTCGGGCGCGTGGATGTAGAGGATGTCGAATTGCTTGATCTTCACGCGCTCCAGCGAGTCCTGTGCATCGCGGATCACCTCTTCCTTGCTGACATGGCCGGGGTCAAAGCCGCCGGGGAGCTTGGTGTCAATTGTGAAGCTGGTGCGCTTGTCGAGCTCGCCGATGGCTACTTCGGAGCCGGGGTACAGACGCGCCGTGTCGATGTTTGTCACGCCGTTGGCGAGGAGGACGTCAAAACTCTGGGCTTGTACCTCAGGGCTGTGTCTGGACAGCGAGGCGCCGCCAAAAATTGTCTTCACCATTGTGGTGGTAGGCTTCAGGTGGTACTAGGGCCGGTGTTTTGATAGATGGGGTGGGTGCTCAAAGTGGAAGTTGGGATACGGGTCGCGGAAGGCGCAATTGATGATGCTCTCGATACTCAATGACGTCGGGTTTGCTCGATGATGGCTCTCTTCCAGAGCGCTACATGCCTCTCCTTATATACTCTGCCCGCTATCCATTCCGTCCGTGTGCGTGCACCGTGACTTCTGTGACGCCATATCATAGACGAACCAATAGCTTTGTTTCGAATCTACCTCGGACGAAAACCCACCAAGGAGGACCTCCTAGTTCGGACATATGTGCTATTGTATCATCGTGGTGGGTGGAAAGTCATAGACCAGCCCCACTAGCCCGCCTACCCCTCCCGGTACTTGTTGCACACCTGCATTACGTCGTGACTTAGCATGGATATGGGTGGAGTTAATCACCTTCGAGAACTTAACCAATCAAGAAATACATCCGGGGCCTAGGTATACGAATGCAGGGCTAAATGCGAAGCGATGGCTGGAGCATAGCACGCGCGTTAGTATGCAGCCTTGGGTCAGAATGGGGAGTAAAGCCAATGGAGCTCCTGAGGCACACGACCTGGCAACATGTTTTATCTAACCTAGGTGCACCATGTCTTTGGTCCACATGACGACCATGACAGTCTCACGATGGAGAACTGTGCGAGCTCGGAACTAGTTGAGTTGATTACCAATGTACATGTAGGATACAACAGTGACTATTAAACGTGTGATTATCAAAACGCTAAATATACTTTCAAGGGATATAGGTTGTGGAAAGAGACTTGGAAAAGAAGATTCGGCAGGCGATAATATGCCCATATATCGTCAACGCAACAAGTCGTTGCGGTACTGCAACAGGGGTATGCCGCCACACGCGAGGGGTTGGTCGAAGATAGAAGTCGAGAGACGCCTGAACATGGCAGGAAGGCCTAGTATTCCTTCGCCTCCATGCCGTTAGGAGGCTGAGGCACCACAGTCTTGTCGCCCACATTCTTCCAGTCCGTACTCAGGACCGTGCCGCCACTCTCTTGGTAGCTCTTCATCATCGCTCGCTGTTGATCGGGGGAAGCATCCTTGTATAGCTTCTGGAAGAAGTGTGAAGTCTCGTCGCCGCGAATCTCTTCGTTGTCTGCTTCCTCATCTGCTAACTTGTCCCAGTTCTTGGTGCCCGACTTGGATGATGTTGGGTACACTGGAGCTGACTCTCGGGACTTATTCGTGAGAATGTGAAAGGGGATGGTGGATTTGTTCTCGCCCTCGCCCTCGCCCTCAGCTTTGACTTCGCGGTCGCCTTCGAGATTGTGCCATTTCACACCCGACATTTCTTTCTTCAGTGTGACCTCGACCTTGGTGGATTTTATTTGGTACTTCGATTGAGCGGGATCGATGGGCGCGTAGAGAGGGTCGAGGACGTAGCTGTAGTCCGACGTTGAGCCGCTGATAGGGAAGGATATTGAGAATGTGTCTTTTTCGATTTCGACGGTCGCTGACTCCTTCGGTACACCCTTGGCGAGGATGGTGATAGTGACGCTCTCGTTGTTCTGATACCAGTCGACCTTGATCTTGTTCGCAGGGGTTGGCACGACAGGCTTTGGACTGCTGGCTGGCATGTCTGTCTTCTTTGGCGCATCGTTTTCGCCCTTGGCTGGGTTGGAAGGCATAGATGCGCTGGTGACTTGTACGTCAGGGACGTTCTTGACTGTGACCTTCCGTCTGTCGTCGCCGTCTGGGATGTCCTTGAGCTTTGCTGCAAGCTTCACGTTCCACATGGGGAGCATCTTGTCCTTGGGGTCAATCTCCTTGACAATGCCAAAGAGGTATTCGGCGTCACCATATCTTTCGAGAGAGAAGAGGGTGAGAGCGCGTCGGGATTGGGCATCTTTAATGAGCTCGCGTGCGCCACGTTTGTGTGCAAGAGCGACAGCGAGGTCGGCGTCGGCGAGAGCTTCGGTGTACTTTGATGAGCGCTGGTAAGCTGTAGAGCGGTTGATATAATACTTTACAGCATTCGGGCTGACGGCGAGAGCGTCGGTGAAGTGCTGAATAGCTTCGGCATATTTGCTCGCGCTGAGAGCAGCCTCGCCCTTCCGAGCGTGATCCATGGCGGGGTAAGTGTCGCTTGATAGAATCGAGTTTCGAGCAAGTGCACTGAACAGCGAGGCCTTTTATGCGCAGTTTGGGTGTATTGACGAGCTTCTAAAAATTAATGTGCACTCACAGGTTGCAGTGTTTGGGCGTGGTGTTGAGGATTCTCGATGACAACCGTGGGCAGAAGCAATAAATTCACCAGGTTGCTGCCTTCCAAAAATCTGGGGTCCAAGCTACGCTAGCCAAGAATGGCCACCGCCTCCACCAACCTACAGTAGGTGTGATCAAGGACAATACGAACGATGGCGGGAATGTGGGGGTAATAAAAGCTTTTCGGATCATTAGATGTCTTACTAAAAACACGCAAAGAAAAGTATTCTCTCCTACGATAACTAACAGGGTACAAAACACGAGCCTCTGTTGGTATATACCAGAAGGAGAAAAGGCCTCATGTAAACTCCAGCTCTTTGAAGCAAAGAAAACGAACGCGTTCTACATCTATTTCTTACGGATGTTCACACCTCAGCAATTGTACAGCTCCCTCCATGCTCAGTCCCTCTAAAATAATAGCACAGCGCCAAGGAGAACACTCGCAGCTACCATACCCATGAATCGCACGGGAACATCAACACCAGCAGCGGCACCCTGGCTGGTGCTGCCGCTAGCACTAGAGCTACCATCGGGAGTGCGGGTAGGGTTGCCAGATCCAGCAGTAGCAGTGGACTCGCTCGCTTTACCAGCAAAATGCGAGCCGGAACCAGCAAGGCCAGGACCTTTACCAGCTCCATCGTTCATGTACTTGGTCGCGCCCTTGGGGATGGCGGGCAAGGTGTTGGTCTTGACGTTCCAATCGTCAGATCCAGGGGGGCACTGAGAAGCAGAGCCACTCTGCTTGAACCCGCCGTCACCGTTGGGGTTGGCAGTCTTCTTGTACGCTTCCTTGAGGCGGTCAAAGTCCTCGTTGGGTGTGATTTTGCCGTTCTCGATCTTGACAATGCCGTAGCCGTTGGGCTCAACAGTGTACTCGTAGACAAGACCACCAGAGTAGACGCTAGTCATGTTGCTGTGGTACAAAGACGCAATCTCGCCCCATTGACGCTTGTTGGTAATGCAGCCAAACTCGGACAGAAAGATGGGCTTGCTGTAGTCCTTGTACGTCTTGACCTTTTGGTCCCAGCCCGAGATGGTAAACGAGGAGGGGTCGCACCACGAGTAGTCGTTGAAGGCGAAGAAGTCTGAACGCTCATCGTCGGTGCCGCAGTTGAAGTACAGGGCTTGCAACTCGATGTTCTCGGCAACATCAGCGGCAGAGTATCCGACGGGAATGGTACGCGAGTGCTTGTTGGAGATGTACTGCTTCATGTCGCGGGTGACGGCCTTGATGAACGGCGCCGCATTGGTGTTGTTCTTATCGTTGATGACCTCATTGCCGGAAAAGAAGAGGAGTAGGTTGTTGTAGTTAGCGAAGGCGTCGATGGTAGCAAAGACAGACTGCAGATAGACGTCGTTGTATGAGCGGTGGAGAGTTTGAGCACTCTCACGGTTGAGCGAGTATTTCGGCGTGTTGGCATCGAGAGCCAAGTAGATACCAGCGTCGTCAAGCAACTTCATGCCCTCATCATGGTTCTTCGAGTTATCGATTGTGTAAATGCGAATCGTGTTGATACCGAGCGACTTGAAGTTTTCGACATCACGCTTCAGGCTCGGGATGTCAAGAAGAGGATCCTGCGCGTCTGCGGCACCACCTGGAAGGTATCAGTATTCCACCACATATATCTGATCAACACAACAACGAACCTGGCTGATAAGCAACACCGCGAACGTAGAACCTCTTGTCGCCTGCGAAAAAGGCATTGCCCTTTACTGTGACGGCAGGGAGTTTTCCCTTTGTTTGACGAGCGACAACATTCGCTAATGCTGGCGTAATGCTCGCCACAAGAGCGAGAGCGGCAAAAAACTTCATGATTGTTCCGTAGAAAAAGAAGAGGAATTAAAGAGGGTTAGAAAAGAGCAATAATGGTATGTCTAACGAGTGACGACAGATAGGTAGAGAAGAAAACTCTCAAAACGGCTCAAAGACGGAGACTGGAGACTTGGAAACAGGAACCGGGGGCGTATTTGAACCAGGAAGCCACCAAATCTCTTGGTAGCCCCCCAATCCTAGATGTGGAACTGCCAACCTCATCGTCTGTCTGGCGTCGCTGGTCGCCAAGTCCACGAGCGTTGGCACTGCGCGCGGAATCGCGGAGCCCAGAGGCCAAGCACCGGGTGGTGAATTTGGAGAGGCGCGCCCAGGCTTGGTCAGGGGCACCGCGTCCAATAACGGACAGGAGCTCTCCATTAATGACATTCTTGAAAGCGAGGTGCTTGCGCGTTCATCTTTCTCGAAGCGGGAAATCGCCTCGTTGAGTGGACCTTGAGAATCCAAGAAGCCTAACTAGAGGGCAATTTGCTGATGGCGAAGGCGAACAGAGGACTTGAAACGAGGAAGCGCTCGGTACTAGCGGAAGAGATTGCGGTCGCTTCGAACTGGAGGCCGTGGGGAGCCCAGCAAAGATAGCAGCGCCGAGACATTGTGAGCAGCGTCACTGACGACATCGTTGCCGCAGGATAAATAATGCGATGGAATGTAGCTGCGACGATGCGCTTGGGCCAGTCTTGGTGTTTTGTACTTCGAACATGTCGCGACGGTTTATTTTTAGCCGGAGCAAAGTTGACGCGCTGATCGTGTCTTGGAGCCGCAGCGCAGCGACGTAACAGACAACATTTGATGTATATAGCGATGGATTTGTCGATGATAAAACTTGAGGGATGAAGCTGCCAGGCACTGTTGTCGTAGTTCCAAGCCTTGGACGGTAGATGAGAGGATGCAATAACCCTGGTCACCCAACTGGGTTCTGACGCGCACAATGCCTCCGGGGCTACTTTATACTACTTTATACTACTTCCTTAGATGCCGTAAAAATGCGTGAGGATACTGCGAGTAGGCAGCATCGCGGAGAAGTTAGAGGTTAATATGCAGCAAACGTTCTGTCTGCGAATTAGACTCCAACGTACTCTCACTAGTACTTCTGGCTGGTTATGTGCCAGTCAGGTAGATAGCAACTCGCTGTCGCCATCAACTTTCTTCTGTCTGCCAAGTAGGCTTCCACGCACTATCAATCACTGAGTACTTCTTCCATGTGTTGTGCCTCTGGTATACTTCAGCGCACGGTCACTCGTACTTCCCAGTGGCCAGTTAATCGATTACGCTAGTGCGACTCTCCCAGCTCCATCGCACGACCTGTTGGTCACCCGTAGCAGCTGAGCCTTTTGTGGAAATCGGACTTCTCAATTCTCAATCATGCATGGTAGGTTTTTTGTGCAACTTTTGTCCTCTGTTCTCTCACTCACCAGTCTTAACTGCAGCCTTCCGTGAGAGCTCGACCGACGCAGACCGCGATCACGCGAGAAAGCGCCCGAGGACGAATCAAGAAAACTCGCAGATGCAGCGAACTAAGACGGCTATCAAACAACAGCGCAATCTAGATACGGCATCAGCCTTGCCTCCCGCCGCGCAAGTCATGGATCCTACCGCTATGTCTTTCGAGGCAAAGATCGGGCTGGCGTTGAGCGGGTCCAACTGGCAAGAGCTTGGGAGCAGCAGCAAAGCAGCGGAGCCCTCTCAAGACGAAGTAGTGCAAGAGACGCTTGATTTTGAAGCCGCAGAAGGCCGAACAGAGGCGCCAAGAGAACTAACAGAGAAGCAAAAAAAGAAGATCGAACAGCAAGCACAAAAGATCGCACGTGATGCCGGCGATGTTCTTGAAGTAATCGAGTCGGATGCTCTCACTCCAGTCCCTACAAATGTTACATGGGATCAAGATCCAGAGCTGCTGTGTTGCTACAATTGGCTGGCTTCCACAGATGGGACTAACACGATCTTTGGTGTGTTGGGCTCTCTTGAATCATTCAACAAGCCCTAGACTAACGTCACATAGTTCCTGGAGAACCCGCGAAGTGGTCCCCACCCACGTTGCCACACACTCTCGAGCGTGACAGTGGCTTCCAATACACAGATTACAACTACGCGCGTCAGCCCCGAGATCCATACTCGCCAATGTTTCACGCTCTCAGTGTCATGAACCCAAACTATCAATTCAATGATGTTGATGTATTAGCAGATCGAAACAACTTGCGAGTCCTTCTCGAGTTTGTGCAGGGCAAGTCCAACGGTCCATTTCGCCTAGATCTCTATCTCGTCTTCAACACACTCATTATCGTGCGCAATCAGTCAAGGTGGTGGACTCACCACAATGGCCAGAGCTACGGGTGCAACTTCGAAAAGTTCTTCACTCGTTCTGCAAAGGGTATGGAAGACGCAACGAGCCACTACCGAGCAATCAAATATCCCATGGGACCTCTTAATGTTGTCTGCCGTTTCGAGGCAGATGCATACGACGATGGACTCGTCTCGGATGAACTCTCCCTATCTGAGGCGGCTGCTGTGAGCGGCGGACTCGCACAGCGGCCAAACTTCGTCCACAAGGCACCTATCCGAGTTTTGCAAAAGGGTCATATCGTCCCCACGGCCCAGATGGTGGAGCTCAAGACGCAAAAGCACGATCCAGAGAGGTATAAGCCAGTCGCATGCCAGGATCAGCTTTGGTTCGGCCGTACTTCGCTACTTTTCACCGGACCATATGAGTTGAACACCGGTGTGATCCGTCGTGTGAAATGCGAAGACGCTACAGCAAGAATTAAGCACTGGGAGGACGACAACCAAGAGAATCTCAGGAAACTTGTTAGCTTGCTAACTCAATTGAGGGCAGTGTTGCAACGAGAACGACGACCAAATCGGGCAGTTGTTCTTGTACGCGAGAGTAAGGGCGGTCCGCTTACCATCCGCTCAATGGAGGGGATGAGTCGTGCTGTGGGAAGGGAGTTTTTCACGAAACATTGGCCAATGTCGTCTGTTCCACATCGTGGTGGCTATCATGGCCGAAGAGGTGGTCGAGGTGCATTCAACGCTCCTCGTGGCCGCGGTCAATCGTACGGAAATCAACCGTATGCCAATCAGTCGTATGGCAGGCAGCCGTATAACAATCAGTCATATGGCAATCAGCCGCGAGGCAGTCAGCCGTATAACAACCAGTCGCATGGTGGTCAACCATATGCTACTCGTGGTCGAGGCTTCTCCGAGCGAAGAAGAAGTCCTGACTACGGACGTGGTGGATCTCGGCATTAGGTTGTGGTGAGCCAGAACATCCTCCAGGAGGTTTGGTCTTGCTCTTTTGATAATGCTGCGAGATCTTTGCAATATGAGAACCTTGTCCGACAATCCGGCATTACTAAAGCCTGTTTGTTCACTTTCCATCACCATGAACCCCCATACAAACAGATAATTCTACGACTTTACGTTAGCATAACCTACGACAGACACATTCAATCTATTAAATACATGGCGACGTCGCTGTTGATGGTTACGGCTGTCCAGGAAGGCGGGAACCACCCTCAGCATGGAACATTAAAGTAATACTTGCCAAAGTCCCGCACTGAGCCTGCCACAATATTATCCGCCAAGCCTTAGGTCAGAAGGGTCTGTTTATTCCAAAATCTTCGACATTTTAGCACCTCTTGGGGCTCGCTATCTCTCCTCCGCCGTCTACCCTCACGTCAGTGTTAGCTATCGAACTATTGGTCCCCGACTCACCTGCATCAAACTCTCTTTCATCAAATATCGAGATGCTGCCGGATAATGTGTGGAGCGCGTGCCGTCAGTACAAGAGGGACACTCGGTAAGAAGCCTGTCAGGTGCAAAGATCTTTCACTCATACGGACTTCAGGGAGGTTGCCTCTTGGCTCAGGACCACTGCCAATAATCTTGGCTTTACTTCGAGAGCCGCCACTCGGGCGCGTCGAAGATCTCGCAAAAAATCAGCTAAATATATCTCAACATACGCCGTTTCTACGAAGGAGTACATAGCAATGGCTGAGCTCATTGCCGCCAATAAAGATCAGGTCGTTCAAGCCTCAGCGACCCTCCGTATCGTTCTCGATCGAACAATTGAAGTCCTCGAGTTTTATCTCTATATGAGATCACGCCGTCCTGTAGAAAGCACAGTCAAGCAGATTTACGATACCGACCAAGCACCCCTCCTCGAGGCATTGAAAAAGGTCCGCGATATTCTCGCATCTCGACATGCTAGTGGCTTTGCTCCACGGGGAGAGACCCCGGACAGTTCAGATGAACCTGAACATTTATTAGCTGACCCCAAACGCGATCGTGTATTAGCCGCTATTCAATCTGATCCTTTGCTAGCCGATCTTGAGCTTGGCCCTGCGACTACATCGTCATCACGCGAAGAAAAGCAGGTAGAAGATACGAGTAACCTATCCGACGGCATCGAGGACGACTTTCTTGCCATTCAACTGTTCTTGTTGGATTTGAATTATCTCCGATCCGAGGTTACCCAAGCTTGGGACGGGTATAAGCAGGGAGTGCTTGATCTTGTCACTGCATCCCTAGTGACAGACACCGCTGTCAGTTTTGCCTGCTCATTGGAGGATGACTGCAAGGAGCAGTATACCAAACATGGTGGGATTTACGCGATGCTTAAGCTCCTTTACAACGAAGAGTGCATTGCTCATAACACAACCCCGGGCGAGAGGGACCAACCGGGCGACAAGTTCAACTTCAAGATGTACGATACCATAATGAATCTTTTTTTGGTCCCATTCAGGCTTCTAACCGAGTATTTGGATGTACAGCGGCCAAGTATGGTACCTGATTATGGAGGGAAGGATAGTTCTGACTACGATCCGAGCAGCGATCGCGCAAGCAAGAATAATCGCCAGAGATTTCTCGAGGACAGGCGCGTTATGATCAGGATGCTTCCCGAGTTTACGGCCATGACTTCAATATTCGAGCGCTCGCCAGCGGAAGACGAACTGACAGTCGGTATACGCAACATGTTCGAGACTAAGGAGGTCACTCTATCATTGGCATTTGCCTCTCAACTATTCATTGATATCCACAATCGACTTCGTGATAAAGCTCAAGCCGCTTTCTTTAAGCTTTCCGCCGTAGCATCCTTTACACGAAACAACATCAAGGAAAACTTCCGCTTTCACGAGGGGTTACGCTCTAGCAGCTTGTCGGCGGGGTCTATGAAGCAGATGAGCAAGTTTTCGGACAATGTCTTCAACTACATCTTGAGAGATCCGCACCGATATGCCTGCCAGACATTGTGGGGGCTAAAACTTCCGGACCCCTACTATTTTCTACGACAACATCCGTGGGCATCCGGCGTGTGGAAGTTCTACGTACAAACAGAGCTACACACAGGGAGCATCTTCTTCATGGGGGCTTGGGGTGCCATTCAGTCTTGTGGACACCTGTACAATGCCGTGCGCCAAGAAAAGCTTCTCGAAACTCAGTGGATCGATATGATCATTCTCTTTGGTACAAACCACGCTAAGGAACTATTTGTTGGTTACCCACCTTGGTGTCCAGAAGATTACCTCGTATGTCTCAAGATGGCTATAGAAGACTTTGCCGTAAACTCTGAACCGAGCTATGAGACCCCGTTGGAAGACAAGACCACGACGTTCAATGCCAGCTATCCGGGCTCGTCAAACATGGCGCCAGTCATTCGGAAATTCAAGGAGAGATACTGCTCGGGAAAGCCTAGCCTAGAGCTCCGTGCCGAAGATGTAGACAGCTTTATCCGGGCGGGCAGGGGGCAGCGCCAGTTCGACGCAAAGGGTCAACCCATGCCTTCAGTTACAGCCCCCGGCACCCTCATTGGCCACGAGAACGACCCCCAAAGGGGAGTCCCAGCTAACCAGCTATTATGCGTCATACGAGATAGCGTCGAAAGTCAGATGCTCGAGCTCTCGGTCGACTATCTCACTCTTCACCGCGCTTGCTGGGGTCTCCTCCGATCTATCAAAGACAGATGTCGTGATCGGCTCGTCGAACTGTTTGGACAAGAATATATTGAGGATGAGAGCCAGCTTCCTCGCATCGTCGAATATATCTTTAAGGAGAGCAGTGAAAACGCCGATGCTACGATGCTAAAGGATGCTGCCACGGTTATTGAGGAAATGTTGGAGACTGATATGGGAAATGCCGTTGGAAAATTGATCAAAGAGAAGTTTGGGTTGCCGCTTGTGCTTTAGGATAAAGATGATGGAGACGATGGGTTGGGATTGGATTAGGGAGTGAGTACGGAGCGCCGTAGGTCGGGCTCATAGCTCCGACGGTATTTTTTCATTCATTGCGAACTTAGTATACCAAAAGCGCTACCAGTTGGGAGCATCATAATGCACTACTTGATTCTTTCGATTACCTTTCAGCGAACATTTCAAATTATCAGAGTTTTCTTCCATAGCCAACCCGGTCATTCGAACAACAAATACACCTTCGCCTATCCCTGTCTCTACTCCAGTCCTATGCTAACAGGTCCTTGAAGCTGTCGAGGATTGCATAGACAATATATGATCAGGTTGTTGACGCGATCGTGCATTGCATATCTGGGGTGCATCGATACGGGGTAGATCCCGAAACGCTTCTGATACTGCACCACATAACAAAACGGTAGACTCCTAGTATGCTTAGATACAGATTCAGCAGCGTCCAATGGCGGCAATTCTTCTCGCGATGCGCATGTCGCATTGTGAAGAGGCATTGCTCGGAGATATGTAGGCGAGAATATGTAGGAAAGGTGTGGAACGGGATGGGCATCGCGAAAATCAACAAGCGAGGTGTTTATGCAGTACAAGATGTTCGAGAAGGTTCATTAAGTCTTCGGTGCATGTTTGCGCTCTATCTGAACTGATGATCCTCCTTTCCTTTTAGTCCCTCCTGATAGTACTGCATCCGCCAAAATGGACTCCAGACAACTACTAAACGGTTCTGTACGCGACGACACACAAGCGCCCATGCTCCTCAGCACCACCGGCAGTATACTGCTTATAGCGATTTTACTCCTATTTGCCCGCCTGTGGTCTCGAATACGACCGATTTCCTGCCTGGGGCTAGAAGACTGGACGGTAGTCGGTGCAACTGTACGTCAACATCAATTTATGTGCCGAGTTGGAAGCACACGACTAATAAAAGAGTCTTGCTTAGATTCTGGCCATGGCCAAGTACTGCCTCATCTGCATCGCATGCGCATACGGGTTCGGACGACACGCAGAGTTCATTCCCCAAGCGTCCCGCACAGCGGCCCTCCGCCTCAGTTTCATTTGCCAGGTTATCTGGTACTGGTCTATCACGCTCGTAAAGCTATCAGTGGCTCTACTCCTCCTACGCTTGAAACCTGGACGCGCTTGGCGGAATTTCCTATTCTCTATCATGGGAGTACTGCTTCTCAACGCCACTGTGCAGACCTTCTTCCAATTTCTGCAGTGCCGGCCCTTCAGTTCCTACTGGGATCCTTCTACCTTTTTCCGGCCGGGGGGTGTAAAGTGCGTACCGCGGAGCGTTATTATCGGGAATATAATTGCAGGAAGCGCAGTACACGTCTCGACCGATCTCATCTTCTCTTTTGTGCCGATTATATTCATCCGGAAGCTACATCGACCGCGCGAGGAGAAGATATTTCTCGGTGTTCTGATGGGTCTCGGGCTGTTTGCGTCTTCCTTTGCCATCTTGCGCACCGTTTGGTTGCAGTCGTTTTACACGTCAACGGATGTCTTTCGTACGAACGTCATGGCGACTATTTGGGCAATGCTGGAGCAGGAAGTTGCGCTCATCGCTGCTACTATACCCACTCTGAAGAGCTTCATGCAACGTTCACTCGTGAAAGTTGGAGGCTTCTTTTATGATCAAGATACTGAGACGCAGGCCCGGAATCGGTTGGTGGAACTCGGATTTCTGGGTACGAATAATGATGAGTTCTCACATTCGAAAATGGGTATGAAAAGAAAAGCGTCGAAGCCGGATCTGGAGATGGCCAGTATTGGGAATCTGACGGATTCTAGGAAGTTGAAAGATGATTTTGGTGATCCAATCGAAAATGGTAGAGTGACTGGAGATATAGGCCTAAAGACAGTTAGGCCGAGGGTTTGAGCAAGCTATCGTCTGCACTGACCTTTTATAACTTATCTCTCTAACAGTTCGATTCATGTCGCCTTTCTCCAGTGCCCTGAAAACATGATTTGTTCTAAGTCAATGAATTAATGAGGCTTGTAGACGCAAGACGCATAAGAGTGTGCCAAGCTTCTTCACCACCTGTCTATGCGAAGTCGAGCTTCTATATCAAAAGCATGATCTTGCTTGACAAGTCAACGAGTTAGGCACATCTAGTTAGGGTGGGGTAACGATCGGCATGAGTGTGGAGCATCCCCATTAGTTGACGCATGGACGGGCAGTAGTGGCCGAATGCTATGGGGCGTTGAACTATGGGGGAACAGCAAACATTTGAAATACACACTAGATGCCAGCAATTGCAATTGGAAACCGAAAGTTTGCGGTGCATGCCAAGTGGAAGAGCAGAGATTGAATGCGTATGAAAGTGTGCGAAGCTCAAGATGTATTACTTAAACATACTCGAAGGGTATAGAAACTGTGTAGATAGGCCGTAATATTGATGATATATCGTCGCAGGAATGCTGTCAAGTCTATGATGTATTTTGAACTCGCATGCTCATGCCAGCTGTATTTTCATGTTGCTCGTAGTTCACGCGACGGTCGACTCGTGGTGGAAAGAAGGTAGCTCTAGGAAAGGTGTCGTAGCATCGCCGGGTTGGGAGAAGGTGAGCGTCCTCGCAGCGCTGGCTCGCTGGGGCGTAACATCGGGCTCGCAGCAGCGCTCATCGCATCAAGGCTGAGCTGGCTTATGGCGTCGAGGTTCCCCTGCACATCCTCCTCGCTCAGATCAAGCATCAGGCGAAGATCATTAGCCTTGAGCTCCTCGCCCAGGCCAATCATAAGCTGCTCCTTGTTCGCGCTGTTCGGAACATCATAATAAATCCATCGATATTTTAGATCTTCCAGAGCATGAGGCTCCGCAGGAGTAGTGACCCTCGCCTGCACGCGTCTCACATCCATACCAAACACGCCAGATATATGTGGTTCGGTACCTAGTCCCCCAAGGTTCGACTCTGATCTGCCGCGCAGAGTTCTAGGGACTTTGGCGTCTCTCTCGATCGGCATCTCGTTGAGACGTTTCGACGCGCCTGAGTCGTGAAGTTTGGCGCGTTTGAAGACAGCATTCTTCAGCTCTGTGAGGCCGAGAATGACATACAGCGGTTTGCCCGCCTTGACCTGCTCGTATATCCAAGTCCTAGCTTCTGGGTCATTACATACAGCTTGGAATGCCTGCGAGGGGTATTGGCTGTTGCGCTGGATCATCTGCTCCGCCTTAACCGTCAGCAGGTTCGGCTGCCTGTATATCTTTCCGAGATCGAACTTTGCGCCATAATTTGTCAGGAAGCGACCCTCGGTATCGACCGAGAAGATGTCCTTATAGCGAAGCTGAATGTGGAAGTCGTTGAGGTCGTCGACCTCTGCGTGGGCCTTGTCGGGGTAGAAGGAGTCTCGCTCGGGGTGGAGAGGGTGTACGAGTAGCTGGCCAACAACGAAGTCGCCGGCGGGAAGGGGTTTTGGAACGAGACCGTGTAGCACCATTGTAACAGGAGTTCGTTAGAAGTATAACTGCAAGTCTACGTGCAGCGTATCGTTCAAAGCGCCAGGTAGTGTTACGACGTTAATGTCAAGGAGGGGCAGGAGCTCATGCGCGGTGCCAAGTAAGAGAGATCATCAGCTCACACACCATCCCTGCCGCCAGTCACCAGTATGAACACTTTTTAGTATACAAATATATTAGCAAAGAGACCCGCTATCTATCAGTATACGCTTCTCATATTCAGAGCGCAGTATGAGGCACGTGATTCCGCGTCGCAGATGGTCTGTGCATACGCATCCACTACTCCACACTCTCGAACCTACGAATCTTCCAGGTAAGCTAATACGGCTTACATATTTTCAGGGCTCCATTGAAAGTAATTGCTTGCGAGTATAGAATCTGCAGGCAACAGTCTTCCTCGTCCCGGCGTAAACTAGAGCCCCGTTGTAGGGCATGGTCGAGCCATAAGTCAGCATCTGCGTAGCTGGCAACCCTATGATGGAGAATGCTCTAGGCACCGTACGTGGCATCGCAGCACTCAGACTGGATCCACATGATAACGCCCATGCGCAGAGAATCTCGGGGCTCCTCTTGTGAAGACTTTCCCCTCACCTGATCGCTTTTTTATATATGCAGGGTCCAAGCTTCTAGAGCCTTGAGGGTTGTGCGAAGACCAAAGCTGAAAGAGCTGAGTAACGATGCCTCATTGCTGCTGTGCTGTAGAGTAAGAGATATAGTAGCCTGATTAGTCAATTGATAGCTATGTTTTGAGCCGATATGCGTGGTCATGGGCATTGGCTTGGTTTGTACACATGCAGGGCATTGCTGTTCAAGCTTCGCATCAAACATGATCGGGTCCAGAACCAGATGGAATCGCAGGAATCGGCAAAACAGCCCATCATTGTTCAATCCTGGCGAGATACACGCGATGAATTGAAGTGAGAAAAACACGTTGAGGCATGGGAGAAGAAGTCAAGGCCAATAGGAGATAACTCGCGCACTGAGGCCAAGACCAGCTCTTCATCGAGTCGCGGGGCAACAGAACCCTGTTGGGCTAGTAATCATCACTACGATCCACCACCTCCATTTTGGCTAGCATCACAGCGGAGTGTCGCCGTAGTAAACCCACATTTCAATCCAATTGGTGAATTAAACTGGATAACATGACGTTCGATCGAAAGAGAGGCCACACGTCACACCCGCCTTGACGCCCCTCACTAACCGCTTCTTAGGCCAGAATCTTTTGTGCTCGACTACTTGAACCCCTCTTTGCCCCTCTGATTCCGGCTTCCATCAGTTGCTTCCATTTCAATTGCATCTCATCACAGCTTCTATCTTTACCTTTTTTAAACCCCCACATACATTACCGCCACAATGGTTCCCGTTCCCAAAGCAGACGAGCTCAAGGACCTTTTCAGCCTCAAGGGCAAGGTCGTCATTGTCACCGGTGCCTCCGGCCCTACCGGTATTGGCATTGAGGCTGCCCGCGGTTGTGCTGAGTTCGGAGCCGACCTCGCCATCACCTACAACTCTCGCGCATCCGGAGCTGAGAAGAACGCAAAGGAGCTGAGCGAGAAGTATGGCGTCAAGGTCAAGGCCTACAAGTGCCAGGTCGACTCCTACGCCCAGTGCGAGGAGCTCGTTGCCAACGTCGTCAAGGACTTCGGCAAGGTCGATGTCTTCATCGCCAACGCTGGCAAGACCGCTGACAACGGCATCCTCGATGCTTCTGTCGAGCAGTGGAACGAGGTCATCGAGACCGATTTGAACGGCACCTTCAACTGCGCCCGCGCTGTTGGTCTTCATTTCCGCGAGCAGAAGAGCGGCTCTCTCGTCATCACCGCCTCCATGTCCGGCCACATTGCCAACTTCCCTCAGGAGCAGACCTCATACAACGTCGCCAAGGCTGGCTGCATCCACTTGGCCAGGTCGCTGGCCAACGAGTGGAGGGACTTTGCCCGTGTCAACTCCATCTCCCCTGGATACATTGACACTGGTCTTTCCGACTTCGTTCCCCAGGACATCCAGAAGCTCTGGCACTCCATGATCCCCATGGGACGTGACGCCAAGGCCAAGGAGCTCAAGGGCGCGTATGTCTACTTCGCCTCGGATGCTTCCTCTTACACCACTGTACGTTCCCCAACAACTCCATGTGAGAGCGTGTTACTGACAATGATAGGGATCCGATCTCATCATCGATGGTGGTTACACCGCCAGGTAAACGGGTCGCCCATCGAAGAAAACGGACACGAACCGAGGGGAATAACAAGAAAAGTTACGAGTTCTGGCAAGAGCCACGAAATCTTCTCTGTACTTAGTACTTTATGACCTGAATGAATGCCACGCTTTACAAACCATTTCTGTTTCCACACGCCGTGCTACTCTTGTGTTCGTCTTTGGTGTACAACCTTCAGGATCGCGCTGCTTTCTGTGGTCCTCGCAACGAAGAACATAATTCGCACAGATTATCACTCCCAAGGAGTTGCGATCAAAATAACATGCTGCTGTAGGCCTCAAATGTTATGGTGGGCGGACAAGAGACCCTTAGCGCTGACTCGCACCTTCCCCCGCTTCCTTGAGCCGCGGCAACGCTCCTCTAACAAACATATGCCACCGCAGCCATGTCCTTGAACAGTCCCATCGGTACGCAACGGCGACTCCAAAGCCAGAAAATAACGCGCCTCGTCCCTCCGTAATGCAACCCCAAAAGAAAGAAACCTTCGGCAACCTCGGTCCCTGGGCTGAACCCTCCTGGTACAGCTCCCTCGCGTCGCCTTACTACAACGACTCCCACAAGCGATTGCGCAATGTACTACGTACATATATCGATGAGAATATCAAGCCATACATGCTGGAGTGGGAAGAGAAGGGCGAAGCTCCTGAGGAAGTGCGATTGAAATGGGCACAGTCAGGCTTTGCGTTTGGAGATGTGCCGGAGCCGTATAGACCAAAGAATGTGCCTGGTCCAGCTGGAATTCCCGTTGGGGAGATGGACATTTTTCATCTTCTTATCTCTACGGATGAGGATAGCAGGTATGCAACAATAAGCCTCTGGGGCTGTTCACCCAGCGCCTAACAACGCCAGGATTGAGGGTGGTGTAGGCACTGCACTCGGTGGTGGTAGCGTAATTGGTGTGCCGCCTATTGTGCATCATGGTACTGAGGAGCAGAAGAGAAAGTGGCTCCCTGGACTGTTCAACTGGGAGACGAGTTTCTGCTTGGGTATCACTGAGCCGAGTGGTGGCGTACGTCGTACTACTACTCTCCATAACGTATAGACTGACTTGTACCGCAGTCAGACGTCGCGAACATCCAAACGAAGGCGGAGAAGACGACCGATGGAAAGTTCTACATAGTGAATGGCTACAAAAAATGGATCACTGGCATGCCCTGGGCCACACATATGACAACTGCTGTCCGCACTGGCGGTCCAGGCATGCGAGGTATTTCCGTCATCGTGATTCCTACAAACGCGAAAGGCTTCTCCCATCGCCGCATACCCAACAGCGGTCAAAAAGCCGGCGGCGCGAGCTTCGTTGAGCTCGACGACGTGCACGTCCCCGTGGAGAATCTCATCGGCAAAGAAAACGAGGGCTTCCGTATCATCATGACAAACTTTAACAAAGAGCGTTTCCTCATGTCCATAGGTTGTAACCGTAAAGCGCGAACTTGTCTCTCCGAGTCCTTCGAATACGCTACAAAACGTCACACTTTCGGCAAGCCCCTTATCTCCAACCAAATTATTAGCCACAAATTGGCGACTATCGGGCGGTATGTGGAGAGTCATTGGGCGTGGCTAGAGCAGCTTGCCTATCATATTCAACAGTCACCGCTGGGCTGGCAGGACCCAGAGATCGCAGGGCAGATTGCGCTATGTAAGGTGCACGGTGGACGAATTCTGGAGATGGCGAATCGCGAGGCGCAGCAGATTTTCGGTGGTGCTGGGTATCAGAAGGGTGGACCTGGTGCTATTATCGAGCAAATGAGTCGAGATTTGAGGATGATGGTATGTTCAACTTGCCTTGCCAAACGCCCATGGCTAACACTGGCATTAGGTTGTTGGTGGTGGAAGTGAAGAAATCATCGCAGACCTAGCCGTGCGACAAGAAACAGCGCTTGCGAAGAGGCGAGGTTGGAAGTTATGAAATATTTCTCAGCCGCACAAGCACGGGTGTGAGGCTAAGCCTCCCAATGGTCACGAATATCACGCGTTCATGTTTCGCTTCACCTGCAAGCCCATGCCACTATCCCACAGTAGTTGCCTTGGCATGCGGAGAAGCGTTAAACTTAAACTTAAACAATATTGCACGGTATTGATATGCAGCCATACGCTACCGCAAAGGGAAAGTCGGCGGCTTGGGGTTACACTGCATGCATCTAGGTACCTTAAGATCACGATGTCCTGGCCTCTCCTTACCACCTCGCATCCTTCCCTTGATCAATCGAATCCATGAAAGTGAAGCCACGATGACTTCAGCACTCTTTCCGAATGTCATTTGGTTCGTATATCTCGCATTGAGTCAATTCACGCCAATATATTCCGCCCTCCTCCCAAGGATATATGCACCGTTTCCTTCCTGGAACGTCACATCATCCGCCCGACTCAGCACCTCCAACGCGACTCAGCTCTCCCATCCGGGCTTCGACACGTCCGGATGGTACACCATCGGCTCAAAAGGCACGCTCATGTCCACATTGATCCAGAACCACGTCTACAACGAAGCCGCTCTGTTCTACTCGACCAATTTGCAAAACGTCGATGCCAGTCAGTTCCGGGTACCGTGGTACTATAGATCGGAGGGAAACCTGGGACAAGATAATAATCCCTCATACTACTACACGCTCAGAACGCATGGGATCTCCTCGAGAGCTGATATCTGGCTCAACGGGAAGCAGGTTGCAGATAAAGAGATACAAGCTGGAGCATATGGCGGCCTTGAGTATGACGTGACGAATAAACTAAGCTTTCAAGGTGCAAATGTACTGTTAGTCAAGGTCTATCCGACCGATTACAATCGCGATTTTGCTCTTGGTTTTGTGGACTGGAATCCGTATGTATAACTCCAATTTCCCGAATGATGTTTATGCTAAGTCCTCTCTCAGTTATCCCGCAGACAACGGTACAGGAATCTGGCGCGACATCGAGCTTAAGAGGACAGGCCAAGTAAGCCTCGGTAGCCTTCGCGTCACAACGCGAGCGCTGCTCGACGGCGCGGTTGATATCTACCTTGAAGTCAAGAACGTGAAGAAGAATGCTAGTGCGAGTGGGTACATTGACTGCGCAATTTACGACCCCAATGGCATCAAACTTGGGGCTCCGAGGTCGGGCTTCGATTTGGGAGGCGGAGAACAAGCGACATTCAGTCTTGAAGCAAGAGTGAACGATCCGCAGGTTTGGTGGCCAAGACAGTGGGGTGATCAACCGCTGTATAGCGTGCAGTGCAATGCTACTACAAAGGCTGGCGGCTTGAGTGATGCGACTCCGGTAACGAGGTTTGGCATCCGGACTGTCACGAAGCAATTGGACGCTAAGTATAACGATACTACCTTTTACGTCAACGGCGAGCGGTTCCAAGTCCTCGGAGCTGGCTATACCTCCGACATCTTTCTTCGCTTCGACGAGGACAAGCTACGAGCACAATTTCAGTACGTGCTAGATATGGGCCTCAACACTATCCGCTTGGAAGGCAAACAAGAGCATCCCTTCCTCTACAATCTCGCGGACGAACTTGGTATCATGATCCTCGCTGGATGGGAATGTTGTGATAAATGGGAAGGCTGGACTTATAACGTCGAAGGCACTGGCGAGAAATGGACAGACGCCGACTACAATATTGCGAATCGTTCCATACGTCACGAAGCGGAGCTCATGCAGAGTCATCCGAGCATGCTTGGATTCCTGGTCGGAAGTGACTTCTGGCCCGACGACCGCGCAACGCAAATCTACGTTGACGCACTCAAGGCCTACAATTGGAATATACCAATCATCGCATCCGCAAGCCAGAATGGCGCGCCCGACCTTCTTGGGAATGGAGGCATGAGAATGGAGGGGCCTTACGACTGGGTGTCTCCCAATTACTGGTACGATAACCAGGGGCGACTTGGTAGTGCAGCTGGTTTTGGCTCCGAACTCGGTGCTGGCGTGGGAACACCTGAACTCGGATCTCTCAAGAAGTTTCTCAGCCCAGAGGACCTCGGAGACCTGTGGAAGAAGGAAAGTAAAGATAAAGGGCTGTACCACATGTCCACGAACGTGTCGTCGTTCTACACGAGGACGATATACAACGATGCGCTGTGGGCTCGATACGGTGCGCCCTCTTCCCTCTCCGACTACCTGCTCAAAGCCCAAATGGCAGACTATGAAGCTACACGTTCTCAGTTCGAGGCCTACTTGTCTCGCTGGAATAAAGCATTGGAGCGGCCCGCTACAGGTCTTATTTACTGGATGCTGAACAATGCGTGGCCGTCGCTGCACTGGAACCTCTTCGATTACTACCTACACCCTGGCGGGAGCTATTTCGGCGTGAAAACCGCTCTGGGCAAACTGGAGACGGCGGTTTATGATTACGGGGACAAGACCGTTTACTTGGTGAACAGAAAGTCAAGATCGAATGCACCAAAGTCATCTGATCGCACTATAGACATCGAAGTCATTGGTCTGGATGGACAGTCAATTGTCAAGAAGAGTGTAGATACCATCACGGATCTCAACTCAAGTCGCAAGATAACTTCAGTGCCGGGACTTCTGAATATTACGGACGTGGTACTTCTCCGGCTTCGCCTCACAGGCGGCAGGAGAGTCTTAAGTAGAAGTGTATACTGGTTGGCACCACAGGTTGATGTTTTGGACTGGGACAACTCAACGTGGTATCACACGCCCGTCACTTCTTACTCGGACTTCACAGCTCTCAACGCTTTGCCGACGGCAGGTGTTGACATACGAGCACAGGGTACAAGAGTGACACTAGAGAATAAGAGCAAGATCCCCGCGGTGTTTGTCAGGCTGAATCTAGTGGACGGGACTGGAAAAGACGTGGTGCCAGTCACTTGGTCTGAGAATTATGTCACGCTCTGGCCTAGAGAGAGACTGGAAATCGAGGTCGGCTACGGGCGTGGGCATAATGGTGTTGCGATTGAGGTGTCGGGGAACAACGTGAAATCAAAAACAGTGAAGATCGGTGGCGGATATTGAGAAGTACTCTCCAGGACACGCAAAGCACCACCAATATAGGGCAATAATTTCAACAGATCTTTCACATACGACCATAGGATTCTGAATTCAGCGCTTCCCGTTCGCTCAGCGGTACTTAAGCAGAATACCGGCGGATTAGTAGTCAGGTGGGTGACCACTGGCGAATCCCCGCTGTTGTATGTTTTTTTTTTGCGTTTCTCTTTGCCATATGCCTATTCTGCTCTCCAAGTGTGGTCTACACTCTAAGCGGTGTCTTTGTGGTTAATGGTGAGTAGGCTGGCTCGTGATGATCGCATTGTATCACTGCAAGTCGGATGCCATACCAATAGTCCGTATCATTGTTGAAAACGTCCAAATGGCATGCAGCCGAAGTACACAGCTCATGCAATTATTACTTTCATCATTTAGATTGGATATTGCTATTTCTGCAACGGCGCTGCACGACGCACCCTCTTCGTGAAGCTTGAGCCTACTATTTAGCTAAAAACATTCTCCTTATTTTCTTCGGAAGCATGAAACAGTAATAACCAAACTTGCTTCAAAGCATCTTCGGGTGACGACTGCTGCATTTATGCAAACTTTCCAAATCACCAAAGGGGGTTGCGATTAGAAACGCACTTTAATTTGAGTTACCTGAGTTACTTCACGGCTATTCAACATGTTCCACATTCACTGCTCTTGATTGGCCATGATGTACCTCAGATAACTCAAAGAGGAGGTGGGTGATCGCATTATGGCAAGCACGTGGTGCCCCGTAGTGCATTCATCCTTCCATACCTTTTCTGAGGGATATGACCATATTGGTCATGCCTGTTACCTCCGATTGGGTACTCTTACAAGACGTCTTCTGCCTACCTCTTGTAGATCAACGACCACCCAGGGGTCCAAGGATATCACTTTGCACTCGAAATGGCGATCGACAGACTCCCAAAGCGGCAGGTATGGCTGGAAGGGCAACAAAGATGGTTGAAATGTTCATCTTCTCTCCGCTATAGTGGTTCCTTCGCATATAGCTGCTAATTCGATCTTAGCTTATATTCATCGACATGCAGC
This sequence comes from Cucurbitaria berberidis CBS 394.84, assembly GCF_010015615.1. NCBI lineage: Eukaryota > Fungi > Ascomycota > Dothideomycetes > Pleosporales > Cucurbitariaceae > Cucurbitaria > Cucurbitaria berberidis. The sequence goes on along the minus strand of NW_024468936.1, from coordinate 3,095,415 downwards.
CGGCCAGAAACGTGCAGGTATGGGTAGGCGTTGGACTGATCGTCTTCGGGGTTTGCTCGGTGTAGACTGGGTTGAGGGTGCTATGTAGTATTGACTCAAATGAAGCAGACCAGGTGATCCTGTGTTTGTATCCTCAAGGACTCAGAGCATATGCCAGGGATATGCAGAAAAGACTGTGATTGAAACACAAAGTGTTTGGGGTATGAACTTCAGAAAAAGTGATAACGAAGACTGGGGAGGAAACGGGCTCGACGAGTAACACGACAACGTAGGAGCCCGCCGGGTGACATGACGTGACCACTGCATTAAGGATCGACAACATGTGCTCCAGCCTCGCACTCCTCTACAACTGTTCTCACATGCTGAAATCTCATCAGTCATCGGGCAACACGACGCGCAAGCGTGTCGAGCTTTCCGCCACACCCGGCGTCGCGCCACACCCATGACGAATGCGCAGCACGGAACCCAACGCTTTATTGACCAGAAACGCAGGGGAGCGTGGTAACAGATAGTGCGGGTGACACCTTTCAAAGTTTCGCTCATAAACGTTTGATACCCTGCCGGGAAGCTTCGGATTGCCAGAGTCTATTCTACGAGTTCTACGTTACATACGCATTCCTCTGTGCGGCGACAGACGCAAACGTTCAACAAAGCACAAACATATCCAACCCTACTTTACTTTCGAATGCCGAACAGCCCTAAGCATAAACCACACAAGTCGCCAAAATGATCAAGACACTTCTGCTGGTCATCATCACGATATTCAGTACGTCTCTCCATACTCACTTACCTCCTAGAAATTCCTACTGACACCGCCCCAGTCCCACCCATCGGTGTCTTCCTCGTAGCAGGATGCGGCGTCGACCTACTCATCAACATTCTCCTCACCGTCTTAGGGTACGTCAATCCTCGCACCCCACAATCCATACCCGGCTTCGCAATCCATGCTAACACAGTGCAGCTACTTCCCCGGCCACATCCACGCCTTCTACATCGAGTACGTGTACGTCAAGCGACGCGACGAAGTGCGCGCGGGTATCTATAATGCGCGTCCAGCACCCGGTGTGTATAGCCAGAAGGTGCAGAGTGGCGGGCATCGTGGCCCTGTGCCGGTAGCTGCGCCTGTTGCTGGTGAGCCTGTGCCTGTGCCGGCTCAGCAAGGTTATCCGGTTCAGCCGGGACAGCCAGGACAGCAGGGGTATGGGACCGTGTGAACTAGACTGTGGAGGTAGAGGGAGCGCTGAGCGAGAGTGGAGGGGTGGTATCAGGTCGAGGGTTATGGGATGAGAGGAGTCTAGGTATCATTAGCTTGGAGTTTATGGTTGGGCTCAGGAATCATTATACCTTTTGCTTTGATCTCAATTCCACCGCTACCCTTTTCTACTTTACGGAATGAAGATGGTTACACGAATGGCAGTTTCGACAGAACAAGCTCTTGATTTCTGCCCAATGTTGTACATATCTGTACAGTATGTCCAACTAAACCAGCACCGGGCTATGCCATGCTATTATACACAAATCTATCCTTCTACACACATCTACCTCTTCTTCCCTCGCCCCTTGCCCTTCTTGCCACCTCCACCCATTGCCGCCGCGGCAGCAGCACCACCCTTCTTCTTGCCGTCCGCTGTACCAAGCGCAGCCTTCTGCCTTAGATACATCCTGACCACATTCTCCACACTCCCCCTATCATGCTTAACAAGGCGCATGTACGTCAATCTCGCTCTCCTCGCCCTCTTCGCCGCGCGTTGTACAACTTCAATGCCCTCCACCAACGGACTGTAGATCTTATACCACATCTCCACGCCGACTCGCGTAAGCTGACCGCGTAGGAGGATGGCGGTATCGACGCCGCGCCGCCGGATGTTGATGCATACGCCAGCAAAGGGATCGCCGGTGCGCTGGCGAACGAGCAAAATGTCGCCGACGCGAGCGCATTCTGGGTTGTCTTTCGCGAAGAGGCGGGTGCGGGCGCCAGTGGGGTCGAGGAGCGTGGTCTGCGAGGCGGTTACGGCTGCGACGGGGTTGGGACAGGTTTTCTTGATGTTAAGAGCCGAAGGCTTGAAGATGGGGACACCGAATTGTTCGCCTGAGGATTCATTAATATGGTTGCTCCTTCTTGCAATACGATGTTTCGCCAATTAAGACATGCGCCGTGCTTGCTAGCTTTCCATGGCTACCAGGAGGGGTGAACGTACTGAGAGTCTTGTAAACGTTCTCCTCTCGCATCGCCGGTGCCCATTTAGAACCGATAGGTTTCTGAATCTTTGGCTGTGCAGTTCTCCTAGGTGCAACCGTTTTGGAACTTCCACCCTCGTATAAATGCGGATACATGGCCCTGTGCATCTGCTCGCTGAGGGTCTTCCGCAGTATTGGCGTTTCACGCTTCCGGGGGAGTAGAGCTGCTGGCGTCGCCTCGACAGCAATTGCTTCGGTGCTCAGAAATCGTTGGCATCGTGTAGTTCTCAAGGCAATACGCGGCGCCGCAGCGCGCGAGCATGGTATTGCGGCTGACATTGGCGGTGGAGTTGTGGCAGTCAAGCTGGATGATGTCGAGCTCAAGAAATTCGATGTCGCTTATGTAAGCTTCAGCCCATCTCGACATTCAATTCAAAGAGCATCACCACCACGTATTCTTCTTTCCACATCACGGATGCACTGAACTCATTTTCCGAATTTTTTGGGCTCTCTTTGAGCCTAGTATGAGTTGTGGTTCTATTGTGAAATTCCACAAGCGCTCTATAAAAAGAAATGCATACCTAGGCGTATGTGTATGGGGACATCTCCTCGTGAAGCGTGAAGAAATCAAAACTTTTGTAAATGCAGATCCTAGGTATTGCGCAATGCATCCGCCCATGCTTAAAAAGGCAGCCCAAACACCATGCTTGGACGCGACACCCTATCGTGGATAGATGGTCTGACAGGAGTAAAGAGATACCACAAGCCGCGTCTCATACAAAACATATGCCACCTTCACCACTCTATCCCTAGAAGCTCCATGGAGAAGATAAAGAATACCAGACACCGCCGATATGCTGCCGCCCGACGCCGATGGAAATGGAAGTTGAAATGCCATAAGGAAGAAATTAGAGCCTGGCTTGGTTGAATTGCTCGCTCAGGCCCACGACACCGTTTGAATGCTCGAAGTTCTCGCCCTGGAAGACAAAGCCAGTAGTCAGCAATTGACCTGTTCGAAGTCGATTTCAACTTGGCGGCGTGGTGTCTCTACCTCCATCATCCAGGTGAGGCCGTTAGCGGCCTCTTCTACTGGGAACACTTCCTGTGCGTACTCCTCCATTGATCGGTTGCCCTCCCATAGCTCCAGAGCGACGCTAGGCACAGCGGGCTCGAGGTCGGGCCCAAAGTACGGTGCACCTTTTTCTCCCAAGGTGTACTCGAGTGCGGAAAGGTGTTCCCGATATCCGATGGGTGTGGGAACGTTGATCATTATGGGGCCCCGCTTATAGCGCACCGGCCTTCCGAGCCCACTGCTAAAGGCTTTGCAGACTTCCCTTGGAGTCATCGAGGCAAACGCCAGAGGTACCCTGACTCAGTCAGTACGTAATCTTCAACAGCACGTGCAGGCAGCACGTGGGTTGCGATTTTTGCGCAATGCAGCCAAGTAAAATCGTGCTAGAAAGAGTGGAAAGCTTGACATATGAAAAGGGCAAGAGTCGCCACGAGATCGAATCATGTGGAGTGTGCTCGCGTCAAGTGGAGCCGAAGTATGCAGAGGCAGAAAAACACGTACCGCTTGCCATTCCACTTTCGGGGGCCTTCCTTGAACAACTGGTAAATGGCAGGGCCTATATCGTGCTCCGAGTCTAGCCACGGCAGTGGTTGTTCAGGGTGGAAGGGTGCTTGCCACAGAAAACTCCCATCTGGTTGGGGCTCCATGCGGAATAGCGGAAAGTCCAGGCTGGTGAAATTGTTGTGGTAAATGCCGCAGTAGACGAACGTGGCGGGCATACCGATTTGGCGGATGTATTGCTCGACTGTGAACTTGGGCGCCCATAATGGTAATGCTCTCCAGTTGTGGCCAAAGACGGAGTGATCTGGCATGCTCGAGTAGATGTAGTGTTGTATGCCGGCCTTCTTCGCCGCGTCGGCTAGAGCTCGACCAATGGCAACCTCATCTCCCCAATGCGTTGTATTTATGAAAGCGCATTGCGCGCTCTTGAACAAGTTGTCGAGAAATTTTCGGTCCTCCAGGCGTCCAATGTAGACGGTAACATTCTCCAACTCGGATAGCTCTTGTGCGACTATGCCGTTCAGGTCTCGCATCTGCGCGCGCACCTGCCATCCCAATGCGGCAGCCACCCGAATGAAGCTCGCCGATTGGCGGCCATTGCTGTTGATGGTAACGACCGTCCTTTGCATTCGTGAGTCCGTGATGGCGATTTAACGAAAAGATGAAACAAGTCTCGATAAGGTTTGAAGATCCTCTGCAAAGCCGCTAAGAAAGTCGCATCCAGTAGTGAAGGAAGGGTCGTCTCCGGAGGGATGTCGCTTGATATATGGCAAACAGGGCCAAGGTACAACAGCACCGAGTGACGGTCTGCTGGGTTTTCGGCTGTAGTGCAGTGGTGGCCAGACGGCGATAGCAGATAGCAGATAGCGGTGGAGTGGATGGTTTCGCAGCGCACAAAGAGATTTGGTAGCAGGGCCTGGTAGCGCGACTGAGGGCCAGAGGCACGTGACTCGCGGTATCCAAGAATGGAGGTCCTTGGGCCCAACTGCTGTAAAGTGGAAGCCGTCAACCTGACGGGCCAGGATAAGTTAAAGAGTAGATGCCAAGTTCAATGTCGCCTGGCGGAGATGCGGGAGAAACTGAATTCTCGCCCGTTTTCTGTGTCACTTTTCGGGCCCGTCACTAGAAATTACATAATAATTTGGTATGAGAACGAATAGGAAGTGGAGCGTCCCAATTTCTGCTCCTTCAAGCACCTGGCTGAGACCGGGAGGCCATGGTGAGTACTTAGGTCAGCCCAATATGTTCGTCATAACGGGAGTCTTGCTCCCATCAGCTCATGGTCCGTGGCTCGACTCGAGGGGGAGATAAGTGAAAAATCTGTGACCTATCCAAGACAGCAACGTGCACTATCTTTGCAGTGCAGGAAGCGCGGTAGGCTACTCCAGTAGACGAGGTCCACCTCAGACTTTGCTTGTGATGCAAATGATTCAATGAGGGGTAGGGCCTGTCCACAACTCGATTGCGGGGAGCACTAAAATCAGGGACAAGAGAATATGCCGCCGGGAGAGGCCCGAAGGATGACGGAATTAGTGAGCCCATGTCAACAGCGGCGCGGTCCACCTTTGGACGACTACATGGTTGCCAACCATGACGGTCACCTGGTGGGAAAACGTGCTCTGATAGTCTGATAGAGCTACTTGAAGTGTTATATCTATTACTAACCGAAAACAGGCTCCCGAGGTACCCCCCAACACTCTCTAGCGTCTGTCAGCTTGCCCTTGACTGCTTTGCCCATCTTGCTGTTTTTGGTGTGTGCTCCCTGTATGTCTCGAACCTCGACAACTTCCCGGCCCGGATCTGTACAGTACAGCAGCTCGTTGATAACAACGCCATCAAGCCACTGGATTACTGTCGCGTAAACCCAATGCTACAGCTCCTGGGCGTTGGATCTCTATCCCGGGCTGATCCTAGTGCGTCACCAGACACTGGGGACCGATGGGCCAGGCATGGCGACATCGTAAGGCGCCATGCATCAATCAGATTACCCGCGGTCCAAGCAAACTTCAACGTTCGAGTTTATTCGAACCAATAATAAGTTCCCATAACGCAGCGTTGCCGTCGCCCTCCAACGCACGTAGATTTGCTGCACTTATCTCATTTGGATGAAGATGCGCTCCAGCGTCGAGTAGAACACGTACGTGCTCCTGTAACCCTGCAGCTGCAGCTAAGAAAAGTGGCGTGTTGCCTGCTCCATTCCGAAGATGCACTGAGGCGCCCTGGGCAAGGAAATCACGTAGGATTTCGACATTTGGGCTTGTCGCTGCCAGATGCTACGAGACCTTGTCAGTAGAGAACGCAATCTTGCATCATTGTACGGAAGAATGTTGCTCCTGATCCGCATAGATAAGCGACAGGGTGGTATTCCCGCTGAGCAGCTGTTGGCTGTTCGCGTTACCTGCCCGACGGCCTCTCGTCTGTTTATCGAGATAAAGAGGAATGCGTGGCACAGTCTCAGATTGCTGCAAAACGATTGCTTCCGATTGGAGCTTTTGTTTGATGCAGGAACAATGAAAATCCTGACTTGATGCTCATGCGGAAGGTAGCACGAAGGGTATAGATAGGCATTGAGACGATGACTGGATAGAGGGCAGATGGAACGTCACTCACCACAGGATTGTTCTTTTGGTAGTCGGAGTCGTTGAGTAGCCATCGCGGCTCTCCGCGAATGATATCTCTCGTGTCCTGTAAGTCACCCCTCTGGATGGCATAACCAAGTGCTGTAAGGTTCGAGAGTTCTGGAGTCAGGAAACCGCTCGACGGGTGTTCGAAGTGAGTTCTTGTTGTCGCAGTTAGTTCGCCGCGAAGGGATACTGCCATTCGCTTCGCGACTTCGTCGGGAGTAGCTTCCGGTAGGGCAAGTAGGTATGCCAACTTGGTGAGCGCTGCTTCCGACGTCATATCCAACCCAAATACCACACCGGCTCGACCGAGCATGGTTGCTGGGGCGTACAGCGGGCTGACGCTACCGTTCAAACATTGTGTCACATTGACGATTACAATCCCTCTCTTGACTGCATCTGCCAAGGTTCGTGTCATCTCGCTGTCGGGTCCTCCTGGGGTGTTCCCGGCGCCGAAAGTCTCCAGCACCAACCCTTTCAGGCCTTCTAGGCGCAGAACTGCGTCTACCATTGCAGGCGTGATACCTGGGAAGACGCGGAGACAAGCCACATGTCCTGTGTCTAAGTTCGTCTGGATAGCGAATGGACTGAGGTCTGTCGAACGATGTACCCTGTGCCATAAGACGTTGGTCCTCGTTGATGAAATAGTCGCCAGTGCTGGAAGATTAGGGCTACCGAACGCATCAAAGTCTTCTGCAGATACCTTGGTAGCACGATTTCCTCGGAAGAGCTTGAAGTTGAAGAACAGGCATACTTCCGGTATCATAAAATGGCCAGCAATAATGAGGGAATTTAATAGGTTGTCTTGAGCGTCGGTCTGCAGCTCCATCATAGGCGCCTGAGATCCGGTAAGAATGACTGGCTTCCCCAGATTGTGAAACATGAAACTCAGTGCAGAGGATGTGTAGGCGAGAGAATCAGTTCCATGTAGGATGACGAAGCCGTCGAACAGCCGGTAGTTCCTCTGAACGGTTCTCGCGATCTGGTCCCATCCCGTAGAATCGATGGAGCTGCTGTCGAGCAACTTTTCAAATTCCAGTACGCAGTACCTGACTCTGCGTTGATATGTGCTGACAGGCGTTCTCAAACTCTGGACAGCTTTCTTATTGCCTTTGTCATCGGTAACAATTTCGAGAGGCTCAGGATAGGATCCATCATTGAACACGGGCCTTGGCGCGAGTCCGGCTTTCAAAAATCCTCTTGCAGGTACCAAGCCGTCTGCGGATTTTCGCATGCATATTGTGCCGCCTGCTGGATATTAGCCACCGAATGCTTTTCATGGCCGGGATCGCACCTGTGATGACGATCAAAACTCGTGCTTCTGGAAGCGAAAGCTCTGGAAATTGTTCGTGATCGTGGTCCATTTCGTCGCCCTTCTCGCCACTCGCAATCCAAGTGTGACGTTGAAATCCCTCAAACTTTAGGTTTGGGAAATGTTAGGTGTTTCAAAGGTCGAACGTGGCGGTCAGTAGTGTGGTAAGCGAGCAAAAAGTGAGTTCAATATCCGTCGGTACCGCAGAACGATACACACAAAGAAGATAAGAACAACTGTGGAGCCAGTTCTTGGCAAAACAGATCAAAGTTGGCGTAGTATCCGCTTATGAAGCTTTTGAATTGGTAGTCGAAGAACTTGACGTGGTCCAGGTCCTGCTTTCCCGATCGGGCCGAGCATCAAGCGCACTGCAGATTTAACGAATAGGGACCACTTTGGCCATTCTTCTTACCCCTTCAAAACTGTTATCTACCATCCATTACCCCTTCGAAACTGAAAATTTGCACGGCCGACCTATGCACATGCATCTCACATCATACCAGAAAATAAAAGTTAGGGCCTGTAAATTCTAATTTACGGGAAGGGTCGGGACCATTACGTCACTCACATTGGAAGAAAAGCTCTGATCCTCGCCTCCATGTGCGGATGCGGTTGGTGTTTGCCAAAGCAACTCCACGCGATCTACTACCTAGGTACATACACGTTGCGTCATTCTCTAGACAGTTTGGCTTGATATGGCATACCGTAAATCACGAGTACTTCTTGGCTCTACTGTGTACCTTGAAAGGAACTGAGATATTGCCTTTCTATTGCGATTTCGTCTTTGCACCTTCCTTTGCAGCTCGCGCTCGCGCTTTTTCTAGGGCCTTCACCTCTTCCCAATTGCCCTTTACCCAGGCTATGATTTTACCCTTATCTTCTTCTGATATGTGCTTGACCCACCACTGGTACTCTTCCAAGTTGGGTTCGGATGTGATTTGCGGCTCGCCGTTCTGGAAGACCACCCAGCGCCGCAAACCTTTCAAAGTCAGCGCCAATGAGTTGCCCTCAACGGGCAGGATTGCTCGAATGTCTTTCCACAGCTGCTCTTCAGCTTCTTTGCTACGATGCTCCTCCATCATAGCGTCATATTCGGAGTGCTTGTTGAAGTAGGTAAGGGCTTCGTGGAGAACCTGCTGGCGGGTCCATGCATTATTGTTGCCTTGATCTGGATGTGTGGCCATGTACTGTTCTACGAAACGTCGGTACATGGGCCGCTTTGTTTGCCGTGATCGATCGTTTGACTTCTCAACGCGACTTTCGAAAATATCGTGAGAGAAGAACCTTCCGCTGGAAGCCCAATCGAACAGGTCCTTTTCGTCTGTGAAGCCAGCCCAGTATTTACTCACATCGAAGCCGTAGAACTCCATGGCTTTGTTCGGATCTCTTGTTAAGAAGACGAGCGCTTTCTTCTTGTTGTCTACAGTGCAATACAGTCAGTAAAAGTAGGCGAGTACAATAGAGAAAAGGTCAACGAATGGGAGCATATAGAGTATACGTACACGGTTCAATTTCCTCAACTCGGACGTGTAGACCACGATCATTGCAAGTCAGCCCGAGGGGTCGATGAGAGACGCCAATAACTTGCAGCAGGTCCGAGTCACCCTTCATGAATCTTGTCCACTCAAAGAGCTCTGCTCCTTCAGGCGTATCGTTTCCAGGCGAGAGTTCTACATCTACTTGTACGTATGCATCCGGAATTTCTGGGTGGGGAATAGCGTAGGAGTGAGAGTCACCGCGGGGCAGATGTAACTCGGCACCGATGATGTTCTTGGTGGCTGTCCAGATATCGCTTCTCAAGGTGTGAGGTAGTATGCCTTCGACCAGGAAATCGACATCGCCGTGATCTACTTTCGCTGGAGCGTCGCGAGGGATGACGACATGGTTGAAGAGCTTCTTCAGCTTTGCTTGACATTCTGCTGAGATCGCCTTGTATAGCTCTGGCGGCATACGAGGGATGTGAGGTGGCTGCCCGTTGCCGGATGTGACAGTTGCGAACGCCAGACCGCCCATGACTGCGAACCAAGAAGGGTACAAAGGTGTGAGCTACAGTGACAGTCAGGCGTTGTGGTTTGTACAAGAGTAAAAGAGGAGGCGCAGGACAGAAAGTAGGTATTGCCTGCTTAACATGCGCACAGCCACCTCGAACTGCGTTTGTAGAGTGTATATGACTGCAACAAACGCTTTAGAGAAAGTGTGTGCATGAAAGCATGTCTTTACCTAGGTAAGGTGTTTCATCGCTAGATATACGAATTAGGGTAAAACTGCCACTACATCTTAGGGTAGCCTGAATGTATTCACGCTACTACAACTGCTACTTAACAGTAGCGTGTGTATATGAGGAGATTCCGGCATTGCTGAGCGCAACCTACCTGGAATGTGGGCAGTGAGGGCGGTAGGTTTTTATGGAGCTAGCATCACCCGCTGCATAGAAGAGAAAGGTCTTAATTTTAAGGGTGCAATCTGTACGTAGAGACCAAGAAACAATTGCCTGTTGCTTGGAGCTGCTGGCTGAAGGCTGAAGGCTGATGGATGACCAGTGGAAGGCGGGATGTCTCCGCTATTTGCGGATCTGTGCTCGAGCTTGAGTGGAGCTCAAGCTCCGATCCCTGCAGCAGTTCCCAGGAAATTTTTGGCTGCGCACTCCTCTCGCTGCTCAACTCCGTCACCATCTACACGAACATTCCAAGTCTATATCTGAAATCTAAAGTGAGTCGCCTGAATTCTGCGATTCCACTAGAAACTATACTAAAGCCCGTTTCCCTTAGATATATCCATTCTAGTCATTTCGCGCAACATGGACCACATGGACGAAAACCCCGAGGACATCATGGCGAGGTTTGAGGAGCTCAGTGTCCTCGAGACCGAGTTTGAGGAGGCCGAACTAGAGATTCGTAAGTATATCAGACACTTTACGGCGCTGGCCATCCTAGCGCATGCCATTGTAGATTGAGCTATTATGAATATCAGCTATAGGCGGAGTAACGGGCCATTGCTAACATGATACAGTCCGCAAGGCGGAAGCTCTTCATGCACCTCTCTATAAGAAGCGCGCCGAGTTCGTTGCCAATATCCCACACTTCTGGACCCTCGTCTTCGAGCAGGCGCCACCAGAAATCGACAACTTTATCCAACCCTCAGACGCCAAGGTCTTCGCAGAGTGCTTTGACAGCTTCGAAGTCTCTCGATTCGAGCTGGACGACCCCAAAGGCTCACCGCGCAGCTTCTCGCTCAAGTTCGGTTTCAAGGAGAATGAGTACTTCGAGGATAAGGTGCTAGAGAAGAAGTTTTGGTTCAGGAGGACAAAGGATTGGCAAGGCCTGGTTTCGGAGCCTGTGAAGATCCACTGGAAGAAGGGCAAGGATCTGACCTCTGGTCTCACCGATGCGGCTTGCAAGTTGGGCGAGGAGAGGAAGAAGCTCGCAGCCGACACATCCAACGGCGAGGCTAGGAAAAAGGAAGCCACGACCAAAGCATACAAAGAGTTAGCGCAGAAGATCGAAACATCATCAGATGCGTCAGTCAGCTTCTTCGGCATCTTTGCGTTCGTGTCCGGGTACAGATGGGTCAGTGCCGAGGAGTCAGAGCAGGTCACAAAGGAGGACAACGACAAGCTGGAGAAGATCAAGCGGGGAGAAGAGGTGGAAGACGATGATGAAGATGAAGAAGATCCTCAAGACTACCAGGAAATCGAAGTCTTCCCTGGCGGAGACGAAGTGGCTACCATCATCGCGGAGGACATGTGGCCAAACGCCATCAAGTACTACAGTACGTTCAACAATTTTTTTTCGAAGCCCCATTCTAACTAGTCGCAGAGGCAACCTTTGATGAGGAAGAGGATGACGAAGAGTTATCCGAGCTCGATGTCATGGATGAAGATTCGGATGCTGAAAACCAAGGCGACTCTGACAGCGAGGTTGATATCCGAGCTTTGGTTGGCAAGGGCCGAAACTCAGCACAGCCGCCTGCGAAGAAACAGCGTAAGGCTTAAGCAATATCTTACTGCTATGACGACATCATGATCGCTTTCTCGTGTCTCCACTGAGGCGAATCATGCACCTGGGACAGCTCACGTAGCTCGAATAACCTCACGAACCATTGACGAATCTAGAATGAGCGTTTAGGTAAACCAAAAGTTAAGCTTTGCTCAATGAAATGGACCACTTGATCCAGCATAGATCTCTTTCACCCATCTTCTCCATCTGTTGATCACCTGTCGCAATGTGCTTCTGGCCAAGATTCGGCATACGGTCCGGCCACACAATGACCTATCCTACTAGGAAGACTCGTAAGATTTTCAAGACGACGGTTTTGGTTCTACACTTGAACATCAGTGTAATGCTAAGGATTTGCAAACCTTCCCCGCAATAGTAGTCCTTCTAGAACATGTACATCCACCAATCACAGCTCGACTCTGCGTGCCATACCGCTTCCGACACGGACATTCACCCCGGTTCTTCCGAAAAGCTGTCGACCGATGACGTCCTTTAGCCTCCTTCAAAAGTAGTACATGAAGGCATGCGCCGTGGCACAGCTTGGAGCTTGCCTTAGTTTTGAGCAATTGACCAACAGACAACCTTGTGGACTCCCGATACCCAGTACACCGGCACGTTCAAGATGCATTTGAGCGCTCTTATGAGGGGCTCCCTACATGCGAGAAGATAATTCCGGGTAATGCTCGTCAGATGACATGGAATATGTCGCGAGATCATGTAGGTACAGGAGCTCCCTGGTACAGTACAGTGAGGCTAGAGGTCCTCAAGGTAATAAAGGGAAGTACCGCTTCCTTCGTACCTTCCTGAACTCTCTTCCCTTGATCGCTCTTTCCTTTTTCCGCTCACGTTCGTCAAAATGGCTCGATTGTTTCGAAATCCTCTTCTTGGTCTTCTCCTCCTCTCGTCCTCAGTAGCTACTCAAAGCAATGGCACAGCAACCGTCTCTTTCTCGCTGCCGTCTGGATACACAACATCAAGCTTTAATGCATCTGCACAACCCACAGCTTTTACACGAACCGACTTTTCCCCCAACGCTCTCGCATCCCTTTGGGATCTCGTAGGTCCCATCGCAACAGGACCAGTTACATCCACGCCCTCTCCAACACCAGAGCCCAGCTCTTACCCACGGCCAGACCCCCAATACTACCACGCCTTAGTTGGCAGCGCATATCCAGAGACTAGAGACCTGAAGCTGCCACAGGGTTTCCGATGGGGCTTGAGCTCTTCGGCGTACCAGATCGAAGGCGCGGCGAAAGATGAGGGAAAGGGACCCAGTATTTGGGATCTGTTGGCGCATCGAGTGCCGAATTTTGTGGCGGATAATACGACGGGTGATGTTGTTGCTAGTCACTACTATCTGTATAAGCAGGATTTTGCCAGGCTGAAGAGCTTGGGTGTTAGAGGTAAGTTTTAATATGGGTAACGCGTATGGTATGGACGCACCCACTATATTCTATAACAGCCTGAATTTCTTCAGGGTATCTATATTCTTCATTGTTAGCTGAATGCTGTCGCGAGGGCATCCGAAAGCGAACTTGAGAAAGTTCAAAAGCAGCGGAAGAAAGATCACGAGATTGTACAATTGAGGCTAACAGCAACAGCTTTCAGTCCCAGCTTCTCCTGGCCTCGCTTCTTCCCTTTCGGCCACGGCTCAGTAAACGAGGATGCGATTGCGCACTACGACGATGTGATCTCCGAATTGCACGCCCAAGGCATCCTGCCCGCGGTCACGTTATTCCATTGGGATACACCATTGGCGCTCTTCAGCGAGTATGGCGCCTGGACAGACAAGCGCATCGTCGATGACTTCTTCAACTACGCAAAGTTCGTCATCACGCGGTACGATGCGTACGTGGATGAATGGTTCACCATCAACGAGCCACAGTACTGCAATTGGCAGTACGCGGGCTATCCAGCAGGCAAGTACTATCCCGCGCCAAACGGTGTGACGGGAGGCAACAAAGCGCGATTCCTGTGTGGTCATCATACACTACTTGCGCATGCGAAGGTGGCAAAATGGTATCATGGGGAGTTCAAGGGCCGTGGCAGGATCACATTCAAGAACTCGGGAAACTATTACGAGGCAAATAGCACGTCACCTGCCGATGAGATCGCGCGGCAGCGAAATTTCGATTTCAGCATTGGATGGTTTGGCGGGCCGTGGACAGATGGCGATTATCCCCAGAGCCTCAAGGATACGCTGGGTGACATCTTACCGGAACTTACACAGGAAGAGAAGGACCTGATCAAGGGCAGCTGCGATTTCTACGCTATCGATCCGTATTCGTCTTTCCTCGCATTCGAGGTGGGTGGCGGTCTTGAAGCTTGCACGAGTAACCGCTCACACCCTGCGTTCCCTGAATGCGCCGGCTCCGCGAGCATCGCACCGAATGGATTCCCTATCGGACCAGCTGCTGATCCGGCGATGAGCTGGTTCTACTCTGCTCCTTCCGGCGTACGCAGATTCCTGAAGCATATCACGCAGGTCCTCTTCCCTTCCATTCCCGACATTGTCGTGACTGAGTTCGGGTTCGCCGAGCCATTCGAGGCACAATGGTCGAATCTTAATTCTGCGCTCTGGGACCTGAAGAGAGCGGATTACTTCCAGCAGTATCTAGACAACATTCTGTTGGCGATCCACGAGGACAAGGTGAACGTTACTGGCGCCTGGGGGTGGGCTATATTCGACAATTTTGAGTGGTTGCTAGGTATGTCGGTGAGATTTGGAGTGCAATACGTGAACTATACAAGCTTGGAGAGGACTCCGAAGGCGAGTGCTTTCCAGTTTCTGAACTGGTTCAAGGAGCATGAAGCGGGGAGTAACGCGACCATGAGGATCTAAGCAGCAAGATGTGGATGAAGATGGAATGGATAATGTCAGAGCCTCGTTTTGAAACATCATGTTGGCAAGTGATGCTATAGTCGCCAGCATGGCAGTATCCACACACTCACACGTTTCAAGCTTCAACGTCGCCCTTCCTGTTTGTGACTGCTGCCATGCACACCATCCAGCTGACGCTACGAGGCACTACCATTAGCGGCGCAGTGGCATTCCCTGAGCGCGGTTGGTTGGCTCCTCGGCAGAACAGTGCGTAATCTGTTTCATGCGACGTGTGTTGAGCGTAGTCGCGTTTGTTTAGGCTTCACGAACAATGCCACTTGCAAAGATGTGATGATGAAGATGTGACAAAGATAGAGATAAACAGATCCCAACTCATTGTATCGAACGTTGCTGGCGGTTACAGCGGGGCGCGGGAGAGGCGATGGGGTAGTTAGTAGGTGGTTAGCTTGGTCTGATAAGCATCGTCACGGGTCCATCCGAGCAGGATGGATGGACGGGGTAGCTAGCTGGACGTGCAAGACAAACCCGTGCACATGTACTTGGACTGCCCTCGATAAATGTCTACTGCCTACTGCCCTCAAACCCTCTTCCACCTGCTTGTCCCGCGCACTGTAACAGGCTACCACTACACGGTCGTGTCGTGCCTGCCAAGTTGGCGGATGACGATATAACGCATTCGGTGAGCTACTAGCCAGCCTCCGCTTGGAGGGTCTACATACGACCAGCTACTCTACCACGGCCGAACGCGCCCACGACGGCCACGACAGCCACGGCAAGCCTGGTAACCCCCCACAGACGACGCTCCAAGCTTCCGTGGAGCTCCACCGAGCTCTGTAGTCAGGCTTCGAGACGCACCGACCGCTCACGTCTCTACATCATCTCTCCGCTCGTCACATTGTCCGCCGCGCGCTCTACTACGAGCTCGCCCCACGCCTCACAACTGCCACCTGCCCAACCGCCTGCTACATAAGCCGTACAGCCGCCCTACTCCGGCTTCCTCGTATTCCTAGCCCTCCGATGGTGCCTACCTAATCCTAAATCCAGAGCCACCCAAAGGCACAGCGCTGCCACCTTTCAACACCTGCGTCATCTGCGGGTAACCTGCCCCAGCGTTCGTCCTGGCAGACGAAACCACCCCGATCCCTTCTCCCCTAATCGCCCCCGACAGCCCAGCCACTCCGAATTCCCCAACTTCTACTTCCCCAGTAATCTCTGCCCATCCCACTACCTCCGAACCCACCGCGAGACCTCTCGAACAGACAGACGCCACCCTTCCAGACCCGTCCGATCACACTACAGCCGGGAAGCGCAGGCACAGCTTCTCCGAGAGCGACGAAGCGGAAGAGGGTCCTGCAACACGCCGGAACGCAGGCCGGTCCACCCGCCATATCTCGAAGCGCAGGCGCAGAACAGACGGGACAATGCGCCTTGACAACGACACTTCAAAACCATCTCGCTCACCCTCGCAAAACTACACAAACGGATCGTCACGCTCATCCGGGCCCAGGTCACCCCTGGGCAAAGTACAGAATGGAGACTCGCATGCGCGCGCCGAGAGCAACGGCTCGTACACCAATGGCGGCCCGGTAGCGAACCGCAGTGCAGTACCTACGACATTCTTTGGCCACGACAGGGAAGAAGTTACGCGCATATTGATACAGAGTCTGACGGATCTGGGCTATCATAGTGCTGCAGGAGCTTTGTGCAAGGAAAGCGGCTTTCAGTTGGAAGGGCCGACAGTGGCGTCATTTCGAACCTCCGTGCTGAATGGCGACTGGACTGAGGCTGAAGAGTTGTTATTTGGCACCAACACATATGATGGTGGCGGAGGCATCGGTCTGGATGTGTCGTATGGCAAGTCATGGGGGAAGTCGCGGTCGAGACCGCATTCGCAGCATTCAGGAGGCTTGACGCTTACTGAGGGTGTGAATCGGGACGAGATGCTGTTTTGGGTGAAGCAACAGAAATACCTGGAGCTATTAGAGCAAAGAGAACTAGCCAAGGCGCTCACAGTGCTCAGGCAGGAGCTCACACCGCTTCATCAAGATGTTGGCAGATTACACGCTCTTTCAAGGTGAGTCGCTAACATTGGAGTCTCCTGGTAGATACTTCAGGCTAACAACTGCCAGTCTAATGATGTGCCAGTCTGCCGAGGACCTGAGGCATCAAGCGCAGTGGGACGGGGCCCAGGGCGAGTCGCGGACGCATCTCCTTTCCGAACTTTCAAGTAAGCAACAAGCTTTAAATATCCCAACACTTGTACTCATGTGCTACAGAGTCCATCTCTCCTCGCGTCATGATCCCGGAACATCGGTTATCTATACTTCTAGATGAAGTCAAGGATAGCTGGATAGCGAATTGTCTCTATCACAATACAGCCGCTTCGCCATCACTTTATCTAGACCACAACTGCGAGAGGGAAAACTTCCCTACCAAACCTGTTCTCGAGCTCAAACACCACAAGGATGAGGTGTGGTTCCTGAAGTACTCAAACGACGGCACGAAGATGGCATCAACAAGCAAAGATGCAACTATTATCATCTACGAAACGAACACGTACAAGGTGATACATCAGCTCGATGAGCACCAGGGCTCAGGAGTAGCACACCTCGCTTGGAGTCCCGACGATTCGAAGATTGTAACCTGTTGTGCGCAGCCGGAGAACGCTACTCGAATATGGGATGTCAAGGTATGTCTAACGCCCACTTTAAAAAAAACTTGAGCTGACCACACCAGACCGGCGCATGTATACAATACATCAGCGACTTCACCTACCCCTGCACAACAGCCGCCTGGGCGCCTTCTGGCAAACACGTCATCATCGGCTCCCAAGACGAAAAACTAGGCTGCGCCATCTGGGACCTCTCAGGCCATCTCATCCACTCATTCAGCTCCTCGTCCTCGTCGTCCTCATCCCCTTCCTCGCCCCCAAACAAAATCCGCCCCAACGACCTCGCCATCTCGCCTGACGGTCAACGGCTCGTAGTCGTGTCCGAGAGCTCAATTATCGTATTCGATCTCGAGAGCTACGAGAGGTTACGTGAGTGGCAGCTTGATGATGGTAAGCTTACGAGCGTGAGTATCAGTGCAGATAGCCGTCATATGCTGGTTAGCGAGGATCAGGATAGAATTCGGCTTATGGAAATTGAGTCTGGCGAGGTTGTGCAGAAATTCGAGGGGCACAGTCAGAGGCAATTCATCATCCGCTCCGCATTCGGTGGCGCAGATGAGAACTTCGTTGTTAGTGGAAGTGAAGGTACGTCTCCATCTATCTCATCTCCTTTGAGACGGCTGCTGATAGACATGTTTAGATTCCAGGGTTTACATTTGGCGCTCTAACGGTCTGCTGATCGAAGCCCTTGACGCACACTCCAGCTGTGTCAATAGCGTAGCATGGCACCCCAAGGACCCCACTGTATTCGCCTCCGCAGGCGATGATGCCAGGATCATGATATGGAAACCAGCCTCAGCACTGCCGCTGTCTTCGAGTAGTGGAAGTGGGCCGAGTAACGGCTATGGACGTTAATCTCGTTCGTCCTCTAGATCTCAAACGGAAGCCTTGAGGATCGACGGGCTGATACCGTTACATGATTGGTGTTTGCATTACTCGGCGTCCGGTGGATTGCATAGGTGATACCTAGGTATAGCAGAACGGATCTGCCTGGGTTTGTCTGAGTCTTTGTTTGGTGCATTGTCGGGTTCTCACAAACGTGCATAGTTTTTCACGTTATCATCATACATTACGAATGTAGTGGAGTGTCCTGTCTCATTGGCCGCAGATGGGGTCAATCCACTGTATGTTTGTTGGTTTATAGATCGCAGTAGTGTGTTGTCATCCAAGAGAGAAATATTGTCATATGGGAAGAGCTGAACAAGTCTGGAAGCTGATACATGGCAACTTGTGAGAACCTACCATCGGGACGCTAATAGTGAGCTAACCCAATCAGGTAATAAGGGTGTACAAACGTGGGGTAGCTTCCCTCAGCCTTCTCCCCAACAAACTTCCATCCATTTTTCTTTCACAAACTTCCCTTCACAAAAGAAGCGATAGCTCAACTAGGGCGTACGCGCTTTAGAACTCCTCACGTGAAATAGTCACTCTTCATGCAAGCACAATGGCCCCGACCCTGAGATCCGCTACACGAGCTAGACGCCTGCCAGAAATACCAGAGTCGTCGCCAAGTCAGACCATCACATTCTCCGACCTCAACAACGATGTTTTGCTTTTGATCTACGAACACCTCGACAAGGGAACAGGAAAGAGTGATAAACCCATCCAGAGCTTGTCATTCGCCGAACGCCGTCTCCGCGAACGAACGACGCCCATCAAGTCCTTGATATGCACGAACCGCCATCTTCGCGACCTATTTGCGCCATACGCCTTCAAAAACCTGCATATGTGGCTACCCCTCAAAGAACTACCAGACCTTCCGAGGTTTCAATACAATGCGCAGAAGCTCCGAATCGACATTTATGCATGGAGTCATGATGTTGAGCTTTTTAAGTTCATGCACAGCCTCCAAAAGCTCAGGTTTCTACATATTCACACGCACGTGAACTGTCGGATTTCGGCATTCAGTGACCCAGATATCGACCATCAAGTCTTCCTCTTACCTTCCATGGAGACGCTAATTGTTTCAAACTGTGCCGCATCTCTAGCAGGCCACTGTCCGAATCTGAAAGACTTGATCATCAAGCCTCCTCGCTGCCATGAGCCCACGGCGGACGTAGAGCTAAAGTGCCGCCTTATGGCTGAACACCTGCACCCGTCTTCCGGCCTCAGTACGAAGCTCACATCTTTTGAAGTCACATCCAAATGGCCCGCATCTGAGGTCCAGTATCTTACCGCCACATTCCCGCACCTCCAACACTTGTGCATCAAAACTGACAGTGGGATCTTCTCCCGCCGCCACTTCTCCCTTCCCAGCGATGTTCTCTGTGCCAGTGATATCACCAAACTGCTAGGAGACGGGCTGAAAGACCTGAGGACTTTGCGACTCTCCAGCATGCCAATCTTGGACCCGGAAAACCACAGGAAACCAAACTGGCTGGATGTACCAGACCAAAGCGAGGGAACGCGGAAGGGGTTGTGGCAGGAACACGAAACTCGGAGAGTGGAAGCGGAGAACAGTATTGCGCGGTCAGCATTTGGAAATATCGAGCGTTTGGTAGAGCTCTGGGTTGGGAAGAAACGGGTTGCGAGGAGGTTGCCCGCAGAAGAGAGTTGTGACGGAGAAGACGACGTGGTCAAGTGGATGTGGTCCCGCTCTGAAAAAGATATGAGAAAGTGCGGACTTGGGAGTTTGGAGGCAAAGTTCAAGGCCGAGAGAGGTGCAGTGGTCATAAGGAGTGAGATGGGCATGTAAGATGTCAGCACGGCCTGGTCGGTTCAAGGCTTTCCATCCCAACTTCCTCTGGCATTCGTTTCACCCCGACAACGATATGCACCGAATCAAGTCTTCGAGCGAGAGAGAGCCATATACTAACAGCTACGTATTCTCAGTCCGAACTTTTACCGACGACTCTGGAACAGGGCTCCTACGCACATCGCTTACGACTATCGAAATTCTTCCCTTTCAGCATTAACGACTCCCCCATAACGGCCTGTTGAGTGAATATAAGCGCATCCGCAAGTCATTAGCAGCCACATTCTGTCCCTTCATTTCTTTCCTACGTAAGTAAAGCAACGCTAGCAAGAGTATAGTATCTAACATAGCAAATAGGAGGAGTACAAAAGTGTAGTTTGGGCGCGTTACAGTGCACCTTTAAGAATATAATATTATGATATTAAACTAGTAAAGCTTCCATAATATATGGCTTTTAACTAAACTAGTTCATCGAGAGGCCGTGATGATCGTCTGTAGTAGAATTAATGTCTTTATATCAGTGAGATAATATTAAGTACAGCCTCAACTAACAAAGTAGGTACATGGGGCTCTGCAGGGCGCAAAAGGGGTCCAAAGATTACTAGTCCTCCTTATAAGTAGGTTACTGAACGTCCCCAGATGGCGAAAGCTGGAACACTTGATTTCCCAGCGCTGACGGTTCTTTAGTCGGTGGAATGAAGCCCACATGTAGGTGTACATCCACGAACAGCACTTAATTTCATTTCAAAGCACGCTGGCTCGCGAGTCTCTGATCTGGGGGTCAGGAATATCGCAGTGTTAAAGCGGTAACGCGGGGAGTTAAGAGGTATATATTTCAGTGTATCATAAGTCATATATCGTAAGTCATGTATCATATCCGGTATATCGTAGCATCAGAGCGAAATGTGGAAAGCCTCCTACAATCAAATACAAACACGACCCTTTCATTTTGGGTGTGTCGCTTTTCCTTGACCGGGTATACCTTGGTCATAGTCATGAAATGCGATCGTGAAGGGAATATCAAACCACGCTCACTGTAGCCTTGCCCTTCCCCAAGGCTTGCGACGACATCAGCATTTCTCTTAAGCGAGCTTCCGCTTTTGTCAGTTCTTGCTGATTACTTGAACTGAGATCTGTGGGCCGGGGCCAAGGTAGCCAGGAGGCTATGGAGGATAAAGTTATGGATCGTGTTCTTGAAGCTGGGAGGCTCAAGGTTGAAACACCTCGACGATGGGCATATGGGTTTTGTGGTAACGCTGTGTGAGGCCGAGTACTTGATCCTTCTACAGCTTCTTCTGAGACGTCCCCTAGAGCCGTCGACGTTGCTAGGGAAAGCTGTTTCGAAGCAGTTGGTAATGTGACTAGCGTGATGGACGGATGAGTTGATGATGGAGCATGGACGGTCCACGCAGGCCCTTGTTGTTTCTGTGCCTCCACCTGCTTTGAGCTGCCAACTTCTTGATCACGGAATGTATCGCCATCGATGGCTTTCCTCTTCCCACTACCACCACTGATTACACTCTTCAAGCTGCCATACGCAGACTGGCTCCTCTTTTTGCTGCTGCTGATCTTGCTTTCTTGTGCTAGCCTTTCGCTCGAGCTGCTTGCTTCAGGCACAGCCATTAGCGTGTTGTCTGCCGCTGTCCATCCCTGACCAACTCTCGACAACCGACCTCGTCCAGCCAAAGCTCCTGTGCTCGTAGCCCATCCAGGCCCGGCGCCAGTAATCTCGCCCTGTGGGGGCAAGTGCGCATCGTACTCATCCGCCAGACTCATTCTACTCCGCGCACAGATCTCGGCAATGGCGTCGACGGCGTCCCTAATCTCTGGGTCTACAGCACGAAGAATGGCAGAGAAGGAAAAGTCGTCTATAGAAGGCAGTTGCTCGCTCCTGCCTGCCAGGCCTGCCGACAGAGCAGAGGCGTTGGAATGTCCATTCATAGCGAAAGACCGTGGTGTATTGAACCCAGAGCCTGGGCGTGAAGCGTGGCGTGACGCGGAGTATGTGCGTACTACGACCGGTTGGCTCGTCACAGTCGTTCGACTAAACGTTGACTTCGCAGACTTGCTTTTCGCGGGCGACGAGTGGAATGCGGGGGCATTGAGGGCGCGGAGGGCGGCAGACTGTGTTGGTGGGAGCGTGTTCGTCAATGTCGTAGTAGCACTAGGCACTGAGCCTACACTGGCCGTCAGGTTAGACGGGCCTACTTGTGCATCGAGGGAAGGTGTGTGGGTGAGGATAGCTGGGACAGAGCTGTCGGACAGAATAGGCTGTGCGTTGAATGTGGGCGTAATGTTACTCTCCCACAGTGTCGAAGAGACACCTGAAGCCACCGACTGCCTGGTAGTCGTTGCAGGCGTCAATGCTGGCGGGAGGGTATCGGCATCCGCGATAGCTGAGGCATGGTGGTTCGTAGGAGGGGCAGAAGATTGCGGAGGAGCGGGCGTCTGAGACGGGTCGCTCGGGGCATTTGAATTCGCCGCTGAGTCGGGCATTGTGGGTTTCGCGTTATTGGGAGCTGCAGGTCAATGCATGGCCGCTATGCGACGCAGTCTGAGTTGTTAGACGTGGGCTGCGGTGATCGAGAGGATGCGCTGGCGAACACGGAACACGCTTGGCGAGATCGCTCTATTGCCCGAAGCTATCCTTCAGCCTAAGGTCAATAGCAATCACGTGCAAGATCTAGCCTTATCACTAATTTATAGTAGGCTATTTAGTTAGTACAGCTACTTAGCTAAATCTAATTTTATATAAAACGCCTGCCTAAGTAATTATTTTACTATTTTATTTTTTACTAATTATTATTTTTATTAATTAATTATATTTTTATTTTATAAAGCTAATATAAGCAGCTTTTTTCTTTTATATATAAATTTAGCATTTAAAATTATAAGTAAAACTTTTTTATATAAAAATACTATAGCTAATTTTTATAAAGCTAAATTTATAAATTTTATATAATATATAAAAGTAATAAAGCTAATTTTGCTAACTAATATAAGCTTAAAAACAATATTTATTTATTTACTTATATTAAAGCTTTATATAAACTTACTATTGCTAAAAATAAACTTGCTAGCTAAATTAAAGCTAAAGTTTATATTTTTAATTTATTATAAAAAAGCGCTTAAATAAAAGTAAATTTTTTAAAAAAAGTTACTAGCTATTTTATAGCTAAATAGCATTAATATTAGGCAAAGAAATAAAAAATTAAAGCTTTATTAAAGTGCTGCACTTTTTAGCTTAGAAAAATCAGAATTAATTAACTTGTTTAGCTGAGGGCCCTGCAATACTTTGCCGCAGTCCTACCACAGACCCGATCTCTACCATTGGACAATCTGTTAGTTCTACTACACAACCGTCACACAGACAGCGGCCAGACGCCTTGACATGTTGATCGAGTTGCACATTGTTCGCATTGCTTCTGGTCTCTCAAGACGTACCGAATCGAGCTCAAAGTAGGGCTACAGGTGCTAAAAGACTTTGCAATACTACCGCCGACAAGTCTTGTAGCATGTCGCTTGCAGAATGAGGAGAAAAGGGGAGGATAGACATAGCGTTCACACGGTGATGCGGAGGTGTTCCCAAAGACCTCAGAAGAGCATCCCATCGTCTGAGCCAGTGCTTTCGATCCACTGTATAGACACCGGCATGCTAGCTTGATCGAGCTCATTGCTCAGCCATGACACCATACCGCCAGGCAGCTCGTCCAGTATCTGCATCTCTGCCTTGACATTGAGCATAAGCATCGTCTGTAGCTCTTGTCTCCAACCCTGCTCCGGCCCGTCCTCGACGCAAAGATCCCACTCTAGCATTCGAGCCGCCTTCGTGCGGTCGCGGGGCGAGAGCTTCATGAGACCCTGGAGTTCAGGTATCACATTTGTGCCTGTGTCACTTTCGCCTACCGGAGTTCGGCTGAGGTGGTTTCTCTTTACACCGAGCCAGCGGATGTCGGGCAAGCCCACTGCAGGTGCTTCCTTCTGTGCAACAAATTCGTGAGCAAGGCGATACGAGCCGTACTTGTACGTGGATAGGATGGCGATGCCGTCAGGGTCCAAGTCTACGAACGCGTACATGGGGATGCAAGGGGCGCAATCCGCTAGTTGGCGTAGGAACTTTCTTGTAGCTATATCGGGGTATCCTTTTGCCTATGCAATTGTGAGTAGATGTGCAGGGGCAATGTAGTGGTCTTACAGTCAAGATCACTCCGCATGATCCCAACGACTCCCATTGTGAGGAGCTCAGCAGAGTTCGAAATGTCGCCTACAAGCTTTTCTTTAGCTAAAATTCTAACCGTGGACTGAGTAGAGCATGCCTCTTTCTCTATGACGAGTATCCATTGGACTAACGTCAAATCTAGTGCATCCCTATCGCCAACTGTAGGGATGAGCATACCCTGGATGGCCTATCAGTACATACAAATTTGCCAGCATATGACTATCGAACCTCTTTATCGTTCTTGACGTTGACTTGATGGCCACATTCTCGCGTCAGCGTAAAGTTGCCCGCGACTAGCCCCTTTGCAGCGGCAGTCTAAGCAATTAGCCTTCCATTGAAAATAATTAAATGGAAATGTAGCGCACTATATTCAACTGAGATCTAGTGATGCCAAAGGTACATGCTAGATCGTCCACATATCGATCAACAACCGATTGCTTGACGAACAAATCGGGGTGTCGATAGTATATATCTCTATGCTGAGTAAGTTGGCATCTACTTAACCTGAATGTTAAGGGGAGTACCGTTTAGTCATGACTGTGTCGTCAAGCAGGGCACCATGAACGAGCTCCAGTATCCGCAGGAGCACAGCTGGAGCATTGTAAGCGCGTACGCCGCAGACGTTGGATGTACCAACTGAAGTTCCATGCTTCTTGCGCACTAGCGCCTGGGAAGCTGATATCGCGTTCCTTGGGCTCAGGAGGTGGGCCATTGCTATCTAGAACATTCGTCCGTCTTCGAGAAAGGCTTGCTCGAGACTTCAGCGTTATGGTGAGTGATTCGCTTTCTTCGAGGAGGCCATCCACAATTCTTTCCAACATAGCTTCTACGCGAGCTATGACCCAATGCCTGCGAGGAAGTCAGTCGCGCGCAGCGTGATGCAGAGGATGACCCATTACCTGTCGCGGGGCGGTGCTTGGGTAGGAAGTTTGGTGTTAGATCTGACTTCTATGTGGCTGAATTCTGTGTCAATACTGTGCTTGTCGGGTGTCTCTTTTATTGGCGCTGGCATTAGCTGTGGTCTGTTCTGTAGTTCCCAGAGAATAGAGTCGTCCTCGGCCAGAGGAAAGAGAATATCGTCTTCAGAAGCATTGCTTAAAGCATCGTCGGGAAAGGTCTGCGAAGCTAAATCGCCAAATAGCATGTCCTCAAAGTCGTCGGTATTCATATTAACTACTGGTCATTACCACGCGCTGGCAGCTGTACAATTGAAAGCACCATTTCCAGTTGAAATATGATAGTTTGGAATCAGTGAAAAACGTTGAAACTGGTGGACTGGCAGTCCGATGGGCTGGTGAGGCGTTCCAGAAGGTGGCGAGCACAAGGTGGAAAGAGCCACGGGCGCAGTAGCGAAGTAACTTCAACCTCAATGCGCCTACGATCCGACAACTCCATTGCTCCGCGAAGATATTCAGGCCTAGTTGAATGATACAACATTGGAAGTGATGTGAGGTTGCTCCTGTGATGATGGTGGAGCAGCACCTTCCCAAGTAGGAAACTGCACTATGTATTTTGCCAAGACTACGCCTATCGACTGCCCGCGGTTTCCACGCGCAACGCGTCGCGCCTCCCCAGTCGCGTCTCCTCTCCATTCATCGACCGCCGACACCACCACGCTATTTGTTCAACCGCAACCACAACCCTGGAAGTACCCCAGACTCACATACCATCATTCAACTGTACGACTCTGAATTAAATCATGGAGGATGCAACGCCTGTTGCGCCATCCCCTCAAAAGCGTCCTCTTGAGGAGGAGGACCCTGAGCCTCCAGTAACACCGGTCAAAGCAATCAGATCAGAAGCCTCTACACCACTCTCAGTCCTCTCCCATATTCGAACACCATCACCACTTAAAAGAGCCACCCCGAGCTCAACCGCACCAGATAGCAGCAACCATGCTCCGTCCACACAGGCCGCGGTTGCCTCGAGCAGTACACCCCAACCCGCCAAGAGACGGAAGTTGACACAGAAGGAAAAGGACGATCAACGTCTCGAAAAGGAGGCAAAAGCAAAAGCAAAGGCAGACAAGAAAGCACAAAAGGACGCCGAGGACAAGCTCAAGGCTGAACAGAAGGCACAGAAGGAGGAGGAGAAGCGCAAGAAGATCGAAGAACGGGACGAGAAAAAACGCCAACGAGAAGAAGAGCAGCAACAAAAGGAGGAAGAAAAGGCAAAGAAGGAGCGGGTAGGTTCATTGGCATATGCTGTCTTGGTGACTTCGCGGAGCTTGGTGCTAACATTATACTAGGCCCAAATGAAGCTCAATGCTTTCTTCGTGAAGCCGAAAGTTGCGGGAGTGAATGCAGGACAAGCTGTGGTAGATTCGACTCAGAACCTTGTCGCACCTTCAGTATCATTATCAGCGGATGCCTCTGGAAATAGTACTAATTTAGGCCCGCCCTCTCCACAGAAGACCATCGTCAAAAATGCTCAATCAGATTACGAGCGATACTTTCTCCCCTTCAACCTAGCTGCGCACGTCATTCTGGCCCCGAAAAACGCGTTCTTAGAAGATTCAGTCAAACTCAAGGCCGCCCAAACACGACTGGACCAGCTCATCACACAAGAAGATGTTCATATGGAGCCCATAACGCTGGAGACTTTGAAGTCGTCCTTTCCATCGCAACTCCGTCGAGGTTGGCCGACTGCTTCGATCGTTGAAGTAGTCGAATGTGCTTATGGCTCAACCGATCGTCCCATCGACTTGACTGATGGCAAGGGTGCGACTTCACGACAACCACTTGATATGCTGAACGACATCCCGATGAAGTATATTCACTTTGAGAAAGATGTTCGCCCGCCATACTATGGGACATACACTAGATCATACACGGATGCGGACGCAGCTCGACTTGCCCGCAACCCCCTAGCTAGATTGCGCCAAGATACTGACTACGATTACGATTCCGAAGCCGAGTGGGACGAGCCTGAAGAAGGTGAAGACCTTGACTCTGATGGTGAGGATGACGCCGACGAAGAGGCGGAAGACGACATGGACGGCTTCCTTGATGATGAGGAAGATCCGCAACTCAAGCGGCGGCATATTAGTGGCGACCTTGTGCCTGTCAGCACTGGTCTGTGTTGGGAGGACGCACACAAGGTGTCCAGACTGAACGACGGATCAGGAGCCATCTGCACAGACTTCAAGGACTTCACGATGGGCTTTCTACTTGGTAAGTGTTCCGAGAAGATACAATAGGATGCAACTAACAATGTGCTAGGACCGCAGCTGCGCTCTATTGATCCCTTTTCGACGACGTACTGGACACCCGAACCTACTCCTTCCACAGCGACTATTTCGACCCCGAGCAAAGATATCCCCAGTAAAGGACCCATGAACCCACCACGAGTACCGCTGGTCCAACGTACCATGAATGGCCTACTTAACACTCTGAACACTCCCCAGAATCCGTCGTCCGGCACCGCTTCCAAACCCACCAAAGCAAAACGACAGATTCCACCTGAACAACTCCCGGCCTTCAAAGCGGAGATCGAGGGCAAAGATCTTACCAAGATTGGCATGGTCGAAGCCCTGAAGAAGATGTTCCCAAAACTTCCCAAAGATGCCATCACCAATACCTTGAGTGTAGTTGCTGCAAGGGTTGGACCTACTGAGAAAGAGAAGCGCTGGGTGTTGATCAACAACTGATTATTTCTGTCCAATTGCCGCAGTGTATCAACGGCGTTAAGAGTGTCAGATCTATCTTCATTGTACAACATGTCTGAGCCATATATTTACGAGGATGGTATAGTGTAAAGCAGAGCTTGTTGGTTCGACAGGCTTCAGTGGTGGGATTTAGGTGTTAGGGTGTGGCGTGCAAATCATCATCACTATTGAGCGTTTCGTCAAGCGTTTGGTGTCCTCGGCGTTATATTATAGTATATGGATGGATGTTCAAGGAAAATCCATCTTCTAGCGAATGAGATAGAGTATATCTACGCAAAATACTTTCATACTCGCAACACATGTGCAAATCGAGATCATCTTGACGTGAAGTCCTCGTGTTTTGCCATAAAACCAGCCTAACTTGAATCATGCTGGCTTACCTCAGGTTAAGAGAACCGGTATCTAATATGGCGTTCTATCAGCGCTTACGAACCGCCAAACGAATGTCAGGTGAAACGCGGGTAAGCGGATGAGCAGCCATATAATTTCAATTTGTAGACCGTCTGGCATTCGCCACTAGGTGCACCAAGCTGCCTCTCAAAGAAGGCCCAAGGAATAGGGTAGCCTGGAGGTATTCGCGCTATGATACAGTTCTACTGCGGGTACAAGGCAATGTGAAGGTGGACCGACTAAGAATAGGAAGTCTTGGTCGGTCTTTAGGAGTGATTTGCATCACAAGTCATTGCAGGGTCTGGTGTCGCCTCCGGTAAATTTATGGCAGCAGACACCAGATTTTGGGCCTTGGTACAACCGATGTGCTTGAGATGCACAAAGCCGGGGTGAAGACTTCCAGGCCAAGTTTTTGACCAGACCATGGTCGGCCCGGAGCGTAAGCGCCCTTAGAGACGTACGACAAAACGGTGCCACTGTAACCTTATCAAATACTCGCCCTGTACCTGCAGACGGTGCCCTTCTCTTTCGCTGTATTCTCGGCCAAAAATAATTAAGATTTACAGCAGCAACTATAATTGCCGACATGGACTTTTGCCGGGAAATAGAAGCTCTAAGTATTCGAGACAGAGGTAGTGTGCGGTTGGGAATTGGGAATCCTGGAAACAAGACGGAGATGACCAGTTCCGGCCGACGCGTTACCAAGATCATCAAAAACTTACCGTGCACACGCAATCAACGTGCATAACATCTTCCAGACTCCTTGGAGAGCAAAGGCAATCGGAAGTTAAGAATAGCCCTCCGACATTAGACTCCCACGCAACGATGCACGGGAGTCCGTGCACAAGGGCGCTTGTGATCTTCACGAAAGACTCTCCACCAATCGACCCCATGTTGTAAACGCTGAGCTATTCTTGGTGCGCCATCCACCCACAACCATCCAATCGTCTTCGGCCACATGATAACGAAGCTTACGTTCGGAGAGGGTCATCTTTTTTCCCTATGCATCTCGCTCTTCGAAGCGCCCACGACAACCCTTCCCCAGTCCTGGTACTCCCGCAACGGCATCAGCAGGCGCTCTTGAGGAGCGGTTCTGTTATTTGCGGCTCTGGATGGCACCCTAATATCAACTAGTGTGTGCTAGGAACGGATGTTATGGGGATACCCGTACGCAAGAATAGTAGCAGTGTTGTCTGACTGGCTACTACCTGCAGGCTCATCTTAGCGTATAGTTCGTACGGATGGTAGAGACCTACAAAGACGCCGCATTGCCTTCAGCACCTCCTGCTAGTTCGAGACGTTTCGTGATTGTCGTCGTTGTCCATTCTGCTCTGTTCGTGCTGTGAGCATATACCTATCATTTGACTTGACAGCTTGCTGGCCTCAAGCTTTTCCCTAATCATCCACCATGGCGTCGCTTATCTTGTACCTTTCTGCAACTGTGCTGTTTGCTCAGTCAACAATTGCCTTCAACTGCTCGAGGAAACCGATATATGTCGATATCCATAAACGCGCCGTCCACGACTCTCCAGTCTTTCAGTACGGATCATTCATCGGACTAGGAACACCAGCACAGAACCAAAGTCTATGGCCCTCGTTAGCACAGAACCACACTTCTTTCGCATCACACGTCTACTGCAAAGATAATAGCACGCTTAAGAACTGTGACCGATCAACTGGAGGCTTCTTCAACCAACAAGAGTCAACAACGTACGTCTAAAGCTCCTAACAGGATGACTTCCCTTACTTACTTGTGTGCAGGTTCACTGAGAGCAAGAACTTCAAATCATTAGATGTAGCTGGCACGGATTTCAAGGGTTTCTACGGCCAAGAGACTTTACGATTATACACACACTTCTTCGAAACCGATGGCGCATCGCAAACGCTCGTGGAGAACTCAACCGTCGAAGTCGCCGAACAGGGCTCAATAACGCCCGGTAGAGTAGGTGTAGGATCGTCTTCAACGCTGTTGCGTGATCTTTCTGCTCGGGATATGATTGCTGGTAAAACATATTCGCTATATATTGGGCAGGGATTTGCTCGTGCTGGAGGCTCAGTCAACGGCAGCAATGTCTTTGGTGGATACGATTCCGGACGCTTCACAGGAGTTCCTCACAAGTATCAAATGAACATTGCGAACAGCAATCCGATGAGCGTGCGGATTAAAGACATCGTCATCACCGACTCGAAAGGTAACGCCAACGTCTCACTTTTCGACAACAAGGTTTTCACCGATATGAAGTCGACACCTTCGGACTTTGAAGGCCAGATTACCACTGAGCAATTCCCAATCTCGCTTCCATACCAGATCACGAAGAATTTCATCTCCCGACTAGGCGCGGAAAAGGACAACACATGGGGCGACAACTCCTTGAGGCTGAAGAACGCCTTTAATGGCACGCTGTCAATTGTCCTCGAAGATGGCTTTACCGTCACACTACCGCCAGAAGTCCTCATGAACGCCTCAAACATCACACCCATCCAAGACCGCGACGAAAAGTCCACCGCCCCATTCTACCTCGGCTCCGCCTTCCTTGGCCAAGTCTACCTCATGGCCGACTATGAGTCCAACAACTTCTTCCTCGCCCCAGCAGTCCAGAAAAACAACATGGTCATGCCCCAAACTTTCTGCCCCAAAACCACACCTGAAGCATACGTGCGTCCCAACCAAAACCAATGGCAACGGCAAGGTCTGGTAGGCGCGGTTGTTGGCGGAGTGGTTGGTGGCATGGGCGCAATTGCAGCATTATATTGTTTGTATATTACGTGGATGAGGAAGAAGGATGAGAGGAAGCTGAAGAAGGAATTGAGGAAGAATCGGGAAAGTAAGATGGAGCAGATGGATGTTGAGGAAGCGCCTAGCTTTGACCCACCGCCAAAGAATGCCGCTAAGGCTATTTTCTGGAGGAGGAATAAGATGTGAACGAATAGATAGTATGGTGGTTTTTCGCTTCTTTTGGCACGTAGGCTTATACCCGGAGCTGGCAGTGCGCTACTCCTTATTGTATATATTTCATCTGCATTTCAATATCATTCGTTACAACACAGCATATTCCTCACTACTTCGAAAACGCCTTCATTATAGAGAGTCGTGCTTGTGGCGAGTAATACCCACAGCAACTAGCACCGACCCGCTTAGTAAGCCTGTTGTCTTCGCCCGCATCGCACAACTCCAAATCGTCGTGTTTTCACCCTTCATCGAGTTTGCACTGAGTTTGCCTGGACTTTGCGCATCCCAGTAGACATGCAAGCAATGATGTATCTGCTGTCTCAGACATCACCGTAATGCTAGCAATGTGTCCTGGTACCTGGAGATGGTTGTCTCGGAGGAGGAAATGATGTCCATCCCCAGAAACCCATCTCAGAACCACTTACCACAAGCCAGGCACCCGGCACTTTTGATGCTCCCCAGTTAGTCTCACAGTTTTATAAGACAGTGCCAGAGACACCGAGGGGTACCTGGCGATGGGGAGCGCAAGTCTCATCCTCCCTCCTGTGTTCGCGTATGGACCACCCACATCAGCGCTGTGGTACTAACACAAAACATGTCTTCTCTCATCCGTTCAACGCGTCCATCGGCGAGATCTCTGAGATCTGGCGGGATCAAGGTGATCCTGCCTATCCCTTCAAAACGCGTAGATCGATTTGAGATACTGATGACTACGCGTTCAGGATAGTCAAAAAAAGGTGGGAAAAAATCGACCCAGAAGAAGCAATCGCTCGCGTGAAAATCATCTGGAGAACCCTCAAGCCGGTATTTTATTGTCAGCCAATGCGATACTAGGACTGGCAGTCTTTTCCAGCTTTTCTTATGTCTCACTCGGCTAGCTCGGTTGGATCACATTCCACATGCATCCCTCTCTCGGCTCCTACACTCTTGTTGTTTTGCTCTCCATATTTTCATACGCATTCCTTTTGGTTTCCCCTAACGACAGTCAGTTGTCGCCCAAATACAGCAAAATGTATGTTTACGCGCTGCCCCCCATGCCTTCGGACGGATTCGTAAGCATATCGACGCGGATTTTGCTCCGCCGCTCGTTACATCACGGTCGTTACAGGAGTAGGAAGAAGAGGTAGTAAAAGAGGAGGGTAATAGTCGACAGAAGCGCCCTCGAAGCCGTTCCGTGGCTCCGACCGAATCGACGAACCGGACAGCCAAATCGAAACGCTCCCACGCGTCGAACCCGAGCGCATACGGCGCGTTCACGACTGTTTATCATCTTGCTGTAAGAAGATCGATAGGAACAGCAATGGCGTCGTTAAAGTCGCGCGCCGCGCCAAGCGGGCAACTGAGCACTACAGCAATTGCTGCTATCGTCACAGGCATTGGCGTTGTTATGCTATGCCTTCTCGTCGCTCTTATATTTCTCCTTGTTCGGGCTGTCAAGAAGCACAAACAGCTACTCGCGGATTTAGAGGAACGAGGCGTATCAATTGCGCAGGCGCAGAAGGAAGCAGGACGAGAACCCATTACAAGGCCACGTACTGTGCTGCGGCGCAACACTGTCCTGCCCTTCCACAAGTCCGGATGGGGGGCATTACCTTCGGTGGAGACATTCCGATCCGCAGAATCAGCCTCTGCCCCTGCGTATTATGCGCCGCCTAAACCAACCGAGGAGGTGAAGAGAGCCAGTCGTCTCTCATGGCCATTCTCCGCGCGTCGTTTATCCGGCCACTCCAGCCAAACTATACAGATGAAGAAGATGAGAGCGTCGAGACTTTCAACAGTCATGGAGGATCCCAAGAACTCATCACTAGTATCTATTCTGAACAACACTCATGTAAACGGGAGCAGGTCCTCCATCGCTTTATCGGGAGATTATGGCAATCGACCCTCGCCATGCCAATCATTACTCCAATATCACCCGGCTTTCCGCAACCAGGGCCATGCTACAGGTCCTATAGTGCCAGAGAGTCGATCGATTACCGGGTCATATAACCACCACATGGATGCAAATAAACGTTTACAGCGGGCTAAATCAGTTGCTGAGGTACCATCATTACAACCCTCACGCCCACAACTACGGGCGAGATCCGTTAGTTTATGCAGTCAAACTTCTGGAAATGCACCCGATGTGATCTTGCCTCCTCTTCCGCTCGACATCGCTCGTATCAAGAGCGACGCGAAAAGACGCAGCGAACTCGGACGCACTCCGTCTAAGCTTTCGCTATCTAGTTTCGGTTCCGCCGACACTTCAATCCTCACGTCTCGAAGTCCAAGTGTGCCGCAGTCCGCGAAGTTTGGGACTCGAAAGATCACCAAGCCCAATGCGAAGGGGTCTAACTTCGCACGAGTGAAGCCATTCAGAGACACGCTTGATCTTCGCGCCAGAGTTCTAGGCGCACGAGGCTCGACCCAGAGTTCCCCGACTCGAAATAGCATGATTTCTGAGGAATCCAGAGAAGTAAAGCCCGAAAACCAAGGTACTTTATCAACAGAATCGAGCACCAACTCGCTCGGTGCGATTAAGGGAGCACAGTCCGTTACCTTAAGCAAGGTATCTTCGCCAGCTGCCAGCCCTATCACAGCGTCGAGTCTGAGCACGCCGAAGCGCAAATTAAAGACCCAGATATCTTCGTCGGGGTCTCCTGAGCGACATTATCAGAGCGCTACGGCCTCGCGAAGTTTGAATGGTGCTATCAGGTCACCCAAACGCCAGCATTCGCAGACTTCTTCACGAAGTAGCGGCGGCAACCCTTTTCAGTGGGATCCAACTCCAATCTCATCCACTGGGAAGCCTTCCGCGTTGAAAGGAAGCCCCAGCGCGCGTCAAGGACATCGACGAAAGAACAGTGTGCGCATCTCCTTAGTACCCACCATCCATGGCCCGCCTAGTAGGACACCTAGTCTATCAGCTTTAGTCGACAACAAGGAAGATACTACCGAAGGTGCTTCGGCGAAGAAACCCAAGGCCGGTATCGATCCAGCACTATCTAGCACGAGGTCTCTGCCAACCCCTCCTAGCTCGTCAACCTTTGCGCCTGATCTGAAGTTCGCTGCAACATCTCTTCGAGCTTCCTTGACGCCAACTTCGCCTGAGTTACTTCTAGTCGGCTACGATCAGTCGTATGTTGTATTCCCAACTGACCAAGTACTACCTGCTCTGTCGGCACAAGAGCAAAAGCGCTTGAGCAATGGTTCTCTCTTCAGCTTGTCGCAATTCCCTACTGCGCCCTCTGTCATCGAACCTGTAGATATTGACATGTCGCACCCGCATACATTCTCTACATACGACCCTTATGACTTTGATGGAAATTGGATGCCCGACACACCATTGCTTCAGCAGTATCCATTTCAAGCACAAAATTATGGCCGGGATCGGTCACCTTCGCCCATCAACATCGACATCGATGAGTACAATCCGGAGCAACCTAGTTGCATTTATCAAACACCCGCTAATACTACTTCACGAGCGTTCCAGACCGCATTTGCCCCCATCCCAGAAGAGTCCTCGGTGAGCTCGAACAGGACACTGGATCTCGCGCACTCCCGATATGACGACTCTCCACCTATCTCACCCAAGTCTATGTCTCCGCCGAGGTTCGCCTTGGTTGATCACTCAGTCTACAATTTGCCCACACACGCCACAGTCATCCCAGAGGAGCCCTTCGATACTATTGACCCAGCAGTACTGAGTAAAGACTCTTACAACATGCTCAATAGCAATTACAACAACGTTGGTGGCAGCATTTTCAAAACGCCAAATAGTAACCGCTCAAGCATTGCTATGCCCACAACACCTGGTTCAGCGCGCTCGGTATTCGACCCTCTTCTCGAGGCAGCTCTTCCATCAACCCCACCCCCCGCTTGCGGCATGGATTCACCAACGCTTGCACATATGAGAACAGGTTCACAGTCGAGCTCAATTTACTCTTCACCTTCGCCAACCTTGTCGCTCACATCATGGCCTGTAGACTTACCAAGTCCGATTATACCATGCTCTCCTCGTCCGGGTCATGCGCAGCTACCGACATCAAGGTTGTCCATCAACTTTGCAGAAATGCCTAGGCTTAATCCTTCGCCTCGCGGTCCTCGCGGATCACCGCCACGGCCTCTGCGCTCGTCTATCGCAGCACTGAGGCGGATGAACTCTGATTTAACGGAAGCAGAAAAAGACAAGTCTGGACGTGGTGAGAGGAGGCATCTAAGACTAGGGAGAGGAGACAGCATGCAGTTACCTGGGGATGAGAGCTGGCTCGATGAGCTTGAGGATGACGACGATGCGGTGGAACTAGACGACGTAGAAGGCAGGAGACTCGTAGGCAATGTGCTTGAAGGCTGGGAGGATGAGGGGTGCACTGTGCTTGATCTCGACGAGGGAAACACTTCCACTCTTTCAAATTCCACCATCAAGCCTGAGCCAAAAGAAGCCAAGACAAAGCCTGTAGAGAGAAACATGACGGCCACTGCAGAGCACAGATCAAGCAGCAGTATATGGGAAGATGGCGAGAAGTTCTGGGCATCAGCCACACCACCACAACCACCCTCCGGCTCACGCAATAGCAACAACCTCATGAACCACTACCAACCGCTTGCATCCTCGCCTGTTCTCCCAAAAACCACATTGACGGCACCAACGACCCCGACCTTCAAGTCTTCAGGCAAGAAGCGCGACTTCCAAGTCGCAAAGGACGATAATCCACCCTCCCCCACGGAAAACTCCACCGCCAACAGCAGCCCCAGCACTGACCACCACAACAAGAAACCCAGGGAGAGTGTTGATAGAAGTAGTAATAATAGTGGTGGCGGTGCCAGGAGCAGCAATGCATCAAGTCGCAGTCACAGAAAGCGCCGCATTCTCGGCCTTGGAACACCGAATGTCAGGATCCAGGTCACGAGTCCGGGTGGGCAGGTTAGGGGCACGCCAGGGAGTTTGTACGACTCGCAGGGTTTTCTGATCTTTTGAACATGATTGTAGTTTATGTATTCATGGCCAGTGTTGATCTGCGAGCCATAGAGTTCGGGGTCGAACGTGTGTAAGTTTATGTGGGAGGGGAGGGGGGAGTTGGTAGAGTTACGTTAAAGTATGTAATACTTAATCAGTAATAACTTTGCAAATAGGAGATTATAGCACTCGCTAAGTTGCCTCTCGTGATGGGAGCGGGGGATGTATGGCGTGAGAATGTGCTGAAATCTTTGGGTTTCTATGCTATGAAGTAACGCGCATTTTTGAGGCACTAGTTTCATTCCTGTTTAGCATTTATACAATCATCGCACTTGGAACACTTCGGTGCCGTGAATTGGTTTCTGCGGGGAACGGATATTGTAGGATATCTCGTCTTGCCTTTGCTACATGTATATTACAAGTGTTGGATGCTCTTTTGTACACGAAGACTAATCCGCCATGGCTTAAAGATTATGTGGCTATGAGTCGGAGGAAAAGGTGAAGCCTAGCGGAGCGAGGATCTTGTCCTGGACGACTTTGTTCGCCACTTCACCGCCGCGTTCAAGAGCGATAGCGCCAACTATGGCGTATAACGAGGTCATGAGGACGGTTTCTACACCAGAACCCTGGAGGTTATCCGCCTATAACAAGTTAGTTTTGCCATATCACAACGAAGTTCCTGATATCATCAACATACCCGCTTCGGTTTCCACCGGGTGACCTTGTCTAGTCCGTATCGCTCCGCTATTTGTGATAACCGTGACTTGTTCAGCACCATGCCCTCTGCTTCGTCCGTCAAGCCCTGCAAGCCGTTTAGGGCAGGATGTAGGTACGGCTTGCGGCCAAAATCGTCATTCAGCGGTTGACCCCTCTCGTCTCTTGGCCACTGGTTTTCTTGCGGGGAACTAATAAGCGCTTGTGATGTTTGTAGTTCCACTATCCGCCGCCCTACATTATGCTGTTAGAATCTCTCTTCTAGCCGTAGAGGTGGTCCCAAAATACCCATATATGCCAAACGGTCATTGAAACCCCTCCTTCCATGATCGAAGCTCTTGTGCGTCACCGCTAACCACTTGACCTCGTCGCCGAGCACTTTGTCGCCTCCAGGTCCCAGCATTCGTACATAGGCATCATCTAATCTCTTAGGGTCTTCATTGACCTTGAAGACGCCGCCGTTTGCTTGCGGCCGTATCCGAAAGGGGGCCATCATGCGTGGCGGTGTCTGTTGCCATCTTGGCCTATCTGCAGCCTCGGTATCATATTCAGGTCCTCGTGATGATGGCGTGGTCGAGAATGCGCATGCGGAGGTCCGCACGAGGGAGGCTTTTGACGACTGCGCCGGGCGGAGGGATGATGATGCGGTCGATAGGAGCGAGCGAAGCGGCCGTTTGGATGCCATTGGAGCTCGTCAAGAAGTGAATTAGCTTGGATGGGCAAGTCCTGGCGCTGAGGTGAAGGTATTGGTACTACTCGAGGTGAAGTTCAGATGATTCGAAAAGTTGCGGCACGCGGATCGCACCTTGCCTTATCGGGATAGCCTCGTCGCGCTTTCCTATCCCCAGCTTTCAACCAGACACACGCGTTTATCCTTTCTCAAGCGCTTATTTTGGTCTAATATGGCAGACATTAATACCCCCAAGTCTTTGAAAGAGTTGCTGGCCGAGCAGTTGCCGAAGGACGTTCCATTGACCTTCTATCACTACTCGACGCCGCCCTCCAAGTCCTCCGCCCTCTTCTCCGCACCGCCGCATGCAAAGTCGGAAAGAACCTATTGTGAATCGCATACCCTGGCTGCCTCGATAATACCAAATGACACTGCTCCATCGGGATTACCTGAAGAGTTGCTCATACTCGCCATTGAGGTTCTGGTTTACACTACGAGGAACCTTACTACCATCTTCGTCTCGAAAGCGGACTCGACAGGGTACCTTTCAGAGTTACAACTACCACGCTCGCAGTCTGGATCGCCTTTGAAAGATATTTGCGGTACATTTGTAGCTTGGCTGGCAAGGGAGCGACAAAGAGAGGGGAAGAAGCTGGTAGTCTCACTATTCGCTCGGGCACAAGATCAGTACCTCTTTCCAGCGAGCATTGAGAACAAGAAGAAGCATGTGCTGGATGACAGGGGACTGGTTAAGTGGTGGTGTAAAGTGTTAGACCCGATAATATGGCAATACAAGGCCGAGGATGAACGGAGACCGTTCGCTGAGCGGCTGGTGGAAGGGGGAAGTATCGGAACAAATTGCACCCTTTCGCAGTCAGAAACCACGGCCAAGGGCTACCTTGTAATACCGGGCTTCGAGCCAAATGACACGCTCCGCTACATTCCTCCAGCGCCAAAGCCGAACGTACCTCGACGCTGGGCTACCACACATCCACTTCTACAGATCGCGCCGCATCCAGCTGCTCCCCCGCGCTGTCTCGTCCCGCATTTCCCGGATGACCCCAAGGCACGGTTTCTTGATGAGCTAGATGAAGAGTTACACGATCGAGGTACTGACGCCATGGTTGTCGATGGAGGTACGCCATCGCGGAGTAACGGACAATGGAAGAGCGTTAAGACGTTGGATCAGTTCTGGGAGTTCATGGCTTTCCGACAGGAATGTTCATCTGGAAGGATCGTGGGGTTTATTTGGGTGGTAATCACCCCACCGAAGCCATCAATACCTGAGGAGGACGAAGACGCGCCATCACAGCAGTCACTTTCACAACCACTCTCACAGAAGAGCTCTCAAGAGGCCATACCTAGTCCAAGAAGACGCAAGATAAGCAAACGGAAACGAGAAGCCAAGATCAAGTACGGCCCCATTCCACTAGTCCTACCCAGGATCAAGACAAGCTCATCGAACTTATCAACTACATCAAACGCCTCGAACAAGTCCGACGCCAAACTACAACCCGAGACGAGTCCATACTTTGTGTGGCCGGCGTCTTCACGGGGTACAATTTGCTTTTCAACGAAGAATTACGATCGAGCACATGAAGTACTACTTCAACAAACTTTCGCAAATCGAAGAGCTGCAGCACAAAGTACAAAGAAATGGAAAGAGGAGATGGCTGTCTTGGGCGGAATGGACAATTGGGGCTGGACAGTGAAAGGGAAAAGAGAGATCGCAGCCATAAGTTCTACGTCAACGAACGGATTGGTCCCAAATATAGTGATGGGGGTGAGGAAAAAAAGAAAGCCAGAGACTACAGCGGAAGCGACAAGCTCATTAGAAAAGCCTACTGAAGGTGGTGTGCAAGTCCTCTCAGAGTGCTTGGTCAGGAAGAAAGCCAGGATCGAGCCCACGCCCATTGCAGAAGCGAGCGTTACCCACGGCGTGAACACACTGTCAGCTGGTTTGGTGCGGAAGAAGTCCAAATCTTGAGTGATTGTTGGACTGAAGGCGTTTGTGCTATTCTTGTCTGGTGTTTAGAGTTGCTTCCCAGTCTTGCATATTTGCGTAGGGCGTTCGATTGACCTAGGTCTGGATTGCGTGAGGATGCGTTTTCACGTTGCATACTCTCTATTATTGAAGAGATTTGATATTCAATCCTTCGCATTCATTGGCTCTAGTCAGTGACAATACCCTTGCAGTGACGTCGGAAAGCTCGGGAGCAGCTGTGACTATAGCGCAAATAAATATTGAACACGCCAAACAATTAGATCTTGCGAAACAAACAAAATTTCTTCGTGTAACTATCTTAAGAGGCGTGCGAAAAGATATTCGTATCTACACATGTCTATAGTCTGCGCCTGCCGTCGCTAGTTCCGGACGTGTCGAAGCTGCCCCAAAACTCCGCAGACCACCGAGATTCGCCAAAACATCCCACCTCCATCGCTACTTGCCCAACTTTCGCGCATGGTTGGCGCACCTTCTCCAGACATCAGGACAAATGATGTCTCCATGTTGCGCACCATCATTGCTACCGGTTGCCTTATATGGTTCGTGATAGTGTGGTGTGTGTGTCTCATCGGCTTTACCCAATTGTGAGCCAGCTGTTCACTCGTTATCGTCACGGTTTATTTGATACTGACGTACTACGAAATAGATTCCGATACTACTGGCGAAGGCCACAGCCAGCGAGATGTGTTACGAAGCTAGAAGAAGACAAATTGCCCTGCGTTACTGTCATTCGTCCCGTCAAAGGCCTCGAACCGCGCCTATACGAATGCCTCGCCGCCAGTCTCCGCCAGACGTACCCCAAGAACAAGATCAGCACCGTCTTCTGCGTGTCTGAACGCTCCGACCCCGCATTCCCCATCCTTGAGCGCCTTTGTCGGGACTTCAAGCATGTCGATGTACAGATCTTGGTCGAGGAGGAGGACCCATTGCTGCTGAAAGACAAGGATGCGCTGGGACCGAATCCGAAGATTCGGAACATGAGTCGCGCATACAGAGAGGCGAAGGGCGATATCGTGTGGATTCTGGACTGCAATGTCTGGGTTGGCAAGGGTGTCTGTGGAAGGCTGGTAGATCTGCTCTGTGGCTTCGGCGAGGTGAAAAGTGGGAAGAGCAGTACCAAGTTCAAGTTCGTGCACCAAACTCCGCTTGTCGTCGATCTAGACTCTCAGGATCTCTCTCTTCAAGACAGGAAGGACCTACTCAGAGGACGACCAGAAGAAGATAGAGAGACAACAAACATCGCAGCAACGACCTCCTCAGACCCTCGAAAGGACTCCAACGGTGCCTTGCGAAGACTCCTTCAGCGCGGAGGAGGGCGCCTCGACGAAGCATTTCTCTCTTCCTCACATGCTAAGTTCTACTTGGCCATCAATACTGTTGCCATAGCGCCCTGCATCATTGGCAAAAGCACCATGTTCCGTCGCTCGCAGCTGAACTACATCACCTCTTCAAATCCCAAGCGCGCTGGTGGCATCGATTTCTTCTCCGACAATATCTGTGAAGATCATCTTATCGGCGATGCCCTATGGAAACAGCCTCAAGCATTCGAGAAACGAGGCTACAAGCCGACCCCAAGCGAGAAGAAAGAGACGTGGGGCAAGCACGCAATGCTCTTCGGTGACCTCTGCTTCCAGCCCGTCAGTCACACACCCGTAATAGCTTACCTAGACCGCCGCATCCGATGGCTGCGAGTAAGAAAATTCACGGTGACACTGGCTACTTTCGTTGAGCCCGGAACTGAGAGTATACTCTGTAGTCTCTACGGGTCATATGCTCTCACCACACTGCCCATCTTCACTCGCTTGGGAATCAGTCCTACCTGGAGCTCCTTCTTCCTCATCTGGCTCATTAACATGAGCCTATGGTGTCTGGTAGACTATATTCAGTACCTACTCCTCCACTCTGCGAAAACCGTTGAAATCGACGCCGACACGCCAGACTTCATATTACCACAGCGTTCTGCATCTGCGTACCACCGCACCGAGGCCTTGCAACCCCTGCTTGGTGACAAAATACCCAGTGAACCGAGTCTGCTTGATGGGGCAAGGAGAGATTTCAAAGAGTTCTTCTTTGCATGGCTGGGTCGTGAGATATCCGCGCTACCAGTCTGGGTCATTGCATTTTGGGGAGGTGTGACTGTGGAGTGGAGAGGTAGGAAGTTCTGGGTGGGCTTGGATATGAAGGTTCACGAAATTCTTCCTAAAGAAAGAGAAGCAAAAAAGAAGTGAGAACTGGCTTTGAGGTGCACAATCTTTCGCATCATCGTCTAGACCTAGGTACAGTGGTATGTAGCAATTGTTCACTTGCCGCACAGATTAGCCATTTTAGTGGACAGTAGCGAACACATACTATTGTGTCAAGACTCCATATCCCCAACAGCTTTAAAAGCCTCCTGAATGAAAAATCATCTATAATTAGATACCGCTGTATTGACCTCTAGCCTCTTCCACGCCTTAGTTAGGTGTTCATTATGCAACGGTTTGCCTTAATCATGGTAAGCACTAATACAAACATAGCTTGAAGCTACCTGAGGTTGTATTGGAACTTCATGTTGTTCGCTATTAAAACAGCACCGGTCTTCATTTTGCCGACCCCTTTAATTCCCACGATATACTTCTTCGAAAACGCAGTATGGTCTCATCTGTAGCGATCAGCTCAGCCCTGGCTATCGCCGCACTCATCGCATGGAAAGCCTTGGTCCCCAACTACAAAACATCCTCGAAGTCAGGAAGAGATGGCGAAAGTAAATCAGTCCTTATCACAGGCTATTCTGAGGGAAGCATCGGCGCCGCACTCGCCCACGCCTTTCACGCCCACGGCTACATCGTCTTTGCGACTGCTCGCCGTATTTCCAACATCCCCGCACGCCTGCAAGATTTGAGTCGCATCCACGCACTAGAGCTCAACGTAACAGATCAAACCTCGATTAACCGAGCGGTGACAGATATCACTCGCCATGTTGATGGAAAAGGACTTGATGTACTCGTCAACAGCGCAGGCACAATGCTCAGCGGCCTGTGGAACTGAAGAAAGGTGATCATATTGATGATGTTCTATGTGTGGGGGGAAACTATGTTTATATACAGAGGGGAGTGAAACCAGAGTAAGCTAGTCCGTGTGTGGACTAGCGTGTCGGGCACATGATGAATCACGTGTTGGGAATCCAAACCAACACGGCCCCGGACTAGACGTTGACATTGACCAAGTGGGGAAACAGTGCTTCGAAGTGAATGTGTGGGGCCCGCTGCGCATGATGCAGGCCTTCTCTGCCTTGCTCGTCAAGGCCAGCGAGAAAGATAATGGAAACGCCACGGTGGTAAATCTGGGCAGTATCATTGGCGAGATCTGGTTTGCCTATCAACGTTCGTCTTTGCTCCCTTCCTCTAAATATTTGTCCATAAATGATCTGGTGGCTGATAAGGGAGTGACAGCCCTGTACGCAGCTTCCAAAGCAGCTTTGCACACGATATCCGAGAGCATGCGCCTCGAACTCGCGCCGTTTCGTATCCGCGTTCTCGCCGTTGTAGTAGATGCTGTACAGTCTAACCTCCAGCGAAATCAGCCTCGCTTTCACGCAAATTCAGACTCGTTCTACGCCCCGATTCAAGAGAAGATTCGAGATTTTGTTGAGGGGGTTGTGCCGCACTCGGAAACGCCGACGGAAGATTTTGCTGAGCAGGTTGTGCGAGATGTAGAGATGGGAAAGGAGGGTAAGGTGTGGAGGGGCCAGGGTGTGTGGTTGATTTGGTTTCTCGGAACTATCATGCCTACAAGGGTTAGTGATTGGGTGTTTAGTGCGATGAAGGGTTTGAGTGGGCTCCGTCGAGTACGTGAGGCTAGTGGAAGTGGAACTAGGAAAGCTGGGTGGAGTGAGAAATTGGAGAAATGGCTAGAGGTTTTGGCCTAGTTTATTGAATAAATGCTACTAAGTTCGAAATCTTGATCC
Source organism: Cucurbitaria berberidis CBS 394.84 (assembly GCF_010015615.1). Taxonomy (NCBI): domain Eukaryota; kingdom Fungi; phylum Ascomycota; class Dothideomycetes; order Pleosporales; family Cucurbitariaceae; genus Cucurbitaria; species Cucurbitaria berberidis. The sequence goes on along the minus strand of NW_024468936.1, from coordinate 3,052,031 downwards.
ATCCTCTAAAGCATATTGATATACAAGTCTCACCTTATAAGGTTAGAACTAACTTGCCAACCTGTTTGCCCTCCCATATATACTGAATAGCTTCTTCAGCTTTCTCAAATGGCTGAATGGAGTCGATGATGTCGTCGAACGTCATCTGCGAGGCTGTTATAGCGGCGCAGAGATCGTCTTGGTCTTGTTTTGAGCCAGCGTTTATGCCTCTATGATCATTTTTAGCTCGACTCACACGTCTCTCAGTTCGGGATATTGAATGTGTCTCCAAAGTATAAATGTGGGAATATTAATAAGTGGGCTGGTACAGACACCAGAGAAAGACATATCGACTGGAGCGTTTAGTAGGGATATATACCTCACAATTGTTCGCCGGTCGATGATAATCCCGAGTAGGCCGTCAAACTGTTGATTGTCCTGCTTGCTGAGATATCCAACTACACTGACTATTCCACCGCGTCTAGTGCACTTCACACTCTTGATCAGTGTTGAAGAACCACCAACCTCAACGACCAGGTCAACTCCAGCACCATCGGTGAGCTTCAGGACTTCCTCGTGCCAATCGGGGTGGGCAGAGTAGTTGACAGTTAACAGCGGCGGGCTCGAAAACTTCTTCTTCAGGTCATCGAGCTTCTTGTCGCTTGAGGAGGAAATGATGACACGGAGGCCGGCGGCACGGGCGAGCTTTAGGGCGAACATAGCTACACCTCCAGTGCCTTGGATGCATTGATGAGTGACTGACCACCAGTAGATTATACTCGGGGGACGAACCTTGGATCAACACCGTCCTCCCAAACTCCACTCCCTTCAACGCGCTCCATGCCGTTGTCCCCGCACACGGGATGATACTCGCCTGCACCCAATCCAGGTGCTCAGGCAATTTGCACAGCACTCGTTCGTCAAAGATGATGTAGTCGGCTAGAACTCCATCCTCGTCTGCCGCGAGCCAGGAGCGTGCCGATTCACGGTTGGTTAGGTTCTCGGTATCCGTGATGGGGCCTACGCGATCTCCTATCGCCAGATATCTGTCGTATGAAGTCAGCACATTTCTTGCATAGAACCGCGAACAAGGGCGGGCTTTAGTTCCTACTTCACTTGATCTCCAAGGGCGATGATTTCGCCAGCCGCATCATTGCCTAGGATGCCGTTAGGAGTTACGGGCCAGGGGTTGCCGCCGTTTGCTATATTGGAGTCCCGATAATTAAGCGCGACGGCGTGTACTTTTACTAGCACTGAGGTTGCGGGAAGTTTAGCAGGGAGGTCTTCAGTGACGAGCTTGACCTTTGGGGTACCAGGGGTGAAGTCGTCGGTTCTGCGGAAGGCGCGACGTGTTGTTGTGGGCAGATGAGACATGTTTATCTTTTCAGTCAGTATGGCTTCAGAGATCGATATTGCGATGAGGCTTAAAGACTGATTGCTAACCTATGAGATTTTCGATGGTGCGACGGTTTGATCGTGAATAGTGGTTGACAAGTACCTTGATAACTGAACACTAATCGATAGAACGCTTTAAAAACTTATCAATGTTGCCAGAGAATCGCTGGTGAGATTTCAAAGCATTTGGCTGTGGTATGCTGATACGCGGGTCCACATTCCTATTCAGGAATCATGTTTCCAAATTGACCAATAGCATCCGCTCTACAACGGCTCCGCTACAAAATCAGTCGGTACGCTATCATTCCGTCGTTCTCTAAGAGGATTTTCAAAGCGCCTACTACCGCATACGGCAGGTTGGTCTGAAGCGATTCGTTCGCCTCGCCTTAATGTCGATGTTACACAGATGGGTAATGAGTACACCAACTTCGAGGCCCTTGTGTTGCTTATTGCTCATATAAATTGACTCCAGGACGTCATAGCTCTAGAATCCATTATCATACTCCCTTTTCTAAAAGAGACTTCCAAGCAAATCCGCCAGACATGGTAGACCTAGCCATTACACGCATCGACGTCTTCCAGGTGGACTTACCATACTCCCACGGTGTCTATGTTCTCTCCGCAGGACGAGAGTACAGGAGTTTCGACTCCACCATCGTCCGCATAACCACCAACACCGGAATCGAAGGATGGGGAGAAAGTTGTCCCTTCGGCTCCACATACGTTGCTTCCCACGCACTCGGCGTTAGAGCCGGTCTCGCTCAAATCGCACCCAGCATTATCGGGCTTGATCCTCGAAGGGTGGACCGCATCAACGACGCCATGGATGCCGCGCTACTCGGTCATGAAGCCGCAAAGGCAGCCATAGATATAGCATGCTGGGACGCCTTTGGAAAGTCTGTCGGATTGTCTGTCTGCGAACTCCTTGGTGGAAGAACGAATGTCAAGTTACCTACGATTTCTTCCATTGGTGTGATGAGTCCGGAGGATGTGCGTAAGCAAGTTGCTAAAGACCGAGCGAATGGGTATAGAGGCTACTCAATTAAGATTGGACAAGAGCCTGCAGCGGATGCAGCACTGATTGTCGCAGCAATGGCCGACAAGCAACCGGGAGAATTCTTTCTTGTCGACGCAAACTGCGGGTTGACTGTTGAAACCGCGCTCCGAACGCTGAAGTTGTTGCCGGAGGGGCTGGATTTTGTTCTCGAGAGCCCCTGTGCAACATTACGAGAGCACATGTCTCTTCGACATAGGTCCATCCCATGATATTCGACGAGCTTGCAACCAACGAAGCCTCTATTGTGCAAGCAATTGCCGATGATGCGGCAGAAGGCATTGGATTCAAGATCTCGAAAGCTGGTGGTTTGACCAGAGGTCGTCGACAGCGCGACATCTGTATAGCTGCCGGCTATACTATTAGTGTTCAAGATACGGTCGGCTCTGATATCTCATTTGCCACAATTGTCCATTTAGCCCAGACGATTCCAGAGCGGAATTTGCGATGCATATTAGACACAAGAGATATGGTGACGGTGAAGACGGCGGATTGCGACTATCCTGTTCACGACGGTCTTGTCACAGCACCGAGTGCGCCAGGCTTGGGCATGAAGCCTCGCTTGGATGTCCTGGGAGAGCCAGTTGCTAGCTACTACTAGGACATTAGCTTTAGTGCCGCTTCGAGACTGATTTGGCGGTTATTCATACTATGCTTCAAAATAGCTATGACTAGGATGAGCATACCGAAGTCAAACTGAGATTAAAAAAATAGAGTCTTCGCTATTACCATCATTGTCTACAGAACTTTTCTTACACCTAAGATGCCATTCCGCAGTATGTATCATTTCATATGAACTTCTAGCGGTGGATAGGCGTTCGTAAATTAGTTGTTAGCAGCGAGAATGTAGGGGACAATAATAAATCAAATAAATGGCAGACTAGACACTTGATGTCATTCTGCTAAAGTCGTGGGGAAAGGCAACCCTCGTCTTGGAAGCGAAGCGTCTCATAGTGTACGGCCCAAAACAGCTAGCCGCATCTTGGCTCTTCCGAACTCCGATCCAAATCTTGAGATGAACGCGACAGCCATCAGCAAACACAAAGCTCAATGGCACACCCACGGTCGCTCATAGCTCCTTTGAGCCGACTCACGACATTATCAATCGCTTCGTCGAGATCCGAGATACCCCGTTTTGCCTCGCTACCGTACCAGTCGATACGATGCGCTACCACAAAAGCCCAACCCAAGAAAAAGAAGAAGCCCAGGAATACTTTCTTACAGTATGACCTGAAGAAGGCAGAGCAGTTCTCGCTCATTGATGCGATGCAGTATATCTCTTCCGTTCTACACAGATAGCCATTGTCCAGCCAAATACTAACTATATGGTAGCTACATCCGCGCCTTCGAAGTCGGCCGCAACCCATCCTCCTCTAAGTACGAAATGCACGTCCGCTTGCGCACCCTTAAAAACGGTCCTGTAGTTCGCAATCGCCTACGTCTGCCACACCCTGTAAAGACAGACATACGAATATGCGTCATCGCAGCGCCCGATTCGAAAGCCGCAGCCGAAGCACGTTCCGCCGGCGCCACCCTTGTTGGCGAGGACGAAATCTTCGCCCAGATCAAGGAGGGAATTGTCGAGTTTGACCGCTGTATTTGCCACATTGAATCTCTCCAGAAGCTCAATAAAGCTGGGCTGGGACGAGTGTTGGGACCTAAGGGGCTGATGCCGAGCACGAAGACGGGCACCGTGGTAACATCTGTGGGATCGAGTGTACGGAACATGGTGGGTGGAAGTGAGTACAGAGAACGATTGGGGGTGATCAGGATGGCGGTTGGGCAGCTGGGGTTCACGCCAGAGGAGATGCAGAGGAACGTTAAAGCGTTCATGGATGCATTAAGGAAGGATATTGCGCAGATGAGTGATCGGATAAGTAAGGAAGTGCACGAGGTGGTAAGTCAACTCCACTACTCTCTGACTATTGTGAATGGATAGCTAACAGCATGACAGGTTCTCAGCTCAACGAATTCGCCTGGCTTCACGCTGAACGGAGAGTTCAAAGGCGCGAATTCTATAGCGCCAAAGGAGTTGTCTGGTCCTTTGTAGATTCTTGCATCTAGCATACATGCTGTACAATCAATGTACCATATCTAACGCCATCGCTATGCTGGTATCATGTTTGCCTATTGCCTCGTCTTGAGTGACTTGAGCACTTTGACTGCCTCTGCTGACTCCATGTCCGCGTAACTTTTCATGACCTTCATAACTCTGCCAGACCCTGCTGTTCCAGCACTCTTTGCTTGTTGTAATGCTGTGCTTAGGTCCATCAACAACGTACTCCGCGCCTTTGCTATCCGCGGCCGTTGCGCTGTAATGAATGGATGCTCGTTCAGGCCCTTCTCCAAACCCAGTATCAGCTTATATTGTATTACATTCCTCCTCAGCTTCGCAATAGAAACTCCATAGCTCCCGTCGTCTTCTTCATCTTCGTCCTCGTCCTCATCGCTATCCGACACCTCGTCACCTAAGACAATCACTTCTTTCCCTGACGTCTCAATGACCAGTTCGCTCTCGAGCTCTTTGAGTCTTGAGTCGTAGTCCACAAGCCTTCTCCCAATCTCGATCTTTGCCCTAGCGTCTCTCCGGTCTTGCAGTAGCTGCCCAACTTCAAGTTCCCGCTGCTCCACCACACCCTTTAGTCCATTAACTTCCTTCCTAAAGCCTAGCAACCCCACCCTGACCTCCTCTACCTTTTCTTCACCGCCATGCAAACTATTCCCCAAGTTCAGAAAATCTTGGTAGTTCGAGTTCACGAGATCGAGGAGCTCTTTGCTGAGGAGCTGTGATCGGGAGCGCAGTTCTGAGCGTAGGTCTTCGAGTGTTTGGTGTCGATTGGAAAGCGTGGAGAGGTATGTTGACGGCGAGAAATTTGGAGCTAGGAAGTCGCTGCGCTGTAATGGGGTAGCGAAGGGCAGCGTATCGAGATTGTCTTCATCATCGTCAGAGGAGTTAGAGCGAGAGTCTCCAAACTATGCATTGCTATCAGCACAAATATTGTGTACATGCCTCAAATGACGTGATAAGAAGCAGCGAGACTCAATTAGATGTATACACGTACGTAGAATTGGCTCATGGCGGCAGGCGTATCGCCGTATGCGAATCGCGCCAGGTGTTCTGGAAGTCCAAATAACCTTTATCGATAAGCTTACTTGTGGTTCGGAAAAGGAACCGAGGCCTCGGAACAATCAGTGACGAATATTCGGCCTCTCTCATGTTGGTTAATAATCCACTGCTAGTGTGCCCCTCCGTGGGGTAAGACGTCAGAAGGATGTATACTAAGGGTCTCGCGGTCTGATCTCTTCTTCTCGCATTGCTCGTCTTCAGTGTTTGGCTTTATTTCCTCTTACGTTTGTGAAGTGTCAAGCGTATCTACTATATACTGTTGGAGATAGAACAACATACAATGCCCCCGCTTCCCCCGCCGGAGCTTCCTGAGCCAGCGCATCCGGACGTCGACTCGATGCTAAGTCGCAAGTTTGGAAGAGAGGTCGCTAACTACTTCTCCGGTACATCTACTCGTCTTAGCCTGCCTCTCTATCCTGCAATATCTAACACTACCACGTAGGCTCTCCGTTAAACCGCGTGTCTTTCCTCCGCGCCGACCATGCCTTCCTCTCTGCCGCCCTTCACCATCCAAGCACAACCTTCCTCCTTTTTAACAAACTCGAGCCCCTCTTGAAGTCTCCTACCGAACTCGCCCAAAAGAAGTTCGAGGATGTCAAATCTATCATCGGCAACAATCCTTTCGAGCGGTCAGAGACAGACACCATTGCGCAATACAACTCCTCCCTCTACCTGCCTCAGATAATATTTCTAGGCCTGCATGAGAAGAAAGAAGGTTTAGTGTATAAGGAACATTATAAGGGCCAGCCATGGTTTGCGGTTGATGTTACCCCAAAGGAAAGCGTAAAAGAAGAGGCAGAGAAGTTGGTAGAGAGGTTGCTTGGAGAGGGATTAGATTTTAGCAAGGGAAGGATGCATTTGAGTTTGCCAGCGATAGAAGGTAAGTTTTCCCATGTTCCCTTCAATACTTGACATGTGTTTAGTATCAATACTAACGGTGATTAATAGCCGCCATTTATGCCGAAGCCCGCCACCTCCTCGACTGGAACGCGCGAAACCCCTACTGCGCATCCTGCGGCTACAAGACGCTCTCCGTACACGCCGGCTTCAAACGCACATGTCCTCCCAAGGACATCGCTGAGTCAGTAGCTACCGCAGGCGAACGTCCCCCGTGCGCTACCCGAACCGGTGTTTCTAACCTTTGCTTCCCGCGGACAGATCCGACGGTCATCATGGCCGTTGTCTCAGCGGACGGAAAGAAGATACTGCTGGGTAGACAGAAGAGGTGGCCACCACACTGGTACAGTACCCTAGCCGGCTTCCTCGAACCCGCCGAGTCCGTCGAAGAAGCCGTGCGTCGTGAAGTCTGGGAAGAATCTGGTATCCATCTTGGACGTGTAGTCATTCATTCTACGCAACCGTGGCCTTATCCTGCCAATTTGATGATTGGCGCAATTGGGCAGGCTATTCCTGGTGGAGAGACGATCCATCTAGGCCATGACGTGGAATTAGAGGACGCAAAGTGGTTTACGGCAGAGGAAGTGAGGGAGGCTCTAAGGGTTGGAACGAGTGGGCTTGGAGACGATGCGGGGCCAGAGTACAAGGAAGGCGGACTTAGGTTGCCGCCGCAGACGGCGATTGCGAACCAACTTATGACGGCGTTTGTCAATGGCTTTGCTAGTGGGTCGCCTATGATATAGTCTGCATGTGATTTCGAGTTGGGAAATGACTTAGAATCAGGCGGTTGTAGAGATTGGATGAAGTCTCGCGTCTAGACTCGTAGATTCATAAAAACAAACTCGTAGATGTGACAGTGGTATTCGTGTTTCTTTATTCGTTATGTATTCTCAACCATCTAAGGTAGGACGATATATTTGGTCAAATGCTTCGGTATCGCGCCTAGGAGGTTTTTCTGCTCCAACCACTTCTTCGAGAATAGACGATCGGCGTATCTGTATGCGCCGTCGCAGAGCAGTGTGACGACAGTATGTCCCCTGCCCAGCTTCTCTGCCACCTCCTTTGCTGCTACGACGTTCAGACATGAACTGGCGCCTAGATACAGACCCTCCTCGTCCAGACACCTATACACCATCTCGATCGTCTTCTCGTCGCTGATGTGTAACGAGCCGTCTAGGAGGTCGATGTCGGGCTTGAGGTTGTCGGTTACGCGGCCTTGCCCGATGCCTTCTGTAATCGAACCTCCAGCTCTATCTGCCAATTTCCCTCCACTCTGAATATACGAGTGCAGCACACTGCCAGGTGGATCCGCCAAGAAGCTCTTCACCCTTCCATCACTCTTCTCTTTCAAGTAACGTGTAACGCCAGCTAGGGAGCCTCCAGTACCAGTTGCACAGGTGAATGCGTCGATCTTGCCTTCTGTCTGATACCAAATCTCTGGGCCTGTAGTCTCAATATGCGCCTGGCGATTTGCCGTGTTATCGAATTGATTCGTCCACACCGCATTGTCTAAGCGCTCGGCGTGCCGTTTGGCTTGGTGGTTGTAATTCTCTGGGTTGTCGAATGCGACGGCGGGGACGGGGTATACTTCTGCACCGAGCAGGCGGAGGAGGTCGACTTTGCCTTGCGACTGCGTGTTCGGCATGTAGATTACGAGTTTGTAGCCTTTGGAGCGGCAGACATGTGCGAGGCCTATGCCAGTGTTTCCCGCCGTGCCTTCAATGACCGTGCCGCCTGGCTTAAGCAGGCCGGCTTTCTCTGCATGCTCGACGACAAAAAGAGCGGCGCGATCTTTTACAGAGCCACCCGGGTTCTGGAACTCGGCCTTTCCTAGAACATTGCAGCCCGTCTCCTCGGAGAGCTTCTTTAGGCGGATCAGAGGTGTCTTTCCAATTGCTATGAGCTATGTTAGTAACATCATCTTGAAGTAATATAGAGCGGGTCCGTGGCTATTGCAATCGTACCATCTAGTAAGCCCCGCTGTCCATAGCCTTGAGCTTTTGAGATGTTGATGGCCGTTTGGTTTGCGGCTTCCAATTGACTTATGCTCTGGGCACTCCGCCATGCAGAAGCCGCAAAGCTGCGCGCTGCTGTCCGGAACATGACTGCACTACCAACAAAAGAGATGTGAGAATTTGAATGGAGGCGAAAGCTCTCAATGAAGTCGTCGGCCCATCGGCGAATCAACGCGCTTTCGCCCGATGTCGCCATGTCGCCATCCCGCTTTCACGTGCTTTCGTATCCGCCCGCATTGTTTATGTCTGTGCGCTGTGCACAACATTGCATACATCAGCCACCATCAGCAAGATATCTATGCTAGTACCAGGAGAGGACGATACAAACTATTAAACACACAGCAAAAATGCCTGGTCGCACATCGACGCGCGCAACGCGCACTTCCACTACGTCAGAAGCCCCCAAATCGACTACCGGGACTCTCAAGTCAACACGCGCTTCCTCCGCACGACAGTCCTCGAACGCAGTCGAGATACCTGATGAAGGCCCTATAACGTCACTGCGGACACGAGTAGCGCAAATTTTCGGAGATGCACAGAAGACTATTGCGACGCAACGAAAGCTAGTGGTCAATCTGAGAAAGATACAGGAGGCTTGCTGCTTCGAGCCTCCGGATACAGGCAAGAAACATGGGAAGAAGTCTATGGGAGAGGTACAAGAGCACTTTTACGAGGAAGATTTCAACAATGAGATTGTAAGATGTGCGCTCAGGATACTTTGCGTCAAGAAAACCGAGCCGGCAGGAGAAAGACTGATTAGGTTCTTGGCCGTGTTCTTGAAGTATGCTTCAGAAAAGGGTAGGTCGAGTCTCGACACAACAATACAATAGCGGCATACTAACGCGAAACAGACCAAGCAATCTTTGCAGTAGAGACGGAGGAAGAGGAAACAATGTTAGCAGAGACACCAAGCAGCCGCCTCATATCGCAGATCATCACTACGATCCTCGCTTTTCTGACAGCCAAAGACAAGACGGTTCGCTTTCGAGCGACACAAACAGTCGCGCAGCTCGTAAACAACCTCACAACGTTCGACGGCCACATTTTCGATTTATGCAGACTGGGCTTCTTGAAACGTCTGCGAGACAAGGAGTCTCCAGTGCGCGTGCAAGCAGTCCTTGGTCTCGGCCGCCTTGCATCCGAAGAGGATGACGAGCAAGATGAGGAAGACAGCGATGACGATACCACAGGCGGCATACTAGACAAGCTAGTAGATGTCATGATCAACGACCCGAGCGCCGAAGTGCGACGCGCTGTTCTCGCAAATTTACCTATATTGCCATCGTCCCTACGATACCTCCTTGAGCGAGCTCGTGATATGGATCCAACGTTGCGACGAGTGGTATACGTCAGTATATTGCCTTCTCTAGGAGACTTTCGGCACATGTCGCTAGTAGAACGAGAGAAGCTCATTCGGTGGGGGCTGCGGGATCGCGATGATAAAGTGCGAAAAGCTGCTGCAACTCTGTTTCGCGAACGATGGCTTGAGAATTGTGCTTCATCGCGCGATCAGCGTCCCGAAGAAGAGAGGAAGCCGGGCAGTGTTGCTCCACCGGATCTTGAAGCTCTGTGCGAACTCCTCGAGCGCATTGATGTCACCCGGTCGGGTGAAGAAGACGGCATGGCTCACGAGGCGATGCGCGAGTTCTGGGACGGCCGTGAAGATTATCGCGAGCACATCACGTTCGACCATGAATTCTGGAAAAATCTGGATTCGCAGACTGCGTTCATTGCGCGCACTCTAAATGACTACTGCCACGGGACCCAAGATGACAGAGTCCAAGGTATGATCGAGGACAAGATGCCTGAAGTCACCATGTTCGCTTTCATTCTACAGAGGGAATTGAACTCGTTGATGGAGCTAGTAGACAAAGTCGCAGTCATGGACGAGTCGGATCCTGACGCCGAGGAAGCTCAAGAAGATGTTGAGGAGAAGGATTTCATTGTTCAACAGCTTCTTCACATCGCCCAAACACTCGACTACACGGACGAAATGGGACGAAGGCAGATGTACAACATCATGCGGGAAGCCATTGCGAAGGCTCAACTTCCTGAGGAGTGCACGAAGCTCGCCATTGAAGTCCTGCGCATTGTCTGCGGCCAACGCGGCGAGTCAGACTTTTGCGCCATAATAGTGGAGGCTATCGCTGAGGTTCGAGACTCTTTACTAGATGCGGATGTGGATGAGTCCCAAGACAAGGGCGACGGCGACGATGAAGAAAGCTTCCACTCCGCCCAGTCAGACGTCGTCGGAGATGCCCCTCTGATAAAACTAAGGAAGTCGGACATCGCGAAGGATCTTAGCCCGGAAGAAGAGGAAGAACAGCGTATCCGAGAAGTCATGGTGTACTCGAAATGCCTTCACATAGCCCAATGCACATTACAAAACGTCCAGGGTGATCTGGAATCGGACAACTCCTTGACGAACATCCTCAACACACTGATCATACCCGCTGTCCAGGCACACGAAGCGATGATCCGAGAGCGAGGAGTGATTTGTTTAGGTTTGGCTGCTCTCCTTAGCAAGGTAAGCTTGTTGTATCTGAGTAGCGTGACTGAGATGGTGCTGATAGTATGCAGGATCTTGCACTGAGCAACCTGGATCTCTTCTTACATTGTTATACAAAGGGCCATGACGCACTCAAGGAGATTGTCATTCAAGTGTTAACTGATGTTATCATCACGCATCCGCAACTTCTTGCGCCTCCAGCGCTAGACCCAGAAGCCACAGAGGAGGATGCCGAGCCGAAGCCGAATCCGCTCATCAAGCCACTCACTAAGGTCTTATTAAAGGCATTCGGCTTAGACAACCGGCGAATAAGCCTCATTGCTTGCACCGCTGCATCCAAACTGTTGTTGCTAGGCATCTTACCACCGGCTCCAACGGCGGACATATTGAAAGCATTTACGCTGACGTACTTCGATCCTGAGGCCGCCTTGAACCCCGCGCTGAGACAAGCACTGAGTTACTTCCTCCCCGTATACTGCCACTCGAAACTCAAAAACGCAGAGCTCATGGCTCAGATCGCTGTCCCGATCATATCGAAATTACTCCTCATGCGCGATGAACTTGTCGATGATGAGGAGATCAATGAGATGGTGGGCTGGCCTGTCATCACCGCCCATCTCTCTGAATGGACAGATGGGCGGAAAGTCGTCGGGACTACCGAGCTGGGGCTTGACGGGAAAACGAGTACTTCTGCGGAGGCAGAACAACCGCATATCCATCTTGCAAATGAAGTCTTGGAGCGTGCTTTGACAAGTACATGCTCGAAAGATGAAAGGAAACCGTTACTGTCGTTGCTGGGTAAATTGTACATTGCTCCGACATCTACGAGGCGGAAGGGCGAGGAGTTTGTTGTGGATGAAGAGAGTTTGCGTACGCTGCATGGCCTTGTTTCGGAGGCTGTAGAAGGCAGGATTGGGGTGGATGCCACACAGCGAAACGCCCTATCTAAACTGGAGATTAGTCTTACCAAGCGCTTGGGCGAGGTGGAACTTGTCACACAGGTGCAGGATCAGACTCCCGTTTCGGCCGAAACCACTGTTGCGGACGGAAATGAGGGCGAGACCGAAGCAGACAATGATACGACTGAGGTTTCCAAGACGCAGGCTCAAGCGCAAAGCGGTGTCGATGAGACTCAGGCAGATGTGGACGGATCTGAGATTGATGAAGATGAGGATGATACGATGCTAGCGGGGCTGCAAGGCGAAGGCACACGCATGCCCCTTGAAGAAGAAGACGAGGAGGTAGAGGATGAAGTAAACGATGATGATACGACAATGACTATTGGAAGAGGGAAGACAGCGGTCACGGAAGATGATATCATGGAGAGTCTCTTAAGAGACGATGACTCTTCATAATTTACTGCAAAGGGAAACTGTATATGTTTGGGCTGGGCTGATGTCGGCGTTCTTCGGTTACTTGGTTGTTGGTTCAGGGCGGGACGTATTGTGTCTGGCGGAATGGGGGTGTATGCAATGAAGTTCATGCGAATGATATTCCTCTTTCAATGCAGCCACACAAACACGCCTGAGACAATGTTGATCTATACTCAAATTCCTTCGAATAAGCCTAGTTCACGAACCGTAACTGTAGTTTCGCCCCATGAGAGGGTTGTATAACGAGATTGAGGCGTTCATGGGCTGAAAACTTTGGTGAATCGGAGAGGTAAGATTATGTGGTTGACCCACGAAAGGGGAACATGTTCCCATTCCCTGGCGTACAGTGACACAGACCCAGCGGTCTAGGACGCTTGTACCTGGCACATGACACCCTCATTCTTCAGCTCAGCCCTGAAGGAAATCAGGACCTGCTTCACAGTCTGCGTGAATAATACGTCATGCTGTGAATGTAGCGGCGAATAAAGACGTGCGGCTCTGCGATATTCTTCTAAGCTGCATAGAAGATGAAGATAATAGATGGTGACTATGCTACGGTAAACCCAAGGTCGTAGTTCGCTAAGATGAAAAGTTGTATTTGAGAAATATATAAATATACAACAGCAATGTACAGGGTATACAGAACGAAACAAGCCACCTGAGAAGCTAAACTATCTAAACCCATATATGCAGGCCCCGGTGACATGCTCCCAACGCCATTCGTACGCCCCGTAGATAATCCCTCGAGCAACCTATACTGCCAGACTTGAAAGTATATCGACATGTGAACAAGCCGCCCCTCACCACGGCCGATCAATACTGTCCATCCAGCCAAACACCTCCCTGACAAACCCTCTAATCTCGCCACACGTCCTGCTCGCCTGGTCCTCCCTACACCCCTCCTCGGCAATAACATCCCACAGCCTCCTCTCAACATCATACCCGAGCATTTCCACCATGTCCTCTTTACTGCCCCACATCCTATGCGGCGTACCATCGAGCTCATACGTCGGCTGCGACTTGTCGACCAGCACCTTGGCCGGGTCAAGCTTGAGCATATTCTGATGGAGAAAGACAGGCCGCGGCCGTCTGGGCGCTTTGCGCGTGCGGTTGAGCGATTTCTCGACGGCGGGGACGGGGTGTGCGAGGTCTGTGTTTTGCCATTGGTCTGAAGGGTGGATGTGGCTGCGCATCGGGGTGAGGTATTCGTAGTCGAGGCCTGGGTCGGCTTGCGCAATGGCTGAGCCGCGGAAGGTGCCGTTCATGTGGCGGCCGATGGCGCGCGGGCCGCTGCGGACTTGGTAGTAAGGCAGGCCGACGGCCATGGCGGCTTGGACAAAGGTTTCCTTGTCGCCGGCGCCGTGGCTGCCTTGGGAGAGGAGCGTGTAGTAGTAGTCTGGGCCGTAGTAGTTATAGTAGACCATCATGAGGAGAGATTCTCGGTGCACGTCTTTGTTGATCATCAGCTGGCCGCTCTCGGTGGTGAATCGCGCTTGTGACGGTTCTTCAGGTATGGCGGCGATGTGATAGAAGTGCGCCGAGATGGTTAAGGCCCAGTAATCGGGCCATGTGACGAGACCGTGAGTCGTGTATGGTGCGGTTGAGAAGAGGATCGTGGGATCATAGACGGGGAATGTATCGCTGTCTAGGAAGAGGACGTGTTGGAAAGTGGAAAAGAGCATCGCGAACACCTTGTACTGGTAGTGATCCGGCTGTTTGATGTACTCGGCGGTGTCGTATACGTTTGACAGCACGACGCAGCGCGCCTGCAATGAGGGGAGGATGGTGTCGCATATTTTTGGCTCGTACTTGCTCCAATCGTCGATGAAGACCTCGACTGGAAGGTTGCATCCTGTTCTTCGAAGCATACGCAAAGACACCAAGAAGACGGGCATATACACAGCATTGGCTGTTGTTACAATCCCCGTGGTGCCTTTTGCAAACGACAGTTTCGAACCGAGATGTTGCGCCGATGTCCGCATAGCATAGTGCGCCCGGAATAAGGCGGTCTCATCATCGTCGGTGAAGCCCGCCAGTCGATCAGCATGCTTTCTTTCTGGTTCCAGCGGTCTCCAGTCGGCCGCCGAGCCAATGTCATCTTTCACGAGCTGTAGAGGTTTGCATTGTGGTTGAGCTGCGAGAAGCGCCGACGCAAGATCTTGCCAAAAGCCTTGCACTGCCGCACCGAACGTAGATCCTGCCTCGGTAACGTTCTTCCCTTGGTAATGGACGGGATTGAAGGCTGATGGATGGTCATGTCTCCGTGGTAGGAAGAAGAGACTGCAAGCCAGCAGGAGGAGAGGAATAGCGACTAGCCGGGGCAGGGTCGAGATGATATGCGGCGGCATGTTTATGAGCATGACGGGTGGTAGATCGTTATCATAAACGCGAATCCATGGACCAGGGGGGTTATCACAATGCGAGAACGACGAAAGGCCTGGCCGCAAACTGGAAAATGCCAAACAACGCTCGAAAAGTTGTAGGTACCGGGTTAGAAAACAAATAGGCGTATCGGCATGGTACAGCTTGCCAAACACTTGAATCCAGGCGGGCCGTCCTCGTCGTCGGTGGCGGAATGTGTGGGAGCAAGGATGGAAATCCGTCTCTAAATCGACACACGGGGAGCAATGTGACTTTGATGTCCCAGCGTCGAAGACATGCGACACAATAATAAACCTATCACACTCGAGCCCCGGAGTGGGAGAGGGCAAGGTTGTGAGGGCAGCAAGGCGGTCGGGGGCAAGTTCAGTTACGCCCAGGTCTATGCTGACGCATAATAATAGAGCCACTTTTTTTACGCCCCGCGGATCCCAGCCCTATGCCCTTTTTTTTTGCTAAAGCTTGGTAGCGGGTAGTTGGCCCATCCTAAGTTGAGCTCTTAAATTTATCCAGGTAGTGGTGGCCCGCATAGTGGTAGTGGTGTTGGTGGTGCGCGAGAGGCCCGGCGGAGCGAGAAGCCCTGTTCTATACATGGCGTTTGTTGGAAGCTTGGCAATTCTCACCTTGGTCCAACGTCAGCAGCAAACAGGCGAGGCTGCTCAGCCTCTGGATTCGACGGCAGAACGTTGTTCAATCTTAATTCATAGTCTTGTGCAATGCAAAGTGATGTCGAACTAGTGTCCCGGAATATCGCGGCGTTGTTAGTGCATAGTGCTAAACTTTTGGTTAAAAGACCCTAGCCTGGGGGGCGGGCTCAACTAGCGACTGTACACCTGTGGCTCTGACTAGTTACCCGCTGCAACTTGAACTGAACTTATCAGCTCTAGACTGGCGCTGACATCGTAATGTAGGTGGTACATTGCTTAATTAGTGCTTCAAACGACACACCTTGTAGGTAGAACCTGCACGTGCATGCATTCCTGGGGTCCAAAACGAAGCCTCGACATTCTGCAGCTTCATCAAGCTGTCAACCCAGATTCTCGGGAATGACCCGGCATCCAGGAAAAGAAGATGCGACAAGGACAACACGAGCAATCATCTCGCCGTGCGTGGGACGAGAGAGGGCATGCATAGCAGGGAGGTGAAGACATTGTCTCACGAGCTGTGCAGCCACAGCAACACAGTAGTCGCGCAGTTGCCGCCAGCCATTATAACTGAGGCAAAAACCCCTCTTCAATACTCAGCCCGCTCATCATCACCGTCCGCCTCAGCAGCTCTTTTGGACTCGTGGTGAAAAAACAAGATTGGTGGTCGTAGGAATAAGCTGCGTTCACGGGTAATTTCCTGGAGCTATTACCGGTAGCGCTGCGCCTCGCCGTTTTGGTGCGGCTTACCCGTTCGCCATCCTTGGAATTCCGTCAGATCTCAAATTACATCTCGAGATGGAAGAAGGATTCAGTGTGCGTCGAGTACTCACGCAGGTCTCATGCCATACTTGTAGAATGGGGACGTGACTTTCCCGCAAAGGCACCCGAGTCATGTTTGTGCATGTGTCTGACATGTTCTCCATGTGCGACGTTGAAGCGGGGCTTCGACTCCATCAAGGGAGATGGTAAGTCTCCTTGAAGTGGATACTCTAACCGTTTCGGCTTGATACTGATAACGCACCGTCTCGAGCGGCTTGCATGCATATAAGATAAACAACGGGGCCAAATCCACAATCTCAAGAGCCATCTAAAGTAGGCAAGTCTGTGGCCCATCCATCTATCTGCCGACAGCATTCTCTTCCTGTCTAGTAGCTGTTGCAGAGAAATCCATCGGGTTGTGTTCTGTACAAGCTCGCGAGCACGTTGATATACTAACCAACGAATTCATACACAATTAAACATGAATACTGTACTAAGAGTATATTAGTTTTGTACATGCATCTATATAGCTAGACTTTTGTGCTTTAATTCTGAATGAGTCGAGGATTGCAGAGACGAAAGGAAAAAATAAAAGGAGAACATATTTAGTTACAAGCGGCCTTTGAGTAATGCGGTCCTCTTCCGCGCCCGTCCCCTGCCGCGCTATGCTAAGTGACTCAATTTGTGTCAAGGAAATCAACGCAGACGAAAAGAAGCAAAGCTAGACAAATGTCGAAGAGAAACGCTGGCTGACAAGACATCAAGGAAGAGATCCTCCGGCAGATCCAAAAAGCTCCAACAAGCCCTGTGTCGGCAAGCCCGTGTTGCCGCCCTCCATGTTGTACTTTTGCCCTGTCCGTCCGTCCAGCTTTTATAAAGGTTCAAGTCGAGCCCCAAACACCACCAATCCCCAAAGGTATCGAACTCCTCGCCAAATGAGTTTTCCGTCTATAAGCAACCCGCCCCATTTCCATGCCAGATAGTCAGCAGCAAATGCCACAAAATCTTGTATCAATCTGAATGACGACAAACTCCCCTCCGATATCTTGCCCGCGCCAGCCTGTCCAAAGAACCATACCATGTCAAATCGCTCAAAGATCCAGGCTCTACAAGATCGATACCTTATATACGAGTGCTCTACGCCGGCGACTTGTTGGCCGGATTAGAAGCATTACGTCGGTCATCGTTCATCGATAGTGAGCCGAAGCCAGTTGACAAGAAAGAGAAGGGGTCATTGCGGCCATCACCGCCGTTCATGGCGCCCTGATTCGCGTAGGGGTCTGCCGACGAGAAGGCCGCTTCCGCAGAGCGGCTGTCAAACGGTGTCGAATGCATACCGCCGTTTTGTACGTACTGAGCGCCCATAGGCGGGTAGGGGCTAGCAGCACCCATGCCCGATGGAAGCGCGTATTGGCTGGGCGGCCCTCCATACTGTTGTGCAGGGAAGCCTCCAGCAGCGAAGCCAGCCGGGCCATAGGGACCAGCGCCAGGAGTGCCGCCCATTGAAGGGGGCCCCATGCCGAAACCAGATGGCGTGTCCATGGGCGATGGGAAGGCAGAGTCAGCCACGACAGCAGCTCCTGCACGGCTGGCACCGCAGCGCAGACAGGCCGTGTTCTTGGCGAAGTTGTGGTAGCCACATCCATTCTCACCGCATTTCCAGTCACCGGCCCGGAAAGGAACGACGCCAGTGCCTCCACGCATATGACCACCACCCATGCCATGGCCGTGGCCATGACCCATGTGGTGTTGTGGGGGGCCCATCATACCAGGATGACCGCCGTATCCGTATCCACCACCACCGCCACCACCATAGGCCATCGGGTCGCCGCCGGGTGGGCCTTGCTGCATTGCTGGGAAAGAGCATCGGAAGCAAGCCGTACGACGCTGGAAGTTGGAAAAGCCGCACGAGGGGCAATTCCAGTCACCCGGACGGGGACGATTCTTGCTAGGCGGGAACGGCGTGATGATATCAGCAGCGCGGTCGAGAACACGGCTCGAGGAAGGCGAGACCTCGATGGCCTTCTCGTTGAGAGCACGCCCATTCATACAGAGACTCTCTGCCGCCTAAGCCTGTTAGCATTTTTCACATGTCATCAGGTCACGAATGCGGAGCACATACCTCTTCATGAGACGAGAAGATGGCAAAACCTGTGCCGGTTGGCTTGTGCTGGTCTGGAGTGCGGAGAGTCCAGAATGCAATTGGACGACCGCCAAACTGCGTGAACCAGCTCTCAAGCTCGGATTGGGTGGTGTCGTGAGGCAGACCACTCATGTGAAGGACTTTGCTGCGTTCCGACAGGAAGGCACGTACGTCAGCGCGGGCATCCATGGGCTTGGTGAGGACGTCGGGGTGCTCTTGGGGTGGCTGAGATTTGCGGATAAGGCCACGGAGTACACGAGCAAGTGTGACGGCCTCTTCCATGGCCCGCCTGGGCGAGGCGGGAGCTAAAGCCTGCAGGTGAAAGGGAAGGTTGTGCTTAATGGGAGCCGAGGACTGGACAGGCTCCACTTCGAGGGCAGCACAAATGTTTGTCAAAGCACTCGAGCCAAAGGGCAGCGACTCTGGATGGTGTGCCTGCCAGCGTTGGTACTCTGTGCGCAGGTCGAATGTTCGCGAGTGCTGTAGATATGGAGGGAGCACGACAGACTTGTCACGAGCCTCGCGGGGCAGCTGTACGCGCAGATCCCAGGAGTCGAGCGTGACGAAGGCGAACTCGTAGTTCTTTGGCACAATGTGCTCTTGGGCGAAAGCGTTGAAACGGTCAATGGCGTCCCGAAAGGAGCCGGCGTTGCGAACTTGGTCCCAAGTGAGGGTGGTCAGGCTTGCTGCAGCGAGCTTCGAGTTAGCCGAAGCTCGGGGAGAGCGGGTAGAGACACGACTTACTGCACAGAGCCGTGATGGGCGTGTTGATAGGTTTCACCAAAACACTCTCACGGTGAAGCTGGAGCGGCCAGTCAGTAACTGCATGTCATGTCATGTGCATGTGCAAGTGCAATTGGAGCAGCCGAGAGCGAGCGTACCTCTTCGCAGGATTTTGCATCGAGCAGAATCCACCCGAGCTCAATCACCTCTGCAGAATCTTTGGTGACGTAGACGCCATGCTCGTCGCACGTCGTAGCTACATGGATGACTAGATAGCGGTCTAGATTTGGCGCTTGTGGGCTCGGGGTAGCTTGAGAGGCCATTATCTATACTCGGGCAGGGAGTGCGGGCGCGGTAGACTCGACTCGAGGGATGATGGAGGAGGGAGGGAGCGAGGGAGCGGTGGTGCTATGGGCGGTGGTGCTTCTGGGCGGCGGAGTGGGCGTGACGTCGAGTGGTTTGCGTACGAGAGACGACGACGAGGGTGAGTGGGTGGGTCGGGGCAGGTGCGAGGACGTCAGCGGGCAGGTGAATGGACGAGGCACCTGATGGACGAGGGAGGGGAGACAGCTGGCTCTGCTGCAGATTGGTGGGAGCGAGTGAAGGTAAAGACTCCCCGTGAGAGATGAGACCAAGTGGTATGAGATGCGGTCGGGCAGTGGGTAGCTCCGTGCAATGCCCCCCAGAAGATTTCTTGACGTGGATTGAAGAGCTAAGGCGCACCGTGGACCCGCTTGGCGGCGTAAGAAGACCAGTGCGTCTGCAGCAGCAGCAGTGAGTGGGTGGGCCATGTCATGACCCCTCGAGCGGGAATCTATACATCTATCATAATATCTATGTACATGAGGAGGACCACGGTTGAGGGTCATCTTATCCACCTTCACCCAGCGTCCTCCTTGATGGCTTTGCTTGCCGTGTGTCCCCCCTCTCTAACATGGCAACCTGAAGAAGCCGTGGGTGAGTGAGCTCCCTAATGCCTGTAGGAAAATGCACCTACACACGACGGGCAGCTCGTCGCGCTCGGCAAAGATGTTGCTTCTTTGGTACGCCGCCTGAAACACGACGACGCCCTCTGATTGCATGTTCCACGCGTCTGTTGAACGCTCTCGCGTGTGCTCCGCCTTTGCCGTACCACCCTGTGCCTCCAGCTGCCTATTGACTGATGATGATGATACAGCGCTGAAGCAGGACAGACCAACAAACCTCTCAAACGACGACGACTCTGGCTTCACCGTGACAGGATATTACCCTCTGTATGTATGCATGTAGGCACATAGGTATGTATGCATGCATGCACGTATACAGATAGGGACAGCCCCTCAGAGGGAGGCTTCTGCGGCGTCTGGGGCTCGAAACCTGTCCAACCACCACACCTGTCATCAACCCATAGGCTAGCAACGACGGATTCCTTCATGCTGCATCCGCCGTGGGCCTGCTTGCTTTTTCCTCCTCGTCCCATCTTGTCTTCGTAATTCTTTTCTGGGCCCGTGTGGCTTGGCCAGGGCACCCCTGCCGATCCGTCTCCCCCGCGGACCATAGCTTCCTGCACGTGACGGCCCTCCTCAGCGCCAGACAACGGCTCGCTGTTTCGCACCGAACAGAGGGAATTCGGGGGCAGGCCGATGACTGATGATCAACAACAAGCCCCCTTCTTGGGCCGTGTTGCTGACATGTCCAAAGCTGCACCACTAGTCCCTCCAGCGGGCCGTTCGATTCGTCGTCTTGTGGAACAATCTCTTGACTCTTTTAGTTTCTGAACCCCTTAAACGCGTCCTCCCTCCGCTTGCTGCTTCTGAACACGCACGAGCTTCGTCGTGACAGCGCATCATTGTCCCTCTGCAATTTATGCTCTTTGTCCCCGGCTCAAAGCCGTGACCTAGTAGTGCCTGGCCATCTATATTGCCGCCTTTTCTAGCTTGCCTGGGTCGTCGTCCTGTGCCCTACCACCATGTCTCGGCATCCGACTTCCCCGCAAGCAGAGCGACGCGAGTGAGTAGCTGTCCTACGCACCTGTCACACACAACCACACCTACCCCCCCGCCTACTTCTCCCTCTCGGACCACATGTCGGTCGCGTCCATCTCCTTCCACTGCTGATTCATTGGCAGTGCATCGCGCGGAATCATGGGTTTCTTCAAGCGCTTCCGACGCCAGAAGAGCCCCAAGAAGAACGCATCGCAACCGCGAAATGACTATTACTCTCCAGCTACCTACGCATACCACGGCCCCGATCAGACCCGTCGCCTACCTGATACCATCCTGCGCCGCATATTCGAGGAAGTCTGCCCCCACTCAGCCGACGAAACACTGGATGGCAGCGAAGACAGTGGTACTGATGGCTGCATGAGCTGTGACATGCGTGATCTGGCACATTGCGCCCTCACAAAGCGACAGTGGTATGGCGTTGCAGCCGGCCTCCTGTACGTGCGCGCAACCCCTCAAGGAATATGAAGTAGCTAACGCGGGGCAGATACAACAGCATACGCATCGACGCTGTCCACTACTGTGAGCTCGAAGAGATATTCACCGACCAGCGACGGCGCAAGTCGCGCAACGGCGACGAAATAGACGTCCCGACGGTCCGCCTACAGCAGCTATGCCAGAGCGTGCGCGGAAACCAATACCTCGGCCAGCGCGTGCGCTTCATCAAGCTGCCTTACATGACCCGCGAATCCTGCAAGGCTGACATTGCCCGACTTGTCTCGGGCTGCCCCAACATAGAATTCATCGATCTCCCAGACGGCTTCTACAACGGCGACGCGTCATGCCAGCTGCTCCGCCAAGAGCTCCAAGCCCGTTGTCCCCATATTCGGAAAATGAAGTACAACGAGGGTGGAGAACAGTCGGTCGAGTCACTGCTCCACGGCTACTGGCAAGAGCTGCTCGTCGTCGAGCTCAACAGGATACACATTGAGCCCAGCATACTGAGGCAGGCCTTTGGTATGCTCCCGCAATTGAGTGAGCTCATCATAACCGGCGTCTCATGGATGAATGACTCGACGTTTCACATTGCCCCAGGCCTCCCCAACTTCCCCGCGCTGGACTCGCTGAAGCTGGAAAAGGTTCATGGTGTTACTGCGAATGGATTGGCCCAATACCTCTCCAGTCCCATGTGCAGCAACAGGCTGAGGACTCTCAACATCAAGGATTGTTCCGGGATCCCAGTCTCGTCGCTACACGTCATTCTTCAGGCAGCGGCAAATCTAAGAACCCTGGACTATACCGCAACGGTCGCTGCTTCCCTGCCCTTGGATCCTCTACCACCCATGGCATCCTTTACCTTGCACAAACTCAACTTTGAGATCATCTCGAGCTCGGCCAACCAGCTATACCCACCTGGCGCCTCCTATTACCAATACCTTGCGAGGTCTCTCATGTCCAACTGCCTCCCCGCTTTGCGACAATTATACGTCCGCGATCCAGAGTTCCCAGAGATCCTCACATTGGCGCCCCCACTACGCCCATTCAGTGAAGCGCCACCGCCCATGTTCAACCAGCCGCTAGAAGTCTACTCCAAGGGCTTGGACGAGCTGGAATGGATCTTCACCTCCATCATACCTCCTGAACTATCCGGAGGACGCCGGCCATCCCTGTCAGGCGGTCGACCCGTCAGCAGCTACTCCGCACACAAAGGCCTGGGGCCACAGTGGGGTGGCGATGCACGGAAGAGCGTGGTCGTGCCCAATGGACTCGGTGGCTTCTTGGCCATACCCGCCGATGACGCGCGACCGAGGAGCGCAGGAAATCCCACCCCAAGTGGCGGCATGGGGCATGGATACTCCAACTCCCTTGGTGGTCTCGGTCCCAGCCCTCGCGCGAGCTGGATGAGCCATGCTGGGCGGGAGAAGCGGGCTTCCCGAGCGGATCTGTGGCGTTGAATGCTCATGTATTGGATGTTCTGGACAGTCGATCTTGTTTAGGTCAATCTTACCTACCACATTGGCAGATAGACACTGATGTTGCTATTCATCGCTATTTCCGCATCCGCTCGGTTTTAGAGTCTGACATTTTTATATTCTTCTTTACAGAAATCCTTTCTGGCTTTTCCCATTCGCTTCTGGATACCCATCCATATCTTCGTGTGCGGGCTTTTTTTGTATGATATGGCGTACGAGTTGCTTTGTGCATTTACCGATCAGTTACGACTGGGCGGTAGTGCACGGCGGGGCGGCTATTTGTAGATAATCATTATATCAAAATCC
Organism: Cucurbitaria berberidis CBS 394.84; assembly: GCF_010015615.1. Lineage (NCBI taxonomy): Eukaryota > Fungi > Ascomycota > Dothideomycetes > Pleosporales > Cucurbitariaceae > Cucurbitaria > Cucurbitaria berberidis. The sequence goes on along the minus strand of NW_024468936.1, from coordinate 3,028,830 downwards.
AAATGGACTGATGTCTTTGACCATTCTCGTCTGGCACCGTAGAAGATTGCCGAATATATATCTGCATGGCCAGGATATCAGGACTGAGCACCGCATTCTCCCCACTCACACCCCTTCCAGCCCTTCTCCTCCTCCACTCCATCAACGGGACATTCACCCCTCTCCACTATGCCCTCCACCAACGCCTTCAGCTCCCTCCTTCCCACCACATCACTCTCGTCCATCCACAACTGCGCATGTCTCGCGCCACATCCTATATTCCACGTCGCCCTCGTTGCCCTTTTCGCCCCTACTTCTACATCGCCATTTCCATCCGCTCTGGAAATCTCCGACTGGCCCTGAGTATGGTGAAACAGCTCTGGACTCACACTCCAGCACCTCCAGTCCAAATCGCGACAGGACGCCAGCAATGCCACGTCGAACGCGCTAGTGCCGCCCTCTAGTTCGCGGGAGAGGTGTGCTAGGATTAGAGAAGCAGAGCGTCGGGTTACGGCGTAGGCGAATGTGCAGACTGGCGTTTAGTCAGTTGAACATGTTCCAATGAGAAAGTGAGTTGGACATACAGGGCCAGAAGGCGCGGTGCAGGAACCGTGTACCTTCCGGTAAAGCAAAGGAGTGCAGGAAGTTGAATGTATCCGGGTGGAGTAGCGTGTGCTGTGGCGTGGTGTCGTCGCGGTATAGTAGGTGGGGATGAGCCAGGTAGGTCGATGGGGAGAGCAGGTCGTCGCAGTGCCCTGGGTAGAGCAGGTCCCAGTTGGAGGCATGCGACCAGTACCCAGTGTCACTGGAGTTGTTGGCGAGGAGGACGCGTACTGCTGCGGCGAGAAGAGGGATCTGCGTCTGTCGAATGGACATGTCCCAGTCTACATCGTCTTCGATTATGAGTGCTGTTTCGTGCGTCGTGTTCAGGAACCTGGGGGTGTCTTAACTTTCTTCTTCTTCTTCTTCTTCTTCTTCTTCTTCTTCTTCTCGCACAGCGCTATGCTCTATTCACGTCCCAATACTCCTACTAGATCATAGACTTACCATCTCAGCGCATCTAAATGTCCTAGCCACGCCAGTGCACTTCCTTTGCTTATGCTACTGCCCTCCTTGGCACGGAAGTTCTGCACATCACCTTCTGTCCAATCTTCCTGGTCTGGAATTACAACCTCGAGGTCCGTTAGATTCGCTGCCCATAGTAGGCTTCTGCGTCGAGGCGACTGGATATGTGAGACGGCGAGAATGGTGCCAAAGCCCAGGGTCGCATTGGCTGGGTGGAGACCGTCTCTGCGGCGATTAGGTGTAGAAACGGAGTAGTAGTTTAAGAGGAAGATGGCAAGGACAAGGAAGATTGCAACGACGAGGATTCTATGTCTTCGCGGCATTGCGGTGGAACAGTGGATGTTTCATGTTTAGAAAGTTTGAGCATTGAGAGTGTGTATTTAGTGGTGTTTGTGGCCATGGTGAAGGAGCTCGGCAAACGAAATATCAAACCTTACAATGTTCCTTAGTTCTTGCCTGGCTGAAGAAAAGCATTCACTCCCCTGGGCTACTTGAGCTGCGGTACTTTGAGTGGGGAGACATTGGTGATTACGTCGAGTGCTGCGTGGCAACCTCTGCCATGACCTCATGTTGGTGAATTCATTCCCATTCAGGATTTACGTACAATTACATCGTCATGACAGCAGCCCATGACTATACTACTGAAATGACGATGACCAAGTATCAAGTGACGCCGATCAAGTATCAGAACGCTGATCTAGTACAAGACGCTGATCTAGTGTCCCATAGGGCTGATGCATGTATACGAAGTAAGCCGTGCGTCCCGGGCTGTGGCTGAAACAGGGCTTAGTGTATTGCTTTTAAGATTGCAGGCTTCATGTAGCCAAGTTTTGCTCGTCCAAACGGGCTAATTATGTATCATCGTACGCGGTGCCAACTTGTGGCGGTCTTTAGCGTATGGAACGGTCGGCTATTGTGCACTTTAGCTTGCAACCAACCGTGCCCCTGACGGACTGAAAGTAGGTAATGCAATATTAGAACCACCGTGAGCCTGGTGTCTGGTACTAATTTGAGTAGTAATAATGCAACGCCGTTTGTCCGCGTGCACCTACCCTCCCTTGGACTCCCTGCCCTACTCCCCCTCACCTCCATCCCTTACCTGCACTCGCGCTGGAACGCAGCAGCCCATGGTACAACAGCATTCCTGTACAACATGGCAACCGACGCGATGCCGCCGACGACAACGGCGTCGCAGAAAGTCTCTCGCTACAGGAGCGTGAGACGCGCGCAGGAGCGACAGACGCAGCACTTGGGAGAGTTTCACCAGCAGCAGCATTCTTCGCCGGCAGCGCCTCCAGTGCCTCCAATGCCTGCTGTCCCCGAGACGCATGCACAAAGCGACGCGCCGCTGAGCAGGAGCATGAGCCGTTACCACCGTCGCCCAACGACTGCGCACGCGACCAACCCCAATTCTCCTCCCCCGTTGCGCTCCAGCACACAACCGCTACCTTCAGTCGCCCAGGCACCGTCGTCCCCTACTCGCAGTCGAGCCGTAAGCTCTCCCCAGCATGCATCGCACTCGGCGAACACTGGCCAGCCCCGCCCAAGGACCACCGAAAAGCGCTCAGATGCCTCGCCTCCAGTATCCCGTTCCGCGCGAGAGCATTCGTCACGAGGCGATGAGAGCGCAAGACTGCTCATGCAACAGGAGAGGGAGCGCCAGCGACTGCTGAAGGAAAAGTATGACGCCGAGGCGCGCACAGCAAGGGACGCGAGGCAGGCAGAGGTGGACAGACTCGACAGGCTGCGACATGAAGAGGATGAGGCAGCGCGTCGGCAGGCTCAGCAAGAAGCCGAGGAAGCGGAAACATTGCGCCAACTGAAGGAGGACGAAAAGGTCGAGCAGGAGCGCGGGAAGCGACTGCGCAAGGCAGAAGTCCACCGAATGATTCAGCAAAGGGAAGAGGAAGCTCGCGCGGCGAAGCTGGAGGAGAAGGAGCGCAAAGCAAGGCTTGCAGAGCAAGCTCGCCACGCTACATCATCTCCTCCAACATCACCGCCCCGGCACCATGACGCAGGATTTGGGCTGTTCAAGCGACGGAGAGACAAAGGGCTTACTGCTGACGTTGCTGAAGTTGCTGAAAAGCCCGCGAGTCCACCACGAAGAAGCTTCAGTTTTGGAGACCGCGAGTCCGAGACTATCATCAGGCCGGGCGGCGGAGGTGCAGTCTTGGGCATTGACGCCCCTACATCTGCTGTGAATGCTGGCGACAGAGTATGTATAGCGCTCCCTGGCGAGGAACGATGCTAACCCATGCGACAGCGCGTGACAGTTACATGCAACCGAAAGCGCATTCAGCTCCCTGTTACCCCTACGACTACACCCCTAGACCTCATCAAATCTGCTGCAACTATTCTCAGCGAGTCAATTGACATTCGAACAGCTGCTGTATCCGAATTGGTTACCAAAGTCAGCGTAACGCGGCCGCTGCGTAATTACGAATACGTCCGAGATGTAATGAATTCATGGGATTACGATGGCCAGAACGAACTCACCATCATCGATTCACAACTTGACGGAATTGATCAAGATGACTTGCTCTCCTACAAAGTACCAGACACTCGGCCAGAGGGAATGTCGTGCTTCATCCAGTACTCGTCGAGGCCCGGCAAGTGGACCAAGCGCTATTTGACACTTCGTCCAGATGGCCAGCTGGTGATGGCGAAAAACGAGAAGGCGAAAGAAAAGGACCAGGATAATATTTTGACGCTCACCGACTACGATATTTATTCCGTCACTCAACAGAAGCTGGGCAGGGTCAAACCGCCAAAGAAGATATGCTACGCTGTGAAGAGCATGCAAAAGTCCAACATCTTCGCGGACGGGTCGCAGTATGTCCACTTCTTTTGCACCAACGACAGAAACACCGCGACCACTTTCTACAAAGCTCTACAGAGCTGGAGAAGTTGGTACTTGAAGCATCAGAAGGGCGAAGGCCTGAAGAAGGATAACCACGTGTCTAGAGACGCACCTGGAAGCGCCGGCAAAGCACAGATGGCAGCCTCGCACGCCCGAGGCGAATCTGTGGGGTCACATTATCAATTGGGCGCATTCTCATCTCTATTGAACATGGAGGATTTGAACAAGTCACTAGACGCTATCGAAGTACACAAACCCGGAGAGTATCCTGACAATAAACCGCTTGGACGATTCGACACAAAGGCCATGCATGCAAGAAAGAAGTCATTACGAGTCAGGCAACCGCCTCCTACAGCCTTTAATAGAAATGCAATCGCTACGGAAGGCACATCACAATCTAGCAACCGGCAGGATGCAGGACACCAAAAGGGCGACTCGCAGGAAGAAAACACGTTCGCTGCTGGAGGTCTTCTTGGTAGAACGTACACACAACGCCAGGCAGCAGCGCAAGCCCGTGAGCAGCAGCAACAACAACAACAACAACAAGGAGCGTTCACCGAGGGCCCCTCGTTACTCAATATGAACCGTGTGGCACAAGTATCAGCAAACGATACTGCTCTGAAACGCAATGCTTCGGTCCGAAGCACGCATCACCGGCAGGCTTCAGGCGACCTTCAACGCAGTGCATCGAAACGGATTCCAGGTTTGCCGGAGCCTTTGATTGACTTGACCCCACAGTACCGTCCTCCGCCTCAATTTGAAAAGAAGGGCAAGGGCTATCACCCCGGGGCTGCAGCGGGGCCGCTGGTCGAGAGCGCTACGTCCATGGAAGAAGCGATCAAGGTCCCATCAGCGAACGATTGGCGGGCACGTCCAACAACGCGTGCTGCACATGGCACATATGGCACAGGTGGACATGAGCGCACACGGTCGCTCAAAGGCCGCGGCGAGCCATTGGCAGCGTACACACAAAACAACCATTTGAGTGCTCCTGAGGATGAAAGAGGCGCATTTACAGGCGGCGGACTGGTGACCTCTGCTGGCTATGCTTATGCTCCTGTGGGACGTGGAGTCATGGACGGATCCAAGGCGAAAGGCCCTATGATCAACCTTGCCGAGAATAATCAGTTTGCTTCAGGCAGTCTGCTGTCTGCATTGCCGAACACGCCTATACCCGCGCCTGTCATTGATCGATCTGGCAAGTAGTGTTGCAAGTAGTGTTTACGGAGGTTGGGTTGCATGGTTCAGCTGGATATTTCCCCCTTCTTGTCTTTGGCTTATTGTATGTTTCTTTTCTTTTATCTTTATTGGCGTTATGTGTCGCATCTGGCCAGGGATCAAGGTCAGCAGGATATCCATCTGCTTTAGCTGTACAAGTACGATACGATGCAATGCAATGATGAAAACTCTTATGCGATGATGAAGACGCCCCATCCACACCTACAAAAACCGCAATGATGCACAATACATCGGGCCTTTTAGTTTGATGCTCTCCGTAACCAACTGTCCGTGTATCCTTCCGAATCACACCGTCGACATCACAAACCAACGACATGGGGTTGCTCGCCTCACGTGGCCCTCTCCGCCTCCACTCGGGGCCCACAAGTCTTCTGCGGAGAGCATGGTGGCGTCTGTCCATCCCTCCCTCGATGGAACGGCAACCCCGCATCATCGTCATCCCTCGGCATTGGCTGCGCGACCATTGACTTTGCAGTGCTTCATGGTCATCAGCTATGTGACGCCATGTGAAGGATGGGCGAGCACAGGCGAAAAGAGCGTCGTCTTTACGGAATTGGGCGATGCTCCGCTTTCATTTCCACAAGCAGACTGTTGAGCTGTTGACTGCGACCCCTGGCTCCCCGTTGCGACAGTAACGGCAATCAGGTAGGCTGAATACGAGAAGGAAGAAAAAAAGATTGATATTGGGCTGATATCGTGATATTGAAAAGTGTCAGGTGGTTACTGTTCGTCGTGCACGCGTGAAGGTGGTGAGGGTCTCTCTGTAGCGAAATGGAGTGAACATGCCATGACATGACATGAGGGAGAAAAGGCGAGAAAGCGCGGTGGGCTACGTCATTTTCTCTCCGATGCTATCTCAAGTCTGAGCTAGCCCTGACCCTCGACCCAACCTCTCCACGCTCTAGCAGCGCTCGTGCGCAACAGGAAACCTTGGAAGCGAACACGTGAACTCATAATCCCAATGTACTGCTGTCTCGTCTCTCCTTCTTCTGACACCAGAGCTTCTCCTTGCTGCCAGACTCAGTCCCTACAGGTCCCAGCTGCGACACACCCACACACACCCACACACGCGCGCAACCACCACATTTTTGTTGACGGCCAGACGTCGTCCTCAACCTTTGGAGTAATATACCCGCTTGTCTAGCGCGCCCACCCGCAGTAGCTCAACCAAGTCGGAGCTCAAGCTCCTTCGACCGTCCTTCAGCTCTTCCCCTCAAGACTGCGCCGACGTCTGCCATTGCGCGAATCTACTTCACGCCCGAAGCAACGCAGTCCACATCCACCATGGCTGGGTCAACAGCGAGAGACGTCCAGAACCACATTCTGTTCGAGGTTGCAACCGAAGTAGCCAACAGAGGTAACCTACTCCATCGCAATAGAGCTTCCAAGAGCATACGCTGACAATGTCCAGTGGGTGGTATCTACTCAGTCCTCAAGTCCAAGGCCCAGGTCACAACAGCCGAATATGGCGCAGCATATACTCTTTTGGGCCCGTGGAACAGAGCATCGGTAGGCGCCCTGGAACTACCAATTCACACTCTCAGGACTAACAGAGCTACCTAGGCCGCAGTAGAGGTCGAACCAATTGAGCCAAAGGACCCTGCTTTGATCGCTACCATCAATTCCATGGAAGAGCGCGGCATCAAGACGCTATACGGACGCTGGCTAATTGACGGCGCTCCTCGTGTGCTCTTGTTCGATACCAGCACTGGATACGGCTGGCTTGATGAGTGGAAGGGCGATCTGTGGTCGACGGCCGGCATCCCTTCCCCGCCAGGCGACTCGGAGACCAACGAAGCCATTGTCTTTGGTTACCTCATTGCATGGTTCTTGGGCGAGGTAAGAATGGCAATTCAAGTGCAACCTGGTCCTTGCTAACTCGCTCCTAGTACGTTTTCCACGAGAAGAAGCGGGCTGTCATTGTTCAGTTCCACGAGTGGCTGGCAGGTGTGGCAGTACCGCTCTGCAAGAAGCGCCGCATCGATGTGACTACCATCTTCACCACGCACGCAACCCTCCTCGGTCGTTATCTCTGTGCCGGCTCGGTCGACTTCTACAACAACCTGCAGTTCTTCGACTGTGACGCGGAAGCTGGGAAGCGTGGTATTTACCACCGCTACTGTATCGAGCGAGCCGCTACGCACGCCGCTGATGTTTTCACCACCGTGTCTCACATCACCGCCTACGAGAGCGAGCATCTCTTGAAGCGAAAGCCAGACGGCGTGTTGCCCAACGGGTTGAACGTCAAGAAGTTTTCTGCCACTCACGAGTTCCAGAACTTGCATCAGCAGGCCAAGGTGAAGATCAACGACTTTGTACGCGGACATTTCTACGGCCACAACGACTTCGACCCCGAGAACACGCTCTACTTCTTCACGGCCGGTCGATACGAGTACCGGAACAAGGGTGTTGACATGTTCATTGAGTCGTTGGCTCGGTTGAACCACAAGATGAAGAGCGAAAACTCCAACATGACGGTGGTCGCCTTCATCATTCTGCCTGCGCAGACGACGTCTCTGTCGGTCGACTCGCTGAAAGGACAGGCCGTGATCAAGTCGCTACACGACACTGTGAACAACATTGCGGAGAATGTAGCCAAGAAGCTGTTTGAACGCTCTTTGACCTGGCACGAGGGCCATGACCTGCCGGAAGACAAGGATCTGATTACGCCTGCAGACAAGATCCTGCTCCGCCGACGGTTGTTCGCTATGAAGCGACACAACCTGCCGCCCATTGTTACCCACAACATGGTCAACGATGCCGAGGATCCTGTGCTCAACCAGCTGCGCCGCTGCCAGCTGTTCAACCATCCTTCCGATCGCGTCAAGGTTGTGTTCCATCCCGAGTTCCTGAACTCCGCCAATCCCGTCTTGCCCCTCGATTACGATGACTTTGTCCGCGGAACGCATCTTGGTGTATTCTCATCGTACTATGAACCATGGGGTTATACACCCGCCGAGTGCACTGTCATGGGTGTTCCCAGCATCACGACCAACTTGTCTGGTTTCGGCTGCTACATGGAGGAACTCATTGAGAATGCGTCCGACTACGGCATCTACATTGTGGACCGGAGAATGAAGGGAGTGGACGACTCTGTGAACCAGCTGGTGGACTACATGTTCGACTTCACCAAGAAGAGCAAGCGCCAACGTATCAACCAGCGTAACCGCACGGAACGCCTCAGCGATCTCCTCGACTGGAAGCGAATGGGCCTCGAATACGTCAAGGCGAGGCAGCTGGCTCTTCGACGCGCCTATCCTGCGGCATACGAGGACGATGACGAGCCTGACTTCTTTGGCTCGCAGGATATCAAGATCTCGCGCCCTCTGTCTGAGCCTGGGTCGCCGCGCGAGCGATCGGGCATGATGACGCCTGGTGACTTTGCTTCGCTGCAGGAGGGCCGCGAGGGACTGAGCACCGAGGATTACATTGCGTGGAAGCTTCCGTAAGTTGAAACGTAGATCCAGTTTGAGAGAGTACTGCTAACACACACAATTAGTGAAGAGGAAGAGCCCGATGACTTTGATTTCCCGCTCACTCTCAAGACAAAGAGCAAACCGAACTCAGGCGCCAACACGCCAACATTACCAGCTGCGGTGAATGGTACTGACTAGGCTACGCAGCGTGGCGCGAACATGTCTGGGGCGAAGACGTGGAAGAGGAAGACGAAGTGTGAAATTGCATGCGTGGGCTACTCATTTCTTATCTGTATTTTGGACTTGCTTTTATATACGCGATACTTACTGCATGAGTTGGCATGACTTTGAGCAACCCCCTGCTTGGGCGGCGAGGCCTATGTATCTATAAGTTGTGAATAACATTTCTCATTGGACTGTTGTATTTGTGTGTCGTTGATAGTGCAGACGAAAGAATTTAGAGGATGGTGATGGTGTCAAGACCCCAAGTACTCTCGGATCAAAGGGGCTTCCGTTGGATGTGTTGTCAACTTGTCATGATCCGCCGCGGGCCGCAACGCTCTCATCAGCCATCGACTTATTATAGTCGGTGCTTTGCAGTCAGTCAGTCGGCCCTTTGGTGATGGAGCTGCAAAGCGCTTGACTAATGTCCCCAGTGCAATTTGGCAACTTGTAATGCCGTAGGAGCGTTGTCCATGTTGCGGCCGTGGCGGTGAGGCGCAGCTGCAAGCAGATAAGGGAGAAGCCACCAACGACCCGCTATCCGCCCTGTTCTCTCTGGACGGGGGGCCGTGCTTAGGGTACATACGCAAGCTGCAGGGTGTTTCAGGGCACAATGCTTGTTTGGGCCTAATAAAGGGCGAGCCTGTTTGATGGACAGCGAGACAGGGGGTTCGTGGATTGCTACGCGATGAAACACAAAAATTCCGAAAGGCTTTCCATTTCGCGACGCTATCTTGGCGTCATCGAATTGTCGACGTCCCCGGGCGCGACTCTGCTTTCTCTCTCCCCCCGTCACAGCAGCTGATCCCAGACATATGCAATTTCACCCGACACCCTTCACGCCTCTCTCCCCCAACCATTCAACATGCACTCCAACGGAGCCTCGACGCGACGCGCTACCGGCTCGGTCCGTTGACGACTCCTGCTTGGCCCAACGCTGGCTCACCCTACCCACACTAAGGATAACTCAGCTCCGCAACGCTGGCCGCCCGCTTTCCCGATCGATCTTCAACCTCATCTTCGCCCGCCACCCTGATCCGACACACCACCTTCAAGTACCCAGTGTGAGAGTGCCTACACGGTGGAGAGGACGCGACCATGTTCGGACCCTGGTTTACCACCAAGCAATGGTTCAGGAAGTACATGCCCGCGGGCTTGTCTGCTCTCAAGCCCAACGCCAACTTTATAACACTCCATTGTACGTCCCAGACACGCGGGAAATGGTGACTAGACTAATCAAGTGGTAGACTGCTACATATTAACATGGACGCTTGTCTGTTCCGTCATTCTCTACGGCAATCGTCGCCTGAGTTACATCGATGCTCTCTTCTTCGCGAGCGGCGCAGCGACACAGAGCGGGTTAAACACGTAGGTTCGAGAATGGGCGCAGGGAGAGAGAGAGACGGTCAATGGCTGACCTGGAACTAGCATCGATGTCAACGCCCTCACTTTATACCAGCAGGTCGCGATTATGATCATAGCCTGCATGTGTACCCCCATCTTCATCAACGGCTCCGTCGTCTTCGTCCGCCTCTACTGGTTCGAAAAGCGTTTCCAGCACGTCGTCGTTGAATCGCGGATCAAGGGTGGCCGCACCCGCACAATGTCCAAGAGGAAGAGCGAGATGAACGCAGAGTTGGACCGTAATCTAGGACAGGAAGAGCGAGGCGTTGGCGACCGCGAGATCCGCGTCGTGCGAGCGCATAATGGACACGCCGAGGGCGGCAACATTGAGGACGAAAAGACGTTCCAGCAAAGGGTAGATGGCGTAGATGATGGTGCGGGCATGCGCAACGCCTCGAGCTCGGAAGAAGAGCTGTCTCCGCATGATCAGCCTACAACTCCAGTGCACCCGGTCGCTTCGAACGTGGTCTGGGCGGACAATTTGAGCACGCCTGCAGAGCGTGAGCGTAAAAGTCACCGCGCGCAACAAGACTCGGTAGAAATTCCCGAGGATCGCCTTCCTCGGGTGGACAAGGAGAAGAGTATTGCCTTCGTGCAGAGCCAAAGGAACCCCACGGAGAAGGCCAAGCTGCGCATTCCTGGCCCACGCGATTTCGACAGAGGTCTCGTGCCACAGCAAGTCGCAGAGAACGATGAGCATCTAAACCGAATTCTTAGCAGAACATCACAAGACTCCTATCCAAGACGAGAGCGATCAAGTTCGGTTCCTCCTGTAATGAATGGAGACGACCGTCCGTTCAAACACCACATAACTATAGACGTCCCCGATCGGCCACGCCCTACCACTGGCGCTTCCGTGTACAACAGGGTCAAGACAACGGACACGGACACATCGACACCCACCACTGACCAAACCCTTCGCAACAGATCCAGGTCGAGAACGTTTACCAGCTTTCTTACTTCAACCAAGGAAGAGGACGAAGATCCGATTCCCTACCTCAGTTGGACGCCCACGATTGCACGAAATTCCAACTTCGTGGACCTGACTGAAGAGCAACGAGAGGAGCTGGGTGGTATTGAGTACCGTGCCTTGAAGTTACTGGCCATGATTCTGGTAAGCTACTTCGTTGGCTTCCATTTGCTGGGCATGGTGTGCCTGACGCCCTGGATCAATCGAAACGCTCGGTTCCGTAAGGTGGTCGAAGATGTCGGCATCAGTCCCACGTGGTGGGGTTTCTTCACGCCGGCGTCCATGTTCAACGATCTCGGCTTTACCCTCACACCAGACTCCATGGTCTCCTTTCAGTACGCCGTCTTGCCGCTTGTACTAGGTACTTTCCTTATCATCATCGGTAATACGGGCTTTCCCTGCATGCTACGGTTCGTTATCTGGCTGCTCTCCAAGGTAGTCCCAAGGAATAGCGGCGTGTGGGAAGAACTCCGCTTCTTGCTAGATCACCCTCGCCGGTGCTTCACACTGCTTTTCCCCAGTAAGGCTAATTGGTGGCTCTTTGGAGTTCTCGTTCTTCTCAACGGCGTCGACTTGATCTTCTTCATTATTCTTGACGTAAGTCCTTCCTTGTCTCGAAAGCTTATGGATAGTAGTACTAATAGAAACAGCTCAACGACCCAACCGTCACCTCCCTTCCCGGCGGCTTCCGCTTCCTCGCCGGCCTCTTCCAAGCCGCCGCAACGCGCACCGCCGGGTTTGCCGTCGTCAACATCGCCGACCTGCACCCCGCGATCCAAGTCAGCTATCTCATCATGATGTACATTTCCATCTTCCCCATCGCCATGAGTATGCGCCAAACCAACGTTTACGAGGAGAAATCCCTTGGCGTCTGGGGCGGCGAAGAAGAAGACGATGGCACCCAATCCTCTTACTTATCCCACCATCTACGACGCCAGCTGTCCTTCGACTTGTGGTTTGTATTCTTGGGCTTCTTCCTCATCGCCATCATTGAAGGCTCGCGGCTGGAGAATACGAACGAGTATGCGTTCAGCCTCTTCTCCGTCCTCTTCGAAATCGTCTCCGCATACGGCACCGTCGGCTTGAGTCTTGGCTTCCCAGGCACCAACACGTCGTTCTCGGGCCAGTTCCGCACGCTCTCCAAACTCATCATCATTGCCATGCAGATCCGTGGCAGACATCGTGGACTGCCGTATGCGCTTGATCGCGCTATCCTACTGCCGTCTGAGTCGTTGCACCAGAAGGAAAACGAAGATGCGACAAGGCGGGCACGCCGGAGTAGTAATGCTTTGGATGTTGGCATGGACGGTATTACACGGACGGGTACAGGGCTCAGCAGACGGAGCAGTATATCCGGTGAGACGGGTCGACCTACTACGGCCGATCGGTTCAAGCCGAAGCAGTTGAAGAGGATTCTCTCTGGCGCTTTTAGTGCGGGGCCTACCGCGTCGCACCGCGAGAAGAGAGCGTAGGAGCTTCCTCGTCTTTTTTTTTTCCGCGTTAGAGGCGTTAGTCGTTACACAAGACGTGTTTCTTTTCGTTTTCATCTTGGGTATCTAGACTTTGTTAGCGATTTTAGTCTTTGGGGCACTGGTGTTGTCTTGCTCAATTTTCCCTTTCTTTCCCGGATGTATATATGGTTTTTCGTGTCCACTTCTCCGAGGTTCGTGTGATGATGGACACTGTCGCGGTAAATATTTATTATATACAGAAGAGGGGGGTTTGTGAATAAGAGAATAGAAGAGGGATAGACTGTCCCTTTGCTCATGTTTGCAACATTTCACCTTGCGATTCTTATTGATTGTTTGAATGTCTGTTCGTATTGACCAACTTTGTCCCTGTCTCTGTCTCTGTCTTTGTTGTTATTGTTTCGGGGAGAAGAGAGAGAAGCAGAAGTCTCACCCCCATACGCTACATCCAGACGCCTGACCGGATTTTGCGTGTTTGGCACGTAAGTATTCAGATTGTTTGCGCATTTCACAGAGTGAATTGGGTGTGCGGTTATAAAAGCTAGACGCTGTGTTGATTCCTTCCATTTCGATCCTATGAACGTTCAGTCAGGATTGATGTCTATGGAGTATATATTTTCCGCACTCGGACAGATATATGGGTTCTCCTTGCGCTGGAGTAAGTATAGCAATGCAGAGGGCTACATGGGTAAGTTGTTTCATCGGGCTTTCACTCACTACACTACGTCTCGTTCCATCACAGTGTCTTTGCGCAAGTTTCTGCGATAGGATTGTTGTTGTTGACACTCGTTACTAGTAGAAGTATTCTTTCACGGGCCTGCGTTGTGAAGCGGGTACAGAGAGTTTCACGGCTCTTAGTCACCAGGCTGGTCTCAACGGGGTAGAAGTCACGCGGTGAGAGGCATGGCTTTTTTTCTCATGTAGGTGTCTGCTGCGGCACTCCTCTCCTGGTGTCCTGTTCTCCTGTTAAGGCTCAACGGACTAGTCATGGGACATGGGCGAACCTTGGACCTCCCCCCTTTCTTTTTTATTACTACGACGACAGCCACGAGTGAAGCGAGATATCTGTTCGAGCTCAACTTCTCAACTAGGCACATCAACGCTCGCTCACGCACAGTCTCGCGTAGTCGTTTTCTACACTGTATGCCCTCTTTTCAAGTCTTGGACACTGTGTATGTGTATGGACGGTGTCAAGCAGCTCCTAGAACCTCGCTGCATTGTAAGCCAGCTTTCACACCTTCCAGGCCCCGTGAATGGGCGGTTTCAAGAGGCTCTTCCGCATATTTGAATCGCCCAAGTTTCTTCCCTGCTGCTCCTCTACACAACTGAACAGCACAACCATCGATCAGAGCACCGTTGAGTAGATCTCCACGCAAGTTCTTGATCGGTCAACTACCATACAGCAAACACAAGTCCATTACAGACACCAACGAAAATGTCTGGTTATTACCGCAGTAGCTTTGGCGCTAGCTTTGGAGACGACGACGACGAGGAGGATAGCAATGGTCAGCGTGGCCAATGGTATGGGTACTCAATCTACCATGATCACAATGGTCGCCATCATGAGTCGGGACACGGTCCATATAGTCCTTCTTCGCCCAGCCGACGTGGTGGTCGGATGAGCGGCATGTCCTTGGGTACGCCTGGCATGCGTAGTATGGGTGGTAACAGTGGTGAGCGAGGTGTTCCTCGCCGTACCCTGTCCTATGAAGAACTCAACTACGACTCCGACGGCTCGTCATTCTCCTTCGACGACGATAGTGGATCCGTCCACTACATCGACCGCACCAACAGTACCGCTCGCACCAACCGTACCGCTCGCACCACCCGTGCTAATGGTACTCCCCCTCCAGCGTTATCCAGTGATCGCGCTACTACCTTCATGGAGCAGCACACCGACTTCCTCTCCCACGGCGATACCACCGACCCCCCAAACACAGAGTGCCCCATCTGCCTTGAAGGTATCGAGGAGCACATCTGTGTCCGTATTACGGGCATCGAAGGCTGTCATCACATGTTCGGCCTCGAGTGTCTTCAGGAGCTCCTAAAGCACCAGCCCCATAAGAAGAAGGAGTGCCCGCTCTGCCGCAACGAGTGGATGCCCGAGGAGGGCATATGGCAAGACGACGAGCGCTTGACGCGCCGTCGTGGTCATGGTGCCGTTCGTCCCACGCGCCAGCCTACTACTTCAGGAGGTGGTAGAGATACCCGGCCACGCACACCGCCTGCTTTCGTACGTGCGCCTCGCGGCCCTTATATGGGCTCTGTACGCGATGCTCAGTTCACTCGTGCGGGTCGTGAGTACACGGGGCCTGTTCACTCCGGCATGTCCGTTTTCGACCGCTTTGCTACGCGTCGCCCACCCCCTTCGCCGCTTCTACAGCGTGTTATTCGTCGCCAGCCCTCTTACGATACAGACGAGGATAGCGAGACTATTCGGTCGCCGCTTAGAATTCGCCGCGTTCGTCGCAGTGGGCATGGTGGTTCCTACGCTCATGGACATGGTGGCGGATACGGTGGGTTCCGCGGTTACTGAGTTGCCTCAACTTCTGTTTTGATCTCAGTTTTTCTTCGCAATAGTCGAGCCTGTTAACAACAGATAAGAAAAATCCGCTTGTTTCCACTAATGATAACTTCGAGGTGTATACTTTGTTGTTTGGCGGTGGGACATACCGAGATAACGTAAATTTAGTCGAATCATTTATAGTGAGAGTCGAATGCTACTTGTATCATTACCATTTCCATTTCCATTTCCATTTCCATTTCTTAACCTCGAGTAATTGTTTCCATCCTTGTTGGTTGCCGGGGCATTCGTGTGACTTGAAACATTCTAGCCGTAGGAAATTGTCGGGTGAAGATATGAGGCCCCTCAATTACGTGAGTTTTTACAGTGCCAATTTATCGTGCTCTCTGTCTCTCACAGACAGTTCGATCCGCGGAAGAGGCTCACGTAAAGATAATCGATATAAAGCTGGAATATAGGGCATGCATACTAGTATTCAATACAGCGAAGCTAATTCAGATTCGAGGATCTCTCAATAATCCATTCAACTAACCTGGCATTATTTAAACTTTATTGCCTTAATACTGCCTTAAGGTGATGAGTATAGCATCTGAACTGTGATTTTATACTAATTTCTCCTACTGCGTTGTATGATCCGCTCTAGTGTTGACTTTACTTCCAAACAAAGGAGTATGCTAACAGTAAGGGTACAAGTTAGGAAAGGAGATACTACTGACAATATCAACTTAAGGACTTTACATATTTAAACCGCTAAACTGTCTATGTCATTGAAATTCAAAATATATCAAGACTTAAAAGGTAGTTGCAGCGTATTATTTCAAAGACAGTTACTGGACACAAATTACCGCAAGTTTAATTGGGAGATCAGACATGAGCGAAATGTATACTTGAGTACGATTGAAGACACCCTGTAGGCCTGAAGAAAATAAGCTGGGGATTATATCATTTTATCACGGGACGGGGAAGGCTTTGAAGAGTGGTTTGAAGAAACAGCAATATGCACTCTGTAAGGAAA
The DNA here is from genome assembly GCF_010015615.1 of Cucurbitaria berberidis CBS 394.84. Lineage (NCBI taxonomy): Eukaryota > Fungi > Ascomycota > Dothideomycetes > Pleosporales > Cucurbitariaceae > Cucurbitaria > Cucurbitaria berberidis. The sequence continues at coordinate 3,012,667 of NW_024468936.1, read as the reverse complement.
GAATTGAGGACACCAAGTAGACACGTTGAAAGATTGGGTTTGTATGGATTAGATTGTCAATTTAGGGTAGACAAGGAAAATAGTTAAGAGGCATTTACGCCTCAGGAATAACATAGGAAAAAGCTCAAAACCAGATAATCTACTATGCCTACCTTGAACAGGTGCATTGCAAAAATGGTAAGAGCTGGAGTGTAACGAGGAATCATTCTATATCCGCACTCCAAAATCTTGCAGGGCCTTGTGGTGCTACCGTCATGTACGGAGTCTAGCCTTCAACGTCTTCGTCTGAAATACCTTGGTTTACAGTTTCTTGCTCATATGTGCGCTGTAGCACCAACTCCTTACGCAACCAAGCAATGGACATGCGCGCCTTGTGGACACGGCGCACCCATGTCTCGAGACCCTTCTTCTCTTCCTGATAATTCCGTGCTACCTCAGGTTCGTTTAACCGGTACGTGGGCTTGGGGAAGAGTTCGGTGCGGCAGTACGGGCAGTTGTGGCTGGCCTTCTCACAGGCATGAATCCAAGTTTCGAGACAGCCACGACAGAAAGCGTGCTGGCAAGGCTTCGTGAGGACACCTGGTGGAGTGAGCTCCCAGCGACAGACGATACAATCTATGCCCTTGGGGTCCTCAATAGGAGTTGACACATCTTCGACAGGAATGGGCTCTCCAATCCATTCAAGTCGAACGTTCGCATTGAAGTCATCGTTGACCTTCTCAAGCATCTGACCGAAACGAATTTCCAGGTCCTTTAGCTCCTGAACGACATTGAACCCAATGGGAACCTCCATGTCCCGGTGTAGCTGGATAACATCAGCCTCCAGCTGTTGAAAAGACTTACCCTGTAAGCGAGCGTTGTAGAATGTAACTCGCTGTGCATGGGTCAAGGCATAGCACGCCTGTAGCCGGCCGCCCAAATCCGTTGAAGTATTTGGAAACCATCGAGGCTTGAGATTCTCCAAGGTGCGCACAAAATGGCCTATGAGGTTGACTGCAGCTTTGACGGTCTCCGGTCGGTTCTCTTCGATTGTGCAAGCAGCAACATCCACCAAAGTGAGAAAATTTGTTCCCCGGTGGTTAGTCGGTGTGGCAAGTTCCGCGATGCCCGGGTTAGAGTTGGTGATTACGCCTTTCCTAGTTTCAAGTAGGAGAACGAAGCTCATATCTGGAGAGTACATATGTGGCGGAAACAAGGCTGAGTAGTGTGGATTCTGTGCCGCCGACGGCTGAGATTCATATGCAAGGCGCTTCAAAGGCGTGAGGCCAAGAATCTCCTTGAGCCCGCTCACAACTTCAGTAGGCCGTCGAGTTCCTGAGGAGAAGTAAGAGGTGTCTATATATGCTAGGGCCCCTCCAAGAGCTATCGGGATCGAAGACTCCTCGCCAATGTCTTGATCGTGCATTTCGGTGACGTTTTCTTGCTGGTTGGGTTCGCTCATGGTTTTGCCGGAGGTTCTTGGGTGGTTGATTGGTTGAAGGAGGAGGTGGTGGTGGTTAGGAAATAGAGTGGTAGGGAACAGCGGAAAAGGGCTTTATGGCTTTAGGGGTGCTCTTGTCATTGTGAAAGCTCGATACCAACTGGGAAGATTGTAGTCGAGCAACTCTGCCCAGCAACCATTGTGTACCTACACTTTGTGAAAAAATACTACTGTCTGTAGATAGGGATGTAAATAGCTATGGCCGTGTTGCCTAGGACGTTCATTGAAGGAGTAGTGAAAGATTTCATATAGCGAGGTCTCAATTGAAGATGTCAGCTATGCTATTGGCACGGAGAGACTTCAACCAAGGTAAGAACACGCCAGATGAAACCCTCGAGTCCTGACTTTGCGTTAGTATCCCAATGTCAATAGAACACCTTTCTCCAAATTATTAAGAGAATTTGCAAAGCACCTACACTCTAGTTGAGCTATCGCTGGTTCTGTGAAAGTAATTCGAGTGCGAAGATGTTTGTGATTACATTGATTCTTTCAAGATAGGTCGAGACGGTCGTCAACCATGGCTACAAATTATTAGCTGGTGAGTAGAGCACTTTTGTAGGCCTCGAATGGGCATGGGCGGGCCTTCATATTCCCTGGCGAAGCTAGGTACCACGTCTATCGAGTTTAGAGATCCTAAACGTCTGAAATGTTCGCCCAGCTTTGCCGTATGGGCTAATCTTCACGACCGGGTGGCCCAGGATATGGCAATTATAAGAAAGACCCGCTGTGCGACTATACGAAGAGAATTGCACGTATCAAGCCGTCCTATGTATGCTGCACGAGAAATACTGTCTGTTGCAATTTCGCGAGCGATAATACGTTTCTTTGTTGGACTCGAAGTGGAAGTGGCGCAAGCGCTTAGCCGCCGAGGTGTCATGCAGCCTCTCTTGGAAGCCGGTGAACTCCTAAGCCACCGGTTTCGCAATGGCCAACACGGCAATTAAAAACGAGGGCGGCAGCATTTGCTCTAGTCGACAAGTTTGGTGGAGCCAAGGACCTGACGGAGAAATTCGATATCAGCCTGCATCTCTTGTACTCGTGCTAATGAGTAAGATCAGCGCGTTCGGCGCGAGGTTGCGATACTGCAAATCTCCCCACATCAAATAGTCGTATTTCCTAGAATAAATACAATTCACTCATTCCCAGGCTGGACTCATTTCTTCATTGCTATCGCCTTTTCGCATAAAGATACGCTCTCATTGCACATGACTTCTCTATCAGCGGCGCCAACAAGCACATTACTTCCACACCAGTCAGCGGTGGACGAGCTTGCAAACAGCTTCGAGCGACTGGACCTGAGAACTCGGTACCAATGGATGCATGGGGTGCTAGACTGTGTGTATGAGAATGCAAGGGTGTGGATGTGGAATACTTCGTACCACAATATCCGACATGACGATAGTTGGGATCACGTATTTTTAATACATGGACGTGATGCTAGAGGCAACACCTTGCTGATTGCATCAGCCTGCTTCGAAGACGCGACAATGGTGGACTGGCTCCTAAAGAACGGTGCAGAGTTGCATGCTGCAAATTTGGACGGTAGAACAGCGCTGATGGAAGCTTCATTGTGGGGAAGGCTGGATAATGTAGGAGTTTTGTTAAAGGGAGAGACAAATAGAAGACAGAGAGATCGAGAAGGGAATAGTGCGCTCGATCTGGCAATGCAGAGCGAGAGCAACAGCCGTCGCAGGTACCTGAGAAGTGGCAAAGAAGGCATCATCGAGCGGCCCTGGAAAGACGACCAAGATCGACGTAAAATTGTCGAGTTGTTAAGCCCTGATGTCGCGACTTTTGTTAACGAATCCGGTTCCAACCTTCCTCTCTTCGACCGGTCCCTTGGAGGCGAACGGACCAATCTTGTCTTGAAACAGTTCTTGACCATGCGAGACCCCGAACAAAAACGCCAAAAGACAGTAGTTCGACTCGTAGACGGTTTATTGACTATCGACGCCATGAGTGGCTGGAAGCACAATGACAAGTACACCATCCCTGGGGATGTAACGGAAGTCCTCAGGTTCGCCGAGGCGATCGGGTTTTCATTTGCGCCGGACAAGCAAAGTAGCATGAGGTTTAGTGATGGATCACCAGTCGATGAACGCTACTACGCCAGCCATGCTGAGCCTCAGGCAATCGTCCAGTATTTGAGGTTGATGGATCTTGGACTTGACATTGACTTGGCCCACCAGCAGCAACTGTCGACCAAGCAGAGTAATCTGCGAGAAGTACAGCTCATTGTAAGTAACAAGATCTGTCCCAAATGTGCAGAATTCATGGCTCGGATCAATAGTCTGGCCATGAGTTCCGCAGGCTTCCAGCTCGTTGCTTGGGAGAGATTCATGGATGAGAACGGCAAGTTGGTGTCGACGAAGCAAATCTGGCCTTAGGGAACACTCGTAATTGGTAAGGATGAATGGACAGGGGCCATCCTCCAAAGAGCTGGATGACGAACAAGTTTGCGAGGTTGGAAAAAAGCCAAATGCCTGATACTCGGTGCAGCCGGAATGGAAACGACGGTCGCGCCTCTCCTTCCGGGGTTAACTCGGCATTAATACTAGCGTGGTCGTAACCTCATCTGCTGTCCTCATGGCGCATCGTCAGGATAACGATACGCGTCATGGTCTGCAACACATCTCTTTATCCGTCTTTTGATGTCTGCAGGCTTTCTCACCTGCGACGCATACCTACAAGCTGTTACAATGCCCATTCAGAGTGGAATGCTATGGAGCAGACTCTTCACGAGACATGCATCCTGAAGCGGTCAATGAGATACCGGCGGGCCTCGCCAGAAGTGGTGCTCTGGTCTTCTATCAGGAACAGCTCGAGGATGCACGATACGTCGGCTTTCGACGCACAACATGATGGGCTTGATGACTCGAGGCCGTATAGCAATCGGGCCAGAAGCATCGTTTAGCGCTATACCAAGATGATCGATGCGAGCAGCATCAATGACAACGACGGTGTGGTGTCAGACGACAGTCTGCGATAATAATTCGGTCTAGACAATGGCCTCTTTCACGTCGACCCAGCGTTCAATATTGGTCGCGCGGCCACTCCATCCTCAGAGCTCATCGGCTGTCGGCAAAAGGCATTGGCGGTGCTACTGCATTTGCAAACCACGCGGACAGCATATGCGGACCTCACCAAGGGTACCAAAGCCTATCAAGGACTACGTGGTTCACCATTCCTTGTGGCACAAAAGACGCCTGATCGCAAGTTCTCGAAGAGTATGGACCGAGAGAAGATGACATGGCTAAACATGCCCTTGTGCGGATCCAAGAGCCAAGCAGACGGAGGGAGCGCTACTCCGCGCATCACGCGCATCACAGGATGGACAATAAGTCATGCTTTGTCCATGTAAACTAGGATGAATACGCGTTCGACGTGGAATGCGAGAGTGATAGGGATAATGTCGTCTTGGTGAAATACATCTCCCTCCTGGAATTTGGCTATTACTGACGACTATTATAGGACAACTACCGCGTCATGCACAAAGCTTGCCGCGAATCGATCGAGGGCCGATACGTACGCAATATACAGAGAGCTGCAGTGCATAACACTTAGACGACGATTTAGCGGTTCAACCAGCGAGCAGACCTCTTCACGGGAATGGCTTGAGGTCCTTTTGTCAGTACGCGCAGAAACGAGCGCTTCCCTTGGTCCTAATATGCCGCACCGGAGCAACGCATTTTTGAAGACGCGTAACAGCCTGGAACGTAGTGAGCTATGTCAATTGGCCCGCAATGCACTCGAACTCGATGCTCAATTCGCAGCATGTTTGCTAGTTGCTGAATACTCATTCGCTAATGTATCACTGAGCGGTGTTTTGGACCACATTCCACTCGCGGCCCACTAAGGGGATCATAACAACCAGCCTCTGTACCACATTCCAACATCAAGACACTCGACAACATCGTCTATTGTCACCGATGTAGCTAGAAGCGCCATGCTAGACGCTATGCCATTCTAGCTTGTTTTGATCTCGAGCCTGAAGAATTCAACAAGGCGACGTATAACTTTGATCGCGTCGTATCTCACACCATGTCTAAGCCAAGCTTTCTTCCTGTCACTCTTTTCTAAAATAGACACTCGTTGATTAGCGGTGTCGTACACGGTCCTTCATTACATTCACTTCCTAGCGGCTGGCCACAATGAAGGCCTTTGTGCTCGGGGCTCTCCTTTTGCGGACTTTGAACGCCCAAGTCACTGACGATGCCGACGCCTCAGCAAGTGTCGCGGCGTCGAGCGATTTCGACGCCAGTGCGGCACCCCTTCTTACTCCCGGTCCAAGTGCACCATCAGAGGCCGAGCTCTCAAGCTCAGAAGCAGCTGCTTCTGCGGCGGAAGCAACATCCGCACCCGATACTACAACGCTCCCTGTCGGTACGGCGGATGTCATTCTAGACAGCTCGACAGACAGCTCAAGCGCACTGCCGCCAACCGCGACGATTGTTGTCGCTTTTGGCTCCGCGAGCGAGTCATCCGCAAGCGAGACATCTGATGCGGCCGTCATATTCGATTCTTCCGGATTCACATTCCCTACATCTACCGATAGCCTCACTGCGGCTAGTAGCGAAGTGACTCCTACTACGGGTAGTCTGCCTACCTTTACCGACCTCTTCGAGCTTGCTAGCGCGGCCGCAGCAACGGATACGAGCACAGGGTCTACGTCTGGCGGTGACTTTCCTGCTACTGAGGCTACTTCTGAATCAACGATCAGCGACGAGCCCTCGTTCCCTGAAGCGACCGCCGACACATCTTCCGGCGGCGTTGGGGCTGCCGATGCAACCGATCTACCCGGAGACGGAAGTGGTGTGGCAGTGGAGCCCCCACAACCTGGAGTGACGGAGACTGCAAGCAGCGCGACTACTGACAGCGCCGGCGCGCTCGGTTTCCCTTCTGCAACTGCATCGGCTGGTGCTGGTGCTGGGTTCGGTGCCCTGGATGCAGGCGGATTTGGTGCCCAGGCCGCAGGGGATCCAAATGTTGGCATGTCGGGCCAGGATGCTGGCGACTACGATGGACAGGACTACGGCGACGATGATGATGATGACGGCGCATTTGGCGCAGCCGCCGCAGCTGACGCAATCCCTACAGACACTGACACCGACGCCGACACCAACACCCTCGACCTGTCAGAAGATGAGTGTCCATGGTGGTGCTACGATGCTGAGGATGATGATGATGATGACGATACGGACTCCGGTCCAGACTTCAACTTTGACGACTCTGAGGATGGCACAGACAATAAGAGATTGTCGAAGCCGTCGTCGAAGCGGGCACTACGTGCGCGTCAAGAACCTGCGTCTAGCGGCTTTGCAACTTTCAACTGGCCTGACGCTGGTAGTCAGGCTGATAGCCAGGCTGATAGCTCGGCCAGCAGCACGACGGGTAGTCAGGCACGCCAGCAAGAAGCGGAGGCTTTCCCCGATCCGCCTGAAGCAACAGCCAGGGGCAGACGCCCTATGTCCGGGGGAAGGTGCTCTCCGAGGTGCTACAATGGCTTCAAGCCAACTGCCACCGCCTCTCGATGGCATAGGCCTACCTACACGCGCACCCGCCTTCCATGGCCCACTCGCAGGCCATGGACGCATACGCACACGTGGCACCCTGAGCCAACTGTGACAGAGGCTCCCGAGACCACTTTCGTCACCCAAATTGTGCCCCCGCCTGCATTCTCATCGGTTCTGGCCTCGGATGTTGATTGGACTGGCGCCACGCTTGCCGGCATCTGTCCCAAGACTTGCGATCCGTTCCACCCTGACCAGAACAAGTGTGACATTACCACCAGCTGCGCGACGACTGGAGGCAGCAAGTACTACTGCGCCTGCCGCGCCGGGTATTCAGCGGGTGCATGGAACGCGAAGGATTTCAGCAAGCAGTTCCACGTCGATGGGCAACCCTACGTCTATGTTGCGCCTGGTGTGGCGTGCGACAAGGTCTGTACTGATCAGACATGTAGCGATGTGCTTACGCGGCCGGCGTGTAAGTGAGTGGGATGATGGAGTTTAGAGGATCAGTGGCTAGAAAATACGACGTAGGATAGGAGGGAGTGCTCCTCCCATCGCTTTTCTTTTGTTTGTTCTTATTCACGTCTTGAATCGTACATCATGGCGGAGTTGGGGATTGTATGGGGGATGTAATTTATGTATTCCGAATGCATATCCTCCTTTCTGATCTGAATCTTTCTGCCGTAACCACGTCGGGCTCTAGAGATGTTGCGGTGATGATAATCATGATATGTGACCGTTGGAATTAGAGACATGAAGTTGGAATGGCTCGCACTTGTGCCAAGCTAGCGGACCTCCGATGCCGCCGCAGAGCCGCCGCTTTGTTCGATTTCAAAGCGCGTAATGTTCAACCTCTAGCACGCGCACCATGCACTTCTCTCACCATCTTACCCTTGCCCATGCCTCACGTTCCCGGAGTCGCGCGCCAGACTGAGAGTGATAACTTGATCGACCACACCGCACATTGAAACTTGCAAAGCGCTTTACCCCGCTATATACGCTGCAATCCCCCCACTACGTCCACCTCGCGCGCACCCTCTACCTCGCCCCGAAGTAGTCTACGCAATGGGACTTGAAAATGTGCGAAATATAATCCTCGTCCTCTCCGGCAAAGGTGGCGTCGGCAAAAGCAGCATCACAACACAATTAGCCCTCACGCTATCGCTGCAAGGACACACAGTAGGTGTGCTGGACATAGACTTGACGGGGCCGAGTATACCGCGCTTCTTTGGCATCGAGGAGGCCAAAGTCAGGCAGGCACCGGGTGGATGGGTGCCAGTTGATGTGCATACAAAGCAGACACTGCCATCGCGGACCCAGACAAACGGGGAGGCAAATGGGCAAGCGGGGCACGAAGTGGGAGCGCTATCATGCATGTCCCTAGGCTTCTTGCTGAGGGACAGAGGGGATGCAGTCATCTGGAGAGGGCCAAAAAAGACGGCCATGGTCAGGCAGTTCCTCACCGATGTGCTGTGGCCGGAACTGGATTACCTGCTCATTGACACACCACCTGGGACGAGCGATGAACACATTTCGTTACTCGAAACCCTGCTCAAGAACACCTCGCCGACCCCGTCCGCCTCGCTACCGTTCCTCGCCGGCGCAGTCATAGTAACAACGCCTCAAGCCATTAGCATATCAGACGTCAAAAAAGAGCTCAATTTCTGCCGCAAAACCTCGATTCGCGTGCTAGGCGTCGTGGAGAATATGGCAGGCTTCGTGTGTCCGAACTGCTCCGAGTGCACCAACGTATTCAGCAAAGGTGGTGGAGAGATCATGGCTCGAGACTTTGAGGTTCCCTTCTTAGGCAGTGTGCCGATTGATCCAGCGTTTGTGATGCTGGTGGAGGAGGGTATCAGGCCGCAGTATCCCGAGGGGACCAAGATTGATGGCCAGGACTTGAGCCGGAGTGAGGAGCACAATGGAGATGGGAAAGCAGGGCTTTTCGTGGATAAGTACCGGGACTGCTCGTTATACCCCTTGTTCGATGGATTTGTGAGGAGGTTGTTGCAAGACCTTGGTAATCGGACATGACGAAATTACGTGAACAAATCAACTACAACAGTACCGAACATCCCTAGTTTTGTGATGATGACGGTTTTGAAATGAAGGAAATGTCCGTGTCGAATTTCTACACTTTGCCTCCGCTTGATTTGGTGAGTTCTGCAAGTCTATGGCAGCTGCAATTGGTCACTAAATCTCTCACAGCTCCTCTTTCTTTTTCTCTTTCCTCTCGCACAGTTCATATTCTGGACTACCCGCCCTTTGAGCCCCGACCTTCAACGTCAACATCACTTTCACAATCCAGCGCGACGCTGCTGCCTAACATCGGTCCTCCAATGCATAAACACCTCGCATACTGTGGATATGCCATGTTATTCTGTGTCCAATTGGAACCTTGATCTTTGTGGCCGAGTGAAAGATACGTCTTCCGAGAGCAGTTGCGGCTACCCCTCGTGACCCCTCTATACCATCCTGTTCGAGCATCCCCGCCCCTTTCCGACGCAAGTCACACTTCGCAAACGAATCAAACGCGCCGCGGCGAGCTGTCAGGTGAGAGAGCGCTCAATTACAGTTTTGGGTAAAGGTGAGCACAAAGAATTATAAGCCTAGCCAGCCGTCAGATTTATAAGCCGGCTGTCCCTAGTTTCCGCGATCGTTGTCCTCGATCTTTCTTACAATCTACTTCCGACAATACTACCAACTGTCGACTCTCAACGACACTTCTTCTCAGCAACTACAGGTTTGTCACATATCTACGGGAGCCGGCATCTTCAAGAGCCCGCCCGACCACCTTTCGGGTAGGCCTCCGCCGCCACCAGGCCGCCACGAGTTTCACTCCTACGTCAATACACGGAGCGAACGAGACGGAGTTCTTCAACGACCCCAAAGACGTTGGAGACCCGCAGGACCAGTTTTCAAGCGACTGCAGGGCCCTCAAGATGAGCAATATCCGAGACGCCGACGGTGAGCTCGACTGCATGCAAGGACCTGAAATGGCGGAACAGCAGCTACAAAGTAAAGATCACGAATTGGTGGCAAATGGGAAGCCGACTGAACTCGTAGGTGGTGGTGATAGGACTGAGAGTACGGGAAAAGAGCCTGGGATGACTGCGCAGGAGCATTCGATACTCAAGATCAAGCACCAGGGCCACGATTCTACAGAAATCGGACTCCCGGAAGAACAGAACTCTATTGAACTCACCGAAAAACCTTTACACCGGGAGTCTTTAGACAACATCATCGATGACTTCAGCACAGAGGATGTAAAGCAAACTCCAGATAGTGGCTCAAAGCAGCTTCCTAGTCAAGTGCCTTCACGTTCAACCTCTACACCAGACGACCAGAAGGCCCTGGGCTATGAACAACGCGCTACCGACACCGAAACGAACCTCCCCAGGCCCCTGATTCACTCTGAGCATACACCGAGTCGAGGCGACTTCATCAAACAAGAGCCTGAACCAGTAGAGCATCAAAAGTCCCAATCTATCAAGCCGACCCCGAGTACGCATGTAATGGATATCGCCGCAAGTCCAGACGATGATGCGATATATGTCCCTAGCAACGAAGCTTTCCACCAGGTTTCAGACATGGTTGTCCGCGAGCCTTCTGGAGTGGGTCAAAGTGGAAAGAAGCTAGCAATCAAGGAGCGCAGGGAGAACGAAGAGGATGTTCAAAGCCCTTTAGGCGAAGTTATGGATGAAGGGTTGCAAGGTGACGAAGTTCAACAGCCTGTTCCTAGTGAGACCTTACTGGGGCCCTTAGAAGCTGCCACTCAATTCGAAGAGTTACAGGCGGCACCGCAGGGTTTACAACACGATAAGGAACTTCAGTCGCAGCCTCATGATCCATGCGCAGAATCTGAAATCTCTGATTTAGAGCATGAGGAAGAGGATAGTGAGGGCGAGGACGATGACGGGGACGATGACGATGACGGGGACGATGACGATGACGGGGACGATGACGATGACGAAGAAGAATATGAGATCAAGGGTCATACTTCAAGACCGGCGCTCAATGGGCGCAATCAACTCTACAGAGAAGAGCTTGGATACTCAATGCCGACTCCTACACCCCCATACCAACGCGTCTCGTCACAATTCAGGAGAGACATGTATCCCGAGCAATATCCGCAACCCCCTCTTAGTGTCGACAATCCTCGCAACCCTAATTTCGGGGTAAACTATCAACGTCAGAATCGGATGCATACTGAGCAACAGCGAAGACACATAACAGAGAATCTCTATGTGTCACAGCAGCGTGGTCGACAGATGTCAGTCAATTTTGATCAGAGCATACCAAAAATGCCTCCTGTGTCTATGGACTATCGAGATACTCCACGGGGCAGCTATCAGTACACTGGCTTCGAACAATACCCGATGGACTTTCATCCTGCAGGTCACCATGGGGCAAGGAACGGTCCAATGCCTTCTAATCCAGCTCGTCGCCCTGTCTCATCGCATGGCTACAGGGTACCTGGTCCACCTTCTATACCTCTCACGCCCGACGACTGGCAGTCTGGTGCGCATATAGAATCAGTTTTACCGACTATCGAACGCTCCGTCGCCGTAGCACGGCTCAACAAAGAGCGTAGTGGTACTTCCGATGACGATGAGCCACTAAGGACACGTGTGAAGCGCCATCCGTCGGTCGTGAGCCAGGATTCTATCATCGATGATTCACCTGAGATTAGATCTTCAAGGTATATCCGGCCAGGTGCACACCGAGGTCAAGATTCAGATGTTGAGTTCGTGGCCAGCAAGCCGAAGTCTAAGCAGGTCTCTGTGCAGAACCCAGTGCGCATGCAACGTCTTCTCCCTCAGCCCGTGCAAGATACCATTGACGTGCCATCTTCTTCCTCGCCAGAGAATGAAATCGGGTCCTGGAAACTTCCACAGTTCGAAGTGCAGCGTCAAATTAACGACAAGAAAGACGACCACCCCAGCGTCAAAGTCTCCCTTCCGAATTTGATACGAGAGGAGCTCCTGCTCTCTGCTGATCACTCAGAGCAAGAAGTCCACCTTTTACTCAACATATTCCTTCCAAGCCAACAAGCTCTCGCTGAGCCCGATCCCACTCCGGCTACCGCGGTGCTGAACTTCCACACCATCGCCGTGATGGTAATCGAAGCGTTCGTGCAGTTTGAGATCGGGGATGAGTATGGACTAGGTCGCGGTCACTTCCATCAGAACTACAATCATGGTGATGAAGAGTACGAGAAGATGCGAGATGCAAAGGATGCGGACGTTGATGAGATCTTTTTCGCAGTCATTGACCGCTGGCGTGCAGGACTTGAGAGCAGAAAGGAGCCTCTCCTCCTCATCCGTGGAGTCCAAGAGTTCTGCGACGTTGCTCTCGACGTCATATACTATATCAAGGAGCATGGTTTTGTCGAGCCTGAACCCAAAGCCCGTCGCGAACGTTCAGACAAGGGTACGAAGCGTGGACCCCGGAAAAGCAAGGAGGAAGAGGTCACGGAGACTAGTAAGGGCAAAGGCAAACAGAAGGTGGATGCGGAGGAACAGGTCAAGCCGAGTCGAGGTGTCAAGCGCAGTGCGACACAGAAAGTGAACACGCTGCAACCGAGGAAGAAGGTGAAGCCTGAGCCAAAGAGGAAGACGAAGGCGAAGGCGAAAAGCAAGGCTCCGGAGATTACAGTGATTAGGAGAAAATGAGAGTACCCGCGAGAAAGCGGGATGGGTATCAGCGGTGGGTCTGGAAGTCTAGAGCTCTGGCTCTGGTGGATGTGGTCTTCATAAATCCATTACCTGGTAGCTGCCATTTGTGGGTTGAGGGACATTATTTGCTTCCTCTTTCCCACTTAGATAACTCGGCCTCCTTTGTCATGGTAGGCTATTTGTTTCATGCCCATCTTTCAGATATTTAACCACTTGCGCCGGTATTAGCTCAAGAGCCACTGCCATAGGAATTGTCGTTGGTGCCAGACGCTCCTTCCTCAGCAATCCAACCACGTGCTTCTGTTTACCAGCGACCTCAATTCAACTCGCCTTTTTGCCCGTGTCACCCTTCCCCCGTTTCAAGGTACCCCATCTGGCGTCCTCTTCCCAACTAAGCGATTACATTACGAGCTCCTTGGTTCGCTATGCATCTACGGCGCACCCCATCAACCCGACCCCATACTGACGCGCTGCACATCACCGTTACGTTCTCGATCGAGGTCCGTCCAGAGGATGTGTCTTCTGGATTCGATGTCATGGATAGCCAAGAGGCGCCTGCTGTCGACAATGGGTGGCTCGCTCATCCAGCTTCACCACTCCTGCTGCCTGACTATGAGACCACACAGCTACTATCTCGAACCATCTTCACGGTGAGCATGCTAGATCAAATTGCTCAAGATGAGATGCGCAACTTTGGCACCTTATTTTTCCTGCCAGCAGAACCACCACTAGGACGACACATCTTCTCCGTAGAGGAAACGACCCGTATTCTTAGGACGGAGACGGCAAACGTTACGTCGTTCAGTCATGCCTTTGGCGCATCAAACAACTTGAGAGATCACGCAGACGCTATCGCTGTAGGAGAGGTCGAGATGCTACTAACCACCACTACCTGGGCTCAAGATATCCTACCGCTCAAGAACACCGACAAGCCGCTCTTCCACTTCCTGTGTGACTCGTTCTACTCTCACACCCCACAGCATATTTTCGATCGATGGTTTGCTCTTCGAAAGTATCTGAGTACGACTGGTCAGCTGCTTTCGGGTTTGATACGCCAGGCTGAGCAATTGCCTCGGAAGAAGTGGCCGCTTATCGTACTTCAGTTGTACTTTGTCTTACTCGAGTAGGTGCTATTCTGCAGGAAAACATACTTGATAGAGAGTCGCAAGGCATTTTTCGTGGCAAGATCACTGACTTCTTGTAGTCACAAAGAAGCCCTAGAAGAGACCGCATCCATCGTCGAGCTAGATGATGAGAGTATCCAATGCAGACTGAGCGCCTATTGTGCTGCCCTTCGCATTAGACTTTATCTCTGGAGAATGACACGAGCGTGTTCTATGTCTCGGTCGCGAACATACAAGCGACATGTTAAGGATCAGTGTTTCAGACGCCACAGCAAACTGATCTTCAACCTCATAAGTCAAGAATTCAGCCGTATGCGAGACGACCATTTCCAAGCCGTCGAGCGCCGCTTGGATGGAGACCCGGTCGAGATCACAGCAATCACCAAGCCACTATGCCATCCGACGACCGAGTTCTGCACTATTTGCCAGGATATGCATATAGGGTCCCAATGTGTCATGCCACTCAACTGCCAGTGCGTATTTGGCCGCGATTGCTTAAACCCGCTGCTGAATCGCGATTCGCCCTCAAGCTATACTTGCCCCAACTGTCGAACTCGTCTGCATGAGCCGTTGAAGTGGATGCCTCTTCCTTCGAATAATGAGCGTGGTCGGCAGATTGGACTGCTGTGGGCTTTACGACACAATGCGGTATGCTTGAAGGTAGCAAACCAAATCCAAGTTCTGACTACGCGTAAGACATGGACTGACTTCTTATCGCAGAATGAGATACTAGCTGATCCGGAGCCATTTACTCTGTACGAGAAATGTGTTGGCATTTTCAGCCGACTTATGTATGGACGATAGAAGTGCGTGGCCTGAGTGTGGCCATCTGTCTAAAAGAGGTATGGGGCCGCATGGACACATGGACTGTAGGAGAAACGTGGTGAAATGATATGGTTGCTACATATATTCGAATCGTTCGAAAGTCATCTCAGGCAGAAAGCAGCAGATGTATTCTAGATTAACTGAGCTTTACGAATATCTTTATATCTCATAATGATTTTCTGAATCTTATTAGCTAACACTCACGACCCAACAACGCCACTGCAACGTGACGGCTACGAAAGACTCCATCTGAAGATTGGGTTTGGCAAAATGGTTTGCAGGATATTGTGTCCAGTGTTTCTACACCTGAGGTAGGCATCCATAATCACGTGTCGGGCGCAAACGGTCCGCCCCACTCCGATCTAGGTACACGCGACTGGCGTTCACTTGCACTCCAGCCTGCTCTTTCCACTTGACCACTCCACCATGATTGCATTAAAGCTACTGCACGCAAAGCCAGCGGAGAGTCACACAACCATGCCAGTCAATATCGAGGACCTAATACCACAGGCAAGGCATGCGCCAGCAAGCGCAGCGGGTAAGTCAACAACTGCATCCAGATATCAACTCGCATCAAGAAGGAAGTTGACTGATTGCTATAGTGTATCAGCGCGTCCGTCTCCGCATGCGCAACCTCCGAAGTTTACAAAAGTTTGGGCAAGAGCATAAAGACCCAAAGAGCATACTACCTACTTCATCCGATGCTATTCGAAAACTTGAACAGCAGCATTTCCCTTCTTCGTCACCCACTTCGCGACTCAATGTTATGACCGATGACAAGCTTGTCCAAGAAGCACTTCAAGCTCGCAACTGGCTTTTCGGTATCTTGGACTGTCACGACCAACTATTTGGTCGAGAGCGCGAGATGAGAATGTTTAGAGTTGCAGTCGAGAAAGAATTAGCTGGCGGAGAGGGCGAGTGGTCGGGGAAGGACATGGAGAAGCTGTATATGGCGCTTACGCATTGCAAACTCACATCGCCAGAGGATCGGCTGAAGGCAGCCTTCGCGCTGGTTCTACACCTCAACTTTGCGGAGCATCTAAAGGATGTCAGTGAGCTTGCAGCAATTCGCACCGCACGTACCCACCGCGCAGCACCCATGGATGCCGAAATAGAAGAAACCAGGGAACTAATTTTCGAGAAAGCCCGGTTGATTAAAGTCGACCAGTTTGCTTGCGCGATACCGCTCTCCGTCCTCACAACAGTTAGTACTCCCTCCACCATCGACGACAACGCCGGCTGTTGCCCCATATGTCAATCCTCCTACAACGACCTATCCGCCTTTCCAATCTCCGAGCTTCTCGCCGACTACCCCGTCCGCATCAAACACTGTGGCCACATCATCGGCAAAGCGTGCCTCGCGCAGTGGATGGTCACGCCGAAGATTGATGAGGCGAAGTACCCGCATCGGACGTGCCCAATGTGTAGGGTTGAGATTGAGGGTGTGGATGCATTTGAGAAACCAGACTCTCTTTTACAATGGTTACGGAAAGACAGGAGAGCCATAGAGACGGTCAAGGACCTGGTATATGGATATGGCTTGGAGTTTGAGGAATGTTGCGATGTGGTGGTACAGACGATGAGTGAAGACATTGCTTGCGAGGAGTTGATGGCTGAGGTGAGGAAGATGAGATCAAAGAGAGAAGATGACGGAGCTTTTGAGAAGGAAGAAGCCTTTCTCAAGGAGACTATGGATGACTTGAAGAAGGAGAAGTGGGCTTGGGGTTTCAGAGGTGATGGGGTTTGGAGGAAGCTCAGACAGGAGTGGATGAATACCAGTGCTATCAGTAAGGGGTAGGGAGAACCTTTCGTTTGATATGAGCGACGGGCGATGGCTGTAGCTATGGCTGGACACCACACGCCTGGTCGGCATGTCGTGGATGGTGTTTGAGATCTGATATTGAGATGGAAACAACATGGGACACTTGCTCATACTGCAAAGCACTCCACATTGCACTATGCAGTCTACAAACCTGTTTCAATCTAAGAAAAGGGATACCAAGCAATTCTTTAACAACGTCATGGCTGGGCGGCCGCAGTGGTTTGAAGAGTTTTGATGCCTAATAGGTGCATGCGGTATTTTGTCGGCCAAGCACATGCAAATAACGCAAGCAGACCCACGAGAGAATTATTGCAATTGAGGCTGTACAGAGGCATTGTGGATCCAATTACTCCGCGCGATATAAGTTCCTCGTTGTGGTATTGGCTCGATGACGTCGTCATGTCGCGTGGTCGCTAATCGCTTCGCCCAGCCCCTCTTGCCGACCCAAAGCGGAAAGCTGAAAAAACGCAGTGCGGACGGAGCAGGCAGATATAGCAGACGTGAAGTCGAGCAAAGAGGACAGCCAATATCGACTTTGTTGAGAGCCCGAAAAAGCAATGCCTTCAGTAAACATCGTCGACTACGGTGTCAGCACGGTGCGTACAAGTGCATGGGCGTTCCTTGTTTTGTCGCGTGCCGCAGATCCAGGGCTAACTTCGTGTCTGGGGCCCCACAGATTCTGGGATCACGAGCAGATCAGGAGGATCGCTATTGTGCGCTCAACATAGGACAACTGAAGTCGCGGAAAGAAGTCGGACTCTTCGCAGTCTATGACGGCCAGTAGGTCTCTTTCTGTTCCATCTATAACCCCCCCATCCAACAGTCTTCTAAATGGGAGTTTAGCGGCGGCACAGAGACGGTGGACTATGTCTCTGAGCACTTGGTGACACATATCGAGCAACAGTTCGCAGCGACGTCTAGAACCCTGGAGCCAGAGGAGTACAAGCAAGCGATTCAGCGGGCCATCAAAGCTGTGGACAAGGACCTGGATCGCGCGGACCTGAGGGGCGGGTCGACGGTAGCTCTAGCACTCATCGACACCAAACAGGGTGTCCTTATTGAAGTAGATCTGGGAGACTCACACGTCGTCTTCTCCGAGCACCAGTTCGACTCCGTCATCGTTGGCGGAAGTAGTGATGACGGCAACGCAATCAGTGAGGAAGGCTGGAAAGTCGAAGTACTAAGCGAAGAGCACGCGCCGGATAACCCAGAGGAAAGAAAGAGAATCGAACAAGCAGGCGGCGAAATCAACTACATCACAGGCATACCGCGAATTGGCGGTGTAAGCATGGCGCGCGCACTGGGCGACGTCCAGTATAAGAAGCCCCGCGTCAATCGGCTCGCAGGCCACGACCTGTCGGATCTGGCGGGAGTGCACACGGGCGTTGCACCAGGCAAGACAGTCAAGGAGAACCTCGTATCAAACAAAGCACACTCCAGTATCCGACATTTGCAGGGCCAGTCGTTAATCCTTCTCGCATCCGATGGCGTGGGCGACGCCAAGGACGCAGAGGAAGTCACGCGCTTGGCGGTCGATCGGTGGAACCAAGGCAAAGCAGCAAAAGACATTGCCGAAGAACTGACGAGCAGAGAGGCGTTGAGGGGAGGTGCGGACAACTGCACCGTGGTCGTTGTAGTGGTCGACACAGAGCACAAGGGAAGGAGAAGTATAGATAGTCCACGGATGAGCCTCGACGTGCCGTTGGATGTTACCGGCTCGAGGAGAAGACGGCGCTCTTCTATGGCCAGTTTGAAGGATTGGATACGCGGGTAGAAAGAGGGTTGAAAGTGCGGTCAAGGCTGTGAGTGTTGTCTTCTAAAACATTACGTAGTATTTTCTGTACTTTTATGTATTGTACTTATTAATCCCTGCGCATATGCATGTCCTCTTTTACCATCATGTCTATCAATAACTTGTGCTGTGCTTACGGCATGTTCGGGTTTGGCGGGCCCTTCACCAACTTGAAGTGACCCGGATGCAGATTCTGGAACACGCCTGCTGGGTCGTATCGCGCAGAGACTTGCTTCAGCCTCCCTACGTTTCCTGCTCCGTAGCTTGCAATCGGGTCTTCAAACTGGCTTGCATAGTTCATGTAGATGTAAGCATTGTCGAGGCCCTTCTTCTGCGCCTCCGCCTTGACCTGCTTGATGATAGTGCTGAAAAACTTGAGAATAGCAGCATCGTCCGCCGCATTCTTCCATCTTGAGCTCATATTCATTATAAAGTAGGGGCCTTTTGCAGCATCGAGACCCAGTGCGTTGCCACCATTCTTCTGCATGCCCTTCAGTTGGCCAGCGGTAATGGCTTGGATGGAGATTGTTGGGAAAGCACCAGGTAGGTTTTGAACGTCCGGAAGAAGGGTGTAAAACGTGTTGATAAGGAAGGTGAACAGATCGCGGTTGACTTTGAAGGAGACGTCCCATTGTGTTTGGCGGAGGCCGTCTGCAGCGCCTTCATTCATTTTGATCGTCAGGTCCGCGAGGGAGGAGACGGCGGTATTGGATTGGACGTGTTGAATGGCGTTGAAGTCATTGAATACGGACGCGTTCGAGACGGGTTGAGCGTAGTGCATCTGAACGATGGCAATCTTGCCGAGCTGTGCAATGCTTCCAAATGACTGCGCGAAGGGTTAACCCACCATACTCGTCGACGAAGTTCAAGCCAAGACTTACAACTATTTGTGCCGCGTCAGTGTCCTGCGAAGAGGTTACAGTCGCAAATTTATAAATGGCATCAAGGACTGCTGGAAAGTTGTTCTCGGTGTAGATACGCTGGCCACCCCACATCTTGCCCAGAGGGAAAGCATTCAGCTTGAAGTTAGTGACGATACCGAAATTGTTACCGCCTCCTCGCAGGGCCCAGTAGAGGTCTGGGAAGCTAGTGGCGCTGGCAGTAACTACGATGCCTGATGCCGTAACAACTTCGTAACTGGCTATGTTGTCGCAGGCCCATCCAAGCTTGTTAGAGAAAAAGGAGATGCCTCCACCGAGCAAAAGGCCTGGAACACCGACTGGGGCCATCTTGAAATATGTCAGCGTGAGCTCTACGGTAATCGGGAAAGACTTACGCGGCCACCTACAACACCGACGCTAGACTTCTCAAGCGTGGTATATACATCCACCCAACGATTTCCAGGACCAATGTCTGCAGTCTTTTTGTCACTGGATACTGTAACTTTCTTGAAGGTCTCCATTGACACCGTGATGCCCCCATCAATGCTTGATGCACCAGCAAAGGCAGCATGGCCGCCACCCTTCACGGCGAAGGGGCATTGGGTAAGGCGTGACAGTAGTACCAGGGAAGATACTTCAATAGGGGTTGTCGGCTTGAAGACGCAGCGAGGGTTAACGGTGCCTTGTTGAGCGCTCCAATAGCCGCTAGTGAAGGCATCGTAAGTCGACGTCCCCTCGGATAGTAGCTTCGTGCTGCCGTAGATGGTGCTCAAAGCAGAACACTAGAGGTGGTTAGTAACTTGACCAGGAAGTGAAAGGTGACATTCGGAGACGAACAGCGATCGAACATCCGCTGAAAAGGGAACGCTCCACCAAAGAATCGAGCTCGGGAATAGCAGAGACATTGACACCATTAACAATGAGGGCCTCGGTGATGTTGAAATCTGCCGTCTCGAAGATACCCTCCTGAGCAAACACCCCTGCAGTGAGAGCGCCAATGGCAAAGAAGGAGGAGGCCTTCATCCTGGGTTGTGTTGTGTGAATAGTAAAACCAGGAACCTGACTGACGTGATCCAAGGAACAGACAACGGGGCATGCAATACAGTGCAGCTTCCCTTCAATTTATTTTATTATCGGCTCAAGACATTCATCCGCGGATAGCGATTGGTGAATGCGGGATGAGATTGCGCCGAGACAGCTCGCTTGCCGTTGCCATGAACCATTATGCCGGGTTAGGAAATGTTCATGGGTAGGGGGTAAACGTTGGAGATTGAGAGGCGGTGACGAAGTGTAATCTGTTAAAGTGCGTTGGGCCTGATCTTTTGATGGGAATCCCTTTCAACTCGCTTCGAGAGCTAACGCATGTCGCGACTAGGATGGTGAGCACAATTCCGCGGTATTGATGAGCTGTGAGTTGCTTTTTGCTCTTGTTAGCGGATTAGTGCGTAAACATCCTCACAGAAATTCACAGTCCAACGAAATGTAGAAGGGAATACTGGCGGATGAGCAATGGCATCTCTGGTTTCGAGTGGTTGGATTACGTGGGCACGTGCACGCTAAACGCAGACGAAGGAAGACACCGCAGCACCATCCTAGCAAGACCGCCTCAAATGATGCAGCATGCTCAAAACGACTATCCGTTCCGTGCTAAGAACGGGCCGCTGGCCATGGGCGTGCCGTCCGTGATTGACAACCTATACGCCCCTTACATACGCATCGCCCCACTAAGGGTCCACTTCGTGTGCGGCGTTGGGGACATCTTTCACCCCACAGCTTTTGCGCTGGCGAGGAAAGGAAAGAACACCTAGGGCCAAAATCAGACCTGCTAGTAATATGAAGAGTTTTCTCCTGCCTCAAAAGGTTCACAATGTCTGACAAGTCATTCCTCCAGGCAACTGCCAGCATCCTTTCGGCGCTATAGCCAATGGGGATCTGGGCCAAGTCTCACTATCGAACCTATTCACAATTGAGCAAGGGTAGTCGCATCAGTTACAATCCTTCTAGTGGATTGCGTGCCTTGAGGGAGCAGCAATGCCTGAACTTGGAACTACGTCCAGATTGACTTGCAAGAACGAAACCAAGCTTGGCGTATCAACACTTCGAAGACAACATACTCTAAGGTTGCAGCGTTTGTGAGATAGAGAAAAGGCACGTTTCGAAGTAATCCTCTTGGATTTTTTACAAGGCACGTGGAATGCCCTGAATGCCAATGTCGAACGCTTCGGCAGCCAAGCTTGGCAGGTACCAACTATTGGCTCCAAACCCTGCTCGAAGGGCAGCCGTGTTTCTGTTCCATATTACGGTTATCGGAGCACAGCTATTACCTGCCAGTGTCTTGAGTGGTAAGCCCTGTTGTTGGGATCGAGAGCCTGCTAGGGCCCCTCATGACCCGTCTACATGTGTAAATTCAGGGTTGCTGTCACTCCTGCGGTCTAGGACTTCTTGGATATCAACTCCGTTAGAATGTTTAGATCCTGAGTATGCCACCGTGATCCCGCGGAGGTCGTTGGTGCATCGTCCCCTCGTTCCATTCATACCGGACCGCACTCGATTCGCTATGGCTGCGGCACCAAAGACACCCATCACTAGAGACGAGCTGGTGCGTACCAACGCTGCCATGCTCGTCCTAACGTCCATCTTTATCCTTTCGCGAGCGGCCCTTCACATCTCGAAGCGAAAGACTCTCGAGCTACCGGACCTCTTCATTTACTTTTCCTACGCTCTTTACGTAGCATTATGGAGCTGCTATATCCTGGTCGTCCCTCCAATGTTCAGGGTATATGCAGTTATAGGGGGCGAAAGGAAACCTTACGCGACGATGATGGCAGATGGGGCGACTATGCTGAGGCTCATCACAGCGGGTCAGATGTGCTTCTATACGCTCTTGTTCGCAGTAAAGATGTCCCTGTTGACACTTTATCGCAAGTTGTTGGCTGGAGTCGCGGGTGTCTATTGGAAGATTTGGTGGGGTATCGTTGCTTTCTGTCTGATTGTCAGTTGTTGCCATCTTCCTCCTGCATTTATGGCTTGTTAACTGCATCGTAGTCATGGATTGGAAGTGTTTTTAGCAGCATCTTTACCTGCAACAATCTTAAGGAAAAGTTTTCTAAAGGAAGATGCGGTGGCACAGCCAACGAAGATCAACGGATCATCTTCAGCTTATATTTCGCTTATTCTGTCGATGTTGCGACCGATCTCGCAAGTACGTCACGTATCATCCATTAGTCGTTGCGATCAAGCTAATTTATGATAGTCATGTTCCTGCCAATCCGCCTGACGTGGAATCTTCAGATGCCGAAAGCCCAGAAGATGGGCGTCTTTGTTCTCTTCGGCTCCGGGTTCATATGTATTGCCTTCGCCACGCTCCGTGTCGTACAACTTGGTGTCGATGGCCGCGGCAAAACCAGGACGCCAGAACCAAAGTGGATGCTATTGTGGACAGTTCTTGAATGCTCTATGGGTACGCCAGCCTACACCGATTGCTCAATAATAGAGCTTGACTAACTTCCGTCGTAGCCATCATCATCGGATGTTCTCCCGCCTTCGCCGTCCTCATTCGTAAACGCATGAACTCATCCAAGAAGGCATCATACAACGCTCAAGGGTACATGAAACAGGGTACCGACGAGATCAAGATGAAGAGTTTAGTTAGTTCAAATGGACGAGCGAAACGGGATAGGCCCGACATGTTCTGGAACGATACGCATAGTAGCCAGGAAGAGCTTGCAAAGAACGCAGGTCACATAGTCGTGAAAACAACGGTGCATCAGAACGATGAATTGCCGGGTAGGAATTCAAGAGCATGAGTACTAGTAGATACCGAAGTTTGCCTTGGGCAAGCGAACAAATCCATCAGCCGTAACTTTCGCACCGCGATGTTCATAGTCGAACACACATTACTATATCGCACACGCCACCTCCAACGGAAAGTTGCAGGGGTTCTACAAGACCAGAAAATGACATGACCCATCAGACTACCCAATCAAAACTGTATCTCGCACTCGTCTCATCATTTTCCCGTCGTTTCAGACCCCTGCATATTCGTCGTACGTGACGGACAAAGCAGAGAAGCCATTGTCGAGCCTTTTTACATAGCAAGCTTTTATTAGCTAACTTATGGTAGGCAACACTAGATGCCATGTGAAGGTGTGTGCGAAGAGCACCCAACGTGTTACAACAGGGCGAAGGGCTGGTGGAAAATATGCAAAAAAAAAGAAGTAGGAAAAATAAAGTTTAACACGCGTCGTCGCGTCGACGCGTCAACGCGCCTAGCCCAAGAACTACTTTTTAAACTATCACACAAGCAATAATGAAAACTCAGATAGAAATGCGGGAAATTCTGCTGATATCTAGAGAGTTGCGCGAAGACACTGCACCTCCTAGAATACACATATCTACAGAGAACGTGAAGGTGGAGGTGACGGGATGCCGAGCTGCCGGGAATCGCGAAAGACAGACCAGGGGCACTGCACGTACCTCATACTGGTAGTTGCGCTACGCGCTCCAGATCATTTGCCTGTCGCACAGCCGCACTCATCAGTCTGCTATTAAACATCTAGATTTTTCTTTGGCTCCCCTTTCACAAGTTCCAACGACTAGTTACAATGGAAAAGTGGGTGCGGACCGCGTATCACGACCATTTTTGCGACTGGTATCGTCAACCGATAGGAAAAGTCGACTTGGAGCTACTCCGAACCATCCTCCACGAGCAGCGCCCAAACGAGACCCAGGGGATCGATGATGGGCTCAAGAAGTGAATACTCCCTATCTGCAACCCCGCTCTTATCTGACGTGCTTTAGGCTCAATCTAGAGATCTGTACTGTGAGTTCCTCGGCGCTTGGCGCATTCCCTTCAAGCTGACCATACTAGCACCTTTGTAAAGACGTCGAGAGGGACGCACAAGGCCGATTTAGAGATCCTTCCCATGCTCACGCGCTTCTCGCCAATGCTAGAACTGATCTTCTTAATAAGACACTACGAAAGAAGGTTGTGAAAGAGTGCGTCAACAGGGATGGGCTACGCAATGTAGTGTTTAACTAATAATTAACAGGCTCCAAGAACAGGGCACATTGGCGCATCAGGAGATTAAATCGACAGTATCAAGCACATCTATCTACCCCGAGGCTAAGGCAGATACACTACCTGCAGCGCACCAGGAGACAACATCGACGGTGTCGAGCACACCTATCTATCCCCAGGATAAGGCAGACATTCTATCCCCGACACATCAGGTCCCGGGTCCAACCATGGAGAATGAGCTACAACAATGGATTCACCAGCTGTATCATGACAAGGGATTTGTCAATCAAGGCTTCATCGGCTGGAAATCCTTCGCACAGCTGCTCACCCAGAAGAACCCTGACAGAGAAAAAGAGATCAAGAAAACGCTGCAAGAGTAAGAAGAAATCTTTCGAATACTGGAAGCCTCTGCTCACGCTCCCTAGTCTTCGCAGACGACCAGGACATGCATTCTATCTCAAAGACCCAAATCTAGTCCAAAAGGACAGATCTCACAAGTCCTACCCCAAGGCCGGGGCTCAACCTTCTATCGATGTCAAAGAAGTCCAGCAAGTTGCCAAAGAAACCCAGCAGGTTGTCAAAAATCCCCAGCAAGTCGTCTTGAAAGCCACACCTACGCCCACACCCAATACCAAGAGCCAGCCGTCAGACTCTGCGCAGACGTTTCCCCCACTCTCTGGGATGCCTTTCACCTTCTCTCTCGAAAACGCGAAACCAATAGCTCCCCCGACACGCGTAAAGGGAGTGCAGTCACAGAAAGACGCTGCTTTTGTTGCGAGGCAGTTACGGGACCTTCAACTTTCTGAGCAGGTAACCATCTTCCAGCATTCATTCATTCTCTTTGAGGGATCGATTACTAATAATAGATGCAGTCACTAAGTCCCAGTGCAGCGGACTCCGGATCCGAAAGCTCCCCGGAAGACATGGTTGCCGATCAGCTCAACGGCATGACCACGAAGCCTGATTTCAGCCTGATGGACCAACTAATTTCTCAAAAGAGCGTGGCCACTGGCATGAGCCAAGATATTGAGAACGCTCCTTTGTTATCCGGTGATATTGTCTCCGCCCATGTGGAGGACCTTGTCCCGCAATACGGCTTCCTTGGCTCTTATACGGAAGGTGCAGACGCGCCGTATACTAAGATATTCCAGAACACCAACGTTCCGTTCTCTACATTCATTTGTGGAGTTCAAGGGAGCGGAAAGAGTCATACTACTGCTGTGATGCTCGAGAATGCCCTACTCTCTTCTCCATATCTCGGCTATCTTAAAGCTCCTGTCTCCGCTTTGGTTTTCAACTATGGCGAGTTTAGTAATGGTGGGTTGGGCTTCAACATCAGCGAAGTAGCCTTTCTTGCGGCGGCAAACAAATCATTTCCTGGCCATCGCGTGAAGAAGATCACGGTACTTACCTCACCCTCGAATCCTGCGATCAATAGGATCTACGCGCGACTTCCTAACGTTGAGGTTATCCCATTTAAACTCAAGGCTAAGGCGCTAGATATCGGACCGTTAATGGCCCTCATGGCGGTTAACGAGAAGTCAGAGGTCCCTCTCTACATGGCTAGAGTTGAGAGCATCCTACGCGCTATCGCAACGGAAACCAAAGAAGGCGTCTTTGACTACGACCTTTTCAAGAAGAGACTAGCTATGGAAAACTTCGACCCCAAACAGACCAACATGCTCGAGATGCGACTGGGCTTATTAGAATCCTTCTTGGATAAGACGGGCAAGGCCCCAGAACCACAATTCCGGCAAGGCGAGATCACAATCATCGACCTCTCTGACCCCTTCGTGACTCCTCATACAGCATGCATACTCTTCAAGCTTTGTCTTGAACGATACATGCAATCTCCTACGCCTGGCAAGATGGTGGTGCTCGACGAGGCACATAAGGTCCACTCCCTTGACGCTTTATTTACATGACATCGCTAATCAATCTTTCAGTATATGCTAGACAACCCTGGCTCGAAAAGTCTTACTGCCTACCTGGCAACACTGGTTCGCCTTCAACGACACAAAGGCGCCCGTGTCGTCATCTCTACACAAGAGCCCACCGTATCTACGGACCTCATCGCACTCTGCTCCGTTACGATCGTCCATCGGTTCACGAGTCCTACCTGGTACGCCGCTCTGAAGAAACACATTAGTGCGATGGATGACGACAAGGCCATCATGCAGCAGATTGAGTGTCTTAAAACAGGGGAAGCTCTCATCTACTCTCCAAATACCGCGCTTGGCAAGAACGACGATGGCAATATTAGGAAGGCTACTGGCCGTCTTTTGAAAGTAAACATCAGGATGAGGGTTACGCGTGATGGTGGAGAGTCTGTCATGGCGATTTAAGGAGGTTCACGCTCGCGGACGATTGGTATTCAGTTCTGAACATCCCATCTAGGGTAGCATTGTGGTCGATGATCCGGCGTTTGGTTATATTGAGCGCGATTTAGAGCGTATACCCTGCATTTGAACCAAACCCGTTGGATCTACGCATGGATGATGTAACAGTATCCGGAGTTCAGGCGTTAGCTCTAATGTGAATAGAACACGTATAACAGAGTTTCTTTATACATGACTTTAACTCATTGTTATGGAAAGAGAACTGAGCAGTGGTGCAAAATTTCCATGCCCTTGGGAGCGGTGGACTATGGGTGCTCATAGCCACTCCATCCAGAACACAAAAACCACAATTACAGCGGTCAATACCGACGTAAAGCAGACCGCCTTCCATGTCCCTTTCTCTCGAGCACATTCTCCTCCGAAAGTCAACAACGCTTTCACCCATCCAGACGTCTTCTCCTCTTCCTCCTCCACTTTAAGATGGCGTGCCTCCCATACTCCGTATCGTGGATTTATTTCGTACTCCTCATCGCTGTCGCTAGCTAGCTTCCGCTTGATCTCTTCTTCGATTTCAATCCTCGCTCTCTCCACCTTTGCAGCCCTAGCTTCCTCTTCCCGCGCCTTTGCTTCGTTTTCCTCTCGCTGTGCAGCTGCGGCAATGGCTTGGGCAAATCGGCCGCTACGGTGGCGGTGGCGTTGCGGAGGAGGTTGCATAGGTTCGAACATGGTTGCAAACGTGGTGGTGTTAGACTAGTTCGAGTAGTGATTGACGCGCGAAAAGGATGTGGGGGTTCTAGAAAAGATTTTTATATTTCATGGAGGTCGTCTCGGGCGTTTGTTTTAGCGGTAGCATCATAGTGAGTGAGAGAGGTCATTCACTGCGCGGGTGTGACCTTTCAACGCTCTGGTCGTTTGCTATACAGCCGAGAGTCTCAGGTGCACAATACCCTGTCACCGAGTCTTAAAATCCTTTCTCCAAGAGGGTCGTGTCGCCTAGACCAGGAATGAAAAGATATTGGTAGCACCCCCACCATGGGGCAAGCTTGTCTCTTCCCGTCAAAATGACGCGTAGTAGATATGTTGGGCTAGTATGGTCCCGAATGCGAAAGAAGGTGAAGTAAGAGGGTTCTTAAATGACCAATACATCCGTAGTTTTAGCTACCAGTATGACCGGCAATCGATCGTGCTCCCATCTCGATTGCAGCTCATCACATGAGCACCTTCGTGAACGCATCACCCAGACCTCTTTCCAAAAGCCACTCCTCAACGGCTTTCATATCACCTCTGTTCGCTCTTTGGCCTCGCCTTTCACCCACTGTATCCGTAATCTCAGTCATTTCTTTGAAGACCCTCTCATCGCAAATCTCCCGATGCCGCTCGCTGACCTTTTTGTGGTGCGCAGGAATATCGCCCCAGCTCTCCGTCTTAATGAACTTCATGTAGTCATCGATGCTTTGCGAATCTCCTTCGACGCAGAGAAGACCTGGTTTGCCAGCGTAGAGAAAGCCAGTGAGATTGTAGGATGGTGCGTACTTGATGAAGTCATCGCGTTTGGAGCGTGTGCTAATGGAGGGAAAGTAAAACCAGACTCGCACAAGAGGCCCATTACCAGTGGTGACGGCATCAGCATCGTCCACTTTCTTATCGGAGTTTATGAGATGTTGCGCGGCTGTTTCTTTGATATGCTCGATGACGCCTAGTAGATCCTCGCCTTCTGGTGATTGTGACATGATCTTGGCTGTTGCTGCTCTGCTCATCCATGATGGTTGCTGTATTCGGACTTTGATCTCAGGTGGATCCTGCGGTTGTGTGTTGCCTTCGTAAACAAATGGCACACTGAGGTCTAAACGCAACGTTTTGGGACATGATGGTTCTTCTCCAGACGTAGCGATTGGTAAGTCAAGGGTTATTGCAATCTTTTGCGCGCCATTGGAGACAACACTAGAGCTGTTATCAATGGCTTTGCGTAAAGCATCGAGATCCCGCTCGCAGTCTTCTTCAATAACGATCTCGTCGGGGTACATCGCCATCAAAAGATCGATTTGGCCAATCTGAAGCTCCACTAGGTCGGGCGGTAACGAATGCCATGGCTGCACGTCAGGCATTGCTCCTATAATGGTAGAATTAGATCAATTCCCAATAGCAGTATGCGCGGTGTGAATTGGTCGTAGATATGAGTGATATGGGCAACGTGCAGAAACGAAGTTCGTCGGCACCGAACTTCGGCTATCCGCCACAAGGTCAAGCCACAACGCCACTTAAACCGCACATTCCAAGGCTGATCGCATAATAGAATAACTCGATCGAATTAGTTATGCATGTTACGAGAGAGAAGAATAAGCTGTAAAGCTCGGAAGCTCCCTGCAAATCGTAAAAGCGGTGTTGCAACAAAATGCATGTTACGTCTCAAAAGCATCTGATACATTTTGGCTTCCTAGTCGTGTGTGCTGCCTAGCGAAGAGCTATTTCCCCAATAGTACTTATGAGAATCATTAAAGGCGCTTTGGTATCTAACTGTGGGAACACGGGAAGGATTGAGGCTTCCGTATTAGATTTCCTCCTCCTATCTTTCCTTCAACTATATCTACTCCAACTCTACTCTAAAGTTGATTCCATTGTTGCGATTCGGAAAAGAAAGCTCAGTTCTAAGGTGAGCTTCAATGTTGAAGCCCAGCCTTCGGTAATATTATGCTATTTTATTATAATACAAAGTTCTCAACAACTGAGAAGTATACCAGTCGGTCGAAGCCAACAAAAGTATAGTCCATCTACAAAGACGGTGGCATTCCCTCCGCACCAACAAAAGACTTGAACAAGGGCTTCCACAAACTGCACCTAAAGTCCAGGTCTGATTGAGGCAACACAGTAACACCGCTTCCCATGACACTGCCCACATTACCAAGAACACCCAAATTCCAGTCCCCATGCGCAACACTCGCGTTTTGGCCTCGAAGTAGTCCGCCACGTATCTGGTCAGAGGAACCGTACAAGATAGTACCCTCACCACCGGTACCTATCTTATTCCATCCAGGCCCGGCCAACGGGTTCTTTGCAAACCTAGCCCATGCGCCCTGTATGAATTGAGCCAATGCATGCTCTTGGGTAGTTGCGTTAACTTGGCTATATGTGCGGAAAACGAGCGGTATTTCTGAGACATGGTATACGCCGAGATTGGGGACAGCTTGAGTGTTGGTGAAGGAAGCGTTGAAGTAGTAGCGCCACGCGGGGATCCCAATGGAAGTGGTGGCGTCGGCCCATAGAGCTGCTGGCTGTTATGATGTTAGAAATGAAGACGAAGATAATCCGAACGAAACATAGGGTTTGCCTACACATTGGTATATAAAATCTGTGACAATTTGTGCACTTTGGTCATTACCGTTATAGATGCCCTTGCTGCCAATAGGATAGGCAGCTTCGATGGCGGGGAGGAATGCGACAACGGCGTCGCCAAAGGTTTTTTTCAGGAATGTACTTGCATTAGTTTGTCCCATAGTGAACACTCTGTACTTCATCAGCAAAAGAATGATCACTTTTCGTGGAGGATCTTACCGTCCTTCTTGAGCATTGTTTCCACCTAGGACCGGTACGAACGCGATATCCCCGCTTAGGCGGCGCGCTGCTGGATTTGTTACGAGTGTAACATTGTCGGCCACAGGACTGAAGATAAGTGAGTTCATGTCGACAATGTTCTTGATGGCTGTCGCGTTTGCTGCTCGAACACAAGTCAAGTTGCTGCTATAAGTGCCCGGACATCCAAGTTGTGTCGTAAGGTTGTACCACGCGGGGATGCTCGAAGGAGAAGGGGCGCGGTAGCTAAACTGCCCGCTTTGCAGGATAGCAGCTCGAAACGGCGGCGAGCTACCTTTAGGATAACTTGTAAGTAGCGAATCGATGGAGACTAAAGGTCAAGATAAGTTAGTATATCCCGTGCCTGAAACTCGTACACCGATGTTACTTACAAGCCCCTGCGCTCTCGCCAAAGAGCGTAACTTTGGATGGGTCACCGCCAAAAGCATGGATGTTCCGCTGCACCCAATCGAGAGCAAAGCGCTGGTCGAGAAATCCGAGATTATGTCCTGTTAATGGTAGTTCCGGCGAGCTTGGAAAGCCAAATACTACAAACTATTAGGAGACGTAGAAAGCATCCAAGACGAATCACCCACCATTAGTTCTGTAGTTTGTTGTCACAACAATGACATCTTCGTAAGCGGCGAAAGAACTGCCATCGTATAGTGCTAGCCCTGAAGTTATAGTAAGTATTTAACTCACTATCGGAAGGCTGAGATAGATCCACTTACCCGCACTCCCAAACTGAAACGAGCCACCGAATAACCAGAACAAGACCGGCCTACCAGCGCCACCCGCCGGTGTGGACGGAGCATAGACATTGAGATACATGCAGTCCTCCGATTCTAGTGGCGACGGATTATCGAAGATGTGTTTTACCATGTTCGCGCTTGCCAATGGATCTAACGCGGTTAGCTCTTGTTTCGAAATGGAGCTTTCGTTCTGGGACGTACAGCGGAACTCCTGAATGCAAGCTGGTTTCCATGTCGTAGCATTGATGGGCGCGGCAGCACGAGGGGGACTCTGCGGTGGGGAGAATCTTTCGGGTGGGGATTGTGCAAATGGGATACCAAGGAACTGATTTACAGATCCTGTTGCCGTGGGCAGTGTGGTGGTCTTTCCGATGACTACACCAATATCGATGGTTGCTGTTGGTGCTGCGCCATCGCCGTTGGTATAACCTGAGCTTTGACTGGCGACACCATGGGATATTGTGGAAGCTGAAAAGACGCACAAGAGTAGCAAGCGGCTAAGGCTCGATTCGAGAAGGTATCGCATCTCAGTGATCTCAGAATTTTGGAGAAATAGGAGAATGACACCGCTTTGTCCTTTGTGTGGATGGGAAAATGGAAGACGGCACGCTTTATATTAAACCCATCTTTGCAACCGAGTCATATTTAAGAGGATCGAGTCAAATTTTGGCGATCAATCCTTCGCTCAGTGGGGCCCAGCAGACTGCGCCTCCGCGGTGAATCCATCCGCATAAGGAGATCGGTGAGGCAGAGGTGCGATCTTCGGGCTTTACGAAAACTCCACGAAAACAAGCTGCATGCGGTATTATGAAGTAGATGCCAAGACGCTGACATTTGCGGGGTATGTTCATTAGGTCATCGAAACCATCACAAGAGACCCATCGCATGAGTTTTGCGTAACGTTTGGACAAATTGCTGTATCGTGGCTAGTGTATCTATTATCGTATTTAGCAACAACTTCGAGTCATGTCTGTGTTACGCGTTCCGCCGAAGCTCAACAACAAGACCATGGGCGGCGTTACATATCCCATAGAACCACAAAAGCGAGAACTGAAAATTGCCGACCCGTATCAGATGCCGACCGTTTGCAAGAAATTCTCAAATGTCCCAAACCCCTCCCAGCCCCCAACCTTGGTAACGACTTCATGACTGCTCTTCACTCCATCTTGGGCGCTAGGTCCATAGTACTCATACTCCCTGATCATCATCAGATTGTCAAACAGCTCTTTACTTCCCTGGTACTGCTCAACGGGAACTTCGTGGAACACACACTTCTTCCCGGTGCAGTTCTCTACCACATTGCAGATGTCTAACGGCGTGAACCAACCCGATGCAGCTAGGGTGTGCTTGCCTAGCGTCGCGGAAGGATTGGCGAGACAGGATGCCACGAACTTGCCAAAGTCGCGTGGAACATCGAGCATAGGGATTTGAGTGTCTGGGTGGAAGAGCCAAGAAAGAGAATACTGACCGCCATTTGGAGTAGGCTTGATGGATCCCGGAACGTTGGACATGAAGTAGGCTGGTAACACGAAGGAGGCAGGCTGGCCAATCTGATTGACGTATTCCTCGACCATGGCTTTGGAGTCGAAGTGGTGTAAGTTATGCAACTCCCCTGCCGTGATCTTGGAGACGTAGGGTAGAGAGGACCAGATAAGGTGCTCGACACCGGATTCTTTAGCGGCATCGGCTAGGTTCTTGCCTTGTTGAACCTCGTGCTCTAGAGAGGCCTTTTCCCAGTAATTGGTAACGCCGAAGACGGCATTAGAGCCTTTGATGGCGCTGAGAATGGATTCCTTGCTGTTGAGATCCGCCTGTGGAGGTCAGCGTGAGCACCTCCTCTCGATTTTACAGTCGACTACCTACTGCGACCATCTCAACGCCTTGTGCAGCCATAGCTTGCGCATCGGGTTTGTTTGGATTCCTGGTGATGCCGCGGACTTTCCATTCATTTGATAGTTGAGAGTGGTTTAGGATAGCTCGAACTACTGAGCCACCCTGATTGCCAGTGGATCCAAAGACGGTGATGAGCTTGGCCATGATGGATGATCGAAGCACGCAGGTGTGTTTGCAATGTGCTGAAAACCTGTACGACTCCAGATATCTATACCTCTCCTCGAGGTCTTCGTCTTCGTATATTGTTTAGTTCCAACCCCGCATATTTGCGGCGTGAAACCGCTGTCCATATCCCATAACCTATCATTCGCATGAGCGTTGAGTAAGGGTAGGGGATAAGGTCGCTGAATAATGGGCATGTAAGCAGGCTGTTCTCTCTGGCTTAGAATGTCAGCACGCAAGTGCAGCGCGCCATGCATCACTAGTGGGGGCCTCGGCGTGATTACTCACCACCACAAGTCTGGCTAAACGTCTTCTGGAACTCATTCCCTATATCAACATTACCATTCGCCATATCCGATCTAGAAAACGCCACGGGAAACCTCCACTTACAATTGAATATGTACACCCTTGACGTCGCCTTGGTTAGATTCATAGACTGTGTGCACCTCAAATGGCCCATCCATACTGTATCGGAGAGCGATTTAGCAAGAGATAGAGTGAACCTTCATAATACAGTTAAGAGACCTTCAATGTAATAGCGAGACTCAAGCTAAATACAGTAGTCATGTGAAGACCTCCACACTGCTCCAAGATCAAGTTATCAGGGGTCGTATCGGCTTGATGTATTCGAGAAGGGTGCCATCGGAGAGATCGATTCTGCTCTTTCGCTCCTTGAGCCTGCAGAATAGGTAATCGTGAGGAACATGGAAGTGGGTGGAGAAAGAACCTGATGCAAAATAAAAGAAATCGCCTGATGCCGAATTCGCCCATGAGGGAGCACACTGACCCGGAGCAACCTTGGGATCTCTTCCTTAATTATACAATCGATGAAGGACATTTATCTCAAGACACCATCCAGACTGCGGCAGCCACACCTCCTTCGTTATCAGGCTCTTCACGGTGGTGCTCATGATACCAGCTAGGCGTGCAACCAGCCGACCGTGTAAAGCCCGCAGCCTCCAGGTTAAACCTCCTCCCCTGTGTCTCGTTAGCCAAAACCGCCCAGCCCACATCGACACACATCACTAACCCTGCTGACAGTCGACTGGGCTCTAGTCTCTGACTATCCGCGATAGAAAAGGTGCGTATCCTCAAACATGCGTGAATCACGATGAGCAACGACGTCGTCGTGAGGGGCTTGATCGCGACTGCCTTCAAGGCCGCCACGACCACCACGACCACCACGGCCCCGACCAGCACCCCTACGACGCCGACGTCGATAGCCCTCACCGCCACGCGACCGGCGGTACGGTCGGAACGCACCGTCGTCCCGCACCTCTGGCTCGCTCACGGGGTCTTGGCCTGCGGGCTCCTTGTTCCACGTAGGAGGCGGCCTATCCTCCGTGCCTGGATTAGGGATGAAGCCGCCGAGGAGGTTGTGAAAGCGGCGCCAGTCGTCGATCGGATTTACCGCCTCGAAGAGGTTCTCGCCCGGGAGGAGCGGCCGGTTGGCCTGCTTGAAAACAGCCGTGTTGCCTTCGGGTGGTGTGGCATCGTCGGGGAGGATGCGTGTGGCCTCGGCAGCGTTCATGGCTAGCTGCTGGGCCACTGGAGGAAAGCCAAACAGGTCGTTGGAAGTTGCGGTTGCGAACCAGTTCACTTGCTCTGCTCGCACAGTGGTGCATGGCGCAGACTGTGAGCGGCCGTCGGCATCCATTGGAGGGTTCGTAGCAGTTGAGCCGGGGATGGACATAGCTGGTGTTGCTGTTGATGTGTCAGTTCAACAAGTCATGATAGAGAGTGCAAGATCCTCACCAGTGCCGACACCACGCGCTTCCTCGACTGGTTGCTGTTGGCGATACTCGAAGGTATCCTCGTCGGCAACTGAACCCTCGAGAACTGGATCTAGGCGAGTGGAACCAGAGGAGGGAGCGCCGGTATCAGTAGGCATCTGGGGCCAATTGGGTGGGAGGCCGAAGCTTTTGCGATTGTCTACAAGTCCGTCAATGTCTGAGGCATGTAGTAGTTTGTAGAAAGAAAGTGCTTACCAGACATGTCACCGACAACAGTAACAACTGGTTTGTTAGTAGTAGGCGAGGTTGAGGCCAAACTGGTTAAGTCAATCGCGCGGGCGTGTTGTTTACGACAAGAAAAAAATATCATGTGCGAGAGCCTACACACGGTAGCGGGAACAAACGCAGGTTTTCTGCCCTGTGCGCACTCTTCACTCAGATTACCCCTCGATTCTGTTAAGCTTCAGGCCTCTTGAAGGATAGGGATACCCTGATGCATTAAGAAGTGTCATGATATTAGTATTAATAAGTAAGGTGATGAAGACCTCTTGCTCATATCTCTACGGTTGCCAGTAACCCGGCTATTAGCCCGTATGATGAGTTGCCACTGATCTCTTCTCAGAGCAGTGGTTCGTCGCCAAAGCGCTTCGCATACATGCCCAATGCCTTGATCGGGAAGATGAACTTGTAGTTCGGGTATGAGATCATACTGTTGCACATATTAGCTTCGCCCTTAGCACCTCAATTCACACCTCACTTACCAAGACTTGTTAAACACCCCTTCAATCGCCTCTTGCAGCCATTCACCATTCTCCTGCTGCCTCTCCATAATCAGCCTCACCGCCCTCTCAAGCGGCTCTCTGTCAGGAAACTTTGCCTCCAGCAGAGCAATCACAACCCACGCTGTCTGCACCACTTGACTTTTAGGATGCTGACTCCACACCCCAGATTCACAGGACTTATACGTCTCCCCCCATCCACCGTCGTCCATCTGCTTGTCTAGGAAGAATTGGCAACCGCGACGCACACGTTCGCTATTGGCGTACGTTTCGCCGCCACACGCGAGACTTTCGAGAGCAAACATAGCAGCGTATGTGAAGCAAATGCCCCAGCTGCCGTACCAGGAGCCGTCGGGGCGCTGCGCTGCTCGGATGTAGGCTACTGCGCGGTCCCGGAAAGCTGCGATGTCAGCGGCGCGGTAAGCTGGGTAGTATTTTTGAAACATATGGAGTGCGGTCACAACGGCAGTCGTGCATTCTGGATAGTCGTACTCGATCATGATGTTTCCAAACACCTCCGCCGCATTCAAGTGTTCCATCAACACACTGCCCCTTGTCGGTTCGTAAGATGCGCAGCCACCGGATGGGTTTTGCATAGTGAGTAAGACGTCGATGGCGTCTTTCATGCGGCGCTCTGAGATAAGTGTGGGGTAGGTGTGTTGATTTTGTAGAATGAGAGTCGATTTGAGGCCTTCTGATGTACAGTCGCTGACCGTGTAGCCTTGCTTTCTTGTGCTGAAGCCCCAGGCACCTTTTCGCTGCTGGCGGTAGCATGCGTGTTGATCTCTGCATTCTTCGAGAATTTGTTGGTCTTCGAGGAACTCGAGGGCCTTGGTGAGCAAGGGTTTCCACTGCTTGTCATCGCACCAGCCACAACTCTCGATAGCTTGGATCGTGAATGCGGTGTCCCATGTTTGTACGCCATTGGTACCGTTCATGAGCATGCCCTCATCTTTCACCCAGAGAAACTCGGGCAAGGTCTTGATGTGCTCGCGGAAGTTATAGGAATCCGGGCCAAGTTTGATGTATGCGCAGAGCGTGTTCATGGGCCCATTGACAGGACCCAAGTTTGCATAGTCGGTGTTGTCGTCTTCGGCTTGGATAAGCCACCAGACGTGCTCTTCAGCGCGCTTCACCATCCAGGTCGGGCGGATGTAGGGAAACCAAATCGTAGCCAGGAACCAGAACAGCAACTTGATCACCCATGTTTTGGGATGATAGTTGTCCACAGGCGATATACTATTCCGATACGCGCTGAAGTCAATCGTCTCAAAAGGCTGTACTAGCAGCTCTGAGCGCAACTGCCTCGTCAAGTCGTTCAACGGATAGCTCCACCTCTTCGAATACACATACGACATTGGCACAAACACCTGCCGCATGTGAATCCACCACCTCCATGGCGCAAACGGCACCCAATCAGGCAACAACCATAGCTCTGGTGGCACAGGATTCAAGATATCCCACTCTGTCACCCCCAACACGCTGAGCCAGAACTTGGCCCAATGCGGTGCATTCAGCACGCCTCCAAACTTCCATAATGTATCTCGTGCCTTCCGCATCCGCGGATCCTCTGCATCCACCCCTAGCAATCTCAACACAGTGTAGTTCATCGCTGTGCCGAACACGGTGCTCTGGCCCTCGATATGTAGACCCCAACCTCCATCGTCTGGGTGTGCGCGTGCGAAGAGGTAATTCTTGATTTCGATGGCATGCGAGGTGGAGATGGGCGTCCCGGTGACGTACCAGGTGATTACGAGGCCAGGGAGGAGAAACATGGGGCCACCGTATTCGCAGGCCCAGTTTCCAGGGGGTAGTTGGAGTTTTGAGAAGAAAGAGAGGCCGTTGTAGGCGGCTTCGAGAGGACTGTTGGCGGGTTTGAGACCTGGGAGATTCTGGAAATGTTTGAATTAGCATGTTCCTCTTTGAAGGGCTAATAACTTCTGTTGCGACTGCGTGTAATGAACCTACCGTCTCAAGGCCTAGAAAGTACTTGTCCGCTGTACTTTGCGGCCACGCCTTTACCTCCTCTTCACTCTCTAGATAATGCCATGTCTGACACCCGCGATCGTCCTTCAACCTCCATTTAGTGTAGTCTGTTTTCTCATCCCCCGACTTGCTCCTCTGTGTCCCGACCGTCCCATTAATTATCTTCTGGTTCGCTCCACGCTTCGTCGTGCCGTTCGTTGCGCCATTGGCATGTGGCATTATGTCGAGAGGTACACTAGGTATTGTGAGGTCTGATAGAGTATCAGCCAGTCATCGTGGAGTGCCGTTGCGGGTTTATAAGATTTATTGTTGCGTGAGGTCCCCTGATCGGACATCTTGGCAGGGCGTCCGGATAAACGATAAGGTGACACCCAATGAATGAACCAATAGACAGACAACTACAACAAAGCCCATGTAAACTCTGGCGAGCTGTATTTGTAGAGTTCAAATAGGCACGACGTACTACAAATGTTCCGAGTAGATACCGAGACCTTCCTACTTCAAGGGTGTATCGGACATGACTCGAGCATGTTAATACGTGAAACCGATTACCTCTAGGCTATCGCATATCTATACAACCACTCAACTCTAGGCCTTGTTGGGTTCTCAGAAAACATACATTGTGAAGAGTATCACCACCATCTCGGAGAACTTGGCAGGCACAGCCGGATGATCGACGAATAGCATCACATCGGAACATGCAAACATGCAAGCCGACAGCTGCACGTGAGAGCAGTTCTATTTATAAGAATGGGAATTTAGAATCGTCATCACATATCAGATCTTGAGGTAAAGGATAATCATTATCTTGGCCCATCACTCCAACGACGTATATACAGCACCAACGAGCGGCCACCTGGGCGTGCAACTATCAAAACGCGCTTGCTAAACTCAAAAAAACAAACAAAAGAAACCTCTAGACAGTGCAGGATGCTGCATGTAATGCTAGAAATCTAAAACAGCGTACAATTGCATCTCCTTCCTCCATAATATATATAAAAGCATAACCAATCACATCGTGTGTATTCGCTTCGTTGCCGGGTATCGTAGAATAGAATGACTAGCTCAATCGCTAAGATCGGGATTCGCAACAAAAAGACGTGTCCCCATCGTCATTGTCCTCTCGTCAACACTTCCCCGCCTCACCAAGTCGTCACTCCCCTTCTTTTCCTGGATCGGCTTTGGGAGGCTCTGTGGCATCTGCCCCACGTCGCCAAAGTTGCGTTCCCCGCTACTGCCACTGCCAATTGAAAGATTGGTTTTTGTATGTTCAACAAAGTAGCCAGTAGTGGGGTCGTAAAGTGGATTCGGTGTGGGTTCTTCTTCTTGGAGGTCGCCAAGGTCTTCTGGTGACGAATTCTGAGGGGGTGTGGAGTTGGACGAGTGGCGACCGCCCGGATTGGCGTAGGACATGCGGCGACCAGAACCAAGGGAGCTGCGTCCTGAGCCGGTGCGGTGGTGATATGGCGCTCCGTTCTGCCCTATTGAAGCGGCGTCTTCGTCGTCACCTTCGTCGACTTCTGTTGCACTGAGGCGCATGGGCACGCCCGACCCGGCATATGTGACTGGCGCGTATAATGACGCCTTGGGTAGTCCATGGTGACGGCCAATCTTTGACCTGACACCGCCAGTCATGCTTGCGCCTCCTGAGGCGCTTCGTGGTGGCGCGTGGTGAGGGCCGCCTGCGACCTCCATGTTTGCCCTCATTTTTGCCTGGCGTTGCTGCGCGAGAATGCGAGGATCCTCATATTGAGCCCTGTCACACCAGACGGTAGCCTTTTGTTTCCGCATGAGTGCAACGTATGATGTGGGCGAGGTACCAGAGCGCGCTGAGGAGGAGCGGCGGAGATTGCCACTGTTGGATCGATTCGGCGTGCCGGTGGTAGAGCTCGTCGATGAGGTGGGCGTACGGCGAAGACCGCTCTGGTACTGGGTCGGGTACTGTGAACTCATGGTGCTTACAGTCGGCGATGAGGCGACGGGGGTAGGGAATACGCCGGAGCTGGTGGTTCGTGATCGAGAGTGGCCCAGTTGCGCTTCAGTGTACATCTGCTGCTGCGGGGGTCGCACCGAGATTCCAGGTTGGGTTATGGGCTTGCGGCGGACTGGCATGGCGCCATAGGTTGGAGCTTGTGGGGGTTGCGCCATGACGGACTGCATGTTTGCTTGACGCTGCGTTCCTTCGCTTGGCTCTTGGGGGGAAGAGGGTAGAAATACGAATCAGCGGGCTAACGTCAAGGCGAGTGCGTCAAGGACACTGAAAAGACACTGAATATAAAGACAAGGACAGTGAACCTTGGAATGAACTCAGCACGGGGCTGCAGCGCACTGTGAAGGCAAGTCGGTGTTTATAGAGTGAATGGAGATAGCCAGGCCCGTGTGCTTGGCGCCCCGCTTGCGTCGTCGGCCCTGCGTTTGGCTGCTTCCGCTTCCGGCGATGGCCTGATGAGGGGAGAGGAATTGGCGATGAGGGGAGAGAGGAATTGGCGATGCGCAGGTGGCTGACAGGTAGACAGAGCAGCGCAGAATTCTCCGGGGGCGGCGCGAGAGGGGGGGTTTTGGAGGGATTTGTCGTGGTCGCTGTATCGCGGGCGGGAAGTGGCTTAAGACAAGTCCCAGGACGCTAGAAAAGCTTACACTCTAAACAAAGAAGCGTCAGTTGCGAAACACGGCGAAGACGGCAGACACGGGCGAATTCAATGTTTGAATGCTGGCTAATGCTTGCAAATGCTACAATTCGGCGTAGTGTCGTCGGCACCAGCACGACGTGGGAACAGCGTGTGGTGGACATGGCCTGGCGCGAAAGCTGACTTACATATTCGTCAGTGGCCCAATCCGAGGTTGCAGCGGCGGCAGCGCTTCTCTCAGCTTGGTGCCTCGTATACGCGAGACTTGAGACGACGGGGGATGAATGGATGGGTGGAGGAACGGAGTCGTGATACGCGAAAGGAATGAACGTGTGGGATGCAGTGCCCGCGAGCCAGAGTGGAGGCTGAAGAGTCTTGTACTCAGAACAGACGTGCTATCTATTCTCAGGCTCCGTGTTTGCCGTGTCAAGTCGGCCACGCTAGAAATGTCAAAACTGGCTCGCATCAGGCGTTGAGCTGGAACAGGTCTCCACCCATGGCTGTCAATGACGAAATGTCATCGAGATAGACAGTGGTTCAGCCCGTGGGGACCTTGACCCTCCCTTGCCTTGCGCGCCCATAGCATCCTCCTATTAAGGCTGCAAAACTTGGAATTGAAGTCGTAGCGGTAGAGTACCGGAGTCGAAACAACCGCCAGCCGAGTCCAATCCGCTTACGGCCATGCACGCCAGGCAATGCGCCCGAGCATCCTGGAACTGCACTGGTCTGCATATCGCTTCGCTTCGTTCACTTCACAAGCAAACCACACAATACAAGCTTGTCCACATCGAATCACCGGCAAACGTGGCACCGAATGAGGCCGATGCGCCGTCGCGGCGGCGGCTGAGAAGCTCGCTACCATTGAAAGATCGCCTCGGTCGCATCGCTACTCCAACAAAATAATCCGGCGAGTGCTACTTTCGTACCATTGACAGATCGCGTATGTGCCAACCATGGTTGCAGTTGTTTCCATCCGCTATGTCGGCTCCCAGGGGCCGGGGATATCCTGGACATGAGGCCATGACCTCAGACCGAGATCAAAATGCCTCATCAGCAGCAGTATCTGAGGGGTACCATGGCATCTACCCGCGTTGGAGCTGACAATGCGATAAGCTGCACCCCTGACACAGGGGCTTGACCAAGCTCAGAGCAGTCGTCTGCAACTGGAAGCAATTTATCGGGTTTCACTCCTGCACGGTGGCTAGTAGACGTGATGTGATGAACTGCTTGAGCCGCTGCGAGAGCCCAGAGCGGGGCCTGCACGTATCCATGCTGCAAGGCCATGCACCAAGCATCCCGCCATCCTTCGTTCCCCGCTCTACAACAGCAAGCCAGCAGCCGAACAAGTCCATCATCGTGATCCTTACTTGCCAATGACACTTGTTGAGGCTCTTGTAAAGTTCAGGGTCTGAAATGCGTGACATCGCACTGCATCCTCGCCCGTCGCCGAACACCCTCACAGCCACCTCCTGATCGTCATTACCGATTATATTTTGTGGAGATGTGTTTTCGAAATAGACAAAACACAATGTATTTCGGGAAAACTGGAGAAGCTTCGCGTGGCGTACCATCCTGGAGCAACATCGTCCGCCACAGGGTCCCTGTACGAGCTGGACCGGGTAACTGTTTGCTGATCGTTACTTGTTGTGTCTACAAGCTCTGTTGAGCTACGAATTCTCACCCCACCTCGTTTCCAGTCTTATTTTGGCAACTGGATACGACCGTGGAAGTGTATGAGAGGCTCGGAGAAGACATGTATGCGTTGTCCTTCTTCAGCTACAGTGAGCACTGTATAGCATGAATACTGAATGACGGTTGGATTCTGCACATGCGCCACAAATCCACAAAGAGGTGCTACCGTGCGGACGCAGCTCCTGATTGCACTGATAGGGCATCTCGAGTGGAATCGAACACCATGTTGAATGATTGGCGTTGAATTCGCCATGTCTACTGCTGTCCAACACTGACATGATCCCGGCTTGTTGGTCAAAGGATACACCACGTTAGCATGGGTGCTGGCCATTGGTCACCTGCATAGATAGTCCAGCACGAAATCAATGTCCTCTTGATCTGCTGTTACGAGCCACAGCAACGACCCGATCACCTGGGCACGCGGAAAGCACCTGCATCGTGTGACAATGATTCTATCGCACAACATCTAGGGCTTATCGTGGTTTGCCTCATCAGGGACTGAGCTTGCCTAGTATCCAGATCATTTCGTAGCTCGGCCAGTTGTACGCTAGTATACGGTAAAGCTGAATTGCTGTTCCGCTGCCAGCGGTGTGTGATATTGTCGATCAATTGCATGTTGTGATTCGGCTGCTTCTGAGTGCATGATCGGCAAGAGGATGGTCCTTCCGAGCAGGTCGTATCTTTCGGGCCGCTTTCGGTGTTGTTAAACGGTGGCATGCATGTATATGCCAGCTGGGGTGCAGCTAGATGTAAACATTAACTTGCGATGCCAGAAAGCGACATGTGCTGTGAGAGGGTCAGATGTATTTGAGGAGAGTCGGACGTGAAATTTCCGAGTTCAGGCATCTCTAATGACATGTCCATTTCCGTATGCGCTCATGACTAGTAGACATAAGGAATCAGGCGATAAGGTGTGTCTCTCTTGAACTTTTCCCACGCTGCACCGTAGCGGATTTCGCAATATTCGTTCAAAATTGGGACAGCGCGAGCTGCGAAATCGGTCAAAAAGAAAGCGCCAACCACTGCACCAAGCATGAAACCACCACCCGCCATAGCATATCCAGCGCGCCATAGCGTGTATCCACCATAATTGATGTGTCGAGCAAATTGCCATAAGCCCCCAGTATAGGCCTTGCCTTT
This sequence comes from Cucurbitaria berberidis CBS 394.84, assembly GCF_010015615.1. Taxonomy (NCBI): domain Eukaryota; kingdom Fungi; phylum Ascomycota; class Dothideomycetes; order Pleosporales; family Cucurbitariaceae; genus Cucurbitaria; species Cucurbitaria berberidis. The sequence continues at coordinate 2,969,865 of NW_024468936.1, read as the reverse complement.
GTTCCTCGGGTCTGACTTGAAGCGTTTGCGTTGGATCTCGGCCATAAGCTCAGTAAGGATACCGACAACATACAATGAGCTACCGATTATAAGGGCTGGCTGGGGGAAGTTCGACCTGGTCGAGGCTGATGTCGCAGTGAGCAGGAAAGCATAGGTGCTCACACTGTTGAAGAAGGCGTTAAAAGCACCAACAGCGACAGCACCTCCAACAGGCATTGGCTCTCCTGACAATGCGCTGACCCATATATTCTGCTTGACGGCAGCGCCAATCGACATGCCCAATAGCACCAATCTGTACGGTGACAGCCCTAAGCCATCGATGAGAGCAATGCCTGTATGTGAAGGGGGCCCAGGAGGCAGCGTCCGTAGCCCCAAGCGGTGGAAGGCGGACGTTCCGAGTCCATGTGCGAGGGTCGAGTACTGAAGGAATGGTTCGAGGCCGCGAAGTATGAAGAAAGTCACTTTGCCAGCAGGCGTTGGGGTGTGGTCACCGCGTGCGATGAGATCGCGCTTCTTGGACGCCTCCGAGCGAGGGTCCTGGGTATTGCCCTCTGCGCTCATTTTTACCGTTCGCTGATTTGGAAGGCTTCTCAGGTGTATTAGCACAATGGACTACTGTTTTAGGAGGTAGTGTTACCCAGGCGCAACGCATCCACGTCTCCGTCGTCCGAGTATAGTCAACCTTGTCACTCCTCAAGGGGGTCGGGTTTCGACAGCAAGGCTACTTGTAAGTTTGATGATGGATATCTTGCAACGCTTCGCTTGAAGCAATCGCGGTGGGTTTTGTAGGCGCAAGACGATAAATGCGAGGCTTTGAATCAATCCAACATCAGTCCATATAGGTCATGACGTCAGGGATCATCGGCATTAATATCAGGAAATCACCGACAGAGCATGTTGCGTATGCTTGCTTCATTTTCGAAGGTTGGTGTTCAATTGCAGTGTACATGCCTGAGTTTCAACGCTGAGCATGTCTGAAAACATCAAGTCTGAGGTGGCTGGTGGGAGAAGAATGCGCTGCGCCCGGATTCGGACTGGCTCCTGCGCGCAATCCCGTGATGTCTTGCACTAGCGCGTTGTGCAAAGCGCGTGCACCCCGCCATGGGCCTTTCATTCTTCGAGTCCTCCGAGTCCTTTGTTGTACATTCGTTGTGTATATATTGTTTATATGGCTTGCTTTTTTTTATCCTTCCCTCGACTTTTGCAACGCTAGTAATTGCAAAGCCTTGCGTACCTACACCGCATCAACTTCTCAGTGTTCTGTACGTAATAGCGTTACTATGTTGGCGATATTGAGGCCTCAAGTGTGCGCATCGATGAAATACGAGCCTTCGAGGCATATATCTAGGAGTGAAAGTTAGCATCCCAACGGAAGTCTTCAAGTGCATACAAGGAACCCGCTCGGTCGCTAGGGGAGCCAGTGCGGGAATCATCAATTCACTTGGTGGGGGACAAGCCCTATTAGGAGCAAGTGCACCTTTTGCTCTTACCTTGAAGGTTCAGGAACCCTCACTACCACTGGATCTCAACCTCGACACAGCCGGCTTATCATCAACATCTTCGATTATTGATTACTGTACATTGCATTGTTACCAATGACTATTACCTTCGGCGCCATCTGCAACCTCCTGCAAAGCGTCGAGAACATTTCTACACGGCAGCCACGACTGTCCGCACGAAAACAGAAGGAGAGCATTCGCCAAGTACTTTCGAATTGGTTCACCAACCAGAGACAGGCCCTCGATGATCCAAACACCAATGGTGGTGCTATCTTGTCTGCTCTATTTCCGCATCTGAGAAAGGATCGAGTCTACGGCCTGCAGGCCCCACTACTTGCAAAGAAGCTCACCAAATTACTAGCTTTCAATCATGGTCAACAAGCGTTATTCGAAGGATGGAAGACCGGAGCACATGGCGATCTTGGTGCGTATACGGAACGCACAATGAGACCTTGGGATGGCACCTTTGGGACCAAGCATGCATTCCCTATAGACAGGATCGACCAACTGCTATTCCAATTAGCAGCCAAATACAGATTCTCCGACGAAGGTATTCGGAAGCAGCGAGACTGGCATGTCAGGACCGATACGGAGCTGAAAGACATCTTCGTCCGACTTGAATCTTGGGAAGCAAAATGGCTTGTTCGACTGATACTAAGAAATCACTGCACCATTGAGCTAGAAGAGAAATACGTCTTCGAGCGGTATCACTTTCTACTACCAGACCTGTTGAAGTTCCAGAACGACTTCGACGCTGTTTTCAATATGATAAGGGGAGAGCTAAACTGCTATCCTTCTGACCCAGACGCCTCGCAACAGAAGACGATGCGTGTAGAAGCGGCGCAGAAGCTGGAGCCGGTCATTGGTGTCAAAGTCGGACGTCCAACATTTCACAAGGCATGGTCCTTAAAACATTGCCTCCAGCTAGTGGGTAACCGAGCCTGGGCCGCTGAAGTCAAATATGATGGCGAATACTGCGAGATCCATATAGATTTGGAGAATCCAAACAATCAGATCAAGATCTTCTCAAAGAACGGCAAGGACGCAACTGCAGATCGCCAGCCATTACACAGCACCATTCGTGATGCCCTACGCATCGGTCACCCTGGCTGTCAGTTCAAGAAGAAGTGCATCGTCCTTGGCGAGATGGTGCTCTATAGCGATAAGGAGAAAAAGATACTGCCTTTTTCAAAAATCCGAAAACACATCTCCCGCTCAGGGACCTTCATTGGCACGTTGCAAGACTCTGTGCCGCATGCCTGGGAGCACCTGATGATCGTCTTCTTTGACGTCCTGTCACTGGACGACGAACCGGTCCTACGTCATTGCCTACAAAATCGACGAGATATACTGCGAAACCTAGTCCAATTCATACCTGGCCGGTCAATGCGCTCGGTGTGGACCCTGCTCGACTTCAAGACAGGGGACGGCATAACGGACCTCAAGCAGGCATTCGCCCGCACCCTTGCAGATCGCCAAGAAGGCCTTGTACTGAAGCCGCTCCATACTCCGTACTTTCCACTAGTTTCAGAACATGGGTATCTTCAGGCACGATTCTTCATCAAGATGAAGAAGGATTATCTCGCCGACATGGGTGGTGAGCGTGATCTAGGTGACTTCGCTGTCATCGGGGCAAGCTTTGATGCACAGGTGGCTCCTAAAACTGATATTAAGCCGCTACACTGGACGCACTTCTATATAGCATGCTGTTTGAATAAGGTCACCGTGCAGCGAACAGGGGAGAAGCCAAAGTTCAAGGTTGTTGCTTCACTAAGTTCAGACAAGTGTATACCAAAACCCGACGTAAAGTACTTGAACGCACAGGGCTATGTTCGGCAAGCTGCGCTGGGAAAGAATGGCTCCATTCATGAGTACAACATCGAGCAATCAAAGGGCTACGATCGACGTATGACTGTCGCTTTCAAGAAGCCCTTCGTAGCAGAGATCCTTGGTGGTGGGTTCGAGAAGCTCCAAAACGAGACATTCGAGATGTTGCGCCACCCTCGAATAAAGAAGATCCACTCTGATAGGACATGGGAAGACGCAGTCACCATGGAAGACCTCGAGCGCATGGCTGAAGAGAAGTGGAATGTACCTGATGCAGACAAGCTCGACGGCCACGCGCGAGATGTTGCGCTGCTGGTGAAGAAGTATGTCAAGGAGACGGGTGGCTCCCAAGTCTCCATCTCAACCGACGAAATGACCCAGGAGACGACACAACAAACCACCCAGCGGACTACACAAGAGACAGAGCATCAAACTCCCGCTGACGATGCTGTAGTTCCGGAGACTCAGCAAAACACCTTGTCCTCGACACAGTACTCGGTGGACGGCAGCACACAAGGCAAGGGCATACGAGCATCTCGAGAACTGCGCACACTCGTACGCGAAGACACTTCAGAGCGACTCTCTATTACGCCCTTGCCAGTGCCAAAACCATCTGGCCCCATCTCAACGTCGGCGTCCACTCCACGCGCTGCCACTCCTCCCCCGACGAAAAAACGCAGCTTTGTCGGACTCATTAGCCCGCCCACAGTAAAGCGGCGTAGGGTCTTCAACCCACTCCGGGACTCAAGCAGTAACTACAACTTGGGCTCGTTCATCTTTGATTCGCAAGATGGGACTATTCATATCTATCCAAAAGAAGGGCTGAAGGTACAGGTTCATAGGGGGATAACTGGGGAGGGAAAGTGAGCCCGGTTTTTTTCACTCAGTAGGGAGTTCGAGATGATACCCGATTTCTACATATTTCTGTGTATTCTTTTCAAATATATTTCATATCAATCCAAGCAGTCTGTCACATACTAGCCTCATATGATCAACGTATGTACAAGTAACCGATTGGTTAGGTTATGAGTGCTACGCTTCGCCAATGGTGATGTGATGGAAGTGTGTATATAACATCGATGGCGCATATCGACTACTAAGTCTGCGTTCGAAAAATAGTGCCATCGTTCAGCTCAAAAGGTCAAAAGGGGTAATGTTCCCAAACGCCTCGCTATATGCCCGTAGATACCCTTGGTAACACAGACGCCGTCTGCGTGATACTAAAAGCCACCGCGATCCCTCCTTTTCCGTTACAGTTTCCATGAACCCCCCCTGCCATTTACTCCTCAACCAACGCTCCCAATATCAAACTCTGAATAACAAACTCAGAACACGTAATGCGAACTTTGCGTCCGGCCAACTCCCCTCGTGCTACTAGCTCTTCTTTGTCCTCGCTCTTCCTCTTCCTTCCCTTCTTTACCTTCGCTGCACCACCCTTCCCGCTAGTCACTGTACCGAAAAGCTCAGCTGCAGCCTCCACGACACCCGTCTCGCCATTGTCAACGTACACCCAGTCCCATTGGCTATCGGTGAGCATTTGAGCAGCGGCAGCGAGGTCGGCACATCGGCCTACATTTTCGGAGCCGAGGGCGTGCGTGAGGAAGATGAAAGGCTGTCGTTTTTCAATTTCTTTCTTGGATTTGCCGGTCACGAGGAGCACGGTTTGGTTGTGAAGGAGGAGGTCGCGGTCCTGTATGGTCTGGGCGAAAGAAATGTCGTCGCCGGCAGGGTCGTAGATGGACATGGTACGTGAGCGGAGGACGCCGTTTGGGTCGAGGAATTTAGAGACACCAGCAGGGAGGAGATACTTGGCAAATGATAGGGCGCGGGTTGTAGCAAGTGAGTCGTGGACCCAGCGGAGATGCAGACATGGAACGTTGAGAGCAAGAGCCTGTATGTACTTTGTGCTGCGGGAGTGCGAGTCGGAGATCAGGGCGACGAATCCAAGATCTTTGTACGCATCCTTAAGCACAAGTCCGACAGACCCCTCAACGGCTGAGGCAGACCTTCGCCGGCTCTGAGATGATGGTATATCAGCAGGCTCATAGTCGAAGAGTTCATGAAAGCCATGTTCGAGCGTTTGACCACCGTTGGTCTTGATGAGGGTCCCAATAGCCTCCTTGTCGACGTCTGCAGCAGTCGAGGTAAGCACAAACGCCATATTTGAGAATACCCCAGGCCCAGATCGAGCAGTCGAAGCAACAGACGTGGCGCGGGCGGTCGCATCCTTCAGCAGTGAAGGTGCTGTTGTTCCCCTGCGAGTGAAGGATGGCGTTGTAAGCAGATCTGCCGTTGGAGTGCCGATGCGAGAAGCAGCCTTGTTGGGCGACACTAGTGGTGAGAAGTTGTAACATCGATCTCGTAGTCTTTTCCACAGCAAGGTTGTCAGATAGATGCTTGCCATGGGCACCGAGATGCGTTCCGCCGCAATCCCAGCTTTGGCTGCGGGCAAACTTTCTCTTCGTTTCTCTTCTAGAACAATAGTTGCGAACCCAAGCTGATCAGTGGTGGGATACTCCTCGCCACTAAGATCGTCAATTTTATCTTTGAAGCCGACTATCACATATGTGTTCTTCTTCATGCCGGTCTCGTCAACCTTGACCTGATCACCAGTTCGGAGACTGAGTGCGCGAACATTCATAGCATCCATATTTGTTACATTGCCGTCATCGTAGCGAATCTGAAGCTGGCGGGGGTTTGATCGACCGATGCATGTGGCTGGATAGTAGTGTTTACCGGGCCATGAGGCAAATACTCGATTCGGTACAAGCACATATCCTGATGGTGTTCCATCTCGGTTTGATGTGATATCGACAAATGGCTCAACGTTGGCCGACTGGGGCGTAGAACTCGCAAGCTCATCTTTCTCGTCATCGACATCGAGCATGTCAGCATTCGCTTGAGCATCTCCAACATCCGTGCCTCGTCTACTCGGTGAAAGAGGCGGGCTCGCCCGACTAGTGACAAACGCTCCCGCTTTTGATGGTGAGTCGGCTGGGGAAGACAGACTCTGAAGAAGATCTCTAGTAATTGGCTTGAGGGCCCCCTTCCTCTGAGCCTGCGGCTTTGAAAGTCGAGGGCGACCTCTGGGCTTTCGGATCGCTGGCTTATAGTTTGAAACCTGTGCCTCTTCTCTAGCGCGCGCCACTGCAAAAGCACCTTGTTGCTCTCGTTCTTGAGCAGATGCCTTCGGCGGAGTATTCTCTAGAGCCTGCTGGACGTCTTCTAGAGGTGGCGAGGGAGCAGTACCGGATGGCGGTTCTGAGTTGGTTGCTGGCCTGGCTGGGCTACGGAAAATTTTACGCTTCGCTGTATATGTGATTTTTCGCCTCTTCGCAGATGGCGGCGTAGGAGAGCTAGACAAGAACGGGTTCTCTTCATTTGTATCGAGTCCGCTCAGGCGAGGCATTTCAATCTCTTCTTCGGCCATAGACTGCTGAGTTACTGGTAGATTGTGGAGATCGCTTACAGAACGGATGCGATCGCCTGCTTGAATCGCATCACTTCCCTCGTCTTTCAAACTGAGAAGAGCTGGTCTGTTAGATTGTTCCCTAGATTGTTCCTCTTGAGCGGTTTGAAATGGCTCCGTGCTATTAGTGTGATTTGGTATCTCAGTACTGTCGGCAGGCTCGTCTGGGACATTGTGAGGAAAGAAGGACGGCTGTGTCTCATCCAGCGCATCTGTCTCTGGAATCGTGTTTTGGCGTTGCATGCGGGGCACTTTTGTGGCATCTCCTTCGCTATGTTGTTCGTTCTCGCCATTACGGATATGACCCGTAGGCTGCTTCTGTTCCAAGGTCTCTGGTATTTCCTGGTCGGTACTCAGATCTTCATTCTGAGGCTGAACCAAGCCCAACTCTTCATCTTCACCCGCACCTGCTCCTCGCCCTTCCGCTTCTTCCGCATCAAGTCCTTGCTCTGCGACAGGCAAATCTTCATCTTCATCTTCATCTTCGTCCATGACTACGTCTTCATTGACAGCGGAAGGGTCAACACCCTCAGCATACTCATCGTAAGTATGTTCATCATACTCGATATCCGCTTCATGCATCGTCACATCGTCCTCGTGAGACAAAATCGGAGGACTGCTGGGCACGCGCTCATCTTCCGGGCTCTCCTCCTCTTCAACCGGGCTTGATTTTGGCGGCATGGGTGGCATTGACGATGAGATGACCTGACTTGTGTATCCAGTCTTGGTAGCCATGGTAGTCTGGTTGATGCTGTACTGATTTATCGATGGTGACGAAGGAAAGCGCAGGGCCTTGGGGCGGGGCACATTGTTGAAGTCGGCAGTCGCATCTGGTTGGGAATCCATGATAGCAACTGAATCTTTGCTGCTTTCAGGTTCAAATGTACCTCTCAGGAGTGACTGTGATCCTGGTGCTCGCAGATGTGATTCGCGTTGCAGTTGTGAGGAAGGAGTTGTTTGTTGAAAATAGTTTCGTGGCGTATGGCTTGAAGGAGTACGATAAGGATGTGAGGAGGTCTTGGGCACCTGCACTGTATTGTCTTTGCTATTGTCTTTGCTATTGTATCGCACTGTGGCCCGTGCGGTAGAGGGCACGTCCTGAGACGATTCGTCGGGGGATTCTTCAGCATCGTCGTGCCCTTTCACTTGCGAAAGCTCGTCCATGGAATCATCATCATTTCCCTCCTCTTGCGAATTTGCATGAGCTATCCGCCGTGGAGATTTGGATTTGACTGGTGACGAATACGCAGCAGTTGCCTGGCGCTTCCTATCCGATTGTGGATATAGCGGTGTCGGTGCGGAGATATTGGAGAGGGAGCGGGCTGCCCTTTGGTGAAACTGCTCTTGAGCCTTTTTCCGCTTCACTTTATTGGAAAGCTCCTCCCAGCTATCTTGCTCAACAGAGATAACACCCTCATCTCCCGTTGATAGCTTCCGCTTCTCTTGTGACTGCTTCATGGTGACGTACTGAGCGCGAGGCTCACTGGATGACCGCACGACTGGATCTGACTTGGGGGTTTCGGGTCGCACATCTTTGATAGGGCTAGAATATGCTGGTATAGGGCTTGAGTGGCGCGCGTTCGTGAAGTTTGGCGAGGGCCGCGTGAAGACGACATCTTCGCTTGCTCCGCCCACAGCTGGCGAAGTCGGCGCCTGGGTGTTCTGCCATGCCTGGGTGAGGGACATCAGCGGTCCGCCTGCACTTGTGCCGGTTCCAAACCCCACTGGGAAAAATGCAGATGCTGAAGCGGCAGTACCAGGCGTGGTGTTTGTCCGCGCAACGGAGCTCAACATTTGGCCTGAGCTCTGTCTCTCTCGCGTCCTGCCTGCCAGTGCGGGTGTTTCGAACTTGAGCGGGCTGGTGAGCGCAAGACTGTGTATTTCCGCTAGGCCTTGATCATCGACATCCACCACGGTTGGACTCGTGACATTCGGATTGTTGCGCTGCGAGCTGGACTCTACGACTTCGACTTCATCTGTAGGCAAGTCGTCGTCGTCGTCCGCTTCCTCTTCTTCGTGCTCTGTGAAGAGCGACTTTGGACTGCGGCCACGATTGTGGACCTCTACTGTCGGATAAACACCGCTTGTCCATTGTTTATGCATCTGGCTATCCGGCTGCGTATCGCCTGGAGCGTCCATTGCGTTCAAGCTTTGATGCATTTTGTGGGCGCCCTCCCTGTCCACTATGATACCCGTGCTTGTGGGCGCGCTGTGATGTTTGGGGAGAGCGGGCTTGACATATTTGGCTGTCGCGACGCGTCGTGAAGAGAGAGCGTGATCGGGATGGGCGAGCACGATGGTGGGTAGCTGCTGCGCGACGCGGGCGCGACAAGATTGTTGCGGTACAGCCAAGATGGAGGCAGTGTTGCCTGACTGGCGGCTCTCGGTCGACGTGGTGAAATGGAGCGGCTTTTCACTGCCTGCCCGCTGCCTGAGGGCCTGGGAGAGTTGGGACGGGTCCTAAATGTGGCGTTGATGGTCAGTGAGATGAGCGATTGACAATCGGCGCGAACCAGGATGTCCGCCTCCGTGCGCCGTGGCGTTAATCATGTCATGTAGGGGCAGCTGGGGGAGAGCTCACATCATACAGCGTGTCCGCAAGCACGGTAAAAGCCTGCGATTCTGCCATTGCAAGAGCACATCTTACTCAAGGAGCAGCGCGCTCCACGAACGTCGTCTAGTGCCCGGGCATGTCTTGCGATTCAGCCGACGCGCCAATTACCCGACCCAGACACGCGCTCACGTGCCGTCCACAGACGTTCTTTGTTCGACCAATCGATGACACCTTCGCACAGCACGTTGGAGATATAGACCATAGCGCGCACTATACGTATGGGGAAGTTCAGAGTGTGGTCCTGGCCCAATATGAGAGAGCGAGCGAGCATCTCAACGTCTGTGCAACCTGGGAAAACTGGCTCGTCGGTTGCTGCGCATGAGGAAGCTATTGCGAGACTGAACATCACTTGTATCAAGGGCTGTCATGCCAGTTCATACTTTGATTGGGCTACGCAGCCATAAGACAAAACATCGTCTATTCGTTTGACACACAGATTGTACAAGGTCCCGCTTCCCTTTCGTCCACTTCAGTGTATTTCCACGTCCAATGCTCCACGCCCCCCCTATCCGCCTTCAGTTTTTCAGTGCCCTTTGAAGTTCCTCACTCTCTACCTCCGTTTGATCTTTCCTCGCATCGACCGCTTAACCAATAAAGGTGTAGTACAAGCTTCCCGCGACCGTCATCGCAATCATCGTCCACCCAGTCCTAATAACCGTCTGATTCTTGAACCCCACACCCACATCCCACGACAAATGCCTGAACCCATTCAAGCAATGGAAAAAGAACGGGAATGCAAAGTACGCCTTCAGTGCCACCTTTGCAACGAGTGGCCAAGCAGCAACCGCCGCGATCATCGACTGCGTCTCCAGGTGCCATCCGAGCGTGGGCGCGGCGAGGTATGCGAAGCCGAAGAGGTAGAGGGGGCCAGAGAGCATGATGCCGCAGACGCGGTTCAGGGCGCTGGCATACCAGGTGATTTGTGGGCGGTAGATGGTCAGATGCGGGGAGACGGGCCGGCGGAGGCGTTGTTTCGCGAGGATTTCGGTGCCGTGGGGCTGCGAGACATGTTCGGTCGCTGCGAGTCTATGTTGATAGCGTTTAGTATCCAGACGTTGGGAGGAGCAGTGATGCTGTCAATGAGTCTGCCATACCTCCGCTGCACCATGCGTCCAGCAGGCTGAACCCTCAATCCCGGCGCCGCGACCCGGCGCAGACCGAGCTGGAATATGCGCTGAGAAGCCATTGCACAAGCTGATGTACCAATTGGCCGAGTTCAGAGTGGAGAGAGTCGTGGGGAGTGGTGATGTCGATGTTCAAACTCACGCAGGCCAAGTCTCGCACCTTTCCGATGCCCGAGGTCTTCCGCTGCCCAATCAGCCCAAGCCTTATTCAAGCAGCTTCAAGCCAATCACAATCACAACGAGTAACCGCTTAGTCATGCAGGTGCCTACTACCCGAAAATTCCTCGCGCGCGGCTTGGTTTTCTTCTCTCACGAACCTCGATATCGCCGGCAGCGAGCGCTTGCGTGCTGACCTGCTGGAGTGACGGCCCGTTGTCTGCTGGCGTTATGTCAGTAGATTGGGATCATGAGAGTTCGGAGAGGGACGCCCGTAGTTAATCGCTCGTTTTGTCTAAAGTTATGGCTGCATCGAGTTTCATATCAAGGCAACATATTTTCTGTAGTCGTAGTCGTAGTCGCAAGCAGTGTTCTCGACGAACATGGTTATTGTGCTCGCGATGATCTATTTAGTCGTCATATCGAGATGGTGTTGGGGCTCGTCAGTTGATACATGTTCGAACGGAACGCGTCTCCCAAGCCCGTGAACAATTTCCAGCACGAGTGCGAGGCTGAGCGTATATAATCGTGGATTGCAAAGGCCTATCATGTCCATGTCGCCCAATCTCGATTTCACATGTTGATCTCTTAATGAGTGCTACTGTATGCGTTCCCGCAATGCCTTGTGAGAACTACGCATCGTCACCTCACACGGCTACGAAATTTCTTTTCGTTACCTTCATCTCCCCATACCATGTCCACCACCCACTTCAACCCACCTACCCAATGATATACAGGAAGAGTACCTCGCGCACCATTGGCAATGTCGCTCACACAAATTTTCAGCTCCGACGCCGGGCTTCCAGCAAATTCATACATCTACAGGATAATTTCCACAGCGCCACGACAGGACCCACTCACATACACACAAACTGATCAGTTAGCCTTCATATCATCAGATGACTCGCTTCGCTACTTGGATGCGGCCACGCTCAGCCTACTGCCTGATGGTGTTACCAAGTCTGTAAATGACAAGGTCACATGCTTGGAACGGGCCAATGACGCACCGAGCAACGTAGTAGCGACCGCGGGAAGAGATGGACTCGTCAAATTTTGGGATAAGAGAAGCAGACAGAGGGTTCTGGTGATCCAGAGTCGTACGTGATGATTATTATTAAAGTACATGAGGAAGGGTGTACGCTTACCAGTAGGACAGCACACAAACTCATCTCATCTCTCGTATGCGATGCTCAAAAAAACTTCATCGCAGCTGGCATCGAGAACCCTGATGATGGCACTGGCGTCTCTCCCGTCTATGTCTGGTACGCCCACTCATATGCCTTGCCCAGTCGAGATACTAAACGCGCCGCAGGGACCAGCGTAACCCTTCAGCCCCAACTCGTTCTTACATAGAGTCACATACCGACACCGTTACTTCCCTGCAACTGCATCCTTCGCATCCTACTCTCCTTCTTTCCTCCAGCACAGATGGCCTCATCAACATCTTCGACACATCGCAGGCTGAGGAGGAAGACGCCCTGTACCAAGTCATCAACCACCGGTCTGCCATTGCGCACGCTGGCTTCATGTATCCGGGCACGGACATCTATGCCATCGGCACAGATGAGACGATGAGTTTCTATGCGCTACAAAGCCAAAAGGAGGAAGAGGAGGAGCCGACTCCGAAAGCATTTGGTGACGTTCGAGAGGGCTTGGGGTGCGAGTATCTGGCCAAGATGCATTGGGTGGGCGGGGAGCCTTTCGTGGCTGCTGGGAAGCATAGGCACGTTCGAGACATATCATGCCGCTGCACGAACGCTAACAAAAGGTAGCGAGAGTCGTCTGAATCTCATACCTATCAAAAAGAACGCCAGCGGGCCTCTAGAGTACGATTTTGACCTCGAAAAGAGCATACAGCTACCGGGAGCTCATGGCGAGGAGCTTGTTCGCGATGTGTTCACGGATATACATGTAAGTGATATCATCAGTGCCTTTTTTGTTGCTTATCTAAATCGATGTACAGACTCGAACGACGTTTACCTGCGGCGAAGACGGATTTATTCGTGCATGGAAGGCTGCTGGGGAGGAGAGCATGGATGTTGACGAAGAGGCTGAGCCAGCGAAGAAGAGCAAGGACAGAAAAGAGAAGCGGAAGGACAAGAAAGAGAAGAAGAGGGGCGATGAAAAGGAGAAGGCCAGGTATAAGCCTTATTGAGGAATCTCGGTAGACATCCGTGACTATGACGACCTTGGAGATCGCACGATTATACCTTGAACGCTCTCCTTTTCGAAAATCCTCGACGTGAGAGAGGCTTAGCAATGTACCGAAGGTCTGACACTAGCAATGGACTGGGGAAGGCAGGTGAAAGAGCGACTAAGTTCAATTCATAAAATCATAAAAACATGCTATCGAAGCGAGGGTGAACATGCGCAAACGCCGAGTTGACAATAATGACAGGCCGTGGGTCAATCCAAAAAAAAATTCCGTCCCTATAGCAATCATACGGGCGTCAACTTAATGCTCCCTACCTCGTTAGTCCAATTCGTGTCCTCCACCAGATCCGATCGAGTGTTCACTACGCCACCCGCTAGACCAGCTCTAGCCTCAGCATCCTCCCTGCTGATGACTCTGTGGGCCCCGCTCCATAGCCTAAAGCGCCTCTTGATGGCTTTCCAAGCCTCAATGGCCGTGATATAAATGACCACGCAGCCGAAGCTGATGCCCCACTCCCACGTGATACTCTTATGCTTGAAAACCTTCTCGTTGATAACGGGGAGGTAAACGATGGGAAACATGGTGACGAAGCCAGCGATGACGGCATAGAAGAGGAAACGGTTCCGCAGAAGCGTGGGGAAGATGGAAAGACCGCGTGGAACGCCTTGGTCCGTGTTGGGATACATGTTGAACAGGGAGCGGGAGAAGTGCTTTACTTCCCAAGCTGTTACGAGGAGTAGCAGCGTGATGGTAGCATACGTAGTCGCACGTGCGCGAAATACAACGTCGCAGGTCGCATTGTACCCTTCATTACAGTCTGATCCGAGGTTGCCGCCGCCTGGGCCGACGTATGCAACGGTAGCGAAGGAGAACAGGCACAGTGCGCCCATGAAGAAGCCGTAGATGAATTTGTCGGTGATGAGCTCAGTGGTGAAAACACCCTTCTTGACGTCGTGGGGTGGGCGGAACATGCTGTCTTCCTGAGATTCCTCGAGACCGAGACCGATGGCGAGGAAGGAGGACGTGATGAGGTTGACCCAGAGGATTTCGATGGGGGATAGGGGGTAAACAGAGTGATCGTCGTTGTCCTTGAAGGCAAGGCCAATGAGGAGTAGAATGACTTGGCCGATGTTGGAGATGAGGAGGTGCATCAAAAACTACAAGGGATTAGCATAAGAGCTCAGGGAAGACAGGATTGGGGGGGATCTGACCTTCTGAATGTTATCAAACAGGCGTCGACCTTCCTCGACCGCTTTCACGATCGAGGCAAAGTTGTCGTCGGTCAACACCATTTCAGCAGCGTCTTTGGCAACATCGCTTCCAGAACCCATAGCCATACCGACCTTGGCTTGCTTCAAGGCGGGCGAGTCGTTGACACCATCTCCAGTCATAACACAGAATTGGCCCCTTCTAGCTAGAGCCTGCACCATCTTGACCTTGGTCGTTGGGCTACACCTGGCAATAACCAAGGGTAACGTCTTCATAGCGTTAATTTGCTCATCAGTCATTGCATCGAACTCTCGAGCGACCATAACGGCTGAAGGTGGTGTCCTGTCATCGATAATTTCAACTTCTCTCGCGATAGCTCGTGCAGTGCCGGGATGGTCACCCGTTAGCATGTGTACCGTGATGCCAGCAATTTTGCATTCTTTGACAGCACCCTTAGTCTCTAGGCGAGGCGGGTCGTAGATGGCGACAAGACCAATATAATTGAGGTTGCTCTCCACCGAAGCACGTTCATGAACGTCTGTGCCTGGTAGTAGAGTTTTGTGAGCTATGCAGAGAACACGCAAACCTTGGTTGGACATGTTCTCGGCTGCTTGGAGAATGTCATCCTTCTCCTGATCTGTGATGTTGAGCGCGGGAAGCATAAACTCGGTAGCGCCTTTAGTGTAGACATCCATGTGACTGGTATGATTGTCCTTGTACACGACCGACATCTTCTTAACCGTCGAATCGAAAGAGAACTCCGTGGCAAGATGGATGTTGAGTGTTCTCAGCAACGTTTCTTTGCCCATGTTGAAACGGGAGGCTAGTACATGCAAAGCGATCTCGGTTGGTTCGCCGTGAGCCATCCAAGGTGCATTCGACAAACCTTGCATATCAGCTGTGGGCGGTCGTGATATAGACTGTATGGTGGACCCATCAGTATCACGATCATCGTCACTCGTGGTTCGATCCAAGGCTTCTTTCTTCTCGCTCGCATAATCTCCATCCAAGTCGAGCGCCGGTAGGACCTTGGAGTTGTTGCAAAGAGCGATCGTACGAAGAAACTGGACGAGCTTGGTGTTCGGAGTGAACTCGTCCCAAGCAACACATTTGCCATCCAGGGACACAACGCCGCTTCGAGGATTGAAGGGATCCATAATACCATCGACGGTGAACGTACCGGCACCCGGAATGATGGCCTTCTTCGTAACCATGCGACCTTGTGTGAGAGTACCGGTCTTATCAGAACAGATGTTAGTGACGCCGCCCACGGCTTCAATAGCGGACTGAACTCTAGTGATGACATGGGCCTTGGCCATCGCCTTACCACCGACTGCGATGGTAATTGTGAGGACGGCGATGAGCGATTCAGGGATTACCGCCACCGCCACACAGATGCCGTATATGAGGACTTCGCCACCTACTTGCCATTTGCTTGCGGAGAAGACAATGATAGCGAGAAGAATAGCGAGCCCAAAAAGCAGAAGAGCAAACTTGCTCAGGGTGATCTGCAAGGGTGTACCTACAAGACCCAAGATAGTTTTGACTCCCCTTACGAATCGCTTGGACATTCGCACGATGAGGTATGGAGATGGATCAGCATCTTCTTCCTTATGACGCATCATAGAGGCAATCTTTCCCACTTCAGTCTTCATGGCTGTAGCAACTACAATGCCACGACATCGACCGGAGGTCACCTCACTCCCAGAGAAAGCGAGGTTGGTTTGGTCTCCAATTTCAAGTTCCTCGTCGTCGAACTTCTTCGACGGTGTCTTCTCTGCAGGCATCGCTTCACCTGTGAGAAAAGATTCGTTGGTGTAGGCGTTGACACTATCGATGAGACGGAGGTCGGCGGGCACAATGTTGCCAACGGCCAGTTGGACAATGTCACCAGGGACAAGATCCACTGCCTTGATCTTAATATCGGGTGTGCCATTGCGGGTAACTGTGGCTTCCGGAGCGGTAAGCTTTTTGAGAGACTCGATGGTCTTCTCAGCACGGTAGTCCTGCCAAAATCCGACCACGATGTTCAGACAGATGACTGCGGTTATGACGCCTGCTTCGATATAGTCATCGATAGCAAAGCTTATGGCCATGACAATAATGAGGACAAATGTGAGACTGTTGGACACTTGTCTTAACAGAATTTTCCACATGGATAGCCCTTCAGCTCCTTTAACCTTGTTAGGTCCATAGAGCCGAAGGCGAGATTCCGCTTCAGCATGGCTGAGTCCATGGCTACATGAGTTAGCAATTTCACAGAACGTTTTCGCTTGGTAAGTCCTACTTGATATCCACGTGCAGTTTCTCTGCAACTTCTTCAATGGAGAGGGTGTGCGGAGCGTGGAGCGATAATGGCGTATCGCCATCGGCTGAGTTCGACTGGAACTGCCTTTGTTGATGTGATGAATTTAGCCCATGTAAACCACATATAGGAGGCTCTTCGGCTTGGGGAGAAGTCTCCTCGACGGCAGGCAGGTCGGTTTCACCCATTCAAGTATGCGATAACACTCGTGGTGTTGGTTTGCGGAGAGAAGAAGAAGGCGCTCGCGGGGAAGCAGTTATAGGCGGTTTGTTGAACCAGGGTTTGGCGGGGTTGCGCACGCTAGGCGAGCAACGTGGGTCCTCCCAAGCGTAGAGAGTCTTGGAACTTGGAACTGCTCATCACTCACGCCTCACTCGCTGGAAGACGCTACTGCATCGTACCACACGCCTGAAAGGAACCCCCACATGTGCTGCGCTACTTGTGCCACTTTACCTTAGCCAAGTACCAAAGAACTTCATTGCACAGGAAGCGCGGTTAGAATGTCTCAAAGGTGAGGCTCACGCAGCTCCACATATGGGTAGAATGATAAGAGTCTTGGCTGACGGGTCCAAGCAATCCTTTGCCGCTTCCTGGATATGTGTATCGATACAGTGGCACACAGCCCCAGTGCCGAGATATCTCGGCTGTTGGCATTGGGGGGGCTAGATGGACGAAGTTTGTTAGTGATGTGTTGCTTACCTTCTGAAAACAGCAATCGAACACGTGGAATGAGTATTCCTCGTGCAGAGTAACGCTCCAGCCGCTAACTAAGGCCCTAGTGCTACTAGCATAGAGCCTAAGCTTAAACCTACCTTAGGCTACTTAACTGCTACTAGAACCTTACAAACTTTCAATTATTTTAACTAGAACGTACTCTATAGGCAAGTAGCTAGTTTTTACAAAAATAGGCTAGTTAATAGGTTTAAAGTACCTAATAGTAGGTAGTTATTAATTATTAATAAGGTAGATCTTAACTACCTCAATACTGCAACTATAGAGTATAAGAGGAAAGTCAGTATTAATAATAGCTAGTAAAAGCTAGAGCTGCAAGAGGTCGGGCCTACCAAGATGTACACGAGAGTAACGAAACTAAAAGAGAGACAGCCCGGCTTTCAGGTCTGGATCGTTCAGTGCAACCTAATCTCTACTCGACCTGTTCCTAATCATCTCTGTTATAGCCAACGGTGGATGGGCAATGAATAATCTCGGACTATACAGAACCACATTCTCCAACCTCGCGAAATTCACTTCCGCACAAGCTTCATTCTTCGAATCCTTGATGACATTCATGAAAGCTAACAACTTTGACGGTGTGGACATCGACATATCCTGGTGCGGAAGATCGTGGAGGCATACTGAAGGACTTTGACAATTATGTAACCTTCTTTGAAAAACCTGCGCAACCACCTCAACGGCAGTAGTCAATACTATGGAATTACACTCACACTAGCAAGTCGACTGCCCCCGGAGCTAATGAGATAACATGGCTAATCCTCCCTTTACCAGTATCTTACTGGTAACTGAAAGGTTTCGACATCATTGAGCTGGAGCCAAAGGTAGACTGGTCAACATTATAACTTATAAATTCCGTAAGACTATCTTTTTCTGACCTTACAAGTCGAACGTTACGCTGATACTATTCTATCCAGATGGCGTCTGGGACAGCATAGTCAAGTCAATCGCCCCATACGCTTACGCGCACACCAATCTCACCGAGATTCAGCTCGACCTCGAGCTTCTCTGGAGAAACAACATCAACTCCGCACGCGTAGTAATGGGTCTAGGTTTCTACGGTCGAAGTACATCTCCAGAGCACCAAGAAGCAAGGTGTCCTACCGGATATGGATTTTGAAACACCGGACTTTGGTACCAACTAGGATTTCTTCCCAAAAAAGGAGCAATGCAAGGCGGAAGAGGGATGAATTATAGAACTCTTGGTAAAGGGGGAGTGTGATATGGCAGGTAATCCCCACGTTAATGGAAAGAAGAGAGCGGCAAAGAAAGTGTGGACTAGTTTTGCAATTTATCCTCATAGGAACAGGAATTTTTAATTGTGTAATCTGTGGACATTATTGCTGTACGCTTTTCTAGAATAAACAAGCTGTTGCACAAAAGATTATCTACATGATAAAACCCCCAAATATTCGATTAGCAGAACCAACATGGACCTGCGACAAATATGGAACCTATAGTAGCTGCACCGCATTACTAAAACTTCAGACTACGAAACAAGGACCTCTCATCCCAAGCTTTCCTGGCGGCATCAGCCGCATCTTTTGCTACCCGCGCATTAGGTTAGCTAACAAACAACAAGGACACAACACGTTAGCAATACAAACTCACCATTGAGCTCATCCTTAACCCTCCTCATAGCCTCCAATGCCTTCTCAAAGAACGGTTTCAACTCCCGATCCTCTGTTGCCCATTGATCCTTTTTAATTTCATACTGCTCAAACCAGGCCTCTAAGGAACCAATTGGTGACCAGCCGCGCGGATCCCTCGAAGGAAGCCTGGGGTCAGCACCGGCTTCGAGGAGCAGTTCGATAATGGGGAGGTTCTACTTGAGCTAGGAATAGTCGACATAGGCATAATCGCAGATTGCGTAGTCCAATGGACGACCTATACCGCGGGGGTAGCGATCTAGTTCATTGGGGGAGAAGCCTTCGGACAGGGCGGCGCGCATAGCGGCGAGGCGGGTTTGCAGAGGATGAGAGGATACTGGCTGGGTTAAGAGGGGGACTTTTGGGAACTCATGGTAGTAAAGGGGGTTTGATAGCAAGAGTTGAAAATGTGGATTGGAGCACTAAGGATTGTGTGTGGTGGGCTATTGCGTAGAAGCATGCCTTCCCAGGTAGTAATTAGTTGAGGATTAGGTAACTTAGTTCGCTTATATCGCAGCATCTACCACAAACAAGAACAAGTTACTTAGAGACAAAGTAGTACCTATAACATTGATAGGTTCCTAGCGTGCTAGTAAGTAGTCTAACAAAGGCCTTTTAAGCATGGTGTTAGCAATTAAATAGTATTTAGGTTAATAGGAAACTGTTAAGAGACTATAAATACAGTATTACTACTTTTTATACTAATATAATCGCGACTGCTACAATTAGTACTCTTTTTCTTTTTCTTTAGAAACTACGCTTCTATAATGATGACATCGTCCGTATTAGAGCCAGCTACGCAACTCTTACTCACAACAGGCCATTCAAGACGAAGACTCTGCTTCCTTCCCTCCCCCGTTCTTGTTAGCAGCAGCTAATTTAGCCAGCCGCTCCTGCTCTACCTTCTTGCCGTACTCAGTCAAGACGCCGTCTTTTGAGGTAATCCTGATCGGTCCTCCATGGTTCACACGCCCATCCCCAGGCGTTCGCTCGATCTTTTCGCGATACGGTGGGTCATTTCTGTGCGCAGCAGACCAACCTAGGAGGTCTTCTGTACGTTTGGTTTGTGGATTTGAGGTTAACAAGCTCTCTTGTCGAGAAGATAGTGGATTATTGTTAGGGACCGAAGAGGCCATTGATCATGACTTGATTGGAGTTGCCGTGGTTTGTAGATAAAGTGCGGAAGTGGTGAGAAGTCAGCCGTAGCTTAGCTGCGCGTCGGTAACGGATCGTTCGTTCCAACACGCTATAGATAGCGGCAGCACTGCGATTGCTAAGGATTTGATTACAATTAATAGAAGAGATAGCGAGCTGGATGTCTGTCTAATTCGGTTGGAGCCAATCGAATAGCGCTGCGTTGAGCCGTTGTAGGTCAAGATGAGAGAGGTAAGCAAGCTTGGTGGGGCGCGACACTCGCCCGTGGAACACGTTGCCTGATCTTATCCTTCCCACTCGCGCCACACGCCACCTTCGCCTTGCAGAAAGCTCGTGAGTATGGCACCGCACCGGCAGCCAAGACTGGAGAGGAAGAGCTTGCGGAAGGCTTCCTCCAAACATGTAATCAGCGTTTGTATGTTGAGAGGAGCTTCAGCCGCTACTCCGCATACCAGACAGAACCTTAATTTTCCACTCTGGCACACAGCCCTTCTTTGTGTCATCACACACCGCAGTGTATGCGACAAACAGTGCTTAACCCCACTACAGCGGGGCCACAGCTCACAAAGTACGTAACTAGCTGGCGTCTGCAAAGATATGTGCAGAACCTTGCGAGTGTCGCCCAAATATCCCTTGCTGAACAGACGCTACTCCAGGATCGATATCAGTACTTGACAAACGTCAATGCCGAAGCCCAGGTCCGGCGGTCGACTAGATCATTTGTCCTGGGGAAAGGCAACTTGATCAGCCAAGAGGACGTCGACAAGGTAATCACGAGCTAAGCGTGCGGAGCAGGAGAGGGTGGTAGCACCAAAGGCCAACGGGAAATGCAGCCGTAAGCGTAAGATCCCAGAGGTAGAAGAAGTGAGAGAAGTAGTGCCAGGTGCGAGTACACAAGCAAGAGAAGTAGAAGATGCTAACGCTTCAACGCTTATGGACCGTATGCCTTGGTTGCTTCAGCTCGAGCCACGACCGTTGTGGGAGGCCCCTCTGGCCAGTATAGAATGTCGCATTTGAATGTGAAGACTAGGCTGGTTCGGGGTTATTCGTATTGCAGTTGTACTGCGCAATGACTATCTGCCTCACGACAACATAGATGTCGAATCGTCCCACGCAAAAACCCATTTCAGCGGACGAGAGTAGATAAGCACGACCTCACCTCCAATGCGGGATCTGTGAAACGCTCTGGTTTAGCGAAAGCACCTAGGGTCGTGTCACAAAAAGAGTCACAAGGAACAAAGAAGCTTTTGATTTCGACAAATATGAGTATGCGCCGAAGACCCCTTCCCAATGCCAGCACCATTTCCATGCATATTTCGTAAAGTCGTGTACGTCCCCGCCATGTCGTCCATGTCCACCTTAAATCTCCCTCAACGACTCGGCTTCAGAAATACTCGACGATCGACGAGGTGCCAACTGGGTATCAGCTTCGGCCATCGCAGCTTGGATCGACATGTTGAAAGTCGCTGCGAGATACTGCGCGTAGCGGTGACGGTACGCTTCCGCAGGGTCCTGTTTCGGCTTGTGTAACTCCCGTTTTGATGAAGCGCCTGCTTGAAAGATTAGACGGAAAGCTTTAGTCTGGTTGATCAAATATACCCGATGCGGGATGGAGAACTATTGAGGGTGTATGCGACAAAGTGGGAGAAGTTGAGGGAGAAGGAGTAGCGGAGTGGAATGGAAGAACAGGCATGGTGGATGATAGGTGGTATGTGCTGAGGAGTAGTTCGAGGTTTGTATGAGGGTAGTTCTCTAGTGCCGATCCCGTCTTAATGTGAGTTTAGATTGAACTCAAGGTGGTTGAAGCTTGGTGATGTTTTCCTTCTTCGAGAGTGCGCCGCAGCGATCCTTTTATACACGAATGATCGGGAGTCTAAAACTAGCATACTGGGACCCTCACCGCACAATGAGAAACAGCGCGAATCGCGTCGTCACGATAGGTTTCACACCCGGACAATAGTGCATGAATCTCGATTCACCCAATAAGTACAACGTAATTGGCGGCAGATTATTCCCTAGTATAGAACGTGATCAGACCGGTTTAGCTTTGCGCCATTTTCACCCCTTCGTTCACACCGCCAAATTGGGAAAGGACGAATGAAAGTGTGGGGAAGCCGCGATTCCATACCACGACTCAGGGGCTTCGCTGACCACCAGCCTCCATTCAGCTCCTTGCATTCCGGTTCCTTGTCATAGCAGACATTCGCCGACACCACAAAGACATGAAGCTACAAACTCAGTACCACAATAAGTGAGGAGCGGCGTTGCTCGTGACGTTTGCACTTGGACCGTTCAGGTACACCTACATGTGGCACCTCATGACTGAAGGCATCGTGCCGTTACATGGTCCTGTGGCTGAGCATTCGCCACGTTCCCGGTTTTTTTACCAAGCTGATTGTTCGAAGAGGCGCCATGACACAAAGTAGTATTCGCTATTCGCGCTGGAATGACGATACTCCAAATCGTACCCTTGTGACAACGTCCGTGCACCGCCGTCTTAGACGTTGGCAGCTACGCCACCACTATAAACTACCTGATACGGTAAAGTTAATTTCTTTGTGCCTCAAGGCCTAACCAGCTGGCTCAAGCTGCAGAACGTTGGCAAGTCCGACGGCCTGTTGAGCTGCTGGTAGAACCACGTTGTTGGCCCAGGTCACCTCAGACGATTACTCTGGGAGTATCTGCACGACTCTGCATAGTACTATGGGGCATGCAAGTAGACGGGGAGACCTTTTCTAGACTACCTAGATCTGCGACTAAGCGCACGCTTCTGACGGTTGAACCTATATCCGCTCTGAGAATCTCCACCTTTTTATTCACCTCATTCTCAATGCACATGCAGTTTAAATCCACGTCACGGCCCCACTGTTGACTTCTAACGACTCAGCCCACTGCTTCGATACCTTCCACGCCCACGATGCCGGAAGGATCGTGTAATGCATTGCAATGATGGCATTTCGCAGCTTGCGATGGTCCAGAAGCCTGACTTACGTACAAAAGCCGGTTAGCACACGACAGAAACGTCACGATGTCAAAGGGACAATGATCCAACGGGTTCTATGCAGACGCCGCGTGTCATGAGGACTGGCGATCAAAGAGGGGCCGGCCATAGGTGAGCCTTACCTAGAGTGGGGCTTGTCGCTAACTCGGAAGCTTCGGCTCCATCCTTCCATGCCGTTGATCTAGGCACAGTGTCCACCATCTTGTTTGTTTTGAAAGATGTCTTGCCAGTATCATGAGGTGATGGGAGTTACTTCGGCATCTCCATTTGCAACTTTCCTTGGGTGTCCGCATGCTGTTAGCGCTTGTGGAGAAACCTGGAACCTGATCCGACTTTCCTTTGTATCGCATGAGAGGCGTCTCGCTCTCAACCGCCTCAGCCACGAACATGCGGTTCAAAATTACCTCAAAATTACGCTAGGTTTGGCTTTGCCCTATATCAGTACTGCTAGGTGTTTCAGGACCTACCTGACAATATGAATGACATCTGAGCGACGCAGTATTGCGGCATTTTCCACAAAATAACACGACTGAAATTCCCGCTGTGGAGACACGTCGATCCATCTCAAACAACTCTAAACCGACGACTGCCAGGGGCGCAGCATGAACGTATTGTTCGACATCTAAGGGTCCAAGCGCGTCAATTACCGCGATACTCACATTTGCTGATGTGCTGTTCACCGCCATATCAAATCTAATGCGCCCTTATCGCTTGGTTGATGGAATCGGCCCGCCTTGCATATTGCACCACTCCAATTCGACTTTAGATGCAGAAGACTTCATAACGCGCACAAGATCGCAAATCGGATAAAATAAACCGCTCTATGGGAACAAGTCGGATGTATCGGGATGCTTGGACTGATTCACATGTTGCGGGAATTTCGAGAAGAGTCGTACCATGGTCGATGTTTTGGGAAAGCTTGTCTCGACGACTAATGAGCCTGATATATTCCGTGTACAGCATACGGGACCGGCCCACCGGTGCTTACATCAAGGCATCATTCATTCGCTAACCAAAACGGGTTCAGATACATTCACAGCTTTCGGGGTTGAGCACCAAGATGGACCATCCTTTGCTAGCTTGCAAATACCCTACAACACACCCTGAACCTTGTAACCAAACGTATCGACTTCATAATCAAGACTGTTCTAGTCGAGCTACATACTAAGTGTGGGAAAGTACCGCTAGTAACCTGATACTCGACACACGGTTACTTTGCCTCCTCAGACACTTTCGAAGTCCATTTCATTTGTTATACCATGGAAGAGCTGGTCATGTCCAGGTTTGTGATTATTTTGTTGTCAAGAACTAAGAACAAGATCATCCTAGAGCTACTTCGCAATTCGTCCGCTCTCTGGGTCATAGCTTATACCGAGATCGCTGTCGACACGAGCTCAAGTTCACCAGGTCTCGAAGTGGAGCCTTGACATCGCTATAGTCTCTGACTATCAGAGATATCCCAATCTAACTTTGCCTTCTGCCACTTCGTCTCTCTGCCTCCCATCAATTTCCCCGGGACCGTCTTATTTCCCGGTGGTCCTAAACTAGGAGGCACATCCTCTGGCCTCGTACCCCACGCACTCTCCTGTGGACCCAGCGTTAACTCCAGCACACCCCCTTCCAGGAAGAAGTTATGCTGCAACCAGTTCCTAGTATACGGCACCCCATTCATCGTCGCTGACTGAATATAGATATTCCTATGCCTCGGATCAAAGTTGACATTCCTGATCGTCGCCGTCTTCCCCGTTTGTCCGTTCTTGATCGAAATACTCTTGAAAAATGGCGGAATGATGAAATACACATCCTGTCCCGCATTCGGAAAGAGTCCCATCATAACAAACGCTTCGAATGACCCCATCGCACCACTATCATCATTCCCTGGGATTCCACCAACGCTGTCGTTGAAGAGGGAGGGTATGTACTGATGTGCGCGTTCCGCAGACAGTGCTGGCCGACCCACATAATGATACAAGAATACCTTTAGGAAAGCCTGCTCGTCACCGAGATACAGAACGCCGGATTCATGAAGCCAGTTTAGCCGCGCAATGAAACGGTCTCGGCCGCCGAGGGTAGTTATCAGAGTTGCCATGTCTCCAGGTACGAAGAACGTGTAGAGCCAGACTGGGCCTTCATATGTTTCTTTGCCACTCGGATTCAGGTAGCAACCTGTGAAATCCAGCAACGGCGAGCAGAATATGGGATCTTGATAACCCCACGTGCCATTCATGTAACGAGGCTGTAAGAAGCCTTCGAATCCGCTGTCCACCCCATTCACGCTGCTTCGTTGATCGGATTTAAACATGTTCTTCCAGTTTCCAGAGCGCTCGAGGTATTTCTGGTAGTCTGTAGTGTGGCCGAGCTCGCGGGCTAGTGTTGCGATGACGAAGTCGTTGTAGGCGTATTCGACGGTGCGAGAGATGGAGCGTGTCTGGGTGCCGTTGCCTTCAACGTCGACATTCTCGGTGGGAATGTACCCTAGCGTCTTCCACGACTTGAGACCACCACGCCCTGGGTACACCTGTATCAGCTATGTGAGAGACGTAGACATATGGGTGACATATACCTTCAACATCCCAATTCGGTGGTTCTACTTCGGCATCCTTTATCACAGCCTCGTACGCCAAGTTCCAGTCGATACCGTCTCGAATATTCTTGACGTACGCGTCCGCAATAACAATGTCTGCGTTTGAGCCTCCCTGTGTATTACCTTTACAAAGGCTCATTCGACAGTCCGGCAACCATCCTTCATGCTGGTAGATATCCAACAAACTTCTCACCATCTGGGTCTGGCTGTGCGGATCCAGCAGTGTAATGAGCGGATGGATACTCCTAAAACTATCCCAAATACAATAATAAGAATCATAATAAGGCACCCCGGAGTTCCAGAAGGGATTCTCGCCAGTGTAGTCCTGAGGGCTAATCATCGCGCGATATACCCCGCTCCAGAATGCTTTCAGGAAGACGTCACTGACGCCGCCGTCTTCTATGGTTGTAACATCAAACTTGGCACGCCAGGCAGTCTCAGCAGCCGCAACGAGAGTGTCGAAGTTTGCGTTAGGGATCTCTCGCTGTGCATTTGCGCAGGCCTGTTCTTCACTGACCAAACTTATTCCCACTCTAGCAAGAATCTGATTCCCCCGAATAGGCTTCTCGAACTGTACCCATCCACCCGCGGGCCGTGGCTCTATCTTCTTCTTTTTGTTAACCGGTTTAATGGGCGGAATTCTCAGATTTTTTGCCTTAGTGGCTTGGTAGTTCGACCACACACCCGAGTCCTTTACCGCCGCGCCTTTAAAGTCGAGACAGAAGTATGATTTATAAGTTCCGATGCCAAATGATGGGGAGTATTTGCCGTTTCCTGTTATGCGTCCAGTCTTCCCGTCCACGGTGATATTGCCTTCACTCATCGTATTAGGCAAGTCCCTCAAATCTACTAGGATGTGTGGGTGTAAAGTCGTATTCGGCGTGGTTGGAATCTCTGGAAAAGTGAAACGATATAGCGCTGTATGGTTCGTGACTGTCATTTCCGTTCTGATGTTGTCCACCAGTGTTATATCGAAGTAGCCCGGTCTTGCATGCTCACTCCCTGGCACGCGCTCGGTCGCGCGTTCAGTATAGGGATATTTACAGGCCTTGAAATCGTCGTTTGGACATCCAGACTGGGCGAAGATTGGGAAGTTACCGAGAGAGGCTGAACCACCTGTGCCGCTGTCGTGCATATGGGAGAAGCCGTAGATCATGGTGTTACCGGAGTCGAAACCACCCTGGTTCTCCCCAAAGCTATCTGGTCCGGCTTTCGCCATGCCTAGCGCTTCGTCAAAATGCTGTAGTTGCTTGCTTCAATAAACTCACCAAACGGTAGCGTTGCGCCGGGGAACACATGGCCTGATATTGTTCAGTCTCTAAATTTTGATCTTCTCTTAGACTTCGCTACTGACCTCCATTTGATGTCCCAATAAGCGGGTTAATATACTCGTATCCCGAACTGCCTCGCGTTTGAGATTCGGTATGCTGCGCACCCACAAATGCTAGTAGACTTGACCATAACGCCGCCATAGCGAATTTTCTCAAGACGTCACCCATCGTCCAAGTTCCTGGATCTTGTAAGATCTCACACGTAAACAAGACAAGGCATGCAATCACCCCACAACGCGTCAAGGACACCTCCTCCACATGCTCTATTTATCCTTCCATTCCTCGGTCCTTGGCAATGGCACGATGTGACTGTGCTCAATGTCACCCGCCGTATATGTGCCTTCTTTGACGGTTGATAATATATAAATGTCCCAATCTGGAAGCTCCTGAACCTTGTTTGCGGATGCGCATGACTATTTAGTCCTGGTATATGCAAAGATGCGCAAAGTGGCTGCGGGGTACATCGTTTAGCGGCAGATCTTTAGAGTACATAACGAGGAGATAATATCTCCGGCTTGGGCGACAGGGGTAATTACAGAGGTCTGGTGTGTTCGGTGCAATGTTCCTTCGAGAAAGTAGTAGCATTGAATCAGCGATGGAGACGCATGTTCGCCCCTTCGAGGCGATTACTGGCGGTGTTAATAAACCAACACTTTAGCCACAAATTAATAATAGGTAATATATAGGCATTTACACTTATCACTAGTTAATATGTATACTCAAAATCTCTGTGCACCTTTGGGGATAGAAATCAAGCGTAGAAGTGGCGGGTAGTGATGGATGGTAGGTATAACAGCTAGTCTTTTTTTAGACATAGTCTCCTCTTGACCTAACTTTCGACGCTGTATTTCAGACTTCAGGAAGTATTGATGCTAAGCGTCATTCTGCATTCAGTGACATGTGCAGTCGTGCTCATCTGAATTTCCTCGATCGTATAAACTACATCAGTCGCTTATTTGCAAGTCGGTCGTAAACAGCCGCACTGCCCAAAGCAACCGAACCGCAGCATCCAAACCCGCGCTAAATAGCTTGTTTCAAGGCATAATCACAGAGATCATATAACTTTCATTATTCCTCCAGAACTAAAATAGCAGCTTTGAGTTATCATAAGTCTCATGAGCAATCCACTTTGGCCGCCCTGGAAATAATCAAGTACGTACTGAACATCCAGATTAAAGAGACGACAAAATACAGAGAGCTAAACACCGTTCAGAATACCATATCAAAACTAATGTCCATTGATGACCTCACCAATCCAACCATAGTCCCCACCGCCAGTGGTCTCTCACTGTCTACCGCCGACCTTAGGGATCAGCTGGTCCAAGGCGATGACGAAAGAACGGAGATAGATCCACTGGATACCCAAAGTCAACGCCCAATCACCCCAGCTAAAACCCCATATGAGTCTCAAAAGCTCAATCCGCGAACACTTTCCGGGGCGAAAACTTTATCGGGTCTATCTTTTTGGCCCCCCCAAAATCTCATATGTTTCTCCACCACGTGAGTTTATCTTTAGTTCATCATGCAGCCTCGCATGTAATTGCAGAAGCACACGTGTATGAATTACGAATAGAATGCCTCGTGTTGCGAACAATCAGCACAGCGGGCGTATTGACAATCTTACGTCCTTACCAATGAGTAAGCACACAAGGCTGAAAAGTTGCACCAACAGCAGTGAAAGGATCAACACATGGATGGTGAGAGATTGGTGAATTACGTATATGTGCTGGCTCCAGTCTTTCGCGTTGTGTTTGCTGGAGGAGGAGGTGGAGGGTTGGGTGATAGGGCGCCGCGGTTCGACCGATGAAGAGGGGAATGCTGCCTCCTTGCTTCGGCACGATAAGCATTCGCCTTCGTCCATGGGTGTTAATGCACAGAGCCTCAGAGAACCAGCGCCCGGCTTTTCATATGAATTTTGCCTCGAGCACTTGCATCGTGCTGGGCTTTTCGTCTGTTCACCCGCGCCTTGGGTTGAACTGAAGTCCTATTTTCGTCGGTTTTACACAACTATTATTATCCTCAATCTTATTGTGCTTTCTCCTGTTTCGGACGCCTCTATCGGATTGTAGAGGAAGAAAAAAGCACCAGATAGACAATAGCCTCAGCTTCATCACATCTCAGGACACATCAGTACCCATCAGTACCGATCAAACATGCCAGCAACGCGCCCCCGTCCATCTGACCAGCCACAACCCAAAATGACAAAAGAAAACGTCCGAACCGCCATCATCGTCAGCGTCATAATCGGTACCCTCGCTGTCATTGTACTGACCCTCTTCATCTGGAGCAGACGCATAAGACGGAGTGCCAAAGCGGGGACGAGCACCAGTTCGCACATCGAAGGCCAGGATGTAACATATCGTCCCTTGCAGCGACACGACAAGGAGTTGGAGGTTGGTGTGATACAAGAGCCGCTGCCGGTGTATCATAGGGAGCCTATGGAGGATGAGAGACGGCTGGCTATTGCTGCACGGAGTAGCGGTGAGAGGGGAAACGATCGCGAATCGCCACGTTCGGTAGAACCTCCGCTAGCCTCATGCAATCCGGGGTAATCAGAAAGAGATCAAGATGAAGTAATTTGGCTTGCTACACAGGTTTTGAGTCGTGTAATCTGGATGTTTTTGCGATCGAAGGTTGAAAGGTTTTCGTGTTTTGCAGTTTTGATGAGTACATACTCGACTGATGCGTGCTACCAATGCATTCCGAGAGTAAGGTTGAGTTAAGAGCACTGGTTGAACATGTGGTAATATTGGTATGTTGCATCCAGGCAAAAACAAACGGGCTCGTCAATGTGGGTTACCATCTTCTGCTTTTCCTGTGAGCGTATGCTTTGTGGGTATTTGACGAAGCTCGCACCTACATTTTGTACCTCAATCATGATATTCCATCCAAACATAGCGCTATATCGCTAGGGCCATGGGCTTTTTCACCCTTTCATCATCTTCATGTTCGATATCCAATATGGTAGGGTTGTCCTGCTCCTCCCAGTCACCACCGCCTAGCTTGTGCGGTAGTACTTCCCTTCATGTCCATCGTCGCCATTGGTGCCATTCGCACCTTCACCATCTTCCCTGTGCCGTACGGTGCCGGCCCCGGGTCCTAGATCTTCCCCTCCGATCACTGTGCCTCTAAAATTCCCATCCTCATCTACATATTCGTCCATGTTTTCTGCTGTAATCCAGCCCGTGGCACCGGGTGCTGTCTCATCCAGGACGTCTTCACCATCTTCGTCGCTCGCATTTGGATCCGGATGTAGGTCGGCGCAGATATTCATCGCGGCGAAGATCGCTTCGATGCATGCGGTGTCTGGGTTTGAGGAGTATGATGGCGGGAGAACAGTGAGTTCAAGCACCTGAATATCCTCGTCGTCGTTCACGGTCTCCACATCGTTGAGTGAGAGGTTCATGTAGAGCGCTTCGATAGTAGACTTGTACTTCATCGTGGCGTGCAAGGCGATGGAGGGGTAGGGTATCGCGACGCCGGTCAACGAAGGTGTGCTTTGGAAGAGGATGAGATTTCTAGTGCTTGTCAATAGGTTTCAATATCAAGCCATTGGGTGCATCTTACTCTGAGCTCACGAATAGGTCGACATTCCTGACCAGCGCATCTTCACCGTCGCGCTCGGAGCTGAACCTTGCAAATGCTGCATCTTGCTCGAGCTGTGAAGCTGGCGCAGACAAAGTCAGTCCTTCATATTGTGCATACAGCACCGGTTTCGCGCCGAAGAAGGTGGACGGAGTTTGTTCCTGGTGCTCTTGAAGTGGGGTGAAGTCAGCGGACTTTGGCGCAGTGTCGAGGTGTCTGAGCGCCATTTGGTGGGACAATGCTTTTGATAGTATGCGGCAATGTATGCGACACGGGGAAAAAGACTTTGGAGCGGTGATTATGCGTGGCCGATCTTGGTGGAAAGGAAACCATAAGCTCGAGGCAGCTATTTGGGGGTGTCCAAAAAGTTTCCCGAAGCTCTGCCGAACGTCATCGCTCCTTCCCCACCGAGGGCTTGGCGTGTACTTGCGACAATTACGTTCTCGTTGTATACTGAGGTTTGCGGCAGCTATGCATAGATATAGTTTGTGACTGGACCCACTCTATATGACTATTAGTACCGGAGCGTTTCATACCTTGCTTCCACTGATTTTTTTTCCTCATTTTCTCGATGCCTTCACGGCCTTCTACTAGCAATTCGCAATCACCATAACTGATCCTGAGATGCTTCAACTATCTTCCAGATCAAAACAGTAGTCTTTGTAAGTCTCATTAGCCTATGCTTATATAGATCACATTGCTGACACGCTTCAAAGCATCGCCATGCCCGCCTTCCCTACGACCCCGATCGCCAAACTCACCGGCCATAAAGGCATCGTCAACGCCGTCGCATACTCCTCCGGCTCCCAGTCATACATCCTCACTGGCGCCTCCGACCGCACAATACGGCTGTACAACCCGCAAAAGGCTCCTCCGTCGTCCGTCGCGCCTACTACCTCGAATGCCTACCCACCGGGACTAGTGAACAAATATACCGCCCACGGCTACGAAGTCTTGTCAATAGACGTGAACGAAGCCAACGATCGCTTTGTATCTACCGGTGGTGATAAGACCGTCTTCTTTTGGGACGTACAAACCGCGCAGACAGTGCGGCGGTGGACGGGACATGCAGGGCGTGTGAACCGCGGTGTATTCGGAGGGGACGGGGATAGCATCATTGCCACCGGCTCCTTCGACGGTACGGTCAAGATATGGGATGTCAAGTCCAACGCCTACAAGCCGATTATGACGCTTGACGACGCCAAGGATAGCATTACGGATATCGCGGTACACGACGCGGATATCCTAGCGTCTAGTGTGGATGGACGGGTGAGGAGCTACGATCTGAGAATGGGCATGTGCCAGGTCGATGTCATCGGACATCCTTGCACGAGCCTGGCTGTCTCGAAGAAGGGCACGGAGGTTCTAGTCGGCGCGTTGGATTCAACCGTCAGGCTCATGGACCGGACAAATGGACAGCTTTTGAAGGCGTACCGTGACGATGCTTTCGTTAACAAGGAGTTTAGGGTTAGGAGCACGCTTGGCCTGAACGATAGCGTCGTGGTCAGCGGGAGTGATGACGGCATGATCTTTGCGTGGGACCTACTGGAGGGCGAGTGCCTGCATAAGTTCACACATATGGAAATGAGGGAAGTGAAGGGAAAATCAGCCGGACAGCCGGTAGGCAAGAAGGACGTCTTGTCTGCTGTGGCATTTTGTAAGGCGCGGAGGGAGTGGTGCAGTGCCGGTGGAGACGGAAATGTGGTGGTTTGGGGCATGGGAAGTTGACCAAAATGATGTGAATATTGTCTTTAATTGTTATGATACCCCAAAAGTTACTTTAAGATATCGAGTCAGAACTTTTTATTCCCATAACGCCTATCTAATGCATGGTATCTCATGGCCTTTTCCTCCCCGTGCCCGTTGATATATTCATTGCCCTCGTCAAAACGCCAGAAGATCATGTCTCATAGATCATTCAAACCCTCTTTTTCGAGTTTACATTCCTGCCCGCACCAACCTTTGGCCGTCCACCTGCTCTGCCCCTATCCCCTGTCAGAATACCAGGCAAGTAGTCCTGGTCCATCAAATCTCTAGTCTTGGTACGCTTATCCTGGTCGACCTGCTTCTGGTACTCCTTCTGGTCCTCGGCTAGGATGAGGTCACGCCCCCAACCGCCTTTGCCTCCGCCTAGACCACTCCACTTAGTGTTGGCAGTACCAGCAATTGGCTTGGGAACGCTGTATTTATCCCCCCTCTTGTTCCATTGGTAATTCTTACTCAGGTGTACCTTAAACTCACCCTTGGCATTTGTAGAGCAGGATACACGTTGAAGGGTAGATTGACCGCAGCGAGGGCAAAACTGCTTATCCATTTGCTTGACGATGTTGAAGCATGCGTGACAGCGTAGCACCTTTGTTGCGAGATGCTTGATGCGCTGCATGTTCGTGGATAGTAGCGTCAAGTTCATTTGAAGCAGCACGTTTTGCATAGCGAAATCAATGGTCATGGTTGCAACGTCTAGTTGTTGTGCGGCCGCTGTGCGCGTGGTGGATTCGATACCAGAATCTTTGGCTTGGTGAGAGGGGAGATTGGAGGGCGTGATCCAGTCACCGTCACTGTCGGAGTCGGAGTCGGAAGAGTCGGTAGCGGGAGGTGTAGGCTGTTGGGATGAATACGGAGGAGAGGAGATAGTGAGGTTCGATAGACCATGCAAGTTGTCTTCTGTACTTGCAAGAGAATCGGAGGCCTCTTTGACGGGGTTTGGCGAGGTTTCTGAGGCCTCTTGTGCGGCTACTGATATGGGCTCTGAAGCTTCATCAGCAGCTGCTAATTCGACACACCTCTGCTCGGAAGGCGTTATTTGTTGCTCCTCTGCTATGTTCTCTTGTGTGAGGGGTTCCTCTTTCTGATCTTCGGTGTGTACATCTGCAATCACGTCTCTGCTTACTGCAGGCGACTCTTGCTCGAGAATCTGCGTTGGTGTAACTGCAACCCCGCCTTGCCCCTCAGTCTGCTCCTCTTGCTGGGTATCACTCCCTGCAGCCGCTAGTTTCTCGGTGAATTTAAATTGAGTTGGCTTCGCCGTTCTGGCTTTAGTGACTCGCTTGCCGCGAGGTTGCGACCAGCCCTCGTCGGTCTCTGATGGCTCAACAGCCTCTGGCTCGGGCGCTCCCTCTTTGACCTCCACCTCTTTTTGGTCTTGGTCTGGCCTTCTTCTAACCGGCTGTTTCGGCGCCTCTCTCAACCCGTAATTTCCTCCGTTCCTCTCACAGTGAATCTCATACGCCAAAGCCAAAATCCCCAGATCCTGTCTACTTAGCACTGCATAATCGCCGGTCTTCTTGCTGAATGCAATCACCGCATCGTAGCTCGCTGGAGCCGGGCTCCTGATCTTCAGAAAAGGTACCAACGTAGTCTGTACACGTGATCTAGTGGCTTCATCGCGGATCTCGGAAAGGATGGCGGGGGTGGTGTAAAGTTCCTCAGCGGAGTTGATGATGGTGGAGATGGCGACAGCGTTTTTGATAAGAGGGCCAGTGTCGAGGATGAGCGAGTGTATTGGTTTCTGCTGATGGGGAGTTTGATCGGCCATTTTGGGGTGTGTCGAACTGCGCTCGAAAATCTCGGCACCTTCGGGAGTTGGTCAAGTTGCTGCTTCTCTGTCGGTCGCTAGGTCACTGTGAAGACCTTAAAGGCTGGGTAATCCGGGATCAGAGTATTATAATATAATAGAGATGTTAGTGGATCGCGATGCACAACTTTTCACGAGTGTGGCGGTGGGGTGTCTCGCGGTGCGCACCAACTTTAGTAGCGCAAATTTTTGGCGTCAACTTTGCGAATTCTGATTGGTCAAATTTGCAACCTGCAAATCGCCTTCCTTTCATCTAAACCCAACACCTATAAACTTGAATTCTCGAGTGTCGTTGATTAGGCTGAGTAAGTATTTTCATATTGGGATCAGACAAATTTGTGGGTAGCTTTCTAAGATCGAAAGGGTCGGCGCTCTGAATGAGACGAGCCGAGTTTCAGTTGACAGTCGAGTGTAAGAGGATTATCAAAGCGCCTACGCCCTAGCTGAGCTATCGCTGGTTCTGTGAAAGTACTTTGAGTGCGGAGATGCTTGTGATTACATTGATTCACAGTCGGGTGTAAACATGGAGATTGAGAAACATACTACGACATGGCAGTATATAGATCTGCCTTGTCTCGGGGAACACTGTGGGTTAACGGGGGGTGGGAGATGTGAACGAAAAGTACCCGCATTGTTTGTCACCATAATACGCCGCCCCAGGCGGCTACACATCTCCTTGGACACTCATAAACGTATCCACTGGGGTTTGTGACGTGGCTCGTTCATTTCTCCCTGCGCAAGCACGTTTTGAGTGCATATATGTTGTCGACCTTATCCTGCAAGAATTTCCTAAGAGTAAGAAGTAGCCCCTGCAGTGGGGCGGCGGTACAAGTCCACATGCTTTCGCAGTCGTGAGTAATGTTCAAAAATATGTATATTTATTTTACTCCTCTGAAGGTTATAGCTGGACCTCGCTCTCCCTACCAACATCTGGGACCAAAAAGCACAAGGCATGATCCGTGAAGCAGCGACCGGTGTCTTCTTCTTATTCAACGACATAATCTCGTTGAAGAAAGAAGTGGACGAAAGTGATGTAGTTTCTGCTATTCCTGTTTGGTGTGGAACAAGGGGACTATAGTTCAGATGGTTGTGATAGGATTGTGGAGAAGCCTGGGAAGTCTGAGCAGAAGTTGCTGTATTCGGAGCGGGGGTTAAGGGATGTTGCTGAGGCGCAGCAGACCAGACAGTATCTTGAGGTGCTAGTTGGCGCTTGTAGAGATATTGTTGTTGGGCATATGGCGTATAGCTTAGGTATATGACTGGTGCCAAGTACGCTGGACAGGACGTCAGTTTCAGGGCCATGTTGTAGCTCTGTCCAGTCGTTTGCTGCTCCCATAGGCTTAGGCGCGAAGAATTATTCTGTGTGTCGTCGTGCGAACCATTTTCAGGCAAATGATGGGGCGGAGGTCGCGAGTTTTGATTGGCCACTCTCTGCTTGACTGTAAACGTAGTTACGAGGAAAGGACCATTAGGCGGTCTTTCCGCCTAGCTCCCGAAGTCGACTCTTAACCTCATTTGACCCTTGCCGTTGACATCTCGCACCTTTTCAACCCCCTCAAGAGTCTCTGCGTCCGTCCTGAAGGTCGTTCCAAGGTGCCTCGCCGGCCCTTGAGCTCTCCCCACTACCCGCCGTACTTGGCTGCCCAAGTGCCCGGCAGATACTAACGCTCCTTTAGGCCTCTCCAACTCCCTGACGGCGTGAAAAGGCGGCTCCACCAGTGGATCAATTCGCCCGTCGCACGAGCTCATTCGCCATCAGACCCTCGAACAAACATGGGTTCCTGGGTCCTCGCTGAGACGGGCGGTAGCAGCAGCCTCCACAAACGGATGGTAGAAGCAAAAGATGACCCAACCGCAACAAAACCAATGGATTTGTCCGCGGAACAAGCTTGACTGCCGGGGGAAGGCCAAATGCAGGTCCTGGGCCGGTATGGGTTCGTTGGATGCCCGCAATACGAATCCATGAGGCGCCGTGGATGTGATCGATGACGCTTTCAGGGGGTTTATGAACCATCTGCTCGGGTCTATGATTCTCCATCACACTGCGCTTTCCAGATCATACCCTTTGATCAAGCTCATCTTCAGTATACTCACAGAAGAGATAAACCTTCCACCACTAGTGCGTTCTGCGGTTCCAGGGAGCCAAGGAAACCAAATCCCACGCATCTACACGCCGCCATCCCATCCAGCTCAGCGCCACTTTTACGAAACAGGGTCGGCCCTTCCTTTTAGTTCCCGTGGCTGGTGTTTGGTCTTGGCCGTACCACGTTAGCCAATGATAGCAAACCGAGTGGGATCTGTGAGCGTGAAGCACACGCATCAGGACTATATTGCACCTTCCCTATCCCATTTGAGACCATGCCATCAATGGTATCCTATCAGAGCACACTTCTCTGGCTGTCAGTGCTTGGCATGTTCCATACTCTTACACGGACAGACGCCAGATATGTCACGCCGGATTGGCGTAACTGGTTCACGTGGCTGACGAGAGATTCCGATCGGGACAGCTCGCTATACACGGCCTATACTTTGCTTGCCGCCCAGTAGCTTGGGCCATGATGTAGAATTCTCGGTCGCAACGGATGGTAAAAGGCTTATCAGGTGCGCTATGATCATCAGTCCTCCAATCGACAGGTACCTGATATAATGACTATACGCAACGATCCGTGGAGCGGCATGTCTCGGTGCGGGGTTGCGGTGCAAGTCTGCCTTATCTGACCACCTCGCAACTCTGTAGGAGCTTTCAGGGACACGGGAGTGGAGGAAAATGTCGAAGTACAGGGTATGCCTTTGCGTGTGTGGTCGAGGGTGGCGCGTCGTTCGATTCGATCATTGAACCTGAATGGTGTGCGCATGACCCTGAGTCGTTTTGAGCCGTTTCCTAGTGCCGTTACCAACTCGACCGGTGAGCATTTGCTCAGTCTCGCTGCTTGTCCACAGTGCTGTCGATGGTGGATGTCGGGTAGCAAGGGTCGACGTCCGGTGAGCGGTGATTTACGATTCTGCAGCATTGCCGCCAGATGGGGGCAAAACAATAGGAACCCCTCCAACCGAGCCCTTTTATTGGCGCCATCTGCTTGGGTAGACTCGCCAATGTGAGTACAAGGACCCGACCGGAATAGCAGGAAGAGGAGAAGAAGGCAACTATAAGGCAACCTTGCACACGGCTTTTCAAGATTTTGCCCTGGCATTCTGTGCCACAAGTCAACTAGTCTTGTCAGCAGGTCATACGGGCGTCTACTTAACTCTCACAGGCCCTCAGCTTTGAATTGAAGAAATCGCACCTTGGTCCGGTGTCAGTATGAGCAAACCTACAAATCTTGTTCCTTGTAGCCGCCGCGCAGGCATACGCAATCGGACACTCTTGACGGTCGAGCGAAATGATAAGCGCCCAAATACTTGTCGGCATAATAGAAAACGCTAGCCGTCTGCTTTTAACCCCTCTTACGTCGAGCAGAGCCGCATCTCACGCCGTTGTTGCCTACGTCGAAGCACATGCGCGTCTTATTGCGACAATCGTACAACCTTGTAATGTCCAGCATCAGCGCCGATCAATGCAAAAATATTACTCCACCAGTCTGTCGGTCCCTCTGGACAAATCGAAGCCAGCTTTTATTGTCTCTACACTACAATGCATCGCCGGGCCTACGGAAAGCAACACTGCAAATGGCCAAAGCCCCCTCCTATGGTACGGTACCCGTGGAAAAGGAAGCAATCTCTTAGGAAGAGAACCAGCTGCCCGTCGAGAAAGCCTCTAGCCAGTTTCCCCACGGAACAGTCATTCCGCTGTCTCACAAGATATGCCGTGGCGGACAGCAGCGAGGAAAAGGCGCTTCGCTAGAACAAGGCGCCCACCTGATCCTCCTTGGGCAGTCGCCGTGCCGCTCGGTTGGTTGGTCTCGGCCGGCTGCTGTCGCATGCGAGCCATTGCACTACTCCGAGCACAACCCTTGGCCGGCTCTTACTCAATCGCCGCTAATACAAACGATAGCTGCGGAGTCCTCATCTCACTGTTACCACGTTTTGGGTCAAACCTCGTGTATCACGCCTCGTTCAGTCTCGAGGGATACAGACTCCACAAGTTCGCACCCTACACCTACGATTCACATAAATCTGTCTTCCAGGACGATGGCATGGCTATACATCAATAAGGATAGATGGCCCGAGGATATCGATAGCATGATAGGCGGGGTAAAGGAACTTGCCCGACATCCTATCGCCTACGTGTCTGCAGGCCACGCAGGATCCTGCCGCTGAACCCATCCACCAGCCACCTCCAGCTTATCAGAGGCTTGCTCTCGATGCCGAACCCGCACGTCACTTGCCAGCTAAGGCAGTCGTCTGACCTTCATACCGGGATGCTTTTTCTCACGAGCAGTGTCAAGCAGAGCCGCATCGCGGGCCGGAAGGATAAAGGACTGGTGCGAGTGAGGGGGCCGCGAGGAGTTTGGAGCAGGGCAAGCGCGTCCAAAGCGCAACTACGCATATCACGCTTCTAGCCAGAGATTTATTGCAAAAATACGTGACGCTGATAAGCGATGTCGGTCGGTTTTTTCCCCGTTCACCGTAGAGAGCGCATAACTGACACACTATCTGCTCAGCCACCCTTCATTATCCAGATCAACGAGATAGTCCGAAACACAAGAGTAGATTGCCGTTATGACAATCATGGAAGATGGAAACCCTCAATCAACGGAGCAGCCCACGTACTGGTGCCTGGTGGTGTCACGGGGAGATTATGGTATTGCGATCGCTCAAGGATCTATGAGATAGCCGAACGCCCCACAGGCTCCAAGGAATATAGTACATTCTCCGTTTACTATGTTGGCGGCCATGGCTTCTGGGTTCTAGACGGAGATGCAACGGATCCACCAGATGACGACGACTGGCATCCTCTGAAGTTTGACCACTCGCCCACAGACTACTCCTCATTCCTCACAAACGCTGGGGCAAATGATACGCTACGTTGCCAGCGAGCAGATCAAACCTGGCCACAAATGTTGCTACCAGATATTTACCGAACTGCAGCGTCTACCACAAGTCCAGGCTATGGCGGATTAACGGGGGAGCTGCCGATTTTTATAGCCCTGATGGCTCATACGACCTCTCGACAATACTTGCCATCTGTTATTCCACATATGTTTAACAACCAGGCCTGGCTCGAACACGCCCATCAGTATCAGCGTGCGTTATCTCGAGGTACCGCATATATTCATGACACTGACATTTGCAGGCACGGAGCAACGTGGTGTCGTTGTCACTGTGTATACATGCCCTGTATCATGGGCTGGCGGATCAACATTCGATGATCTCGCGGGCTATGAACGTGGGGACCTGGGGAAGTATTTTAACTAAGCATACGTCTCGCCAGTTGCACCACCCTCAGCCCGGCCATGCTTCCGCCGTTCTTTAAGCGCTAAATACGTTCCACCCCCAATTTTTGCACTTTTTTGTCTTTCATTACGTCATACACACATACTCTTTTACCGAGAAGTCATGATAGAGTACTGCTCTATGAGGCAACGTCACTCTTTATCTTTCATTTACTTGCGGTGCATCCGCGTCGAGTTTCAAGGCATTTCTCTGACCCATATTACCGCGGATTGGAGGCATCTACTTTGTTCACCTACGTTATTACCATCCGAGACAGTTATCTATACGTCATTTTCTTAGATAAAATTGATATCAGCCTGTATTAGCAATTTTTGAACATCGAAGAATGGTTGCATGTTATGAAGCTATGCCTAGCACTCATAAGCTGCTCTAGTGCGACTCTCTCGACCACAACCTCTTATTCTTCAACTCTGTGGTCATCTTCACCTAGAGAGACATCCGACAGGGCTCTAGAACTTATCTGCAGCAAAAGCGGCCTGAGATACCTCATCAACTGTTTGAGATGACTCAGTCTTTGGTCAAGCAACAACCATGAACAAAACACACGCAACAGCGGGTATTCGAACTACTAATTTACTAATACAATGTTCAACTATAGTTAAGCATGTCCCAACGAGAACCAGCGTTTTTGTGCAAACTTCTGTTACGCATTTTTGTGTGATCACTGGTAGAGGGGTTTACCGGCTTTTGAGTAGCTTACTTTTTATGTAATACCTATTCGTGATATATCAAAACTATATAATAGTTAAGTATGAAGGACTCCAATCTCTTGCGTACATTCTTGCTCAAGCGGATCTAGCTATACATGTCTAGCTCTATCGGGTACGGAAACTTCAACATCCTACGAAATATCTCATCATTTGTTTGTACATTGATCTCAAAAGGCCACGCCCTCTGCGAAAGAAGATCTTCTGGTTTCCAAGTTAGATTGATGGTGAAACTCGGTACATCCACGTTTCCAAACAGATCAAAGAGCCTTTTATGCCTCTGCTCGACAGCCTCGCTTTCCATTCTTTCATCCCAAGGACGTCGTGCCCAGACAAGCTCTTTAGGGTTGTTAAATTCGCCGTGGTAGAACCAGCCTTGCAGCTCACGCAAGGAGGGCATTTTGTCGAGGTTGTAGAACGCGTGTTCCCACTCCTTCAACCCGTCTTCGTGGTGGAAAGGACCGTTGTTCGGCCAGTCAATTTTCCCGAATGCAATGATCAAGCCGTTTACACTCGCGAGGCCCTTGGGTGATGCAGTTACTTGGAAGCAGTAGATATCCGTTGGATTTGCGAATACTAGTGTTGTTGACGAGTAGAGCAGTTGCAGCGCTTCAGCGTACCTAGCAGCGAATACTGGTATGAGCTTATGAGGTCCTCTAGATGTAGCGCTAGGGGAGCTTACAGTTGACGGCACGATAACAGCAAAGCTAATGGCTTCTCATGCTTTTTCGTACCCTCGTGCATCTCTGTATCAGGTGTGCTTAATCGATAAGGAAAGCAGTCAGCGTCAAGAGCCTCCACTCCATATGCAGTAATCGATGACCCATAGTAGGATGGTCGCCAGCGCTCTATCCTCGTATAGGGCGCCTGAAGGACGTATGTCCAGATCAAGAGCCTACAGTTCAAAGGTAGCTTCTCTAGTAATATACTTTGGATCTGACGGTATGGTTCTGCAGAAGGCAACGCGGCACGGGAAAGTTGGTTTGTGACGGGGCGGGGCTGTTCAACAGCAGCTTGAGCTTTGGCTGCGAGGAATTCTGGGATATCGGCGACACCGTAGGAGCATGCCATTTGGAGCAGAGACAGGGCAAGAGCCCAGTGCGCAAGCTTTTGGGTTGGAGTTGTGGTGAGGCGAGCGAAAATGCGGGTGCTATCTGGTAGCGCAATGTACTCTGGCTTCGATTAAGAGAGGTTTATTCAGCGCTCAAAGTGGTCAGATGGACTATGGGAATTGAAAAGGTGATTGCTGCTCTGAGGCTCATTGGAGTCGGGCACTGGGTTTTATATATATGTACGCCCCGCTAAGGTGCACCGCCGCACATGAGGCTTTCCGTAAATGATTACGCCCAGTTGTTCCAACCAGGCCACCAGCTGAGGTCATGCACCGCACTGGCCACCACTAAAATAAATGGCGCGTGCTTCGCAGGCAGCCTCTCCCACAATAGCGGCGCTAACATTGCTACCTGGGTAGCAAGTCTAGACTTGCCTCGGACCTGTCAGAGAGTTAGTGAGCGTGCTCTTGAACTCAATACAATTATTGATTGATTTGCTTACTGACAAGTCTGCGCATAATACAGTCAAAGGACTACAGCATTAGTGCAATTAGCTTTTGTATTACCTATGCCGAGGTAACACAGTATATTCAAACTCGATCTTAGCACTTTGACAGTGAATGGTTAAAATTTGGCATAGACTATAGTAACCATGCCTTCGATCATGTAGTTCCGTTCATATTTTATTCGCGACCCTCTATAGACTAAAGCAAAACCCAAGAACATATAGTAAACTGCAGTGAGACCCGCCATTCCAATAAACCCGACGCAACGCTTCAATTATAGAACCAATTCCTGACGGTTGGCTCTATTGTCCAGTTCTGCACTTAGGCTTTATTATACCTCCTTGCAAGCCTTCCAATATTTCTAAGGCCTCTCTTGGTCAGATTTGGGTATAAGAACAACTTCCCAATCTCCATATTCTTGCTGAAGTCGGCCTTCTCCTCCTTCGACGCACTTTCAAGGGGAGTTCGTTGGAAGGTATATCCACGATCAGCTAGGATAGCTAATTGTCCAAGATAGGCGCGCACGTCAGCATTTTTCATCAGCTCACCAGCGTCGAGTGAACGGATATTCGGATTAGCCTTAGGGTTACTGATAAAGTACCCATTGTCAATCGTGTCGTATCCGTGAAAGTGCGAGAGCTAGGAATGGTCAGTATCAGGCTCTACTTATCTCTGCGATTTTGATTGGGAAAGCTATTCATACTCACTTCGTGAAGAATTGTTTTGCTTGGGTGAAGTGCGAGGACTTCGATGCCAGCAGGAGGCTTAGTAAGGTCGAGATCCTTTTGAAGTTGGCTCAACACCCTCCTTGGCTTTTTGTTCTCAGTGAACAGCCCCAATTCGCATATCTTCCCAATGTTAGCTTTATGGATTGGGAAGCTTATGCATTCAAAGATGAACTTACTGTAACTGTAGCTCGCACATC
This sequence comes from Cucurbitaria berberidis CBS 394.84, assembly GCF_010015615.1. NCBI lineage: Eukaryota > Fungi > Ascomycota > Dothideomycetes > Pleosporales > Cucurbitariaceae > Cucurbitaria > Cucurbitaria berberidis. Next base: position 2,927,312 of record NW_024468936.1, on the reverse strand, counting down.
TGCCTGCTTCTGAGATGGTTCGCCGTTCATGTAGGTCTTGTAGGTCTGCGCATATGTGTATAGTTCCCCCCATCTTTTATCATGACATCCAGGTTGGCTCCATTCAAATCTCCCTGAATATTGCATCCAGTTCTCTGGATCCTCCCAACCTCCAGTGTTTTGCCCCGTTTTCGGGTCAACACGTGGTTTCCATCGCTTTTCGTCATCGCAATAGATACGGATGTTTGCAGTATTCCGGTCTTTCACCTCTGTCATCTTCCCTACGTCAGACATAAAGCCTGATCAGTCACGAATAAATTAGCGAACAATAGCAAAGCCATTCAGGGGTATGCCTCTCACCCTCAATTTTATCGAGTTCAGCCTTGTCAGACTTCTTTCTCTTCATAAGAAACTCGTAGACGTGTTGATAATCTGCATCACTGCTGGACTTCAGCCGCTCGGAAGCCTTCTCCCCCATAAGCTTCGTTTCTTTTAGAGCTTCAGTCAGGGAACGATCGCCAGTACAGCTCTTGTCGTCAACCCAGTAGGTAAAAGCCATGGTCTGACTAGCGAAGGCTATGGACAGCGCCAAAGAAAGGATGATAGAACGCATCGTTGTGTATACGTGAAGGCGTGTAGGATAGAGCTGAAATATAAAAGGTGGATGAAAATGAAAATGTAGTAAACACTGCGGCGATACAGTCTTAAATAGAAGAATACTGGCTCTGTGAACAGTACTGTCACCACCTGTTCATCTTGTCTACCGTTTCAAACACTATGCTACGCCCAGATGTTGGGAAATACACAGCTGACTTGGACTCCATCCTAGAATGGCCTCAAATTGTGGCTTGTCGCTCTACGGAGGCCAAAATTAGATTTTCAGATGTTGTTGACTATGGAAACTGCCTTGGGTTGTCTTTCAATGGGGCGTAAACAGCCTTAGTTGCTTACGCCCTGTTCAAGTGACGGCGATTCTTCGAAATAGCTCCTTGACTTTTGCATCTCGATTATGTGATGTGATCCTTCCTTGCTAAAAAAACCAGTAAACGGCGATTGAAGACAAGGGCGACGGTGGGCCGTACAATGCCACCACCCCTAAGCTACTTCACGGCGTCCAAAGTTTCCTTGTCTAAGTTCGTGTTGGTATAATTTGGGCTTATCCCATAGCATTAGCCTTTCCGAAAGTTATTGAACTTAAATATTACAGCCGAATTTCGAGGCCGAGGTGGACTTATTAACAGTCGAAACACTAGAAAGGTTGATTTTTGACCCTGGCACGCAGGGGAGTTCCAACGGTACCTCGGCGCTTACGCTACGACATGCGTGCCTAATTCGGAGATAGACAAGGGTGGATGTTGCATTAGACCAATCGCAGCGGACGATGATGGCCTGTAACATCCTCCGCACTCTACCTTATATCTTATGTAATCCCCATCGCGACATAAGCTATCCCCTTGTTTCTTCCTCTAGCGTGGCGCGTGCGATATACACTTTGATCCTACTCAGCCCACTCTATACTTACGCGGGGCGTAATAGTATGCATGGGTAGCAGCGAACATCAAGTTCCTCCGGCGGCCATCACGCACACTTATATAATTTCAATCGTTTCCATCATGTTTTCAGCACCATCTCGCCTTCAATTTTCATTAGCATTCACTCTTCATTATGCATACAAAGGATCTTCCCCTTATTCTTGGCCTTTTAGCTCAACTTATATCTGCGCAAGAAGTGACTCCTGCACCACGCCCCGGGTCCTACTCCCTACTCCGCCGTGATGGCACGCCTACTGCATCCTGTCCAGAGCAGTTTGGAAACACTCCGATGAACTGTAACGATCCAGCTTGTGGTGGCAAGTCTGATACGGCTCAAGTTTGCAAGAACAACAGCGGTAACGGTAAGCCATGCCAGTGCCAAATCGGTACTGCAGGCGCACCAGCCCCTACCAATACCAAAGTCACAGCAACAAACTCTGCTGGATCCACAATCGTTGGTGTCTACGAACTAGTTACTATCGACAAATATAAGTCTCTTAGACAGCAACAGACTATCACTTTTACGCAGACTACAACCGGAACTGACGGAAAACAAACTGTTGCAGCGGCTGCAGCAGTTGTGGCGGCTGGCGGTGTTGCCTGGATTCTCGGTACTTCCTCTTCCCCTACTCTCGCATCGGCGGGGTCGTTATGCTGATTCTTTACAGGAACTGGTGCAGACGCTGCAGGCGCCGCACTTCTCCAAGCCCCAAAACCACCAGAGGCCAACAAGGACGACCCAAAGTGTCCCGCCCAGAAGCACAAATGCAAGGATTGCGGTGCCGTCCCGGGAGTTAACATTTGTGTCACACCCGACGGAGGGTGTGGTTGCGAACCTGAAGAGCAGTGCCCAACAGGAGAAGCAATGCCCAAATGTAGCGACAAGGACTGTACGGGCCAGAACAGCAAATGTACGTCCGGAAAGCATAATGGCTGCGCCTGCAAGAGCTGCCCAACAGGGGATCAACAACCTCAATGTGACGACAAACAAAAATGCAATGGTAAGGACGGGAAGTGTACCCTTGGCGACAACGACGGATGCCAATGTAAAGAGAATTCGTGCCCAGAAAAGCGGTACACACCATTCTGCGACTTCTGTGGCGACAAGGGCAGCGACGGCAAATGCAAAGGCATCGCCGATAAGAACAATCTCTGGAAAGGCTGTGAATGCTGGGACGAGCCACCAAATCCGGTCAAGTGGCCACAACAGGATCAGTCCATCCTGAACTTTGACCCGGATAGTCTACCAAAGATTTCTCCCAGCTCTTATTCGTACGGTGGTGACGATCCACTCAAGTGTCAGAATTTGCCATATGACGCCAAACGGGACGACCTTAAGAAGGGCATCGCTGAGTGGTGCAAAAGCGTGGACGGCAAAGAGGTCACCAAGTCAGGCGATACAGAGTTTGTCTACAAGCGCTTCGACTACGACTACTACAGCTACTGGCTGGCGGCGGGATACGATGGAGCATCAGGCGGGAACTGCGGCGACAAGGCGAAAGTGACTGAAATCAATTGTGTCAGCACCATGCTGGAGGAACTCGATGACTGCAACATCGGACAGGATAGATTCAAGGGCGCCGAGCTCACAGACGGATGTGTTCGATACCAGGTCACCTTCAGTCGATCCAAGAACGACCACGACCCACCATTCAAGCAGTTACCCCAGGAGTCACCCGACTGTGCCAAAGGCAATGACGATGTCAGCGAAGTTGCGTTTAACTTCTGGAAAGGCGTTTCCAAGAAGTTCTGCAACGAGGTAGGAGATGGCAAGAGTGGGAAGAAGGCAGACCTAAAAAACACCGACCTGCAAACGCGGTCACTCTTTGGGCGCACTCCTCCACCTTCGGACAAATCGTACCCAGACTGGAAGTTCCATTTTGAGTGGGAGCCAAAGGGTTCGGGCTTCTGTGCCAAAACCTGCGAACAGGCCATGGGCACATTCACCGACGCTTGTAAGAACTCTCTGATCCAGATAGCGAAGAAATGCTAACCATATATACTAGGTGGCCATTATGGTAATAAACAGAACAGCATGGTTAAGAAAGGCTCGATTGAAGTCGGATGCGGCAAGTACAGCTACAGCCTCGAAGGACCCCCGAAAGCACCAGCACCGGCACCATCATCGCAACCAGCAACACCCGTCTACGCAGACTGCAGGATATGGTATTCCGTCTTTTTCTGGCGCTTTGGGGTTACTTTCTTCACCGATGAAAATAAGATGCGCGATGAAATCAAGGGCTGCGGAGCTGTGACTGATTGGAAAATCGAGGAACAAGTGGGCGACCGTAAATACATAACATTTAACCTTCCGTTAGCTTTGAAGGATGGCTGCGTTGAGCGAGCTCTCAAGACTGCAAGTGGGAAAGACGCTACGTGTCTGCGTTGAGCGAGCTATAGAGCAGAAAGTCTTTTTTCGCAGGGAATATCGAGATAGGGCCGTGTAGCTATTAGGCTTCAAGGGAGAGTTGCTCCATAGGCACTGTTTTTCTTTTATCTGTTTATGGCGTTTAGCAATCTAGACCGAGTACGACCCTTGGGTCCTTCTTTGAAATCAGATATTGAAATTGAGCTACTGGCATGTCTGCACATTGTGGAACTGACCTGTTCTTTGTTCTCTTTCTTCCTTTGAAAGTCGCCGCCGGGTGTATTGTAGTAACTAGCTATTCTAAAATGCCAGTCGGTCTCTAGCGTTGAAACAACAGTCCATTCGGATGCAACAAGCACAAAGTTTTAAGCTTACTCGTTATAAACTTTTAATATTCCTAGACATCTTTCCCAATCATTGAGTATACCAGAACGCCGCCCGATGCATATTGCGAATCTCATGCTGTCACAAGTCGTTCGTGGTATACAGTAGTCGTACAATAAACACATCCACTCGCTTCAATTCCAACCTCTTTCTTGTGAGGCCCCCTCTCCGACTACCCCTCTTTACGCAATAGGTCTACTCTTCTCATCCTCAGGCATACGCATATACGCATCAATCGCAGCACTGAAAACCGCGAAGCCCGCACAACCCACTGCCACTGCTTGCGGGCCCGCCTGCCTTGCCAATATACCCCCTGTGATACACCCGCCCGCTACGCCATTGTACAAGTCGTTCTTCGCCCGTAACCCTTCGATGGCGCATTCAGTGCCGCTGAAGATAGCGCCGACTTTGGCGAAGTTGCGGCCGGAACTAAGCGAGCTGCGGTACATGTCGCGGAGGCCGTGCTTGAGTTGTTGTTTGAAGGGGAGGTCGGTGAGGGGAACCGCGGCATAGGGGTTTATCGCCGCGGAGGCGGAGGCGCCTGCTGATGTTGTGGATGCCGCGGTGGCGGTGGCGGTTGAGGACATGGAGGATGAGGTAACGGTGCTTGCGGCGATTGTGGGTATAGGTACTGCAGGAACTGGCTTAACGGCAGCAGCTACGGCTCCAGTGGTGGGTTTTGCTGTGGACGGTTTTGCTGTGGAGGCTGGAGTTGGGGTTGTCACAGGCAGCGGCTGTGACATTGGGGTATCGTAACGCATCTAGGAAACATCGTTAGCCTCCCACCATCTGTGTATATAAGAGAAGAAATAGACGTACCGAAGCCATGAACAATCCGAACATGGCACCCAGGCCTCCACCCATGACGCCCGCCATGACCGTCTTGCCAATACAAGACTCCATGCTCGTTTGCATCTATACAGCCTGTTAGCTAAAACTCCCCTCTTGACTCCCCATCTCAAGGATGTCCATCGCACCATCTGCGCCCGCATAGTCGGAGTCGACATACCATTTTCACCATCTGCTGTTCCTGCTCCGACATGCCTGCGTTGGGATTCATAGCGCCGGGCAGCATACCCGGGTTTCCTGGAAACGCCATGATAGGAACGGTACGAGGGGAAACGGAGGAAACGGAGAAGTGTGTAGAGTAGGCGAGGATGGGAGGGCGCGGGTGGTGGTTGCGATGTGGGAACTTTTGCGGAGTTCGCGCGGAGGACGGCAGATGCCGGGGTGGCTCTTGGCGTTGAATTCGAGACCTATTTTAGCTGGGCTGGGTTCCAAGGTTGAAGATGGATGGAAGGCATGACCTGTGGAACGAGGAAAATACTCAACAGGCACCTACACCAGAGGACGGTCTAGTAAGCTATCTTGATTTATAGTCTCACTGCAAATACGGAGAAGTTCGTGATGACATTCGATCTTACAGATAGACTCGAGCCAACGGCTAGCCATGGTGTCAGTCCAAGAAATAACACATCATGTGTGGTCTAACGAGGCTTTGAGGAGACATATCTATTGATTCTCAATACGTTTCTAACAACAATAGACATCATCCCAATGCTAGGTCTAAAAGCCCAGTGTACATGATTATGCGCCTGCTCCCAACACCATGCTCTGCTTGATATCACCATGACTGTACAACAAACCGCCAAACAAAGCTCATCCCCCTCTAAGATAGAATTAGACATTGCCGTATAAATGGCGTATCGTCATCAACGTATATATAATATGCTACGTGTAAAATCGTTCCTCATTAAGATTACGCAGGGGGCGAGCTCGAGCGACCAAGGTAGTCTCCATGAGCATGGCCCGAGATCCTCGACTCGGGCGGGGGCGTAAGTTGCTTCTCCCACTCTTTCATCAAGTGCGATGCTGTGCGCTTGAGATTGTTGGGCGAGAGCTTGACCAGGTCAGGCCATGGTATCGAGTTGCGCTTCAGATCGCGCGACGTGGCCTCGTCGGGGTGGCCCGCAGAGCTGGTGGTTGTGAGCGATGATGCCTTTGAGTCATGACGCTTGGAGTGGTACCTGGTACTCGTCCTTGAGCTGCCTGGACCTGAGGCGGGCGACGTTGGCTCCGACTCGTCTGAGCTATTGTGCGAGTCTGTCGTTTTTGCGACATAGGCATCAGCGTCATTTGGGGTATCCCAGTTATCCCAGTCTTCGTCTTCGTCCGTTGGTGTGCGAAGCTGCTTTTGCGGGGTTTGGACGTTCTTGATAGTGTGAGTCTTCTTGTTTATGGCAGTGGACTTAGGTTCACTCAAACCATTCTCCTTCCAAAAGTCATCGGCAATGGAACCTGTCCTCTGGGTCGACTTCTTGGAGCTAGCTGACCGATTCAGGGGTGGCCGACCGCCGGACGCTTTTCGGTCAGGTTTTGTGGAGGTAGCCCTAGCATTCACGGAGGTAGGAACACCATCAGCCCCATTGACGGCTTCGTCGCCGACGGTGGCTTGTCTTATGTCTTCAATAAATGTGAACAGCCCGTTCTTGAAGTCGGCCGCCATCTGCGTCCCAGCCCGGATGATGTTTTCTCGTTGCATGTTTGGAATACCTCCCAGGTCGTACTGGTCGCTGTCCACGGCATCAAGTACTCGTTTCGTGATGTCGGAGGACGTGGATGACCGTGGGGGGAGTGTGGGTTGCTTATCAGTCGAGTCTTCGTTTTCGAGATCTAGTGGCTGAGGGAAAGATGGCGCGTAGGGCTTGTCTGGCGATAGCAGAGAGAGGGTACGAAGGTGACGCGAGCCGCTGAAGACCTTCCTCTGAGACGTCTTTGTGTTGCTAAGCAAAGCTTTCCTGCGCTCCATCTCGCGCTGCATCCATAGATTGGACCCATCCTCGTCGGTTCGGTCTGCTGGGATGTTGGCTAGCGAAGTGTTGACAGGATGGAGTTGAGCGACCCTGCGCACGTCATTTCGGCGCTTGTTGGCTTCGTGAAGAGCGTAATGCTTCTTCAGCGTCTTGAGGTCTGCCTCGGCTTTGTTGAGTTCCTCTCTGAGCTCCAAAACATAACGTTCTTGAGCGGCAAGGACACCTAATATACTAGTCTCGGAGGGCGAGGAGGTGGCGTCCGGGGAAAGAAGGGGAGATGGAGCGCCAACCCAAGATTGTGGGCGGGACCGAGATTCGCTGCTCAAGGGCGAATTGCTGCCAGCAGCTGGTTGGATAGGAAATTGTAATGAGAGTCGTTTGCCCTGGCCGACAACGTCAACGTGCGAGGCCGTCTTGGAGCGCGAATGGGTTGGCATGGTAGGAGACGGGTGAGAAAGAGTGGTCGAGGTCGAGGTCGAGGCGTCCGAGTCGGATGGTTTTGAGGAGCTCGCCCCTTTGCCGTTCAGGGACTGTGTCTGTGCGCGGTCCATGGAATCAGCGCCTCCAAAGTAAGAGATTGAATTCGAGGTCATGTCATGTCCCTTTGTGAGGGTGCAGACAAAGGAAGAGAGACGGAGGCGTCGACGCAAGCGGTGAAGGATAAGCGAGGCAGTGGCTGGGGAGCTGCCGTAGATTTCCAAATAAAGGGTCAGCAGAGCCGCCGGGAGGCCAATTAAGCGCAGGAGAACAGAGCCTCTAACCCACGAAAACCACGTCCTGACTAGGGTGGGGCTGGCCGTGCAGGAAACCATGCCAGGCTCTTTGGAGGGGGCATTTCTCGAGGCCAGAGGGAGAGAGAGAGGACAAGATTGCGAAGAGTCGACTGCCAAAGCCGTAGTCTTTGTGTTACCGTTCCCGTTGCTCACGCGGGTGTTGTCCGCTCGAGCCCCCTAAACAAACCAATACAGGCACCGGCGCCCAGTCCCGCTGGCCATGGGAGGGAAGGGCCTGTTTGGTTAGCGTCGCTGGAGAGGGTGAGGAGAACGGATGGATCCATGGATGAGGGCGAATTGGTTGGAGTCGAGAGAGTTTATTCCCATTGTTGTTTATGTCACTTTGCAGCTGGAAGTGTTGGAGACCGAGATTAATGGGCATTGCCTGCGAAATGCCTCATGTATACTACACTGGTCAAATGTGCGTGAACGAGCTACTCGAAGCCGCAAGAGGGGCATTCATCTCCGAGATGGTCCACCCAATTCGGCATTTCATGTGTCGACGAACATGTGTGAATGATTGGGCGGCTCGGATGCCAGCGCAGCCCGTATCCGTCTTCCAACGAGGATCTCTCTAGTACTGCATCACACATCATCCGGTAACAGGCAGCGTTTCTTTTCTACAAGTTAGTCTCTTCTTGTTTTCTGGAACCTAACTTATTACAAGGCAACCAACTGGTGTTCGTGATGGATGCACGTCATTGGCCTAGGCGTCGGTCCCCGCGTAAAGCGTCTGGAACACTGTTTACGCGTCCTCGATACAGCAAGGCGCGCCTCTGCACAACACACCAATTGGCACAGCGACACCCGTGATCCTCTTCTCATCATCATTATTATTAGCCGAATTGCGGAGTTGATGCAGGGTAGTCTGCAAGAGCCGATAGGAACTACTGCTGCAGGTACGGTACGGGTGGCCTTCGAAACGGTCCTCATGTGGGAACGGCAGGTGCAACCCTCCAAGTGAGCCTCTTCATTCACTCTCTAGAAAATTTCATCCACCTTCACTTTCATCCCCCATTTGCCTCCTCCAAGTACGCCACAACGAGCTGGTCGGGCGAGTCCAGCGAGCGGCGCGTGCTCTTTGTTGGTGGTCGAGCTCGTTGCTACGGTGATCCACGCCAAATGGACCCTGCACAATCTCCACGACCCACCACCGCCGTCGCATCTGGGGGCACATCACCACTTGCACCCTATTCCTATCCACCCAGAACCACACCAGAGCGCCCGTCGTCCCTCTTCACCCTGGATTCAACAGCCATCTGGCTTCTCTGAGCAACCGCATCCCAGCTCAGCAATCCCCCACCCACGCCCACAATGGCAGACAATTACCAGGTCATGGAAGAGCTCGGCAGTACGTCTTGACCTTTGAATCCTTAGCCGCCCTAGCTAACCAATTCATAGGCGGTAGCTTTGGCAAGGTATTCAAGGCCATCGATCGCAGCACGGGCGAGACGGTTGCCATCAAGCATGTACGAGTCTTGCACCCAAGTTATAGCCCAACATACTCACCCGTCTAGATCGACCTCGAAGACAGCAGCGAAGAGCTCGTGGATATACAAGCCGAAATCGCCCTTTTGAGCACTTGCCACAGCCCATACATTACCGAATACAAGACCAGCTTTGTCAAGGGCGTCAAGCTATGGATCGTCATGGAGTATCTTGGAGGAGGCTCGGCCGCAGACTTGGTACGCTTGAGCAACAGAAAGCAAATACGTCATCGTACACTTATACTGACGGTCACAGCTGGCACCCGGTCCCCTCAACGAACCCCACATCGCCATCATGTGTCGAGAGCTTCTGCTCGGACTCGAGTACCTGCATTCGACGGGCAAGATCCATCGAGATATCAAGGCCGCAAACGTCCTCCTCACCGACCAAGGCAGAGTCAAGCTCGCTGATTTTGGCGTCGCCGCACAATTGACCAACATCAAATCACAGCGCATGACGTTCGTGGGCACGCCGTTCTGGATGGCACCCGAGGTGATACAAGAAGCTGGCTATGACTTCCGCGCCGATGTTTGGTCTCTAGGGATAACTGCCATGGAATTGGCAGAGGGTGCACCGCCATATGCTGGAGCCCACCCCATGAAGGTCCTCTTTACCATTCCCAAGAACCCAGCGCCTCGGCTAGAGGGCGACCAGTGGAGTAAGGACTTCAAGGACTTCATTTCTCAGTGTCTTATCAAAGACCCGGATCGACGTGCAACAGCAAAGGAGTTGCTAAAGCATAGATTCATTCAACGTGCAGGCAAGGTGGAAGCACTACGCGAGTTGATCGAACGCAAGCAAATGTTCGACGCCCAGAGGGAGCAGCAGGCGTCCTCACATGTCAAGTACTACGAGGAGACCATGTACGTACTTCCACATACCACTCCTGCCATTCTTGCTAACCCTCATTTTAGGGTCAATTTCTCACCAAGGGCCGAAGAAGACGAATGGGTCTTCGACACAGTCAAGCCTGGCACTGTTGCTCCAGCACGTCAAACAGCGAGGCGACGCAAGCAGGCACGCATACCCTCTTCGGGTACGGATTCAGTGTCGGCCGCTATGCAACATATGGACCTTCACGCAGCTCCTCTTGGCAACGTCACAGACTCTCCGATGCCAGAGCGCCGTCGAGTATCATCGCGGAGGGTGTCCCAGGCTACCGCCTTCCGAGTTTCTTCGGGAACTGCTCGTCGTGTTAGCAACAAGCAACCCCTGGGTGTGGATCTCACCTTCGGTAACTCTCCCTCAACTGTACGCCATTTCAAGCGAGTATCATCTAGAGAGCGTCGTGAGGGGCTTCGTGCAAACCCTCCCAGCAACCAAGGCAACCCGAGCAATCAGTCTTTCCAACCCAACCCCGAGGCCCGAACATTTCGCCTATCACCGCCCACCTCGAACCACCCTCTCGACGTGAACAACGAGAATGAGCCACCAGCTCTTGAGTACCCGCCAATGCCCATCACCAAGGAAGCACTCTACGGCCGTCGCGCCTACAGCAAGGTCCTCGATTCCGTATTCCAGGAAGCGTATGCTGATTCTGGATCGCCTCATCAGCGAGAAGCCATCGGTCGAGTTCACCAATCATGGGCCAGCCTCAACGAAGCCGACCCTCAGGGCGAATTTCTACTGTTAAAGGCCATGGTCGACCGACTGAAAAATGACTCGAAGCTAGCCTCCGCCCTTGGGATCGAGGTCACTCCTACACAATCGCCACACAAATCACCCCGGAAGCACAACACCAACACCAGCGAAACGAGTTTGGGCGGCACTACTGTCCATGGAACAAGCACAACACGCATCCGATCCAGCACCGCGTCAACAAGTAGTTCGTCCGTTAGCAAAGATTCGGAGGAATACGATCGTACTCCGACGTCGACACCTTCGGGCTCTCCCATGAAGGGTGCAAAGCTTGTGCTGGCTCAGAATAACCCGCATCTCAAGTCGCACCGGCGCCGTCAGAGTGCGTTTGGTTTCGGCGAAAAGACCTATAGTGCTGATGGTCAGGGCATGCTGAACGAGAAGAAGCTGCCGGGTCATGTGGAGAAGGGTATGGAACAGCAGGGTCTCCTTGCTGATATTCTTTACGGGCAGTGGATGCAGGGCCTGCGAAGCCGTTGGCCTGTCACATAGCCTTGGGTGGCTGCTGCTCAGCATCCTTGCTTCCATATCTGCTAATGGATACGTAAGATGATGAGAGTGTTTTGCATAGCTTGCGTATTGCATTCTTGCATTTACTTGCTCTGACTACCGTGCCACTGTGCCGGTAGCTTTTATCAGGTCTTTCTTTGCAGCATCGATGAATCACGATTACGGCTGACGAGCTCATGGCTATGAATGAGTGTTCGTTGATTTCTGCAGTCACCTCACGACAAAGAAGCTTAATCTTGTGCTCATTTGCATACACAACGGCGTTTCTGGGGATTTTGTATCGTCTTCAAAAGGAAGCGATTGTACTCGGATACTATGTGTAGATAGACTTGAGCTGTGTAATACAATTATGACTACTGTGTACGTCAATTTGGACGATAATTGACATTAAATGGGAGTGTACCTAATTGAAACGTCCGCCTTTTTCCTATCGTGATATCTTCCAAGACATTTTGCACCTAGTCAGCGTTTACGACTGGCCCTGCATCATCTGATTCCTCCAGTTGTTACACGCCACCTAGCATGTGCCGCGTGTGGTATCCTACTACAGGAGGAATCAGCAGAGCCTAATCATTTCTGTTCAAGACGCTGCCTCATCTCGGTGCTGGGAATCTTTAGAGAGAGAGAAAATGCCATCCAATCACTCAAGACTATTTGTAAAAGGTACATACTCTGCATACACAGTGTTTAAGAGAAATTACGTCTAGAATCTATGCTATTATACCAAACTCCCCAACTGAAGCAGAGGTGATTCGCACAGTCTTCATCAAGCAATGGACAGAAAGGAGTCGCCTGATAGATTCGGTGTTCTGGTACGCTCCTCCCCTTAGAGATGACAACAGGCAGGGTAGACGCCATGACGACGGCTTCTGCTTTGAATAACAGGAAGGCTCACAACAGCGTCATCGCCACGAGCTTTGGTCCCTCGCTGGGTATTTGAAGCTCTCTTCCCCTCCTCTTCTCCGACTTTCTTTCTCTACACATACAGGTAAGTGATTCCCCTTCCCTTTCGCTGACAGCTTGTGTAGGACCGAGCGAGTACCCAGGTGGAGTCTTCAAGATTAACGACCTTGTTCTGCTGGTCGAGGGCCCCCTTCGGGCAAGGTTCCCATGACGCTTTTGTTCCCAAAGACTCCTAGATCAAGATAGCCGGTGGTATGCAGGCTTCTCGTTCCCATGAGATTTCTGTAGGCCACGCAGAATTCTGAACTGCGTAAAAGGCCGCCCTTTTTTTTTCGTGAGCAACACATGGTTCTACTGGTCAACAGTCTTCTGTACATGACATAGCTACTTGACAATATATATCGAATTCATCATCTTTGTTCTCTCCCTGCATGCCATCTTCTCTTTCTAGTACCATTCCGAGAATCTTTCTATATTTAAATAATAATTGTGACCCAAACAGATATATAGCCTTAAGGCGGAATGTTATATGTAGGTCAGTGAGGTTGTAGGCTCAGTTTTTGCTTGTGCACTTCATCACTGCCAAACGCTCTGCATGCACATGGAAAACAGGAGCTACAATATGCATCAGACACGAAGTCATCATCGCAAGAAAGTAGACAGGAGCTGCTTCCGATAATTATTGCGTAAAACTGTCATCTTTCCAAGGAAAGAGACATAGCTGTAGCCGGTAAACGCAGGATTCTGACCTAAGGAGAAAAGTTTGCTCGGAGCGAGGAACGGTGCTTAAATAGCAGAGCCGCGCCAAGCTCAAGGAACACAGATGTTCCGTGCCCGCTCCCGCTTCGCGAGGATGTCGATTTATCGTCTGAGCAAGACCACAGTACTGTGGGCGAGTTGTAGCCGTGCAAGAATGAGCCAATGGAGGAGTCGCAGTTGAGCTTGACGCTACACTCCAACCAACGATTCTCAAGGTTCTCAAAGTATGCTCAACGTACGCGTTCAATTTCTTCCGCCCAGGGTAGTCTAGTTAAGCAGCAGCTCTCAACTATGGTTTCTTAACTAGCCTATCTTAACGAGGATAACGGTCATATTATGCTCGCACGCGCTATAGCCACCGCTCAAATCGATAGCCAGCCTCGGTTACTGAGGTGGATCAGCCGATAAACTGTTTCAGCTAATAAACCACTTTAATAAAAGTTACTTATTTGTAAAAATAAAGCTATAAAGCTACTAATAAAAGTTATTATTATAAAAAATTTTAAAGTATTAGTAAATAAATGCTTGCAATTAATTTATATTATTTAAATTTTTATAAAAAGTTAATTTAGTAGCTGCGCATAGTAGTTTTAAATAAAAGCAGTAGTAGCTATAATATATTTAAACTACTACTTTTAGCATTTATAATATAATAACGCTTTACTATATTTAAATTTGTAAAATATAAAATTATTTACTTATATTTATTTACTTTATTATAAAGTTTTTATAAAATTATAGTTTTTTTTTTTTATTGCTTTTGTACGCGCGTAGTAGTTTATTTTTAAATTATTATTATATATTTTTTTATAGCGCGCTTTTTAGCAAGCAACTATACTACTTTTACTTTTTTTATAATTTTTTTTTTATATAATATTGCTACTATTTTTAGCTTTTTTATTTTTTTTTTTAAAATTATTTAATTTTATTTTTATATTAAAGGAAGGCTAAAACCGCTCAAGCAGCTATTTAATAATAAAACAACAGTACTATATATAATAAAATCTATATATCTATACTAGTTTACTATATTAAACTATACTTTATCGATAGCTACAGCGAGGGCAAAGAGGCCTTCTAAAGTTAATTACAAAAAATTAAGCTACAAAAATTTGGATTTTTACCTAAGTAGGTAACCAAATTTGGCAAAAAAAAGAAAAATACAGCTTTTATTATTAGAAACTGCAGGATTTGAACTTAGTTTACTGCATATAATTTAAATATAATTAAGATATAACTTAGGTATAACTTAAGTATAACTTAGGTATAACTTAAGTTTATTCTAATATAATTCAGATTTAATTAAATAATTATTAAACTTAGCTATATAGTTAACTAAATTATTAAGGTTTTTAAAGCCGTAGAAGCTTTTCCTTAATAGGCTACAATATTCGAATTTAACTACAATTGTATAGCTGTAACAGCAGCTCAGGCCTCTATTTTTAAGCTATACTTTAAAAAAAATATACTATAGTATATTGCAAGCTATCTATTTATAGCTTGTAATAAATTAATTTAATAATAAGTACGCAATATACTTAGTTTATAATAGTTCTATAAGTCTAATATAATAATATTATAGAATATTAAATAGTTATTTTAAAAAGATATTATTTTTTTAGCAAAAAAGGGGATAATACTATAAAGTATATTTAAAAGATTCTTATAATAAAAATTTCTAATAAAAAGCAAAAAAGCAAAAAGTAAAAAAAAAAAATAAAGTATAAAGCGCAAAAGCAGAAAATTATAAAATTATATAATAAAAGTTTTATAATTATAATTTAGTAGTAGTAATTTAGTAGTAGCAATTGCTTAGCGCATAATATATAAAATATTATAGTTAAAATATTATTTTTTACTTTATAAAATTTTGCAATACTTTTTTAATAGTAATAATTATTTAATATAATAGTATTTAACGCAAAAGTAATTAAAAATAAAACTTATTTTTATACTATAGCTTACTAAAAGTTAGTTTATTCTTATATACTTATTAGTTATATATTTCTAACTATTGCGTAGATACTATATATTTATTTTTAATTATTAATAAAGTAGACTTTAACTATCTAAATACTATAATTATAAAATACAGGAAAAAGGCCTGCATTAATAACTATTATTAGTTATTAAGCCTAAAAGCTTAGAAAGTGTTAAAGTTTTTCTAATTCTATATTAAAAATTTATATATTTAAAGTAAGTAATTATTGCAGCTATATAATAGTAATATATTTGCTTACTGCTAAATTATATAAAGTAGCTAAAATTGCTAAATAAGTTTTTTTTTATTAACTAGCAGTGCATACTAGAAAAGCTAGCTAAAAAGCTAGCTAAAAAAAAAAAAATAAATAATAAAAACTTATTTATTAATAGTTTTTTATAGTAAAAAAAGCTAAAAAAGTACTTGCGTATTAGTAAGTAAATAGTTATTAATTATAATACGCAATATAATAGTGCAGCAAGTAGCGCTTAATACTATAAGCCTAGTATTGTACAGTATATTAGTACTATTATTTATATAAGTAATAAAGCTTATTATAAAATAATTATAAAAAAAATAATAATAAATTATAAGCTATTAATTGCTTATCGCAGAAAGTTTAAAGTATAAAGCATTTAGTATTACAAAATTTAGTAGTACAGCAAAAAAGTTTAATACTATATTTTTTGCTACTAAATATAATTTATTTTATATTAATTTAAATTTTAGTATTTTACTTTATAACTTTATAAAGTTATAGTAATCGCAGTAATTATAGTATTATAGTATTATAATATTATAGTATTTGCAGTATTAGTATTTATAGTATTTATAATTGCAGTAGTTTATATATTATTATAGCAGCCTAAGTTAGCTAAGGAGCTGCTAAAGCTTAGTTAGTTATTAATAATAAAATTAATATATAATAGTTTAATAGGGTCCCTATTTAGAGAACTTATTTTTATATTATTTTACTGTATTGCGCGCGTAAACTTCCTAAATAATTTTTAAATTTTAAAATATTATAGCGCTATAAAGCTTTTTATACTATTAAAAATTTAAAAGTTTGCTTTTATTTTTATACTTTTTTTTAGTAATTAAAAGCGCGTTGCAAAGACTTTTATTTTTATAATAAAAAAAGTTTATTTTGCACTTAAAAAGAATATAGTATAAAGCTTAATTATTTAGCTTTAACTTTTGCTTTATTTTTTATAATAATTTTAAATAAATTGCAGAGCTAGTTTTAAGTATTTTTATTACTATTTTTTTTATTTATTAATTTTTAATCTTCTTATTATAGTTATATTTTAAATTATTATAATATAATATTAATATTAAGTAGCTTAATGCTTATAGCTTTAAACACCTTTTGTATATTTATAAAAGTAAATATAATATTATAAATAGTTTAAAATAATAAAAAAAAAAAATTTTTATTTATAAAAATAAAGCTTTAGCTATAATAAAAGTAGTATATAAGCTTAGTTAAATAAATAATTAAAAAAAGCAAAAAAAATATTATATTTAAAAGTTATAAGCTATAAATTAAATAAAAAAAAAATACTATTAAAAAAATCTTATTAGCGTTGCAAAAGTTTATAAAATTAGTAGTAAAATAGCTACTATAGCTATTAAAAATAAAAATTTTATAATTTGCTTATACTTTGCTTTTTATATGCTAATTAAAAATTTATTTAAACTAGGCTAAACTAATATTATTATTAAACTATTTAAAAAAACTTATTATAAAAAAAATTTAGTATTTTTTTACTTTTATATTGCGTAATTAACTGTTATAAAATTTTTTTTTTTTTTTTTAAAAATTATATTTAAATTTACTGCGCTTTTATCCGCATAAATATATACTAAAATTATTATTTATTTTTAATTACTATTTTATAAGGCTGCTATAATTTATTTTTACTTTTAAAATTACTTTAAAAAAACTTATTTAAAGCGTAAAATAATGCTAATAAAAAAAAATTTTTTATTTATATTATAAATGTAGCGCGCGTTAACTTTATATTTTTAAATTTTTAAATAAAAAAAATTAAAGTATAATTTATAGCTATGCTTAGTATTAGCTAAGTACTATTTATAATTAATTTTAGTAGTATATTTAAAAGTAAAAGCATTGTAATATTTTTTTTAAAAATTATATAATTTATATATTAGAAATTTCCTATTTTAATACTTTAAAAGCAAAATTTTTTATTATAGTTTTTATAAGTGCAAGCTTATATTTAAATAAACTTTATATATATTATATAAGTTTTAATTTTTATTATAAATTAAAATATATTTATTATTAAGCTTTTTCTGTATTTAATTGTATTTTCTTTTAGTATTAGCGCGCTAAAGTAATTTAGTTAATACTAAATATTTTTATAGCTATATAGTATAAAAATTATTTTTTAAAATTTTATAAATTAATTGCTATAATTATATTTAAAATTAAATTATTAGTAGTAGATATATCGCGGTTTAAAAATAATATATTAAATCTATTTTAATATTAGAGTAGTTTATTGGCTGAAATAGTTTATCAGCTAATCTACCTTAGTACCCAATCTCTGCTCCCGCATCCGACCAAACACCGATTTGGAAGTTTCCCCACTCTCCCAAGATACAACCAGAAATCGCATCAGACTTATCAGTAGTCATCGAGAGCAGAAAATCAATATTTGGTACTTAGGAGAACGATAATCAAGTTTAGAACTATAGTCAGCGACTGTTTTAACCTATTGAGGAATTAATGTAATTATAAATATCTCCGCACTTAAACTACTTTTATAGAACTAGCGATAGCTTAAATTACCGGTAGGGCGTAGGCGCTTTGGAAATCCTCTTATGAATCCAACCAACCATGGGTTGTGCTAAGAGCCGGCATGCCGAATCTTGGCATAAACCCATGGTCAGTTGGATTGCATCCTGCATGTATGTCGTCACTTTATCCCACTTGATTTCATACCGGAAAATATCATGGAAACTGTACATTACGGTGGGAACTGTGACGGGCATAAGATGAACGGTTGCATCCACATTGCTGGGTAAAAGCTTGTCGAAGCTTGGCTATCTTGTTCGATATTAACAGCTCGCAGACGTCGAGATGAAGATGCAGGTTACTCCGACTACGCGCACAGCTGCCTTTTTGGCACTGTTTGCTCATGCTGCTGCTGCTGCACCGACGACAATCAAGGCTTCGGATTTTGCGGGCTCTGCGACTGCTGATGTGTACCCTCCCTCGGGCAGTAAGTCGAGATCTTTACTCTTGCTCTAATCTCGCCGCTGATTGCTTGTACGAACAGCCCCAGTCAACTCTGAACTCTTCCCGCCTGAGTCTAAAGTCGGCTTCCCTGGTCCTACGCCAACTGGAGTGGAGCCTTTTGCTATCCAGACAGCAAAGGCATATCCGTACAATGACGGCAATGCCAATCAATTCCCCTTGGTCATCCCACAACCGCATGGTAGCGATTCCGCATCACCAAGGTTCGACAGTAGCAAGTACTGGGGTAATCTGGCACCGTGGTATTCGCTACGCTCGTCAGACTACGGCTTGCCTGACGCTAGCCCGCTAGTACCAGAATCCTGCGACATCACGCAAGTACACCTGCTGTACCGCCATGGTGCCAGGTATCCGACCAGCGGTGCGGCTCCGGGCACATTTGCACAGAAGATTGTGAATGCTACCAAGACTGGTCTGGCTGTCTCGGGGGAGCTCGCTTTCCTGAGTGACTGGACGTATAAGCTCGGTGCTGAACTTCTCACGCCCTTTGGACGCAGTCAGAATTTCCTCCTGGGTGTCGAATACAGGCAGCTATATGGCCATATTTTGAACAACTTCACGGCCGCCAGGACCCTTCCTGTGTTTCGAACTCAGTCGCAGGACCGCATGGTCAAGACTGCTGAGAACTTCGCCGCTGGATTCTTTGGGGTAGGCGAATATCAGGATCAGGTCAGCATTGAGATCCTTGTCGAGACACCTGGCCTGAACAATTCGGGTGCGCCATATGAGATTTGCAAAAACTCAAATGTTGCCAGTAAGGGAAGCATCGGAAGCACAGTAGCCAATCGGTTTGCCGCCAATGTCTTCAACTCGACGATTGCCCGCCTACAATCACAGGCAAGCGGAATCAATTTTACATCAGTGGACATCATAGCCATGCTCCAGCTCTGCTCGTACGAGACGCACGCCCTGGGCTACTCGTCCTTCTGCAGTCTCTTCAGCGAGGAGGACTTTCTAAACTACGAATACTACTTCGACCTATCCTTCTACTACAACAACGGCCCTGGATCACCCGTCGCAGCCGCCCAAGGCAAGAGCTACCTGGACGAGTTCATCGCGCGCTTTACTGGGGAATATCCCGCTGCAAACTCAGCTCTCAACCAGACGTTTGATAACTCGACGACTTTCTTTCCGCTAAATCAGTCCATCTATGCGGATGCGACGCATGAGGTTGTTGTTCTTGATACGCTCGTTGCGTTTAATTTGACCGCTTTGTTTAAAGGCCCACCACTTGGCCTTACGGGGAATCGCAGGCAGAATAGCTTCGTAGCGAGTAAACTTGTGCCGTTTGCAACGCATTTTACTGCGCAGGTGCTTTCTTGTCCGGCGTTGCAGCCTACGAAGCAGATACGCTTTATTATGTACGTATACCGAGGATCCTCTTATATCCCAATATCTCCCCCCCTTCCATACCTTTTCTTGTGTTCATGAAATCTGTTCTTGAGTATAGCTAACATCCTACCACGTAGCAACGATGCCGTCATCCCTATCGATGAATCGTATCCTGGTTGCCCCGTTGACCCGAATGGCCTCTGCTCTTTCGATCATGTTGTTTCTGTTCTGCAGAAGAGAAGTGCTGAAATTGATTTTGACTATGATTGCTTTGCTAATTACACTGCTTCGGCTGGTGTTGATTATAATGGTAGGGCGCCGAGATTGTAGGGCGGTGGCATTTCGAGGTGGCGGTAATGGCCAAAAGTTGATAAGAGCTTGCTAGGCATTCATTTTCTATTCTCTCTGAACATCAAACGTTTCCTGTGCCTATGCTTGGTTGTGAGGTCATACAACTTATTGCCAAAAAGACAAAGAACGTAGATGCAGCTTCGATGAGATTGTCACATCGACCAGAGTTCTGAAGATTCCTAAAGATTTTTAAAGATTTCTGAACCTTAGTGTGTAATTAGTATGTTTGTACTTGGTCTCACGCTTTGATGTCTGATGCAGGTTGGGACGGTTTCGGTTGCCGCGTGATCCCTGTCAGCCAAGAGGCTCATGCGCCGTCATGGCGAGCGTGGAACTTTGGACGCAGATGGCGCTGAAGCTCACGCTTTATACCCAATTTCTTGATATCCACGCCTAATTTCATGTCTCAGACTGGTCCAAAACTTTGAAGCTACCCGACTCCCACCACAGCATGAGATAATTCGCGCCCCTTGTTCACCCCATGCCTCGGCCACTTGTTTACCCCCGACCTGCGCCGCCATCATGTCCTCCCCCAGGTCCCCTCGGCGGTCCGAAGACAGCTTCGAGTTTCTGTCGCCAACCCCTTCACAGAGTTCCTTTCCCTTCCCATCACAGAATGACTGGACAAACCGGCCGAGTTCCACGGGCGGGCGCTATAAGCCACGTCGCGGGTCCACGGCAAGCTCAATACACTCGGTCGGCGGAGTGCTGGATTCGGGGTTCAAGAGCAACATGGGCGCGGTGAGAGAGCAGAACCATAATGGTGGGCACATAGTCTCCTCTTTTCGGGGTATATAGAGAGAAGGAAAGCTAATTCAGTGCAAGCTATCTCGACATTGCTACAACCCCCGATTGTGAGGACCGGCATGGTTCCGCACACCACAGCTTCCGCATTGTCCGGGCATCGACCGCCCTCTACCAAAGATATCCCTCCCGTAACGCTTGCAAACATACCCCACATCGAACCGTCCGCCTTTAATCCCTATCTCTCGCAAGTCGGAACCCTCTACGAAGCATTTCAGCGCGCAAAGGCGGAAGCAGAAGGAGAGGCTGCGCAACTAGCCAGAAAAGGGTCGAAGAAGGATGGCATCACAGAGAACTTGGAGCGCAGCTTGTATACAGCTTCACCATTGAGCACCCCGAACCTGTCAGGAGGCGCATCCTCTCCGATTGCAGCGCCGAAACCCAAGCGACGTACAAGCGGATCGAAGCGCGCCTTGCCCGCTGTCACGCCACTATCCACCATACCGAATGTCTACTTTGAGGAGAACTTCCACCTCGAGAATCCGCGAACCTTTGACATTGTGAGTGAAAGATCCGAGGTGGTGCGACCTGTTCGATCCAAGAGCAGTGATGATCTGAATGCTGCAAACGGTTCGCTAGATGCGCCACAGCCAACGGGCAGGAAATCACTGGCGACAAATGCGATATTACAGGAGAAGTTATCATGGTACTTAGACACGGTCGAGGTGCACTTGATATCGGCAATCTCAACGGCTTCGACGTCCTTCTTTGCAGCTTTGGGATCTCTGCGCGAACTCCAGTCGGAAGCTTCGGAATCGGTTGCAAGGATAAAGGGGCTCAGAGATGATTTGCGACGACTGGACGAACAAATGGCGATTGGAGGCTTGAAAGTCGTGGAGATGAAACGGCGGCGAGAGAACCTCAGGAAGCTGACAGACGCAGTGGATCAATTACAAGCAGTCATCGTTGGATTATCTCATTGTGACGAAGTCGTCAATAAGGGGGACCTAGAGATTGCCATGACCCGCTTGGAAGTCATCGAACGACTGATCACCGGCGCATTAGACACCACAGACTCAAACAGCGTTTCGTGGTTACACACTCGGTTACCACCACAATTGATCGATCTAAGAAGTTTGAGGGCACTGGAGGGCGTTTTTGAGAACATTCAAGAGTTGAAATTCCGCGTTGGGAGAGGATTTGAAGCGCGCTTCGTTGATACGCTGCTCACAGACTTGCGGGAGCACGTTAAACGCGTACCGAACCACGACACTCTGGAAAGATGGGTAGCCGCATCACAAAAAGCGCGAGGAAATCACCCAAAGACGCAGTCAAGCATGCCTGCATATTTGAATACTAGCAACCAGCTTCGTTCGGATCTACGAGTTAGCTTGTACGGTTTGAGTGGAGCACAGTTTACAAATCAAGCCAGCGCCACCTTTAGAGAAGCGATAGTGAAGGAAATGAAGGTTTTAATCCGGAGATATCTCCCCAGCTCGACCGACGATGATACAGAATCTATGGCATCTGTCTCTACGAGAGGCAGTCGAGGCTACAGCCAGCAAGACAAGAATTCGATACTAGCCCGAAACCTCCGAGCAATGGATCCCGCAGATGCCGAAGAGTTCTTTGTTAGCATCTTCACGGACATAGGCGAAGCATTGCGCCGGCTCGGTACGCAGGTCAAGGTTCTCCTGGATGTCACTAGTGGAGTCTCCACACCCCCAGCGTCTGCAGGCGGACTACGATCTCCTCCGAGGAGTCCATACATGCACAACATGGACAGCTACCTCGGTAACAGCACCCCTGCACCTGCGTCGAACGACCTGCAAATGGAGCTGATGCAAGCTTTGGATATGTCGAGCCTGCTCGGTCAGGCAGTGGACGCGGCGCAGACTCAGATCACAAAACTTTTGAAGGTTCGTTCTGAAGCTACAGCGAATCTGCCCCTCGAACGATTTCTACGGTACTTTAGCCTGTGTAGACTATTTGCCGACGAATGTGAGGCAGTCTCAGGCCGTTCTGGTGCAGCACTGAAGGGTGTTGTGAACATTCACATAAGCGATTTCGTGTCCAAGTTCGGCGACTTTGAAAAGCAAGAGCTAGCGAAAGCAATGGACTCAGACCGTTGGGAGCCCAAGGACTTCGATGTAGAGGATAACGAGATTCTAGCACGAATACTAAAGGGTATGGAGAGCGACCCACCAAACTGGGGCCAGACAGGCGATGTCCTTCGCGAGATCAAGGAACCGACTAGCAATGGTACAGCGCCAACGAACGGCACTTCCGAAGACAAGCCCAAAGAGAAAAACAGGAACACCGCCCCTGCCATTGTCGACGAAGAAAAGTACACCATCTCACACTCTTCAACCGTAGTCCTCCGCGGCATCGAGCGCTTTGAAATCCTCCTCTCTACCATACCAAGCATGACGTCTGAAGTTTCCTCCTCCCTATGCGAATACATCAAGCTCTTCAACTCGCGCCTGTGTCAGCTTATCCTAGGAGCAGGCGCTATGCAAACTGCCGGTTTGAAAAACATCAATACAAAACACTTGGCCATTGCCTCCCAGGCCCTCTCATTCATCATCGCCATACTCCCTTATATCCGCGAATGTGCACGCCGCCGTATTGCCACCGCCACCAACAAGTCTGCCATCGGCGAATTCGACAACGTCAAGCGTCTCCTGCACGATCAACAGACTTCGATCCACGAGAAACTCACTGATATCCTATCTGGGAGGGCAACAGTACACATGCGCAGCCTCAAGAAGGTGGAGTGGGATACTGATGCCGAGGTAAACAAGGATGTTAGTACTAGTATGGAGAGCTTGACCAAGGATACGGTGACGATGCACAAGGTCATCAACAAGTATCTAAGCGAGATACAGGTTAGAATGATCATGGCTCCGGTGTTTGAGAGTTATAGGGAGCAGGTCGGGAAGGTTATTAGGGAAGCGGCGGTCAAGACGCCGGGTGGTAAAGCGAGGTATGCTGACTTGACTGCTGTTAAATAGAGCACAGGTGCTAATATGGGATCAGGCTGTTGCGAGAAGCGAAACTCTTCGAAGCGAAATTGGGCCCTATCGATGGCGCTGGGAATGTTGGTACTTACCTTATTCAGCTTGTTGAGGGGAAGCAGGTCGCGCAGACTGAAAAGAAAGAAGCTCTTGAGGCTGAGACAGAGAAACCCAGTCAAGATACGTCCTGAGGTATTCAAACACTCAAGAGTGGCCGCCCCGCATCAGAGAGGGGCGCTGACAGTCCCACACTCGCCTACCAAGCGGCCTCGCATGCTATCAATCCAGTAAGATCGACAGCTGCATGCTCATACTTATTTACTATCCGACGCTCCAGCGACAGGCATTAGACCCCAATACTCTTGGACGAATCATCGAAAACTCATGGCAAGCACGCACAGTAAGATCTGAATGCGAAGCAAGAGCCCATCAGAGGGCAATTTACGTAAATCTACCTCTTTCATTCCTATGTAAATGTCCTGTACCACTATCAAGCAAAAAACAAGCACGGCGTTTTGGGCGCAACATAGACAGAAGTACGGCAAGGAACGCCGGATAGCGGGAGATGGATCAGGGACAGACCGCCCATGTGGTTTTTTGGGCTTATCTATTAGCTTATCAATTAGCTATTTAACGTAGTGAATTATACTTGCACATTCACATTCCTGGTATTGCTGTGATTTGATTATAGGGGAATGCAGGTACATGCAGACCACCTCTGCCCATCATCTCAATCAAAGTTTTTCTCTCGGCGGACAAGGACATATCATTTTTGCTTAATAACAATGCCATATTTCCCTCGTTCTCTACCATCTCCACACTTCTTGCCCTGTTCTTCTCATCACTGGTTCCCAATACAGGCAGTGTTGTTAGCGTCGCCGTGCACCTGCGCCTCACTATTGCTTTCCTTTCGTATTAAGATATTTCTTTTCTTCTCTACTTCAGCACTACCAACCTTTTCAGAATCGCGCTCTCCCCGCTCTTCGTTCAGGGTAGCGCATCTCGTTGCTCGTTGCTTCTGATCATGTTCGTTTTCTTTCTCCTTTTCTCGCTCTTCGTAGTCGTGGATGCGCGATTGTAGACTGAGCTGTGTGTTCATGATGACTGTGAATGTTTTAGGGGGTTGTTGGTTTGCGATACTGATATGGCATGGAGATTTGTAGGAGTTGTAGAAAAGGGACAAAGAGTGAGGAGATGCGTGGCGGTATGCGCACATAGTCATCACTGTATGAGCCAGGGTGTTGATGCCTATTATGTAAATGTCAGAGCCAACTATTCAATGGGCATTTTATCCATAGTCTGTCTTTTTATGAGCAAGGCATGGGAAATATGTTGTCACAGGAAGAAAAGTGAAAGTCTAGGAGTGATCATGAGGGATGTAGTGAGCTAGCCGCATTTGCCACCATGGGGCCCATGGTGACGACTTTAACCAACTGGACAGTGCCATTGAAGTCGGGGAGCTTGGGGAGCTTGAAGTCGAGGTCTAAGGGGACGTTGTAGACCGTGGACTCAATGGGTGTGGCCTTGACGGTCGTGATCAGGAAGCCGGCGAGGCCGATGGCGAGCTGGAGGATGCGCATTGTTGGTGTTGTGAGTGAGTGCTTTGGCTGTTTGGATGAGTGAGTTGAATTGAGAAAAGAACGAAATGGAGGAGGTAGCAAGAGCACTGCAGTACGCATTCGGCAGATTGTCCTAGAGACGCCTAGGATGACGAATATGAGCGTGGAAGATTGGGTACTACTTTTTGAAAGGTTCGCCCGTGGAGGGCACGGCCCCTGGACCTTTAGCTGGGACGTTGAGTCGGGAGAGGGGAAAGCGGTGTGGGGGTGGTAGAAGGAGAGGACACGCCGCGCAGGGCCAGTATCGGAGCCATGATGCGCGCACTGCAGGGGTTGTCTGAGGAGGGGAGCGATAAGTGAGGGAAGCGACAAGTGACTACCCTTGACGCTTCTAAATCATATCTATACTCTACATTATATCGCTGGATGTCGGGCGTTATCAATCTTCGTACTCCATAACCGGAGCTGGTTGCTGAGATCATCTAAATGTAGCCTACTCTTTCAAGGTTGAATAGCTACCAATCAATGCTCATGCCCATGATGCTCATGTCCTGCCACCTTGTCGCCGAAATCGATCCTCCAGCCCCTGCCAATCCAAACTCCAGGATCTCTAACAACCGCCCATGCAGCCTTCTTGCCCTCAGCGGCATGATACTCGAGCGGGAGCGACTTCTTCCTCCTGGTTTCCTTCTGACCCTCCTCCAAGACCACGACCTCCTCCTTATTCTTCCAGGCCTTAGGTGCGCCTACGATGATGATTTTCTCCACTCTTACCTTCTCCATAGTCTTGAGGTATTTTTCGCACTTCACAGTCCTATGTCCGATGTCGAGGTTCGCGGAACTGAGGACCTGCCTTGCGCCATCGAAAGAGAACTGGCGGTGTATGAAGGCGCCTTGTTGGTAATCAAATGTTTCCCCATCATCTAGATACAGGGTACCCTCAGCATCGCCAGCCTTGTCGAGGACAACGACGAGCGTGAAGGGGTCAAATTTCATCAGTCCCGAGGAACGACGAGGGCGGTCGCGGCGCGGGATGATGTGGCCGCCTTGCATGAGAAGAGGGATCTTTTCGAGTGGCGCGGGGACAGTGTGGTGACCTGCGCCACGATAGCTAGTGTAATCAAAGTAATCGTAGTACGGCTGATCGTCAGCGATGTAGACAGACACGCTGTCAGCGCCCTCCTTGGTGACTGGCTTAGCGAGAAGGCCCGTGGAGCCGATGTATAGCTGATCATCGATAGCGAAACCGTTGTCATCTTCTGGGTGTATGTAGAAGTTTGGTCGGATGATGGGCGCACCGGTCGTAGACGCTTCATGGAAAGCCGTGTACCAAGCGGGTAGAAGCTGGTATCGTAGACGTAGAGCTTGGGTAATGATCTCAGTGTATGGCGATCCAGGAATGTAGGGCTCGCGGCGGCGAGTGTCAATGTGTGCGTGGCCGCGGAAGAAGGGGTAGTAGATACCCGCCTGGTACCAACGCGTTAGGAGCTCTTTGCTCGGGTTGCCGAAGAAACCTCCAACATCTGCACCCGAGAAGGGGAAGCCAGATATGCCCTGGTTGAGAACCATAGGAAGGGAGGCTTCAAGGTGAGCCCATTCAGCTTGGTTATCTCCCGTCCACATGGCAGCGCTACGTTGGCTACCAGAGTAGAAGGCGCGGGTGAGTACGAACGGACGTCGGAGCTCGCCCTTCTTGCGCTCAGTGAGGGCCTGGTACGTCGCATTGTGGAAGGTCATGCCGTTGATATTGTGGACATCACGATGTTCCCAGTTGCCGTGGTGCAGGTTGTCCTTCGGCATTGTGGTCTCGGGTCCATTGAAGACCGAAGGCTCGTTCATGTCATTCCAGATAAAGGTGTTCGGAGCACTACCTTTGAACTTGTCGTACTTGAACAAGCCTTTCCACCAGTCGATAGCTGCTGGGTTAAAGCAGTCAACCCACATAGAGGACCCCGGCCAGCACCAGCCCTCATACTGGTTACCGTCCTTGTTCTTGACAGCAAGATCCTTCTTCTTGAGCTCATCAATGACAGGGTAGTTGTCAGTGTTCTTGATGTGCGGGTCGATGATGGGAACCAACTTCCTGTCGCGCTTGGCGAGCTGTTTTTGCATCGTCTCTGGGTTAACGAAAGTCAATGGGTCCCAAGTGAAGTACTTCTTCTCCTGCGTGTACTCGATGTCAAGCCAGATGACATCGTACGGAATGTTGAACTTGTCGAACCTACGATCGACGTCCTTAACATCGTCATCGGTAACATAGTTCCATCGACACTGATGGTAGGCAATAGCGAAGGACTGTGGCATAGCAGTGAATCCGGTTAGCTCTCCATACTGGCGAGTGAGATCCTGAGGGGTCGGACCGAGGAAGACGAAGATGTCTAGCAGACCACTCTCAGACATCCAATGAGTTTGGGTATCAGTGTGTCCCTTTACGCCAAGAGCGAGCGGGTTTGCCGTGTTCTTCTTCTTGGTAATGTCAATCCATGTCTCAGCAGCATTGAGCCAGAATACGCCAACTGTCGAGCCCTTGCGATGAGCCTGCATGAAAGGAATGGCGCCATAAAGCGTCATTGGGCTGTCCATTTCGTATTCAAAGACGTCGGCGTTGTACAACCGGTAGGGCTCATCGTAAGCATTGTCACCACCCCTGATGTCCGTTAGCTAATCGAGCCTAGATTCCTGAACGACGACCTTACTTTGTGGTCTTCAACGACAGCCTCGTAGCATGCTCTGGAATACCGAATACATGCTCGTAGCCTGGGAATGAAATATCGAGCGCGACAGCCTCAGGACCCCTGGGCTTGCTGTCGGTATTACCACCAAAGCTCTCCTCCCACCAGGTACTCTCATCTTCACCAGTTGCATCCTCTTTCTTCTCGTCTTCTACCTTTTCTTCTTCACCCTCTTTCTTCTCTTCTTCTACCTTTTCAACCTTGGCCCGCCAGTGTTCTACGTTCAAGAAACCCCGCTCATTGAACTTGACTTGTGTCTCCCCATCTCTTTGAAACTCGATTCCAAAAGGCGCATGTCGAATTACAGCTTGGTGTTTGCCGCCTTTGCCATACACAACCTTTGTGTACCCTTGCTCGGCTTCTGCGTTTAGTGCCGCGCCTTCGAACACTTTCAAGCCTCCAACAAGCGCCCACTTGCCAGCCTCATTGTATCGCTCTTTCCTCGCCTTGCTGTCATGCCTTAGATCGATCTCGCCCTTTGCTCGTTTCTCCTCATCAAGAGTGACTCTTGCAACGCCAGAGTCGAGGAAGGTAACCGTGAGCGGTAATCTCGCCTTCTCCTCGCCTTCCTTCAATATCTTGAGCACAACGCCATTCAATTGACCCTTCTCAAATGTAATCGAAGTTGGGTCGAGGGCGTAGGGCGCAGTCCAGGAGCTGGATGCGGAGACGTCATCGGCGAACTGGCGGTTTCGCTTGCAGAAGCCGGATTGGTCGCATTTCTTGAAGTTTTCGTGCTTGACCGTTACTACAACATCTCTTTAGCTCCTTATATCCTACAAGAACAAGGCATAGGGTATATATATGGGCGTTTGAAGCTCCCAAGAGCTGAACTACTTACCAGCTGGCACGAACAGGCAACATAGCACCGCGCATAGCAGGAATACAGCCGTCCACCGGGGAGCGGACTTCTGCCGTAACGAACTCATGGCTGGCGGCTTAAGAAAATTAATATTTCGCAAGCCAGCCTCTCTATATCAAGCATTCTCAGCACCACATCGGTGTTGAAACGTAGCTCGACCTTACATAAGCTGCCTTACATAAACGTGCACTAAGCTCGAGGACTGCACAAAACTTGCACAACTCTGTGCAAGCCCCGACAACTGCCAGTCCCCACCGCCCCTAGCCCCGCCAACGAAGCCCGCAGCTCCCCCACCTACAATTTTCTCATGGCTAGCGACGCCTCTTCTTCTCAGTTCCCCTCAGGCATTCCCGATCCACCTATCTTCAAGAAACTCGGCCTCAAAGACAGATCCCATTTACGACATAACATCGAAGTTCAATCAGCCGCCAATATGACTACCGAGCAGACGTACGTTCCATGCCTAGAGAGAGGGAGGGGTCAATGGGCGGTGAACACTGTTTACTGACAGACGCACAGCTTCATTGCTATCAAGCCTGATGGCGTTCAGGTATGTCGAATAAGCCTAGAATCATACGCATCTACAAGAGCACATTACTAACAATCCACAGCGTGGCCTCATCGGTCCCATCATCTCGCGCTTCGAGAACCGTGGCTTCAAGCTCGCTGCTATCAAGCTCGTCACCCCCTCCAAGGAGCACCTCGAGAAGCACTACGCCGACCTGAGCGACAAGGCTTTCTTCCCTGGTCTCATTGCCTGTAAGCCCACCTCCTCCATTGCTACATTTGACGTGAATGGCGGACTGACACCTTCATAGACATGGGTTCCGGCCCCGTCTGCGCTATGGTCTGGGAAGGCCGTGATGCCGTCAAGACCGGCCGCTCCATCCTCGGCGCCACCAACCCCCTCGCCTCTGCTCCCGGCACCATTCGTGGCGACTACGCCCTCGATGTCGGCCGCAACGTGTGCCACGGCTCCGACAGCGTCGAGAACGGAAAGAAGGAGATTGCCCTGTGGTTCAAGGAGGGCGAGGTCCAGAGCTGGAAGAGCGCTCAGCACGACTGGGTTTACGAGAAGTAGATGGAGTGTCTCTCATATTGAGGATACTCTAGATGCTGGCACAACCATATCTTGGGCTGACGATGGACATGGCAATTGCGAGCTTGCACTGAAAGGCTAGTAGTTGCAGTTTTGCAACGAAAGCGTAGTAAGTGGGAAATCGCTGTGAAAAGTCAATCTCAGCTGTTATATGGGCGTGAGCTATGAGAAACGAAACGATCATGCATGCTAGATGGATAAGCTATAAATCAAACACGAGACACACTGAGTGATGTTAGATCATTCTTGACAATATTAGAAATATGATGTGATGTGATTGATCATGTCGGACGTGATGTCCTCTTCTACTTGGGCACCCGTCGCCCTGAGACAGTAGTTGGATCCCGGCCTGATGTAACCCCAGACCTGGACTTATAATGCCATACCCTTCGCTCTGA
Organism: Cucurbitaria berberidis CBS 394.84; assembly: GCF_010015615.1. NCBI lineage: Eukaryota > Fungi > Ascomycota > Dothideomycetes > Pleosporales > Cucurbitariaceae > Cucurbitaria > Cucurbitaria berberidis. The sequence continues at coordinate 2,896,804 of NW_024468936.1, read as the reverse complement.
ATAAACGCCACTAATGCTATTACCTGTTACAACAATCACGCCTCGGCATCTCTATCTACAACCTCTTTCGCCTTGCCTTTACTCCTCGTCTTAACCTGGCTAATGGTTTCCTCCATTTCCACTTCGTTCTCCTTTTCAGTCACTTTATCCTTACTCCTTGTCTTGACCTGGCTAATGGTCTCCTCCATTTCCACCTCATCGTTCTCTTTTTCCGGCAACTTATCCTTGCTCCTCGTCTTCACGTGGCTTGCTTCCTTCTCTTCAAGCTCTCTTTTGATTTTTTCCACCCACCACGTTCTCAAACGCTCCACTTCCCGCCATTCGCCTTCACCTCGTTCAACCGTCGGACCGTTCATCTCCTCCCTCGCTCGAATCTCCCCGTACGCACCCCTCTTCGCACCCCAGACAGGCTTTCCATACCGCCACACGCACCAACTACTTTCATCCGCACTGATCAGCATCGGCTGCCGATTCAGACTCTTGACAGCGAAAGAGCGGAGCAGAATGATATCGCCGACATCAGCGTGCGGCAAAGCAGTTTGGTATGCGCGGAAGAGCTGTACTGTCGTTATCGTGGGCCAGGTACTTAGATCTGTGATGTGTAAAGTGGTATTCCAGTGCTTGGGACCCTTCTTCGCCTTCTCGCTCGGCGTGGAGGATGATGTGACGAGGGCGAGGACGTCAGGACTGGCGGCGGAGTGAAATTGTGATGACCGATTGAGGAAGAATACCAAGTCCTTCAATGGCGTATAGTATGCGAGCGGTGTGGAGAGGCCTATTGAAGGTTGCTCCGCTTCGACCACGTCGGAAGAGGAAGAGGCAGCTTCAGAGTGTGGACTAGCTGAGGCGGATGCGACATCGGTAGAGGTGACATTGCGGCGGGGCGTTGATTTTTTAATCATTGGGGCTTGCTTTAAATCCTTGTCGGCAGGTTCTTCGACATCAATATCGGCCTGGAACGAGCGAAGTTCTCTGGAGGTGGCTTGAGTAGGCTGAGGTGTCATGAGTAGGCCATCTCCTTGTTGTACAGCGGTGAAACCGGGTTGCGGCTCTGTCGTTGTCTGCTGTGTAGCGTCCGGCGTGATTGGCATATTGTCAGCCTTGAGGGATTGTTGATTGATAAAAGGGATTGTAGCAGTAGAACCCGAGGGTAGTGCATAGAGTTCACTTGGTGCGGGTGGAGGTGAGCTTCTAATCTGGTGGTCGTCTTCACCTTCACTTTCACCGGTTATATCTAGCTTGGGTGTTGCCTCATCTGGTGACTCTTCCATAGATTCTCGAGCCTCGGGAGAAAGCTCATATACGTGCCTTCTTGTCCTGCGCACCATACGAGGGCTAGGAGATGTACTTTCTGCTGCACCTGCTGAGCGAAGTCGTCTGCTAGGGCTAGTCGCCGGTGGTGGCGCGTTAAACGAGTGTGACGGCTGAGTAGGACTACTGCCCTTCACCTGATCTACCGTTTGGAGCTCGGTCTTCTTCCCTGTCGCCTTCGTTATTGGTCTTGTATTCGCCTGGGCACTCGCTGACAGCGGCTTAAGATCATTGACATGAGCAGCATCTTGCACTGGATTGCTCGAATTAGTATAATGTGCGCCAATGTCACCCCAACTACCAGAGTGTTGAGCGATAGATATAGACTGCTCAGAGCTCAAGCTCTCCTCCTCAGAATCCTTTACGAATGACACATTCGAGTATCTTCCTTGTGAAGCGTTTAGCTCTTGTGACAGCTCAAAGCTCGTCGTAAAAAGGTCACGACCCTCCAGTTGGGATGGGGCAAGATCCGAGACTGAACCTGTGCTATTTTGCGGAGCGTGCTTACGAGAACTCCTGTGTGGTATGGCTGTAGCGACTTCCGACGTGTCTTTGAAGGGCGAAAGCAACTTCGATTGAGAGCGAAGGCTATACGGCGAGCTTTGCGCAGCATCCTGAGATGGAGATGCCGTGGAACGAGTTCGTGTTTTAGAAGGTGAGATAGTCGTACGGGCAACAGATGTTACCGATGCTTTGGATTTTGCCGAGCGAGTTTTGCGCTTAGGGACTGGCGTTTTTTCTTTGCTAGGCGATGTTGAGGCTTTTGTCTTGGATCTAGTGTTCCTAGCAGGAGCTGTGGCCGGTACCGATATGGTGTGTAGTTCTCCAAGCACATGGCTCTCTCCCGGAACAGCAATTATTAGCTCATCAGGGCTTCCAGCGGCATGATGCTGGTGGCTATCTTCCACTTGTTGGATGTTAGGTTGGCTTAAATGGAATGAAGAGTCCTCTTCAATCGACTCCATTTTGATATCTGGGTGATGCTCTTCTGTCACTAGCGATTCCCATTCCGGTATGGGTTGCAGCTCATCTATGCGGAAAGCGTCCTGCATATAGGCGTCCGAATCGCCCAGGGCGAATTGTGACTCATGATCATGGACCGGGAAAGGTTGCTCTTCCTCAAGATGGTGAAAACTTGTCTCTAGTTGCTGTTGTGCCTCTGTGTGAGGATATACCTCCTCTTCCAAAGTTGCAGTCGCACTCGCGACTTCATGCGCAGAATCTAGGTTGAAGAACCCACTATAGCTTTCAGCGTCTGATGGTTGGCTCGGGCCTTTGTTGGGAGGTAGATCCTGTTTCTGGTCTGGCCCGGGAGCGCTGCGTGCGCCGAACAACAGCGGCTCGTTGACTTCATTGCTGCCGGCTCTGTCGAAGACATTAGGCTCAGCTCCCGTGACATGGCTTTCCTCGTCACTGTTATCCTCAGACGGAGACCCTAAGTCAAATACTCCCGATCCCGCTGTAGACGGTTGGGTGCTAATAATCCCGAAGTTGACCTTGTCCTTGATCTCTGACTTAGGTGATGTACGCATCTGGCGCCATCTTTCCTCTTGGTTGTCCAGAACTTCGTTAGTAGTAGCTTGATTAAAGTCCATTACATTTGCCTTCGATCCATCGGCGTCCGCTTCATTGTCAGCCGGTGTGTTACTTTCGATCTCGCTTTCCTCCAGCTCTTCGAACTCCGAACCAGAAGACAGTTCAACAACTTCATGTTCCTCAAATTCTCCCTGAATGTTCTCCGAGGCCGCTTCGGCGGTGTCCTCGACATCGTGAGGGTTCTTCCCACCGTCCGCGGTCTCATGAGACAAAGGCACAGGCATCTGTATGTCCAAAGAAGCAGTAGAGTCTTTTTGAAATTTGGTGTCGGATAATCCTGTGTCTGCCTGTATGTTTTCCTCGATGATCAATGGAAATTCTTCCGGTGCTGGGGAAGATAGCTCCATTGGACGAGAAAAGCCAGCACCATCCATGCCAAATGTAAACCGCACGGGAGTAAAGGCCGATTCATGACTTGGATGATTTCCTGAAGGTCTCGATGAGTTTATCGAGCTGAAGAATGAGGTCTCAAGGATGTAGTCTGCATCGCTTGGAAGCTCCAGATCTTCATTGGCCGTAGCATCGACTTCTGCGAGTTGTTGTACGGTTGCCACTTGGTCAAGGAACGATGCGATGCTGTTATCCCGCTCTCCTGGAAATGGTGACGGCAAGGGGAGTGTAGCAGAGTCCAGAGGCTGGAGAGTTGGGCTATCAGGCTCTCTGCCTATGGGAGTGAGCAGAGCTGAGATGTTGGTGATGGGAAAGTTGGTCTGGAGAGTAGATAAAGTAGGAGGGGGCATGACGGTTGTTGGTGCGCCGTAGATATTGACTGCTTCCTCTGCTGCTGTCGCAAGATGGGTTCCATCGCGATCATTCTTCCCCACGTCAATTAAAGTCTCCGTAGCATGCCGTACTCCAATGACATCCATGGAATTTTCCTCTTTGGTTGCGATCTCCGTGTTCTTTCGAGCGAGTGTATGTTCACTGTCCGACAACTCTATTTCGACTGCTTCACTCTCGATCTGGCGAAGACGATCGTCGTCGTCGGTATTGGCCTCTGTTGTACTGAAACTATCAGCTTCTGACCCTTTTTGCACAACTTCCTCTTCTTCGGTATTGACTTCGGTATCACCTCCAAAAGCATACTGCGCGCCCGAGGGTGGAAGCTCGTTGGGACCAGCGTATAGCTCGTAGTAATCGGCGTCGCGAACGAAGTCATCCTGTTTTGGCCTTGACACCAATTCATTGTGAGCGGTTGCTCGGCTTTGGTGCGTCTCCTTGACATCTTCCAAATGATTTAGTGGTTCAGCCGCAACCGAGCGCATCTCAGGCTTCGGCGGAGAAACGGGCGTGTCGGGCAGCTGGGTTGGACGGCTGGGTGACGCCTCGACACCACCAGAGTATTCCTCCATACTATCTTGCTCCTTCTCCGGCGAAGGTGTTCTCGCACTGTATGTCCAAGCCTTCCAATCTCTGTACGACTTCCTCCGTCGCTTCTTGTCATGACCCTCGTTGTTCTCCTCCACCAGGGGATCGTATGGAGCTTCAAAGACCGGTCCGTCGGAAAGTCGCACACGCTTGAGAAATGCCGGAGAGGACCATTGTTGGGCAGGGCTTGGAGCTGCTACAGGCTCGCGGCGGTTGGGTGAGCGCGGCGCAGGTGTAGGGGCAACATCGACGAGGTTCAGATTTGCGAGTTCGCTGCCATTGCGGAACACCTGGACCACAACAGTCTGTGTGTAGGACAGCTCCCAGTCGATGCCCTTTCCCGGCGTGTTGACAGCTCCTTCCTGCACAAATTGCGCGCCCTGCAAGCTCAGTATAACCTCATCTCCGATCCCTATACTCGTTGTCGCAATGGCTTTGGCGCAGGATCCGGAGAAGCGAGCTCTGACCTGGCCCTTCTTTCGACGCAGCCGGAAGTCAGGGTCAGCAAGGAGTAGGGCGAATTGGCGGGCTGAAGACGAGTAGGGCCATATCAGGGTGACTGTGGCTTTGAACTGCTTCGATTCGAGGGCTGGCAGCTCTGGGTTGAGCTCCGAGATGCCTACACGATCCATGTCGGGTGAAACTTGGGTGCGCATCGATTGCGCAGTTCTTGTTATAAGTCGGGCATGGCTGATGTCTAAGGACCAAGCAGCTATCGAGCGTTGACGTTGAATAATGCACTTGCGAAGCCTGTTAGGGTTCCATTGTGACCTGCACGCGACATTCCCTACGAAGGGCGGTACCTAACCGCATTTGGCAACGCCGGCTGTACTTGCCTTCGCGTCTTGTTCATTCACCACTCCACCATTTTCACGTCAACCGTCTTCATTCAATTTGCAAACCCCTAAGCTTCAATGATACATACGTTCGCCACGATAGAAGCCATGTGCACAGCTCTTTGCAACTAATATACTAGATAAAACTTTAAGCAACAAAGGGAGTAGAGAAGTGAAGGAGATCTATGGGCTTCCACTACCTGGGCACTTTACATGATCTGGCCCCATAGGTATGTCACTTTCGGTGTCAAAGTGAGTTCGGGTACTGCATATGTGACCTTCTTCTTTTGGGCCCGTTGATGAAACCCAGCGGCTATAAGTACGCTTGGCACTTCGTAATGTTCAAAAGGCCAACTTATCCATCAGTTTCGGCCCCTCCTAACCTTTCAACTTTCCCCAGATGCACAACATGGCAACTACTCTTGCTCGACGAAATCCTGTCAAAACACAATCGGGCAGCCCACTCCTGCAAGCACCTTATGACATTAGGTGTGCTATATATAGTTACCTTATCCCGGACCAAGTCCATGTCCATCTTCGCGAGGGCAAAATAAGCGTGTCGGAGTGCGTGCCAAACCCGGCCGTGCACGCCACTGATCCAGGCTTGGAGCGCAAAGAAGGGTTGCCCTTGAAGGACGCGGAATGGACACGTGAGGATACTGATACATGGTCGACTCGTCTGCGATCAACTTGGGGTCCTCACTGGAAATGTGAAGAAACGATGCTCCAGGCGCAACGCGATGATGCGACAATGTATAGCACGATTGAGGCTCTTCTATGGACTTGTAAAAAGATGTAAGGTTTGTTATTGTAAAGAGTGTATACTAAATCCAAATTTCTCTCATAGGAGAGCAGATATTAAGGAGCAGATGATCTATTCGACTAGTATCATTGTCACGAGCATCGAAACGATTGACGCCTTACTACAGGGAGCTGTCAGCACTGCAACAATTCTTTGTCCTCTCGAGGATATCCGAAAACTGGAAATCTCCTTACGCCTTCCACGTACAGTCTTCAACGCCTTTGAAGACCAAGTGACTGGATCCCGCGAGGAACGTTTGGCATGGATGATGCCGTCGGATAGCGATATGACCCAAGCAGCTACATGGCTACGATTGGGCCCCGCTCTTTCTCGGATAAAAGGACTTGAAGAACTCAAAATCTGGCTCGATCACAATGATGACGCTTACTGGAAAACGGTTAATGAACGTACTGCTTTGTCTGCTCTCGCGCCCTTGGCAGAACTTCCAAACCTGGATTTGACTATCAACCTTCCGAGACATTTCGAGGACGACATACCCATCCCACCTTTTGTGATTCTGCGAAGATTGCGGCAACGGCACCACGGTCGGAATTGGAGGCCGGACTTTCCTATCTTAGAAGAAGGCGACTGTTTTTTCGAGGACTATAATAGACAGGAGCTTGAGGACCTCGAGCGGCGGATGTGGAGGAGAGGTGTAAATATTGAACACGAGTTTTTAGACAGTAGACTTTGTTCGATTTAGTGTCCGATTGCCTTCGCAGGTAGTCCCGCCAACACTGATCGGTCACTCATACGGTTTCCTTCGTAGGTGACTGCCTTGTTTTGCCTTCCATTAGCAACGCTGAGGAGGTGTCGCGCAAGTCAATGATTAGAGACGTTACATATGGAAGCCGAGTGCGCTGCTATGAGAGCAAATTACATGGTTTTTTGAAAGCTATAGGTTTACACTCAAGAACACTGAATGACACGTCAAAGAAATTAATTAGACTACTCTGTCACGTAACTTATTGAAGGGTGTTGGAGTCCTGTCTACGTACAGCAGGCGGACTTTGGAGTAAGAGTTGATGTCCTTCATCAGGCCTGCCACAAGGACCGCCTTCACAGCATCTACCGACAGAGATCCAAGGCAACGTCAGTCACCGGCTCCCGCAATATAGAACGCGCCGAATCTTGATGAGGACGTATGAGATAATGTTGAAAGGAAGAGTCTAATCCAGAGTGTGTCAACTCAGACAACTTCATATGACAGCTTGACCTGCGGACCAGCCTCAAGCATTCAGTCCTTCAATCAACATACATACAATCTTCATGAAATCTTCTTAATGCATGATAGATCTCCACCACTGATCGTACGCGGAATGCATTTGATGGGGACGCTCTAATGAGTCGCTGAGCGTTTGAGAGGCAGTGTGGGCGTATAACGCGAACCGCTACCACATGCCAAACAAGGTATGTATTCTACGAAGTGCACCATCCTCGTAGAAAGTTAAGGTTTGCTAACCGGAGAAAGCTCGACAATGTACCCTTTTCTTTAATGACATGGGCCAGTAATGTACGTATACAGACGACGGAGCAATGTTGGGTAGAAGCTATATCGTGTTCAAAGCCTGCTCTTGAACTTCGTGAGCTGCTAGATAAAGATATCTCGGAAACCATTACTATTTCACATTAAACTTTCTAATACTTGATGTATATTGCGGTAGCTGGTGAATGGCGCGTGCTCGAGCATTGCCATGTGTGTATAAGCTAGGACGCGAGGCTAATGTGGGAGCACGTGAATGACATTGGGCACGGAAAATGGATTCGTAAGCACATGATCTGAGGATAGCCGAGCGAGTAGCCAGACTATGTGCAGTCAGAACTAATGTTGCTGCGTTAAATATGGACGCTTCCAGGATCTGTACATCCATAGCTCATGTAGGGCAAGGTTATCTTGATGTAAAAACTCTAGTGATGAATATGCTTTCCAACTTTTATCACATAGACTCAAGCGACATAGACGCATGGTCCACCGTGGGAGGACATAAAAGCCGAGCCCGCGCGGCCCAGACACCCTCTAAATCATTTCGAAAGCGAGTTATCTGCATAAATTTAGTCGACTCCCATCTCCGCTTCAAGTCCTGCCGGATTACTTCGATATGCTCCGGATCGATGAGGAAAAAGCCCAGAGTATAGACAGGCCAGCTCCCCATATAGCAACCTGCCCAGTCATTGTCATCCTGGTACCTTTTGATGATCTGAATTGCCTTTTTTATTTGCCAATTGTCAATAGCTGCGGCAGCTGGTGGTTTTCGTCCGAGTAAATCTTGTTGATGAGTTTCCGATGCATTCATTCTGGAACAAGCCGAGATCTGCTCCAAAAGAAGGGAGATAATGAGCACGTATAGGTAGCTGGCGTCCTCATAATAGCTTTTATGACGATTGGGGAGTTCATCAACTCCCAATCGATCGATCTCTTTGTCGCAAAGCACGATAGCTTCCCAGGCTTCTACCTCACTTCTGAGTTCACTTAGTGCTTGCATATTGTACGCTGGCGACACCTGGTATATGTGCTTTGCTTGAATAGCGAGTCTGAACAACGGCACTGGAACCCCTAGGACAGGGCTATTGATGCTGTTTGACTGACCAGCAAACATCACCGACTGCTCCAGTAACTTCTCCGCTCTCATCCAAAAATTGTGATCAAAGTCGGCCAACGGCGTTTGATCTGACCAGAGCCCGGTGCTGACTAAGAAGATCTGGTATAGTACGCTTTCAACGGCTAGACGGTCAAATGGCCGACTGATATTCAGTGGAGCGTTAAAAAGGCGGAGGGTTAGGATGTGTATTGCCGCGTTGAGGTGGGGAGGGATATCCAGGTATGTAGCTTGGCCCATACACTACGATTGTTCATTCAATAAATGCATCTTGGAAGAGGGAGGCTAAACTTACACCATGAAGGTATAGCAGCATGACTGACATCAAAATTCCGTTGTGGTTAGCTAGGCGTGAGGATTTCGGTCGTGCTAAAGTGCTTGCTAGGCCTCGGAGAGCTTCAGAGTAGTAATGCAGCGCAAGTTGTTGCATGCTGGAGGAGTCATTGATGTTGTGTATATGCGAGGCGGCGTTGGCAAGTACTGAAAAGCGCAGGCTTTTCTCGTTTATCATAAGTTCTTGTATCTCATGGATCCAGCCAAGATGAAAAACTGGATGACAACCAGGTAAAAGCAAGAAGCCGTAGTACTTATCGATGAAATGCCGCGAGATAGCAACCTCCAGACCGTAGGTGGCTTGACCCTGGCTTGCACTTTCCGATCTTAGGGATAGCCTAGTCTCGATAGTGTTACCATATCGTGATTCCGGGTGTGAGGCATAACGGCGATCCACAAGATCAGTTGATTTAGGCCATTGGCATGAGCGTCCCGAAAGCAAGCACCTGTCGCATGCAGGTGTATTCTCGTCGCATTTCTTCCTTCTGCTTCTGCCTCATGTTGTCTAAGCGATGGATCATAGCTAATTCATAGATAGCTACTTACAGGTGAGGCAGCCGGTCTTTGTTCGTAACCTTCTGCGTGGTACAACACCACTCATATTGCCAATCCTGTCACCAGTCTTTGACGTTGTTGAGTTTGGGATCTCCAGAGCCTTGTTTTGTACCCCCGCCGAGTTGGCTCGCTACGTTGTGCATAAATGGAGCAACGGGACTGTAGATAGAAAGAGGTTAGGAAAACACATTTCAAAGGCCCACAGAGTGAGATCGGAATTCAGGGATGTAGGACGAAAGACGATGAAACCAGCCGCAAAGCTTTCAGAAGTCGCAAGAAGTACCAAGGAAAAAGCATGAGTAGGCGTGGGGAAGTGTGCGCGATACGAAGTTAGATAAGGATGGAGGCCGGAAGTCAGCAGCCGTCTTCTAGGCCGCACGCCCGGTTGAACACCTCCACAACCCAACTTAGGGGAAGTTTTTGCCTATACCTACCAACCCCAGATGCTGGCTATTTCAAAAAATTCATTACTGCCCTTCCGATGACCGTATTGGGTTCTAAGAGAATTATATAAAGACAACAAGAGTGTAACAGTGAGCGAAGCCCCATACAGGCTATGTCTTCGCTCGATCCGCATTAACAATATTCCAGTACTTGCTACTACTTTTAACGCGCAACCCTTTTCCAAATTTTATCATGACGAGAAATACCGAGGACGCAGCCATGCCAATGAAAGCCGCAGAGATGAAGCAGTTTTGGTACCCTAAATCAGTCAGCCAAGGGGTAATCCTGAATAACGTTAGTAGTATACTTTGAGCGCACGATAGACACTCACCCATAGCCAATCGCAAAAGACATAGTATTGCGCACAAGAATGACCGCCACAATCGCATCGCCACTGATATCATGGTAGCTATCGATCATATAGTTGATGCTTAGCGTGACACCCACACACGAAGCGAACGCAAGGCAGCCCATGGCAAAAATGAGCCCGAACCAATGCACTTGGTGTGCAGCCCCCACTCCCCAGAGTATCAGCGAAGCTGGGACCATGATCAAACACAGGATGAATGGCCACAAGCGATGCTCAGCCTCCATGATACCGTTGTTGCGGCGGGCGAGTTTGATCGTCAGCCAGTCACTCAAACGGCCTGAAACGAGCGCTCCAACTATGACTCCGATACAGCAGGATACGTAGCTCAGGCCGACCATTGATGGTTTGAAATTGTATCCTGGGCCTCCTAAGATAATAGAAGCCGTAGCGTTGAGGACGTTGAACCAGATCAGATAAGAGCCGTAGCTGAATCCAGCATAAAATATCACTGGCCAGCTGAGGTACTTCAAGCTTCGCTTTGCGCTCTCAAGCATGTGATGCCCCGGCGATGGCTGCCAGATGGAGAGTTTTTGAATAAATGTCTTCGTCGACCACCCAATCTCTACGCTTGCACTAGACTGCGAGGCCGCAGGATGCGCTTTTTCTTGGTCAGCTTCTGTTACCAAGCCTGTTGGTGCTACATCTAGTGCAGGAACTATGCTAGTAGGTTTGCGATTGTAATTCGATTCCTCCAGGAAGAAGAAGAGAATCACAAAGGTGACCGCGTTGAAGATAGCTGGCCAATAGAACACCCCTAAACGTTGGCGTATGAAGTCAGTGCATGTTTCAAGTGCAGTTCGTGCAGGACTTTACGCACATTGCCACCCTTGACCTTCTGCAATGAATCCACAAATAATGGGCGCGAAGTAGTTGCTTCCCGCCAGGGATAAGGCGTATATGCCCATATAGGTACCTCGCTGGTGAGTGAAGTAAACATCAGTCACAGAAATCTCGGGCAGAGCTTCGATCGGTGCGATGAAGAAACCCATCACAATACATCTGGCTATCCACTCGCCATCACTTCTAACGTATGCGCTAGATTTCGTCAACCCCGGTACGACTCGTTCTCAGAGTATCATCTGCTTACCTCCAGATACTGGTACCGATAGCGCCAAGCACCGATAGCAAATATGTCAACCTTTTGCCATATTTTAGCGCAAATGGCTGCCAGAATAGTAGTCCCCAGCCGAGAAAAAGGAACATATAACCGGTCCCCTGGTTCAGCGTTTTAATAGACACGCCTGATGCTTTGGATAACGGAACTAGTACTGAGTATACTGTAGACACTGCAATACCAGTCATACAGGTGTACCTACTCAGGCGTCAGCGCAGTCGGGAAGTTTGGAGACTTATACTTACAAGTTCGAGCACATCGTTGCAGTGAGCTTTCGACGCGGCGTCCAGTTCAGCGGATCATCTGGGTCCATGGAAGGCGCTGGGTCAAGAACGATATCTCCATTGCCGGCATGACGCGCGTGCATACTATGGTCCAAATCGACAAGATGAACAGTACCGGGCACTGCTTTTGTCAAAGCTTCAACTCCCTTCGCCATGGTTGTGATTGATGGCACCGAATGCGCTGGGGACCCTGAGTTTCGAACAACAAGTCTTTCGAAGAGGGGCAAGGGCCGTGGCAGATAATGATTAAAACGACCTGTACTTATACCGGCAAGTCAGGACTGACACCACACCCCTGTCACTTTCTATATCCGTGTCGTGCATGGTTATTCCAGTTGGGATGACTCTGATAACGGAACCTATCATGCCCGTTCTAGCACGGTTCAAGTCGATGTTATACTCGTATAGATCTACCCCTAAAGATCCTCCATCACTACTACACTTTTATCGGGAAAGTTCAGGCGAACGCGTCAAAGTTAGGTGTACAAACGCAAATGAGGGGAAGCGTCATATGATGAAGCGTAAACGCTGGCTATTGGGTTGTCTTGGACGCATTGAGATAAAACCCGCCAAAAGGATCTGTGGCGCGTTAGTGCATGCAGGTTGACGCAGTTGTGCCACGGTCGGTGTCTTTCCGCACATCAACATCAACAAACCCAGTCGACTTCATCGTATCAACGACAATTGCGCCTCGCTGAAGCTTTGCCGAGCAACTCGGATATGGTATCACGCGATGCCTTTATCGCGAAGCGTTACGGCGTACCATGATAACGTTGATACCACGCTTGCCCCACTCAATTCAGGAGATAGAGCCGCCACTGATAAGGGCTCCATGAGTCTTTTCCAGAATTAAAACTCGCGAGATATCAAGAGAATCAAGCCTTAGTCATCTTCGGCATATTTCTTTGCTTTCAGACCAGAGCCGACAATATGACCGCCGCATCTTCAAAGCTAGCCATTCTCCAGCCAAAAGGGTTTCCTCAAGGAACTCCCGAATTTGAGCAGAGACGCGGCGCCATCCTCGAAGCCTTCGCAAAAAAGGTCCCTCCCGAGCTCCGACTGCCGGTAGACCTAATCGCCAGCCCACCGCTCGATGTGTCCAACATTCCAAGTACCTGCGGCATCCTTACGCCAAGAGAGGTAGATATCACCGAGAACTACGATGCCTCTGGTCTCGCAGAAGCAGTTGCTGGGCGCCAATTGACTGCCACCGAAGTAGCCATCTCATTTTCCAAGCGCTCTATTATCGCACACCAGTTGACATGTTGCCTCACGCAATGGTTTATGGACGATGCTATCGAGCAAGCGAAAGAGCTAGATGATTATCTTGAGAAGAACGGGACAACAGTGGGACCGCTTCACGGTGTACCCATTAGTATTAAAGAACATATTCCTCTCGCAGGAACCTATTCGTCTCAGGGCTCGTTTGCAAGTATAGTCCTTAACGAGAAAGATTGCTACATGGTGTCTATATTGAGAAGCATGGGCGCGGTATTCTACTGCAAGACTAACCAGCCTCAAACAATCATGCATCTAGAGTCTACATCACACTATGGTCGCACTTTAAATCCATTTAACATCCACCTTTCGGCAGGCGGCTCTTCAGGCGGCGAAGGTGCACTAGTCGCTATGAAAGGCTCGGTGCTTGGAATCGGAACCGACATTGGTGGTAGTATTCGCTGTCCGAGTGCGTTCTGTGGAATCTATGGATTCAAGCCCACATCTTACGTACTTCCAATGAAAGACTACCTTGCTCATTCCTTCTCAGCGGAGCTCAATGTTCTGTGTTCGACGGGGCCGATGTGTCGAAGCTTGAGGGATATGGATCTTCTCATGAGGTCGGTTTTGGCGGTAAAACCACATCTCCTGGACCAAAAGCTTATACCTATTCCATGGACAGGCTTAAAGACATCAAATACGAAGCCCTTGAAGATAGGAATCATCGAAAATGACGGGTTCATCGACCCTCAACCGCCAGTCAAACGTGCCATTGCATGGGCTCGCGAACGGCTTTCGGACCCCAAGTACTCCGATACTTTCCAAGTCAAGACATTTAAACCCTACAACGCAGAGGAAGCTTGGTCCATGATCTGCCGCATGTATTGGCTCGACGGTGGTCAACTCGCCAAAGACGACATCGTCTCTACTGGTGAACCCATCCTCTCTTTGAGCGATTGGATATGGAAAGAAGCCAAACCGCACGGCATGCTGAACGCCGAAGATGTAAACCAATTGCGTGCTACTCGCGATGAATTCCGGTATAAGTTCGTAGACAGTTGGAACGAGCAAGATGTCGACATTGTGATTGGGCCTGCATTCGTTGGCCCGGCTTGTGCGCATGATACGGCATTGTACTGGACGTATACTTCGCTGTATAATCTGGTCGATTACCCTGGAGTTGTCGCTCCGACGCCGATAAGGACCGAGGCGAAGGAGCAGTATGCGACGGACTACAGGCCGCTGAGTGAGGCGTGTAAGCATGTCAAGGAATTGTGGGAGGCTTCGAACTTTGAGGGAGCGCCGATTGATTTGCAGATCAACGCGAGGAAATATCACGACAATGAGCTTTTTGGGGCTTTGGCTGTGTTGAAGGATGTCCTAGAGTTACCCTGAAGCGTTTATAGCATATACAATTCTCTCTGAAGCCTTATGTGGCATCGTTTTATCACGTACTGGTCATCTAGGGACATATTTTTGAAGACAATATCTTTCATCAAGCCGTTTTCTGTGCCCCTGACTCCGTTTTCTTCCCTTCATAAGCGAGAATGATTTATCTACATAGCAAAAAATGCTAGTCCGCCAACCAATCCTGCGAGACCATGTGAGAAATCTACCTGTCCAGCTCCACCCAAGAAAGGCGCTAACGTATTCCGTGCGTTTCCTCCAGTGCCAGTCGCAGTACCAGTCCCAGAACGAACCGCACTGCGAATCGCAGTGCCAGATGCAGTCGCAGTTGCATTAGCACGACCATCAACTCTGAAGAAGTTGGCTGCAACTGGAGCGCTCACAGCCTTATCTTTCAAAAACGTCGTGATGTCGAAGTTGAATCTCGCTTGCTGGCCTGCAAAGTCCGATGCCTTCACATTTAGGTTTGCCGGCTGTTTGAACAGGAGCTCCACGTAACGATGTGGCATCGTGTCTGTTGCAGGAGGACCGGGCGGGAGGTATGCTGCAGGTCCTTTTTCAGTTGATGCAAGCAGCACTGCACCTCCGTTGAGCTTTTGCTGCGTTGCCTTGAAGCCAGTGTTTAAGGCGTGAAGGAGTACGCGGCGGTTCGTGCTGCCTTGTGCTGGGGGCACGTCCAAGTCAAGCATGACAAACATGAAGGTCTCGTCATTGCTGATCATGCCACTTGGTAATGCGATTTGGGGCTGACTTGCGGTGCCTTTTGACGTTAGAAGTCGATCATCTAGAGAATTCTCACTACCGCTTACCAGCTTTTGTCAATTGTTGACCAGGCGTTGCAACCATCGTTGTGTTGAAGGCGACCTCAAGCTTAGTATTCACTTGGGGTGTGAAGCCTGTGGGGGTTTGCGCCTGCGCAAAGCCGATTATCGCTGCAAATAGTAATGAGGTCAAGAGAGACATGATGGACAATGAAGACAAGAAGATTAGTGATATTGTTTTGCGATGTGATTTGGGTGTATATTATTGTAGATGTGATGGTGGTGGGCTTCAGCGCCTTGATATAAGAAGGAATTGCGTACGCGTCTAAGACGTAGTGGCCTGACAACCGTAGCACAGCTTGTCGCATTTCAACCGGCATATATGCCGAGCTTTGTGCTGACATAGGAAAGCGTATGGCCCTGAAACGGGCAGTGCACGAAGCCTCGACTGCTACGTCTTGGCAACGAGTATCTCCACAATGCGCAAAGCGGAGCTCGAGACACGGGGTTTGATGATCTGCCTAAACTTTCTGGCCGACACATGTGCAGTCAAGACTGTAACTGCAGATGTAGTAAGGCTTAATAAGCTGTTTGACGCTTTGAAATCGCCAGCCATTAGCCGACACTAATAATTCAGAAGCGCGCACCCCATGGCTGTTTGAAGTGCGATATTGATCTAGTGGCATGGTTCTTTTCAATCAAGAACACATACTGCTACGAACTTTCCTACTGTCTGAAGAGGGTCACCCGAGAACGGAAATAGAGATGAATAGACCGCTAGAATGCTTTTGGACATTGGATATAACGGTGTAGTTTTAGTTCACGTCAAATGAAAAAAGGAATACTGGCAAACACCCGAGACGAAGGAAATCACCTACGTTAACTATCGAGTTGGTAAACTGACGCTGTGAGAAGATAGGTATTGAAGTCAATGTATTCGTTGGCGGGCCGCTGCTACATCTACTTGACGTGCTATATTAGGAGGTAGAGGTGCTGGCAAGAAAAATCGTTCTCGAAACGCTCTGGAGTAGGATTGAGGTTTAGAGACGTGCAAGGCGGACGTAAGAAGTGCGCTTCCCTAGCCTACGAAGTACACGTGAGCGTGCATTAGTGAAAAGCCCGTGCTTCGTTGGCGTACCACGCACTTTCATCCCTCTTACCTTCAAACACTGTCGCTATCGATCACTTGTGCGCTTTTGGTTTTTGGCTAGCATTTAACATATGACTGAATCTGAAATTATTGTTAGTGCTGCTCTCGACGATGCAGCTTCACCCGGTACAACAAGAGTGAAAAGCGGGGAAAGGGTCCGCTGGCCACTTGCATATTGCCTACAGCCTCGCGGGAACAACCAGCAACCAAGGTTCGAGTCACAGCGGCCACCACCAAAACAATGGTGGAGCCATACGCTCTACCGTGGGCCTGGTAATAAAGAGGTCCAGATTTTGTATAGCCGGACCAAGGCTCAGTCGGAGATCATTGCACGTCAATTCCTTGATGAATCTATCGTCGGCTTTGATATGGAATGGCCTTGGAATGATTATACCAAGGCCGATCTTCAGAACAAGATTGGACTGATACAAGTCGCTACTGAAGACAAGATCGCACTGTTCCATATCGGCTTGCATGCTGGAAAGACAACCGACGAAATCATTGCACCATCGCTACGGCAGCTCATCGAAAGCCCGACTATCACTAAACTCGGCGTGAGTGTCTTGCACGCAGACTTTAGTCGGCTATCGAAATATTTTCGCCTTAATCCGAAGGGCGCATTTGAATTAAGTCACCTCTATCGGCTCGTAAAGTTTGGCGCACACAGACCAGACCTCGTGTCGACCAAGTTGGTCAGCCTGGCACAACAAGTCGAAGACCAACTTGGCTACCCTTTATGGAAAGGCGACGTGCGAACGAGCAACTGGAGCAAGCCATTGTCCCAAGAACAGATCAAATATGCTGCAGGAGACGCTTACGCTGGCTATATGCTGTATCATTGCATGAATTTCAAGCGGCTTCGAATGCACCCCACTCCGCCACTCCCAATACACGCAGAGAAATACCTGTCTTATAAACTTTCCGGGATCGTTCCCATTCAGTTAGCGTTGTCCCCAGTTGATGCTCCAATGACCACATCAGCCATGTTCTTTAAGGTTGGAATGACTGACAGCATATCAGCTGGAAGCAAACCCAAGCCTCAGCAAACACAAGAAGTGGAGCCTAAAGTGCCCGAGGGAGACCTTTGTAGCACATCGCAAACATTATACGATGCATTGGTTCTACGTCGAGCGACCTTGGCCGAGAAGATCTCAAAGCCGGCGTACCAGATCGCATCAAACTCTATACTAAAGGCGCTCGCGCGCAAGCGTCCACTCGACACCAATAGCCTGCTTCTAATCAAGGGGATTGGAAAGATTCAGCAAGAGAAGTACGGCGATTCCTGGCTTGAGGTTATATCGCTCTTTGTGGCAGTGCACAACCCCAATCTGCAAGCAAAAGCTCCTGATAATCCGTCATCTAACGCCTGTAACGAGTCACCAATACAACCTGCGGTACAAACGCCATCCATACCTCGACGCGCCCAGGCGCGCGGACAACCCTCTCAGCAACTGCACACAGGCTTATCCTTCACAATGGCCGAGACAAAACTCGATACGGAGAGTAACAACTCGAACCACAGCGCAACTCCCTATGGCTCTCAAGATTCATTACCGTCGTTGAACTTTGGCAGCCAATCTCAACAGACAAGCTTCCAGCGGAAGCGCAAGCGTGCCGAAAGCCCAGCACCCGAATTACAACAGTTTGATCCTCGCGGCCCATCCACTGCAACGGTAGGCAGAGTAGGCAGCGCTCCAACGCACGGAACCTCACCCATACAACCCACTACAGAGCCTCTTCCCCTGGAATTAAGAATCTTCCGAAATAAGCTCGTGGCCTTGAGCAAGCGCGTTGCACGGAAGCTGGTAGCAAGACCAGTCAATGCACCGCCCATTGTGACAGACCACACTCTCGACCTGATCATCAAGAACCCACCACGCACACAAGATGATCTCGAGAGGATCCCGGGTATCGATAGTTTTCTCCTTGCGTGTGAGAAGAGTGACATGAATCTACTAAGGAATATATTGAGTTTTGCACCTGCACGGTCTTGACTATGCATGGATGGAAATGTTTACTGTCTAGCCACCCTGGACTTTTCTTTATTTTTATTTGCTGTTATTGTTTATTTCCTGTTGGTTAGCCATTTTTTTTTATTATACCATGAGAATTGTTTGTAGGAAGGCTTGGGGGAGTCGGCGAATCTGTTGCCGCCTTGACCTAGTGCTGTAAACACTGTGATGAAGCAAGGCATATCGGGATCGGGACAAGGGAATGGGAAATGGGATATATATGGGCGGTGATAGTACATATGCTCTCTTGAATTCAATTTTTCCATTTTGACTTGCAGTTGAAGTGCCGTTTGGTGAGATATGATTGAGGATAATCGCCGTTCCCTCGCTGCGCTAGATTGCATTTTCAGGCCGTATCCAACAAACGCCTTACTGGAACAAACGAACAGATGTAGGAGAGAAAAAAATACTGGGTATGTTGCGGTTCTACTTGTTTCCTGTCTCGTCAACTCCGAACCGCTCCGTGTACCCACTTGCGCCTTGAATATTGACGCTGTGTCGCACGGTGTAAGGATTTTACCTGACCTACTGGCCATTTTCGGTTTTCTCATCGCTTCTCGTTTATCGCATGGCCATTCTCCAATGCTAGTGGGGTCTTCTCTCTGTAAGTCCCACGCCCATTTGCCGTCTGTTCCTGACCCTCGCCCGTTTGGCTGCCAGGCGTTCTCCGTCCAATCCTAGCAAGCCAGCTTTCGGCGCTCTGAACCGTGCCGTCAACCACAGTTGTAATTTGACCCATCATGTCCAGCCCTTCTTTGGCGAATGCCAACATTCTGTTCGCCCCGCGGACTTCTTCTCCTTGGTTGTCCTGCCCGGCATTCCTACCAGCGACCTGCCACCGTTGCGGCACAGATAGTAATTGCGTTCGCACTACTTGCGATGCGTTTGCCGGCAGCGTACCTCCTGTGTACCGGCTGACAGATTGTACGACGGACTGGAGCGTGGTCCATATATCGGATGAGAGGGATTTGATGCGATCTGCTATTCGGCGTACTTGATCGTCCTTCTCTGCGTCTACGAGCCCCATTTGGGCCATTGTGCCCTCCATTCTCTCCATCCCGTTCTCATCAACAGACGCCTGTCCGTCTGACTGCCGACGGCTTCTTAACGCGGCCTCATATTCTTCCAGAACGACTTTCAGAGCGCGCATTACAGAATCGATGTGCGTGGTCGCGGAACGCAACAGGCCGAGGCAAAGCTTGAGTGAGCGGAGAGAAGTGTCGGACAGCGCGACGCCGAGACCGGATGTTGTCATTATGAGTTGTGTAGACCAGTTCACTCGTCTATCCTGCGGGGTCTGTGATCGCTCTGCTTTTCGGCTGCTTTTCGAGTCTGCTGCAGTTAACGACTCCTCGTAGTTTGGCGAGCGCTGGTCATCGTATGCAGGTAGCGACTCAGCATACAACGACTGGGACGAGGATTGCGAGCCGCCTCTTGTCCGTGACGCTGCATGTGCATCATCGATGTCCATGGCATCATCTGCTGGACTTGCTATTCTCTGCCTCTTGCTTCTTGAAGCCTCCCCGTCTCCAGCTTCAAGGTCGCTAGGCCGTCTGTGTACCTCTCCAAGGTATCGCCGCAGGTTCTCCTCCATACCTGTCCTCCTGCCTACTGATGACACTGTATTGACCATGGGCGATCCGATATTGCGCTCGATGAGTTCAGCACCGTACTGAACGAAACGCGGTGTGTAGCCTTTCGTGGTATTGTAGGCTGAGATGGAGCCATTGACGGCGCCGCCGAGCCATGGATGGTTCGATGTAATGAGCGAGAGGAGGGGTTCGGGGTCAGCTGTGGGTTCGCGGGCGGAGAGAGTAAGCGATCGTGCAGTTGGAGAGCGTACAAAGTCTGCCGCGTGTTAGTTATGGGGTCTTGATGACGACGCAAGCGCCCTGCTTCCACGGCTGTTATGGGGATTCGTACCAGGATTCCCCAATCCACTCAATGCCTCGGCCGCCAGTCTGACGTCCGGATCGTCTATGTTAACACTCGTTTCCCTCCTCCCCACAGTATCATCCTGCAGACTCCGCACACTCGCTGTGTCCATAGGACTTCCTATGTCTTCACGAGGCAGCCCATCAGGCACCCTGGGAAACGTCGCACTATTCAGACTCGGAAGCACACCCCATTGCGACCCATCAAATTGATTCCTGGGACTGTGTTCTATCGAGTTGCGCGGGGTATGACGGGCCGTCGTCTCTGGAAGGTCCAACGACTTTATGCCTGGTAGGCGTCCATTATTGTGCTGAGCATTGGGGAGATGTGTAGGTACGGAAGGAAGGTGGAAGGACTCGGGCTCGTGTTGGGCGTAGGCAGGCGGTGGGGGACGTTGGTGGTGTTGTTCTTGCTGCATGATTTCTGAGAGGGCGGGGAGTGACGGCGAGCGAAGCGACGATCCCGCACTGTTTGTCGACTCGAATAGCAAACCGTGGAGGGTTCCTTTTAGCAGCGCGTGGTAGTCAATCGTCTTGATACCACTATCTCCGTTGTATCCGTTCGAGTATACAACGAGCGTCGGGGCCAGCGGCTCGAAGAGGAAGCGTGCTCCGCGGGTGCGCAATCGGCGTTTGGCGTGGGGATTGGGATGCGACGACGTCTTTAGGGGTTGCCAAACCTCGCTACAATATCAACATGGCGAGGGGTCGAGTCTGTACGCTGTTGGCGGTGGCGAGAAATCCGGCTATGGCTTCGGCGAAGTTGAGATGAGGGCGGTAGAGGATGATGGAGCGCCGACTGGTGGTAGCAGGTTAGGCGTTGCGACAAAGCACATGATACTCACATGCAAATTCTATCACATGCTCGAAGACACCGTGTACCGTATTAGCTGGTTTTGGGAATACTAATCAGTAATCTTACTGCACACGTGATGGCCATCTTGTAAAAGACCAGCATGTGCTCCGTGTATAGGTTTCTAAGCAGGCGGGAGGGCGTAAAGGAGGCGTGGTCAAAACCTGGTAATGCAGCAATCCGTCCACTCAACGCCAACATGCTTCTTGGCAGGCCGTATTTCTCGGCGACTCGCAAAGCGATAGCGAGCCCTAACCGATGAATCATGTATCGTCCAATTGTGGTCCACGTTGCGCTCGCATTCGCCAGCATTGCTCGCTGCAGAATTCGTGCTGCTTATAAGATTCATGTGCGCGTTCACTGGTGAAGACTATGGCTTTGGCATGTAGTGTCACGATGTCAGCCTCGTTTTAGGTTCTGATCTACGAATGTTCCTTTCCCCTGATTGTGTGCTCTTCACCAAGCAGTGCACCTTGATAGGGGCGTTCCCCATCGTTCACCACAGCTATTTATATTGTGTACTATTAGACACAAAACGTTCTGGGATATCACCGCAGCGTCTGTACCGCCACAAGCCTCCCATGTCCAAATCGAATGATCAGTCCTACACGTACGAGAGCCTAGCTTCGACACCGATGCCCGGAGTCTGCCCGACCATTAGTGTTGTGATCTCAGCCCGCAACGTAAAAGGGAGATCGTCCCCACAAGAGCTACGGAGATGCATCCGTCGACGGCCCAGCCCTGCACCATCTAGTACCACTCACAAGTTAGACATGGAGGCTGTGTATGCAGACATCTGCACTCTACAAACGACTCTGGGAAGACACGCCAAGCAACGTACTCGCACATATAAGTCTCTTTGTAGCTTTGCGATTCGTTTACGCTGTGGACCCGAGTGCAAGGCTCACTCAACTTCTATACGGATGTGGAGCTTTTGCCGTAGAAGAACACCAGACCTCGATTATATAGACCCTTTCTTCGTGTAGCGAAGCCGTGCGGTCTCTCTAGCTAGCATTTATAGATAGACCCTATAATTGAAGGGGAGAGACCTGTTGTCGAATCCACCTTTCCAAGCAACATAATGGATAGTGTGCTGTCTGTACACCATACACAGCCTCCACCATGTGTCTCTGGAAGCACTCGCGTTCTTTTCATCGTTCACCGTCGTATTGCTATTTTGAACACCTATTCTCACCGAGCTGTTGGAGACGAGACCTGTGGTGCAGGTAGACTAGGGTTGACCGGTGAACCTAAAGTGGACGACAAGGCAGAACAACCACGTAGAACCGATGCAAAGAACACACTATTTTGAATATGTGTTTTGGGACGGTAAGTGATGGGCATGTACCTAGTAGTACGGCCCGTTAGGGTTGTTATGCATGGCAGCAGTATTTGAAGGAAAGCGCGAGCCTATCTTGGCCGACTTGCAGGCCATTGACAACGTTTTTTTGGGGGGTTTCAGCATGTATTGTATGTATAGATAATATATTTTATTACAAACTAAGTAGAAAGAAAAACCTTAATGATTAACAAGACATCAAACGCCCACCGTACGCTAAATGAATGTTTAAATGTGTAGATCACACCCCGGTCGTGACTCCTTGCCCATGGATGCATCTCACTTGTTCCCCGGATCTTGACTGGAGATTATCGTCGGTATCACGAGGTGGTGGCATCGCCCATGCTGACCAGTGCCTAACCTCCCGCGATAGCATATTCCTAGTCCCACTACAACACTCCGTCCTGTCTAAACGCGTTGTATCCTTGCAATTCCATGATCGAAGGGCCTTTATTTCCCATTTTGGGGACTGGTTGGAGTCGAGGTGGACGTATTTGAGCTCGATGAAGTTGAAGTTTGCGGCTGAAAGAACGGATGCTGCGTGTCCCCGCCAGGCGACGGCGCGTTTGTGACCTGGAAAGGCGCAAAGCGGATTGGAGGGAAGGACATGTTGGCTGCTATTGCCTGTGGAGATATCGCGTAAAGTTGGTAGATGAAGTTTTTGCAGTTTCCAATGATGCAGCTCGAGTGGATGATGGACGAGGTTGAGGGAGACTGATTGCGACCTATATATAAGCGATTCTCAAGACACAGCAAGCAAAGAAACCGAAGCGTAAACGAAAATATTGCTATGATAGAATTTGATGCTTGCGGTGACTTGATTGAGTTGGCTCATAATGAGTCTGCCTTATGCGCGACTTTCGACACCTACCCAGCGTATTCTGACTGCATTTAGGCATCCATCGCGCGCGCACATGACTTCGCGTCGCGGGTATCATCCTTGCCATTTTTGAGCCATGCAAAAAAAAGCGCTATGCAAGCTGAGACGGCAACTCGCGCCAGCGTGCCGGAGAGGACGTTCGAGGTGGTACGATTACTTCACTGTGGAGAGACAATCTGCCTTGTCCAGGTGCCAAGATGTCAGTCGTTTTGTATTGGGACGATGACAGCTGTCGAGTTTACGCCCGTCGTTGGTGTTGATTGGTAATATTGATGCAAGAGTAGTCGGTGATCATGTCCTTGGGATGCAAGACTAGTTTGGGCTTCATGTGTGACGTTTCTTCAAGCCGGATCACAACGTTATGCTGTCGGGGAGCGGGGTCTAGGGCTAGACCCTTGAAAAGAGGTTCAACTAAGTCCATTGGCGTTAGTAGTTGGCAAATCGGCCCTAAAAGAACAAGGAGTTTGAGGTTGCCAAGCTATCCGCGAAATCTATGGCAAGGGTGGAAACTAATATAAGACGGATATTGTCTATGTTTGACTCTACTATGAGTGAGTCTGAGTCCGAGTCCAATTGTCAGCAGCGGGACGGGACGGGATTGGGAGGCGGCCATTCTCATGCAAGGGAATTCGTTGAGTGGAAGCTAGTGTCTCGAGTGGGAATGAGTAGGAATGAGTGGTGTCGTCGTCTCAACTCCGCGTTTGGCATACGGCCGTTAGAAGGAGCATAGGATAGGAGGAGCATAGGGGGTAAATTTCAAGCTCCATAGCGCGCACCAAAAGAGTCGGTGGAGACGGAGGTCCCAACGCCGAAGAGCGAACGGGCGTCGAGTGAGGTGCTGGGTCTACTTCGGCTTGTCTAATTAGAGAGCAGGCCTTGCATCCCTCGAGGCACGGCGGAGTCAACATGACTCAGAGGTAGTCTGTTCGTCCGCATGGTTGACATATTAGTGGGACCCAGACGCTAGAAGGCTAAGAACAGGTGCCGGTAATCAGATCTACACTGTGTCGTAGATCGGATTATAGAACCGCTAGCTACAGTGCCTTGTTGAGGCGTTTTCAATGAGGCGTTTTCATACGCCAATGTCAGATTACCTGAATTCTCCCACGCTAGCCTGGTACAATCGGTTCCATCGGGGGGCAGCGGGCCCGTAGCACGCCGAGCCATCCCTATCGGCTCTGCCCTATACGATCCATGGCATGGTGTAGTAGGTAGGAAGGAAGGAAGTAAAGAATATCGTCATGAGCACGGATGTAGTCATGTACCCTCTCATATGGGATGGGTCGACGACGCCCTTTTGGTATAGCGAGACTCCGTGCGAAACAGTCCGCAGTGATGCTATTCACCCATGGGTCCCACTCCGACGGGTCTGAAGAAACAGTTGCTTGCGATCTGCCAAGCTGCCGGTGCGTCAGCTTAGAGTCGTTATCTCCGAAGCAGACTAGGCTGCCTCTCGTCGGCAGCATCTGTTGATTTATCATATTTTATTTATTACCCGCCTGGGGGCGCCCTTCTCTCCTACGCCACATAATACGCTCCTTGTTTTTCGCTTCTTTCGCGCCTGCTGCGAGTGAGACATCTTGTCTTACCCCGCAACCAGGTCTTTTAATTGCTTGTAACCAGGTGCGCCCTGCACCACCAAGCCCCCAGCGCCATGGACAACCAAAAGTCCCCAACCTACGAGCCTATCCATGCAGACCGCCCCCACGCCCAACCCGACAACGCCAGCGTCAGGACCGCCTCAATTGACAACAGCGGCACCGCCCGCAACTCAACCGACCTGAACCATGACACGGGCTTCGTCAATGTCAAGGGAGGTGTCGACGTTCAGCGCGCAGAGGCCGAGTTCGCAGAGCTCAACAAGGAGCTGTCCCGGACGAGCCACTCGCGCAGACTGAGCCGCGTCCAGAGTAAGCAAAGCCGCAAGGACCATGCCGTCGGCAACGATGTTGAAAAGGGCGGCATGGACGGATCTTTGGCCTCATCCGATGAACCATTCGACCTCGAGAAGACATTGCGGGGTGATCGCGACGAGGAGGAGGCGGCGGGTATCAAGTCCAAGCGCATTGGCGTGGTTTGGGAGGATCTCACCGTGAGCGGTAGGTACTAAGCGAACTGCCTGCACGACCAACACTAACTTGATTCGAGGCATCGGAGGAGTCAAGAACTTCGTCAAGGTAAGCCGTCAGCGTCAGCATCAGGTGCACATGCACGCAAGAGCCGAGACAACTAACGCTCGCTTAGACTTTCCCTGACGCTTTCGTTTCCTTCTTCAATGTTTTCGAGACCGCCGGCAGCCTGCTTGGACTCGGCAAGAAGGGGAGAGAGTTTGATATCCTAAAAAACTTCAGGGGCGTCGCCCAACCCGGTGAGATGGTCTTGGTTTTGGGCCGTCCAGGGAGCGGATGCACTACCTTCCTAAAAGTCATAAGCAACCAGCGATATGGATACACCAAGGTCGACGGAAAGGTCCTTTACGGCCCCTTCGATTCGGCCTTCTTCGAGAAGAGATATCGAGGTGAGGCTGTGTATTGTGAGGAAGACGAAAACCACCACCCCACTCTCACAGTCGGCCAAACACTGGACTTTGCGCTTGAGACAAAGGTACCTGGCAAGCGACCTGCTGGTCTATCAAGACAAGACTTCAAGCAGAAAGTCATTAGTCTCATGCTGAAGATGTTCAACATCGAGCACACAAGAGACACCATTGTCGGCAATCCG
Source organism: Cucurbitaria berberidis CBS 394.84 (assembly GCF_010015615.1). NCBI lineage: Eukaryota > Fungi > Ascomycota > Dothideomycetes > Pleosporales > Cucurbitariaceae > Cucurbitaria > Cucurbitaria berberidis. Next base: position 2,870,919 of record NW_024468936.1, on the reverse strand, counting down.
TTTGTCCGGGTACGTTGACCCTGTGCAGAGCGTCAAAGAAACGTACTAATCATACATTTCGATTTTAGGGTATTTCTGGAGGCGAACGAAAGCGAGTTTCGATTGCTGAAACCATGATTACTGGTGCATCCCTCATGTCGTGGGATAATTCCACTCGAGGACTCGACGCATCGACTGCCGTTGACTACGCCCGCTCCCTCAGAGTGCTTACCAACATCTACAAGACCACGACGTTTGTTTCCCTCTACCAGGCATCTGAGAACATCTACAAGTGTTTCGACAAAGTCCTTGTCATCGACAACGGACGTCAGGTGTACTATGGACCGGCTGATACAGCACGCGCATACTTCGAAGGTCTTGGCTTCATGGAGAAGCCCCGTCAAACCACCCCAGACTACCTTACCGGATGTACAGACCCCTTCGAGCGCGAGTACAAGCCCGGAATGAGCGAAAAGGACGTCCCTTCCACCCCGGATGCGCTCGCCGAGGCTTTCAACAAGTCCGAAGTCTCTTCAAGGCTCGCGCAGGAAATGGAAGCGTATCACGCTCGTATGGATGAAGAGAAGCACGTGTACGATGACTTCCAGCTGGCGGTCAAGGAAAGCAAGCGCCACGCACCTCAGAAGTCTGTCTACTCAATTCCATTCTATCTACAGGTCTGGGCTCTGGCCAAGCGTCAATTCTTGCTTAAATGGCAAGATAAATTTGGCCTGACTGTCTCTTGGATTACCTCCATCTCCATCGCTATCATCGTTGGTACCGTTTGGCTCGATCTCCCTGATACAACCGCTGGTGCCTTCACCAGAGGTGGTGTTCTCTTCATTGCGCTGCTCTTCAACGCTTTTCAGGCTTTCTCCGAGTTGGCATCGACTATGTTGGGTCGGCCCATCATCAACAAGCATCGCGCCTTCACATTCCATCGACCCTCGGCCCTCTGGATCGCCCAAATAGGTGTCGATCTCTTGTTCGCAACGGTCCAGATTTTCGTCTTCTCCATCATTGTGTACTTCATGACCAACCTCGTTCGGGACGCAGGCGCCTTCTTCACATTCGTCCTCGTCATTACCATCGGTTATCTAGCGATGACTTTGTTCTTCCGAACAGTGGGCTGTCTTTGTCCAGACTTTGACGTTGCTATCCGTCTTGCTGCTACCATTATCACGCTTTTCGTGTTGACCTCTGGATATCTAATTCAGTGGGAGTCCGAGCAAGTCTGGTTGCGGTGGATTTTCTATATCAACGCTCTTGGCCTCGGATTCTCAGCGCTTATGATGAACGAGTTCAAACGACTGGACATGTCTTGCGAAGGCAGATCGCTAGTCCCGTCTGGTCCTGGTTACACCGATTTCAACGCTCAAGTTTGCACGCTTCCCGGTAGCCGAGCAGGTTCAACAATGGTATCTGGCAAGGAATACATCAAGGCCTCGTTCTCTTGGGATGCCGGCGATTTGTGGCTCCACTTCGGTATCATGGTTATCCTTATCGTCGTTTTTCTACTCGCAAACGCCTTCCTGGGAGAGTTCGTCAAGTGGGGTGCTGGTGGTCGTACTGTCACCTTTTTCGTCAAGGAGGACAAGGAACTCAAGGAGCTTAACGCCAAGTTGCAAGAGAAGCGCGACAGGCGCAACCGCAAAGAAGAAGGCGCTAACGACAGCTCTGAGTTGAACATTACTTCCAAGGCGGTCCTCACCTGGGAAGATCTTTGCTATGACGTACCAGTCCCTAGTGGACAACTACGACTTTTGAACAACATCTACGGCTATGTGAAGCCAGGCCAGCTGACTGCTTTAATGGGCGCATCAGGCGCTGGAAAGACGACCCTGCTCGATGTGCTAGCTAATCGCAAGAATATCGGCGTCATCACCGGCGACAGGCTTGTTGATGGAAAGGCGCCTGGTATTGCCTTCCAGCGAGGAACCGCCTACGCCGAACAGCTCGACGTTCACGAACCAGCAACAACTGTCCGTGAAGCGCTTCGCTTCTCTGCCGATCTTAGACAACCATACGAGACGTCCCAGGCGGACAAATACGCATACGTCGAGGAGGTTATTGCTCTCTTAGAGATGGAGGATATTGCAGACGCTATCATCGGCGATCCTGAAAGTGGACTGGCGGTCGAACAGCGGAAGCGTGTAACCATCGGTGTCGAGCTGGCTGCTAAGCCTGAATTACTCCTCTTTCTGGATGAGCCCACGTCAGGTCTCGACTCGCAGAGTGCTTTCAACATCGTCCGCTTCCTTCGCAAACTGGCTGCTGCGGGACAAGCTATCCTGTGTACGATCCATCAGCCGAACTCGGCTCTGTTCGAAAACTTTGACCGTCTGTTGCTCCTCCAGCGAGGTGGCCAGTGCGTCTACTTTGGCGACATTGGCAAAGACGCCCACGTTCTGCTCGACTACTTCCACCGTCACGGCGCTGACTGCCCCTCCCATGCCAATCCTGCGGAATGGATGCTTGATGCTGTTGGTGCTGGCTCCGCTGCCCGTATTGGTGACCGCGACTGGGCCGATGTCTGGGCTGACTCTGAGGAGTTCGCAGAAGTCAAGGACCACATTGTTCATGTAAAGCGAGACCGTGCCGCTGAGGTTGGATCGTCTGAGCTGGTCGAACAGAAAGAATTCGCCACCCCGCTGTCATTCCAGATCAAGCAGGTTGTGAAGAGACAGAACCTATCTTTCTGGAGAACTCCCAACTACGTAAGTTTACATACCCATACACCCGCTTGGACGTCGCTAGGTACTTTCCGATTCTCTCTCGAGAACTGTAAAACCATCGAGGCTGTCCAGGCCGTTTTATAAGGCACTGTACTAACATTGTGTAGGGATTCACTCGTCTTTTCAACCACGTCATCATCGCTTTACTCACAGGTCTTATGTACCTACAGCTCGATGATTCCCGATCGTCCCTGCAATACCGTGTTTTCATCATTTTCCAGGTCACTGTTCTCCCAGCTCTCATTCTCGCCCAGGTCGAGCCGAAATACGCCGTCGCCCGTATGATTTCTTTCCGCGAGCAGATGTCCAAGGCCTACAAAACATTTCCCTTCGCCCTCTCCATGGTCATTGCTGAGATGCCTTATAGCATCCTATGCGCCGTGTGCTTCTTCATCCCGTTGTACTACATTCCCGGATTAAACTCGACCAGCTCTCGAGCCGGCTACCAGTTCTTGATGGTTCTCGTTACCGAGATTTTCTCCGTTACTTTGGCCCAGGCAATTGCGGCGCTGACTCCAACGCCGTTTATCGCCGCTTACCTCAACCCCTTCATCATCATCATATTCGCCTTGTTCTGCGGTGTCACGATTCCCAAACCCCAGATCCCCAAGTTCTGGCGCGTGTGGCTGTATGAGCTGAACCCCTTTACTCGCCTTATCGGGGGTATGCTCGTTACCGAACTTCACGGCTTAGACGTCACCTGCAAGGCCTCCGAATTTAACCAGTTCCGCGCCCCTCAAGGCAAGGAATGCGGGTCTTACATGAGCGACTTCTTCTCGAACGGTGCACCGGGTTATCTTCTCAACAATGCCACGGATATGTGCAGTTACTGCGCAGTCAAGGTCGGCGATGAATTCTACGGGCCGCTTGGTTATGATTTCGCCAACAGGTGGAGGGATTTCGGTATCTTCGCTGCGTTCATCGGTAGCAACTTGTTCATCTTGTTCATTGCTGCGAGGTACCTCAACTTCAACCGACGCTGAGCGAGATCTATTGAGCTTCGACACATGCTCGGATTGTATCAGCAACATTATTACGCCATAATCAACGATGTATTTGCCAAGCCAGCAGTTGTAGCAACTGAACTGAGGTCACCTTGTTCTGAACTACGACACTGATCTCGCGTGGGCCACAGTATCCCGTCGCAGATTTAGTCTGCATGCATCACGCTTTAGATCTCATTTTAATATGTACGTTGTTAAATAACGTCACCTTATTTAGCGTTTCTTTTAGAAAAGTTGGAAATTGAGTACCGATTAGGTTGCGCTGAAGCAACACTACATATAGACTGATTGGACACTCATTGGGCGGCGTTCGTCATATGCCAGCAGCATGGCCTGCTTTTTCACAGCATATAAGTTAATAGACACATACCAAATCGTCATACGTATTACCTACCTTCCAATTTGAACATGTGAAGTTACCGATCTTTGAGTTGAGTCATATTATACATCACGTTCTCCCCTCCTTAAATGAAGATGCGTCAATGCATCATCAGGCTGTCTCATTGATATGTCTCGTACCGACTTCACGCATGTTTGCCTATTGAGACAATTACACCGCACCGCTATGCTCATAGCTTTTTTCGAGCCCTTCCAAAGTCTCGACATATAAATTTCTGCTACTTTATAACCGCAATACCTGGTTTACTTTTGCGAGCAGGTCTGCATCTCCATACTCCAAAACAGCGTACCACTGCTGCATTTACAAGCCAGACCTTGTACATTTAGCTTTTCTTTTTCATAGCTAACCCTGAAGGTCGTTGCATTACGAGCAACAGTCTATCGCGCGATTCGACTATAGAACCATCATCGACTATCATGGCTCCCGCAGCAATTTACCCAGACTACCAGGACGTCACTCTAACACACACAGCTCTTCCTACTCAGACTACAGCTCGGGAAGGCACAAGTAGCCTAGGTGCGAGAACGAGAACTCAAACAGAGACAAGGATGATTACGTTGACCATTTTGGAGGATGCGCCGAGCGCAACTCTTCAGTCAGTAGCGTCGTTTGACTGGCCATCAACCACTCTCGAAGAGAAGATACCTTACATCCATGGGATAATACCGGGCGCGCTGCGTGCCCAAAATTTACGCTGGCATTCACAGCCACTTCACCATCAATTGGCCCATCCACCCTCACCACAGCCCCCACCACCCGAATGCGAGCCTTTCCCGACAACGATAACTACAGCAGCAACGGCAACACTTGGGAAGGCTTCAGTGCACTCAAAATCAACGCGACAATCAAACTACCCTCGCCCATCGGCCATCGTTCCACCAGCCGCGTACTCCACACAATATCAACAGGATACATTACAACAACAGCCGAATCACCTCCATCACGCTAAATCAGGACGGCTCTACCGTGCGGTACAAGGCATGACGAACTATGAACTCACCTATCTTCCCTCAGGACTAAAAGTGCTATTCGTTGGGGTCCTCGCCGTCGTAGTACTAGCTTCAGCGTGGACGATCCTCGTGTGGCTTATCAACTTTCCACCGGGGACGTGGAGTTGTTGGCAGCGAAGGGATATACGCGGAGAGAAGAAGCAGAAGAAGAAGCAGAAAGGAAAGGAGAGGAGGCCGACTGATAAACCGAGCAAGTACGTGCCTCAACCCTCCGTCTTGGACACGCCGATGGGCTCAACTCTTGATAGGGCAGTCTCGTCTGCAACGAAATCGCCATTTCACTATTTGCAACACAACTTGCCACTGGATACTAGGTATACTGGCGAGCCAGCAGTCGAATTGACGCAGCGTCCTCAACACCGGATTTACAACCACCGCCATCAGCGGACGCAGGACGAGCAACGAAGTCGAGGGAGAAACGAGACGTACACAGAGCATAGACGCACTTCTTCCTCTCCGTCAGCGGGCCTGCGGTTTAGCATTGGGCCATCGCCAAGTCCAACCAATGCGCAAATCACCCAGTCGCCGGGAATCTCGACAGTCGCAAGCCCACCAAACCCCTTCCTGCATCCTCCAAATGACCACCTTTCCCCGCGCGTACATGCACCCGAACCGGTCCTGAACCCGCGCAGCTCCAGCGAGTGGCTGAACGAACGAGCAGCGTTCTTCAACAGCAACAACAATAACAATACATCGGGTGCTGAATCGCCCGCGCCATCTTTGCAAGACCATGGTTCAGCATCGTCGAGCTATACATGGTTGGATACGGCGGACATGGAGGCCCTGGAAGCTGGCACGGCGCCTCTAACTGGAGATGGAAACAGACAAGGTAGGACCGACAGCAGCAGCGAGACGAGTATGCTCCATAGAAGCTTGAGCTGGTTAGACCATGGTCTGGGCATGATGGACGGAGCGGTAGATAAAGTAGTTGAAAGAGTGGCGAAGTGGACGGACGACGATGGTGGTGACGAGCCGTTGCTTTTGCCAGTTGCTAGCGAGAAGGGATTCAAGGTGGAATGAGAGGTGAAAGAGGGCAGAGTAACCTTCTTGTATCCTCCTTGCTGCAACGAAAAGTTTCCAATATGCAATAGGTAGCTGGACTGTAGGCGGCAGAATGAGTGGAGATGAAGATATCACATTTGCTTTTGCCTACTCGAAACGCGGACTAGCTTAGGGAAGAGTGCAAAGCTTGAGGGAATGTAGATATCTATTAAGGTAGTTTTGACTTACTCCTATAAACACCTAGAAAATCGATCCACCGCTATGTGTATCGTGACATTGCTGCCATGGCTCGTCTGCTCCACTAGGGTCGTGGAACCCGTATAGAACCACCCAATATACCATCCTGTTGTGCCGCAGTACAGTATCATTTGACTTGTCGTTCGCGTACGGGTCGTTGAAGTCGCCTAGACGTACTGGCTGAGCCACCTGATGCCCTCACCGTATCCTGTCGCATGTCAGCATTCCCACACCGTTGTTGACACAGTAGTCATTGTACTCACCCTGTCGCATAACCACACTGCACATGAAAACCTCAATCGGCCTGATGCCCTCAAGCGGAACCTTGCCCTTGCCCGTCGTCTGATAGAGACCCAGTACACTCCTCAACTGATCCTCGCTCACCGCATCCGGGTGGTCAATCTTGTTGCCCAGGACCACAAACGGCGTCTTGCTTAGCTCCTCCATGCCCAGCAACGCATCGAGTTCCGCTTTGCTCTCGTTGAATCGTTCATGGTCCTTCGCGTCGACGAGGAAGACGATGCCCGAGACCTCGGGGAAGTAGTCGCGCCAGAGGCGTCGCGCTTGGGCGTGTCCGCCGAGATCGAAGGTGGTGAATTTTACGTTGCCTATTGAGAGTTCCTCGGAGGCTGAGGTGAGGTTAGAGGGTGTCGCAACGGTATGAGGCGGGAAGGAAGAGGCGTACTTGGGTGGAGTGCTAGAAGGAATGTGTGAGCGGAGTTCTGGAAAGTTGGACGGAGGTGGACGTACTAGGTTGTAAGACAGCCACACGGTCGCTTCAAGAGAGTATAGTGTTAGCATATGCATCAGCCGGAAGGTTGTCGCGCATGTATAATGCCTACATACTTCTTCAGCATGTGGAGGAGTGTGGTCTTGCCGGCATTATCGAGACCGAGGAACTACAGCTTGTCAGCCCACTGCTGCCCCCATTTCCGAGTCTGGTATGGCGAGTTAGCGTACGAGAAGCTTTGCGTGCTTGTTGGCGAGGCCTAGAGAGGCCAAAACCTCGTAGACTTTGGGTAGGCATTAGCATGATACACATTGCGAAGCGCGGGAGTTGTGCGTGGCGTGAGGACGAGAACATACACCTGGCCTACTTGTTAGCGCTTGTCATTTGTGCAGTCTCTTAAAACTTGCCAGTTAATAATCCACATGGCTACAGGCTGCTGTCGAAATTGGGTATACCGAGCGTTCCGTTGAGGAAGTTGGTGAGGTGGACACAATGATGCGCAAGTAGTGCCTTGGCGCGGACGACGTCACATACATGCCAGTAAGAGAGAACTAAAGACATTATTATAGCTATTCGATCCGAACAGCCGGACATTGTTGACTACATAAATGGTATCATTCCACGGGTCCTCCAACCAACGCCGGTACAGCCAAAAATTGTGATGCACATCATTTAGCTATTCGCCTTCAGATCATATACTGACGTCTGCTTGCAATATGAACTGCGCAGCCCTAGTCCACTTCCTCGAAATAAGCAGATCAGCTAAGACGTCGCCTATCTTTTCTACGAGTTGCTCCCTGTGCGATTCTGGGCTGGCTACCCCATGCGTAGTCTGCGGCTGCCTAGAGTCATTGAGCGTCTTGAAAGCACCTGCAAACACCTCCACCACCTTCTCAGCATCTCGCCTCGTACTCTCATCCGCCAACTTGGCTGTCAGGAAATCGTCGTTGTACATCTTCAAGTTTGGCAAAATAAGCATCTTCAGCCCTTCCAGACCAGTGATCGAGAGCAAGGCGCGCAAGGCGCCATAGTGGGTTCCGGCTGTTTTGCCGACGTCCATGAACTGCTTGAGGCATGTTCGCGCGATTCGCGACTTCAGCCCTTGGTTTGACGTTGAGTGTTTCTGACATATACGGCTGAGTATAGACGCTGCATCGTCCCGCAGTTTGAAATGATCGAAAGAGCTTGGACCATAGCCGTTGACGCCGTTCCCATTCAGAGTCTCTGAGGAGGCATTGGAGGGTGCTTGTTGTGCTATTGGGCCTAAGCTTTTACCCGTGCAACACGTCAAAACCGGCGGCACCATGTACGCAACGTAGGGATCTAGATAGATGGCCCGATTATCCAGGAGAGCTTCGGTAGCTTTCATCATCTGATCCAGTACGAACAAGTTTTTCATGTTGTGTGTTACCTTCTCGGCTATGAAGCTGAGTAGATAGGTTATCAGCTGATGAATGCCCGGCTCTGTCCGTATAGCTGCAAGTGCTGCATTCTGCCATTCGATGTTGGTCTCGTCGGTGAGTGCGCCCGACAGCTTGTTGAATAGCTCCTGCGATTCTTTAGAGAGGACGTGTTTCACGAGCGGCTTCACGTTCACGTTGTCCAGTCCGTTGGCAGCGGCGAGATGTGGATTTGCGTTCGGTCCTTTGGGCAAGAGATCGGCAGAGTTTGTGGTTGGATTCTGTGGTATTGAGGGCTGGACTCCCTCGACGGCAAGCCAGTGCGCTGAGGGATGTTAGAGATGAGGCGCAGAGCAAATTAGAACGGGTGTTGAGATTGCCTACCTGTGAATGTGATCTCTCGTGGCACCTTGGGCAGCGGCGCATTAATGAGCTTCTCGAAGTCAACCTCTTCGTCTTCGACATAGTATAGCGGTTGGCCAGGTCCTAGTGAGGCCTCCCCAAAGCGCAGCGGCCGGGTAGACTCGTATCCGTATAGAGGCTCCACATTGAGAACCTTTAGGGCATTTGATATATCTTGTGTGCTCAATGTTGTCCGCTTGCCGTGTCGCATGAACTTCAGCGCCTCTTCTAGAACCTGGGCCAAGCGGAAATCGACGTCGCGGGCAAGCTCATCAACCACGTTATCGGCGAGTGAGGCGACGCCCACAGACTCGGCGACGTCGCGCACATTATCGGGATTCCATACTGAAGACATGCTGGCGGAGCGTAGCGCGAGGAGTATTGGTAGCGGTGGGACTGTTGGAGTCGCGAACGCACAGCGTCAAATGAAGCGGGGAGGCACGAGAGCCGATGGAAGGGCCGAGAGGGTGTCACCAGGCGGGTGATTCAGAGCTGGAGGATGTGACTGCCAGCCCTACGATCAAGTGAAGCACATGTCGGGTGCGTGCATGAGAGATTGGCCGACGAAATCCTGCGGAGAAGTCTACTAGATTGGGATCCCGAATGGTTCTCTTTTGTGACACAAGAGGTACCGTAGCAGTGGTGCGGGTGGATGGCGAAGGTGTGCGGGCGCAAAAGTTCCTTTGGGATGACTGCTCAATAGACGTTGCGATGGGTGATGTTGGCTTGGCCGTCGGTCTTGGCGCGCCCCCAGTCCGAGCGCGACTCCTCCCATCTTCACCGTCCGTCCCCTAAGGTCACAGAAGTGAAACAGAGCCAACGTTGTCACGACTGTGAACATAGCCAGCCACGCTACCTCATTTCTTATCTACTGCCTTATAGACCCCTCGGATGGCTTCATGACCACTAACTAGAACGCTTAAACCGTGGCGCCAGTTTTGTCGAATGTGCAAGGAGTGACAGTTCGCTCTCGCACCCGCGGCCTTTACTCTCCTCCATCTTTCATCACACCGATGACCCGTCTCTTGTGCGCATACACTGCATCTTTCATTTCGACCTCTTTTGGCGACTCCAGCCAAAGCCATAACCATTGCAGTCTAGCGGCTTGCTTCCCTTGGCCAGCAGACAAACATCAATGCTCATCCTCTCACCAACCACATGAACTCATAGAGATGTCAGTGTGGGTTCGACAGCCAATCAACGCGCGTATGCCTCCTTCGTCGTCGACTGCACTACCCAGACCTGTGGTTGAGAGGTGCTTTTCCGCGCGTCGACTTCAACTAGTGCTGGCCTGGCAGACCGCCATTTCCAAACCTTCTTCGAGCAAAGACGAGTCGACCTGGCGTCTCCTAACATTGCTTATCCGGCTGCGGCTGCTCTTCCCCAGCGAATCGTGCATCTGTATCATTTCTCATCCCTGTCTCCTTTGGTTACACATTGCGTGAATGTCCCTATCCGATCTGTAGTATCCGTCGCCACGTTTGATTACCGCTGCTGGAAATGCCCATCTCAAAACCAATCTCGGGCCTACCGCCCGGGGAAGGGCTTCATCTACCGCTCGTACTCCCTTCCAACGGGTCCAGTATCTCATTCCAGTCCTGCTTCTTCTAATCTAGCCTTCCTTGATGCCAGCCGCCTTCCCGTACGGGCCGTTGCAACTGTGATTGTTTCTTGTCCAAACAACTAAGCCTGCCAGCTAGATCTACTTCGCTGCCAGCCACCTACCAAAACCCCGAACAAGACTATTTAAGGCCCAACGACTACATTGGTGTCTCGTTCTCCAGAGCATCCTTCTACCTCCCCCCCATAGCAATACCTCATCCAGACCATTGTTTCAAGTCCTGAAGAAATTACTACTACGCTCTCTACACCATATACCACGCCAACCAAACGAACATTCTGAACGATCAACATGGCCGTTACTATCGTTGCGATGGCGAATAATTCCGACTTTGTACATACACAGAAGCATCATGACACCGCAAGCTCCCAGTCACCTCTAGACAGCTCGAGGGACGACCCACCATCTCCTCCCCCTCAACCACCACCAAGCCCGGCTGGTTGGAATCGCCCTATCTCGGTAGGTTGTATCACATTAGCTGTTGGCGTGTGCTGACTACCACGCTAAGCTTGACTCCCTTGCGCCGCTTGAGATCTAAATTCTGGGGTAGTGTCGGGCATTTCAGTCAGTATAACCTCCGCGGAAGATCGCCTTCACTGACCTTGCTTGCACAGAATCGAAACTCTCGCTCTTCTCCGCATAGCACCTTGCTTCTTCTATTCGACTGTATCATCAACATTCCCTTCCCTCAACATTCGATTCTGCTGGACGCTGCATTTGTGTCGAGTCGCTTCCCACTCCCACCCGGCGGATCGGGCCTTCCAGGTCGCCCTCCAATGCTTCTACAATATGGCGCATTATTTTCGTTTGAGCATGTTGAATTGGTGTCGATGGTCTGAGGGCATCTATGGTATACAATCTACGAGGCGTCGATATGGCGATTTGTGGCGCACTTTTGTGGCCTCTCTTTTTTCGGATTCTTTGCGCTCAGGCGCCTACAAGCTTTTATGCAGATGCTCGGTGTCAATAAACGGCTCTTCGTATCCTCCAAACCGTTGCATCCTCTACCGAGGAATGTGCAACATAGCGCACTGTGATAGCTTCAATAATGGCATCTCAACCAAGCTCTTACTGCTAATTCCTACTTCTGAATCTTCACATTGCAAGGGCAGCTACTTGAAATGCCGCAATGGACGTCTATTCAGCAACTCTTTAGCGAGACCATCGCTGTTGAATGTCCCATTCTCGGCCTTGGCGACCGTTCCAATCATGGTGGGGCGCTGCTGCTCTCGCCCTCGCTTACTGTACTAGCGCGCACTCCATACCTAGGTATGCTCCACTCCGCCTCAACATAGCAACCAAACACCTCAGCTGACGTGCGTTCATACTTGACACGCCGTCCCCTCTTCTACCAAAAAAACGCCCAAACTACGGGCTTCCGAAAGAGTTAAAATACAAAAGACGACAAGGCTACAGCTACGAAACAGTTGTTCCTGCAAATCGACGGCATAGCTATCCGCCATCGGCGGCTATCCGCTGCAACCTGACAGCATCTGTCAACTCCTACTTGACCAAAAGGGCAAACGCTCCTCGTCGCCCTGATTCTTGCTGACGGTTCAGCACTGACCTCATAGCCTGCCCCTCACCCTTGATAGAGAAACCAGCATGGCCAGCGATAAGCCATCAGAGACGGACACATCGAACCAGATCATCCAATGGTATGCCAAACTCTACAGTCGCCGTGTAGACCTTGTGGGCGACTTCGCAGGTAGCGAGCGTTTCCTCGTTCACGGAGAATCACTTCTTCTTCACTGCTTCAGCGACCCGCACATCGACTTCGATCCGGGATATCAGCTGTTACACGCCTCGTATGCAGTTGAGAAATTTCTACAGGCTCTCGTCTCCCGGTGTTGTAACTTCCACCTTGCCTTCTTCGACGAACACCAAGAGCTTTGCGTGCCCCAGGATGCGTCACCGGCACTTAGCGAGAAGTATCTACTTGCACGAGCAGCCATCATTCGCCATCTCAAAGTCAATTTACCAGATGCTATTCCCGACATCGAGGTCAGGGTTTTCCCTTCGACAATATCTGACACCTTCGCGGAGTATCTGAAGACGACAGACATCTACTTTGTGCTTTGCCATGACGGTGCCTCATTCAAGGACATCCGAAAGCGGATGATCTCACGGAAGGATCTAGACGCTCTTCAAAGTGAAGACCGAAGCCTACATGAACGCCAACAGCAGCATAAGGCATCATTCCGCACACTCATATATAGATTTATGCAGCGAGGTTACAGCGCCGCGCTGATCAATGGATTGGAATGGCAAGACACCAAGGTGGTGACCACAGTACTTGAGCATCCACGGTCAATGAATCTTGAATTACCATCGACGGTAAGCAAAACCACAATACGCTGAAGGTTTTCAGGGTGTTGAAACTAGGCTCAGTGTTGAGAGTTGCGGAACTGACCACCTCATGTATAGGACCTTAAGTTGTGCGAGAGAGTCACCGACATTGTAGATTTATCCCACATGCGCGGCTTTTTGCAGACAATCAGGGCGTCATGTGATCAACTTCTCACTGAGCGAGAGTATCTTACGGTGTTAGTTGCCTCGAAACTTGCATCGTCGGGCCAGGACGAGCTCTCTTCCGCTCTTCTGCACCACACATCATTACTCGCAGACCTCCGTCTGTCGGACCGACCTATTGCGAACCAAACAGTGTCCGAGGAAGTCAAAAACTTCATCCTTGATTTCTGTCGAGAAGCACGCAAGTTCGTTGGTAGCCCAGCATGGGCAGACGCTTTCGCCGGACACCCTGAGTGCGATGTTGCGGATCTTATTGATGGACGGCTGTTCGCTTCCTGCGCGCAGCACCCAACATCACAGGGCAGCGAGCTTTACGAGACACTACAAAAGGCGACAGCGGCTTTGATTGGTCGAGATCTGCCGGATCAATCAAGCCAAGGCTCAGGAGCCACGAAAGATTCAGCTCCAAGCAACGGTCAGAATGATCAAGATTCTTCTTACGCGGTACTTCCATTTACCAACAGTACTTTCGACGAACACCTCGCTCCTATTCAGCTGGATGTATCTCGATCTGGTGGCAAAGCAGAGCAAACTACAGCCGCGATCTTTCGCGAAGTTTCTCACTGGCACAACCAGCGTTCATTAAATCAGAAAACGAGAGTTGTAACCGAGAAGGACCCGAAGATAGCAAAGAAAGCTCTACGCCGCAACCAGTTCTTCATGGCTGAAATGACTTCGTACGCTGCTAGTCTTACCAATGCTGTTGGTAAGGTGCTCGATCCTGAGACCATTACTCTTGGGGATAAATCAAAATCGGTTGCTCCGAAGTCTCTGACACCAAGCCAAAGTCTTGAGAATAGAAAGCCAAAGCAGGCACAGAAAAAGGGCACCAAGAACATCAACGCCTCGAAACAAGCCATGCTGGCTGACATCGAAGCAAGCTCGAAGAGGAAGGATGAAGAGAGCGCGAAACAATTGTACCAAGCTTGGGGTGTGTTCTGCGACGGCCTGGAAAAGCAGATTGATCTGCCATCGAGATACAACAAGGCTCGACAGTACTTGGCTAATCTTAACAGCGAGTCTAAGCGTCAGACTCTTGGACCAGAAGTGCGCGTCTACATGCTCAATGTGCTTTTGGAGATGTGGATACGCTTCTGCAAAGACGGGGCCAAGGAAAAGGGGCTATACGTCGCCGCTCTTATATTTGACACAGCCCGGACTCTTTGCAGCCTTCCCAGTGTTACCAAGACGATTGCAATCTGCCTTACAACGACTGTGGATCGCCTGAAACTGCCTGCACTTCAAGTGCCCCGGGAGCAAGGTGATCGGAAGCTTCCTTTCAAGTTTGCTTTGGAGGAAACCTCGGTCTCGGATCTTGCTTTGACCCTAACCCCAGAGGAATTCCAACTGCTTCATTGCGGACCGTACTTTGATCGGACCATTGATTCTGCGCCCGACTCTCGTGTACCCTTCGAGCCTGATGCGTGGCAACGACGAGTTCTGGATGAAATTGACGCACGGCGCAGCTTACTCGTCATCGCTCCGACCTCGGCCGGTAAAACTTTCATCTCTTTCTACGCCATGAAGCAAGTACTCGAGTCCAACAATGAGGACGTGCTGGTGTATGTCGCTCCTACAAAAGCGTTGGTCAATCAGATTGCGGCTGAGATTCAAGCTCGCTTCTCAAAGAACTACAAATATAGCCAGTCGGTGTGGGGCATTCATACGCGCGACTATCGGATTAACAACCCTACCGGATGTCAAATCCTAGTAACAGTACCTCATATATTGCAAATTATGCTGCTTGCACCGAGCAACGCCAAGGGCTGGTCGGAGCGTGTCAAATGGATCATCTTCGATGAAGTCCACTGTATTGGCCAAGCCGAGGACGGCTTGGTTTGGGAACAGCTACTGCTCATGGCTCCATGCCCTATTATTGCGCTTTCTGCGACAATCGGCAACGCCGAGGCTTTCAACGACTGGCTAGCCGCTACTCAGAAGGCGGCTGGGCAAGAGCTTGTAATGGTTCAACACCCACATCGATACTCCGATCTACGAAAATTCGTGTACACTCCACCTGCTAAGCGGGATCCGGCCAGCTATCTACCTCTACCCACCCAGCGTTCATTTGCCCAACTCGGACTGGATGAACATACGGATTTTGCTTTCTTGCACCCGGTGTCCAGCTTGATCAATCGTACACGCGGCTTACCGTCAGATCTTACGCTCGAGGCACGCGATTGCCTTACATTGTGGCAGAGCTTGTCGAAGCACCAAACCAAGGAGTATCCCGTAGATAAGTCGCTGAATCCCTCCGCGGTCCTGCCTACTATTATCAAGAAGGCGGACATCATAAAATGGCAGACTGCTCTAAAGGACATTCTTTCCGCATGGATGGCAGACGATGCGTCTCCATTTGAAATCGTCCGTAAATATCTTAGCAGCTCAATCGCCAATTTTTCTCTTAGCCAGCGGGATGAAAATGCTGAGGTTACTAATGATGCTTCGCAGGTAGACGAGATGGAGATGGAGATCACTCATGATATCTCAAGTATTCTACCCTTACTAGCCGATCTACAACTGCAAGACGCACTTCCAGGCATCATTTTCAATTACGATCGCTCGATCTGCGAGAGGATGTGTCAAACTCTGCTCAAGCAGTTAACGGAGGCTGAGGTCTCCTGGAAGCAATCAAGCCCAAAGTGGAAAGATAAGCTAGCGCAGTGGGAAGAATGGAAGAAAGAAGTTGCTCGGCGAGAGAAGCAAGGTCTTCGCGGTGAGGCATCCAAAGGCATGACGAAACAAGACCAGATGAGGGAAGCAGCAAATGTAGAAGTTAGCGCATTCGCCTCATTTGACCCGAACAAGCCCCTTGATGGCTTTCACTTTGCGGATAACAAGAAGCTTTCGCAAGAAGAGCTCGAGGCCCACGTAAAAGAACTGCGCTATCGCGGATGTGACGAATGGCTCATCGATGGCCTACGGCGAGGTATCGGTGTTCATCACGCTGGTCTGAACCGCAAATATCGATACTGTGTTGAGATGCTCTTCCGAAGGGGATATCTACGGGTTGTCATTGCTACTGGAACGCTCGCGTTGGGTATCAACATGCCTTGTAAGACCGTAGTCTTCTCGGGTGACTCAGTCTTCTTGACGGCACTCAACTTCCGACAAGCTGCTGGCCGTGCTGGCCGTCGAGGTTTTGACATGCTCGGAAACGTTGTCTTCCATGGCGTGTCGCTCAGCAAGATCCACAAACTGATCAGCTCCCGGTTGCCCGATCTGAACGGGCACTTCCCTATCACGACTACGCTGGTCCTGCGACTATTCACGCTCTTGCATTCGTCTGAAAACTCGCGCTTCGCTGTACGCTGCGTCAATGCGCTATTGTCTCAACCACGACTTTACCTAGGCGGAGAAGACGCAAAATTGACGGTGCTCCATCATCTACGTTTCTCCATCGAATACCTCCGGAGGCAACACCTCCTTGATGGTCAAGGTGTGCCTCTCAACTTTGCGGGCGTTGTTAGCCATCTCTATTTCACGGAGAATTCATCGTTCGCATTCCATGCCCTGCTGAAGGATGGATACTTCCACGAGCTGTGTGCAAAGATCGATACCAATAGGGAATTAGTGTTGCGTGAGCTCATGCTGACAATGTCACATCTCTTTGGGCGACGCCATTGTCGACAAGCCGACGAGGAGTACGTAGAAGAAGTGGTCAAGAAGAGCCCATCGATTGTTTTCCTGCCGCCCTTACCTGAGCAGGCTGCAAATGTCCTACGCCGCCACAACAAAACTACGCTAGACATTTTCGCGGCTTATGTCCGTACATTTGTCGATCAGCACGTCCAGGAGCCGGACAATACACTTCCCTTGACTGCAGTCACAGTCGGTGGCGACTCCTCTTCGAGACTAGGGGATGGTCAACATCGAGATATTAAGGCTCGCTCTGCATTCGTCGCACTCTCGGGATACGACGACAACTTCGAATCTATTCATGACCTCTGTTCTACAAGCCGATCCGGCGTTTTTCTCGAAGAAGCAGTCGTACCAAATGTTGGTCTATACCCAGAAGATTCGGATTTACCGCTCAATGCGTACTTGTATGACTTCTTCATGCACGGCGATGTGAATGCTGTCATCACTGCCAATAAAATCCGCCGTGGAGATATTTGGTTTGTGTTGAACGATCTCAGTATGATATTAGCAACCATCACCACGAGTTTGTCGAACTTCTTGGGCCTCGTAGCTGAGTCTGATCTCGACTTCATTGATGTGCGTGGTGGTGGCGATGACGAGGAAGAGAACAGGGAAGATAAGATGTTGCCGACCGATGCTGCAACGGAGGCTAGCGCGGCTACAAATGCGTCTAATAACAAAGGGCCGGTGAAGCAGGATCTGCCGATCCAGACCAAGAAGAAGTTGAAGAAGAAGGTGATGGACTCTTGGGACGACGAAGCGTCGGAGGAGGACTCAGAGTCGGAAGCTAGTGACTGGGATGCCGATGATGATGGCAACCAGGAGGCGCCGGCTTGGGAAGAGGGTGCTGGGTTACTGAACGTCTTGAAGGCTTTCAAGGCACTCAAAGAGGATTTTGACACCAAGTTCAAGGCTATGTGGGCTTAAGAGATGCGCATGGATGTAGATTGCGGGTTTACGAACGGAGACGAGCGATGAATTATGCATCACGCGGACGCTTATCATTAGGATATCGGCACGACCTTTTCAAGGGCATTCCCTTCGTTACATGTATTTAGAAACAGAGTAGACACTCACTTAGTAGAGCATGAATAGCTAGACATCTCTCACCACCTGCAGTCTCGCTCCGTTTACATAGTGCAAACCCAAACAGCCTAGAAGCTCTTCGTAACGCTTCATTAGACAAGCAACGTATGTACATGATATCATAGAGAGTCGAGTACCCCACCCTTGACTCGTACATATAGTTAAGGGACATGAAGTAATGTGTGTATACAGCACATAATCTACGTGAGGTAACTGACCTTGCTTTGACCAGTTACTATTGGTTTCATCGCGCATGTACGTAATTTCATAGAATCCAAGCTATAAGCTCTTGGAATATTGGGCACATGTCATTGTACTACCCTTACTTCTTCTGGTTGAGCTTGAACGGTGTGAATTTTGTTCCGCGACCGCGCTTGACATACTCTGCGTATTGGGGATATGTAGCTTCCCAAGTCTGAGTCTTGGATAGAGAGTGCCGCGCATACGTCTTTGACGTGCAGTAACAAGCGTTCATATAAAAAGGTCAGTGCTTAGGGATTGCGAGACATTGAAAAGTGAAGCCATCTGTTTTCTAGTCTTTCTTGTACACTAGTTAGCATTGACGTAGCTTTGAATGCTACGTGTATCAGGGAACGCGCATAAGTATAGTTAACATCTCTTCCCACTTGTTCCTGAAGCTGAGAAACGGTTCTAGCGCGAACCAGTGGACAGCCTCCTAGGCCCCTGTCGCGGATACATAGGGAGATAGCGGCCGCCCCAAGAGATGAGCGGGGAGGACTTTGCGGTACTGGCGGGCTTTGTAGGACCGTTGTAATGATGCTTGATGTAGGCGGCGGGTCTCGAGAAAGCGACACCAACCGATTTCATGAACGCGAGCCAGGCGGACGCAAGTTGTGAGAACAGACGGAAGAGACGTGCTGGTGAGGCTAATTGGGATCGATCAGGCAGAATCACGGTCCCTGTGATATTGTGAAGCGTTGGCAAACGTTCAAGTGCTTCAGCCGTATAGAGAACTGCAAGATAACCTTACTTAGTCTTAGTCCTCACACAAAAATGTAAGAGACGTGGGTAGATATAATAAAACATGCAACTGCTCATTTGCACGCAACGTCAAGGGGATGAACAACTTAGGGCCAGAAGTCATCAATGTGGTAATAGTGCATTGCGTTTTTCATTTCTTCTGTTCTGTATAGTAGTACAAACAAACAAGCAAACATTGCGAGCCGCCATTGCCCCCTCCCAAAAAAAAAAGAATTAACCCAACACCAGTAATCATCGTGATTTTCCAACCGACGACCATGCTCTTACATGCTTTTATCGTAACACAGGGTGTACCACTTATTGGCACCTCCCCTAAACATAGCAATTACAATGGAATATGAAATGTGGCCCTCTAGGGTGATATTTGATGAAGGTAAGGAGCCGTGTGTGGCTCCTGTTCACGGGGTCGTTCTCGGGGCCTGCGCGGAAGGTCCTAAGACGTTGTGAAATTTGCGACTGGTGGCCGAAAGCGGAAAGTTGCGTTAAGGCCGTGGAGGGCTTCAAGTTCGACACGGGTGAGAGATACCGTGCGATGCTTCGGAATTGGGACTTGAGCCAAGCTCGAGTTTCTGCGCCGCGCTCCTTCCACAGTTTTTCAAGCCGTCCTTAAGCCTTGCGGCTCCTGGTAGCGCGCCCATTGGGAGTTCCGTTGGGGGAGGCGCCTGTGGTATGTCCATTAGCAACCACCTGGCCAACGCGCGAGACAGAAAGACGCCTGCGGGCTTCACCAACAGTCGGCACCTTCTCATCCTTCATCTCCACAAGCGCAGACGTAGCCCTGCGGCGGCCCTTGGGCACGGGCTTCTTGTACGTAGCGAAGTAGAAGGCGAGGAAGAGGAAGAGGTACGACGTAATGATGCAGATGCCCGAGATGGCGGCGAATTCCTCGCCTGCGCATTTACCCAGGTTTGGCATGTGTGGCCAGTAGGTGCTCGTGAAGTACGTGTACGAGGCGAAGTAGATGAAGCCTAGAGGTTGTTAGACTGTGGCATAGGTATAGCGCATGGAGGTGGAATGGCATACCGAGATCGAGGACGAATTGGGTAATCTGGCCAACGGTGATGTACTTCTTCCACCAGATGCGGATGCCACGTGCGCTCTGGAAGTAGTACCAGTACATGACGACATGAACAGCTAGGTTGAGGGTAATGACGGGCCATGAGACAGGCGTGTGGCCGATGAGCTGGGTATAGCAGAGAAGAGCGGTCGCGCCATGGTGGTAGGTGTGGAGGAAGGCTATTCTAGTTAGTGAAGCTCTCCACAACAAAAAATTCGGGCGCGCATACTCAGGGGCTTCTTCTTCAGGAACAGGAAGCAGGTGTCGATCAGCTCCACGAATTTGGTGAGGTAGTTGAGCTACGCAAAGTCAGCTACGAGCCAAAGCCAGGTCTCGCAAAATCTTACATAGTACAGGATGACAAGCTTATCCGTCCATCCGCCCTCATAGTCGCAAATAGCAAAGAAAATGCCCTTCCTCGCCACCGTGGGGATCAACTGTTCGGCGAACAGCGCAAGCAGTATCCCACTAATAGCTGTGAGGTAAAAGTTGTGCACCTTGAACAAGAAGTTGAGCTTGAAGGGCTCGCGGTTGCGCATCAGCTCCCTGCCGCCAAAGATTATAATGTAGTAGGTAATGAGCGTGACTGCGCACGTCTTGAAGGTCGAGAGCGGCGTCTCGCCCTGTACGAAGCGGAAATCCTGAGGTTTGTAGCCGGCGATGGGCTCGAAGACTCGCTCGAAGATGGGCCATAGCTCGAGGCCGAAGGGGCGGTCGAGCGTGGGCACGCCGTACTGGATCCAACTGGGCTTACTCATTGTGCGAGATTTGAGGTGGCGGTAGCAGGGTGGGAGAAGTGGTCTCGTTGGAGGGCGGTCGGGTGCCTTTTTTTAGAGGAAGACTTGGGAGGATTGCGCCTGTAAGTCGGGGCCAAGGTAAACAAAGAGAAAAGTAAAGCAAGGCAGCAGCGGCCCAAGGAGCGACGAAGAAGAGGGGGGGAAGAAGGAGAAAGAGACACGATCCCAATGCCGAGCAGAAGGAAGTGTGGTGGGCAAGGCGGGATTTTTTATCACCGCAATGTTTTTCTGGGTGAGCGGGAAAGGAGGTCGGAGATGAATGCTGGGGTCTTCCGCGATTCCCGCAGATTGGCCCAAAGTTTGGGACACGGTGCAGGCCGAGGCGAATAGCCAAGCTGTGATTGGATGCTGACTGATATTGGGCTCGGGTCTTGTACAGTACACGTCTCTCTCGCGCCTGTTCTAATTTGTTCTAATTCTAATCCAACATTGTCTCTAGTCGACTCTGGAGCCGATTGGGATGGTCAAGGACAAATTGGGAAAGACTTGCCTGGAAGCCTTGGCGCCCGAAAGCCGAAGCGCGCCTTCACGTGTAAAAGACGCATGCTGAGGGTAATAGACTATATTTCAAGACGTGTAAAGGGTGTTGTGAAGTACTCCACGTCGACGAGCGGGCAGCAGCATATTACGTTTGAACAATCTACATTCCGTGTCTATCCATGTGAAGAGAAGCCCCTGTCCAGCCAGCTTGCACTCCCACCAAAGCAACTTCGTCGTAACCCGTAACACCGTATGAAATCCATCTTTATTTTTGACACCCAGAAACAAAATAAAAAGAGAGCCGCAACCGCTATGATGCCAACAGTGAACCACACACACACAATATCGCAGCGACAATCTTTCCATGACGGAACAAGGGGCGGAGAACTAGAAAAGGAGAGAAAGGAAAAATGCCAGGGCGCGCGCAGCGTCAGGAGACAGACTAGACGACTCTGGTGATGGTTCCCCCAGAGTTTGCCCGCGCACGTCCAGTAGGCGCCCGAGAAGAGACGGCGACGTTGCCTGAAGAATGGGGCCGACTGTTGCTCCGCGGTCGCGCAGCTGGCCGCCGACCACTTGATGCGTGATGCTCCACCTGGTGAGTAGGGTGCCGGCGCTGCAAAGACGCAAGCACAAAGACGTCAGATCCACCTGAACCGAAATGTAATTCTTGAACAAGAAGAAGACCTAGTACAAGTCTAGGGATAGGATTAAGAGTACATCGATTTCGCCCACAGACAATTCTCAATCCCGACTTCTAGAGGACGTGAGAATCAACGTACCGAAGTCTGACTGCTCTGGCGCTCATACTCCTTCGGCCGCCTCTCTCTTGAAGCCGTTCCGTCGTCCTGCAGGCGGAGGTTCTCTAGTCGTCCTTGACTAAGCGGATCCGAATCGTCTAACCTCATGGGCGAGGCCGCAGTCGACGATGACAGCCCTGGCTTCTCCACCGTCCCGTTTTGACGTGCTTCGGCGAGCTTCGAGAGCTTGTCCCATCGATCTTGTCGGCTCTTTTGTCTTTCACCGGCATTGTTCTGAGATTCCGCGTAGTCGTGCGAGCAATCATCGAACAACTGTGGGTTGACTTCCATGAAGAGTTTCATAGCGTTGTATACCATGCCGTGAATGGTTCTAAAATGTGGCATCAGTGCATCTGCGAATACAGCATTCCTGCAAAGACTTACCGGTTCCAGTGTCCCTTCGAGTTCTCGTACAATGGAGCAAACATGATGGGCAGAATAACCTCGACATTATCACTAACCAGGTTGCAGAAATACTCATTGTTCCAGAAGTAGAGTGCCCGCTCGGCGACCTGCAATCTCGTTAGGGATGCAAACAGAGAGAATAAAAAGGAATGTGGACATACCTGGAAGTGAGGGCTGGCCACCGACTTCGCTAACTGGTTGAAAAGCGGCTCTTGAACCTTGGCAAACTCGGCGGGATCCATGACCTCAAAAATGTCCTCTACTTCGTTCAAAAACATGACCTCCTTGGTGCTGTTGACTTTCGGCCAATAGCGCAAAAGGCCAAGGACAACCTGGACATGTAAGCCTAGCCTGTTAGATCTGCTGTACGGTCCTACCTCTTCTGTCAAGGCAGCGTCTTTTTCCAAGAATTGAACAATACAGTACGCCAGCTGAGGGTGATACATGCTTAGACTCTTGACTTTGTGCAGCGGGATCAACACTCTTGTGAGAAAAAGCTTGTGCTCTTCCTTTAGGGGCAGTGCAAAGCCATTGATAATGGACCCAAGAATCTCGAGGAGTTCAGCAATGCCATTGAACCTCTCTGTCTCGTACATGAACTGGAAGAAGACGTTGTTGATGGAGCGACGGATGTACGAGCGGAGGTTGAGGAATTTGCCGTATATGCGATGAAGCGTCGTCTTCAGAAAGTCGCGTTCCCGCGGATCTTCCGAATCGAATAGCTCGAGAAGCTTGGACGTGTCAGCAATGATGCGAGATGGTTGGCAAACTAGCGGGGACTCACGTTGAGCACGAAGCTGTGGTCTATATACGCCTTGGCAATGTTTGTGTTGAAATCTTGACTTTCGATAAATCGCAGGAAGAACTCGTAAACGACCTGTATATGCGGCCACGCTACTTCCAAAACAGGCTCATCCTCTTCAGGATCAAATGCCTCGCCTTGCGGGTTCATGGGCGGTGGGATAGGCCGGAACAGGTTCTTGGCGAACATTTCCACCACGCGAGGGTACATCTTCTCTGTGATGACTTGGCGGTTGTTGGCAACGTAGTCGAGCAGCTCGTGTAGGGCTAGGCGTTTGATCTCTTTCGACTTCATGTCGCCACTGGCATCGTTGAAATCGAAGATGATATTACATTGGTCGATCTTCTGCATGAAGAGCTCTTCCCGCTTGTTCGGGGGCACTTCATGGAACCCTGGTAGCTTTTCCAGTTCTCGCTGGCGCTGGTCCGAGATGTCAAAGCGCGAAGAATGTTGCCTCTTCGGCGTCCTAATACCCTCGATGTTGTCTTTGGGGGTTGCTTGGAGGCGGTCGAAGATCAACGACTTCTGGCCCGCCTTGGGGGGTGCCAGGTCGCCTGGCATGGTCTCGGCCGTGCCAGGAGGCGGAATATGCTGTAGCGAGAATGAGCGCTCTACATGTTTAGTTTTTGGAGTGGGTATACTTACAGGAGCGCTTGGGCTAATAATGACACTGGGTGCCAGCGGCTGCCCAAGTCTTGAAGGCGTGCCTGGGCCAGAAGTGCCAGCGCTGGCGCCACCAACACTACCAGGGCTCATCAAGCCCTGCTGCGCAGTGAAGTGAGGTCCCCCGGCCAAAGACCCTGAAGCGGGCTGCTGACCTGGCTGCAACGAGGCAGCGTTCCCCGGGGCGCCATCTGCGGCAGGTTGGTTCTTGCCTCGTGAGTCGGTGAGTTGGGTCTGCGATGACGAGGGAGTGGCCTGAGCCGAGCCAGAGGGCGAATTCGAGGCGCCGTGCGAGGGCGATGCGGTACCGGACGTCGAGTCCTTCTTCTTAGATGACTTGCTATCCTTATTGCGAGAGAGCTGTTCAGACTAGACATGTTAGCCTCTGCGCCTGGAGAGGGGTAATGCTTCGGGTGGTCAAGTGGCGCCGCGTCTAGAGGAACAATGGGGGACTTACGACCCTTTGCCTAAAGCCTTTCATGACTGTCGACATGTGCGCAAGTGCACGTCAAGCGCTGCGGAAGTGTCGCGGACACAGAAGGTCCGAATTGGGGGCTGGCCCTCGTCGAGGCGGCGAGAAAGAGGTCGCGATCCAACAGCGCCAATGGAGAGTAGTATAGCAACGCGCACACGATATCAAAGGGACGGACAGCGTAGAGGTCAGGTCGGCATGGAGGATGGACGCGAAGCCGTAATAGATCGTCGCTAGTGTTGGAGTTCAGGCTGGTGCACGGGAGTCGGCGAGGAGGTAGGAGCTCGCAGAGAGGGGGTCAGACGGCAGCTGGTGCCCTAGCAACCACGTGGTGACGCAATGGGGGTTCTGGCTGAAGGGGGAGCGGTGCGTACGGGCGAGGCGCGAGGAGGATGAAATGCGAGTAGTAGGACGTTTAAGATTGCCAACTCAGGGCTCTACAACTAGACAGCAGCGTGATGGGCAGCGAGCGGTTAGTCGAGTGATTCGCACTAGCCGTACCGGTAGCGAAACGCCCGTGCGTTTGATGGAGACGAGACCCCGCCGATGCGTTGCGTTGCGTTGCGTTGCGTTGATGAGATGTCAAGAGGGCATATATCACTGTTGTAGCTGCGGATAGCCGTGGCGAGGCGAGAGAAGCGTGGAATGAGCATAGTAGTAGAGGGCCCTGTACACCGCTGCGTTGGGCGCCACCACGATGCCCCTCTGATTTATTATCACTCCCCTGAGACGACACTGTCCAGATCCCTGTCTCTGCAGAAGGAAGCTGCAGCATTATTTTCCCTAGTACCAGTACCAGTACCAGTACCAGTACCAGTACCAGTATCAGTATCAGTATCAGCTCCAGCTCCAGCTCCAGCTCCACCATGAACAACAAAGACACTACTGCAAACCACAATGGCGACAGCCCACAGGCTGGGGCTCCATGGCTGCCCATTCCGTCGCGCGCCATCTCAGTCGTCGAGCATCCCTGTATCATCAAAAACCTGGACAAGGGCATTATCTCATTGGGCGGGCCTGTCAAGTTGAGCAAGGTCAGCAGCGCTCCCAGCCTGTCCAAGGTACCACGACGGGCGACTAATACCGCCATTAGGGCCTGCGCTCCAGACTAGAAACCACCACCAACGCCGAGGGCGATGATGAGATCAAGAAACTCATTACCGTGTCTCTGCGGCCAAACGACCCCTTTGCCAAGCGTTTGCTCTCTACGCCTGTGAGAACCAACAACCTCCTTCTCAAGGTCACGGTGCCCAAGCGAACAGGACGTAAACGGAAGCGTGGCACTTCGGGTCCCTTCCTGACCGAAGATGAACTGGCAACCAACAGCAATAGACCCCCAAATGACACGCCTCTCGGCAAGCATGCCTATGCAAGTGCCTCGACCATCTATGCGAGTGTGCGGGACAATGATTCAACCTACAAGGTCGCGCTTGCCGGTGTCGTCGACGAGGCCCATCGATTCCGAAGTAAGTCGTTATGCTTCGGTCTTGCTGGGACAGATGAACGTTTCTAACCAGTCAGGCATGCCTGACTTACAATATGCTGCCGTTCATAACGATACCATGGTCGCACTCAGAGACCACGTTGTTCCTAAACGATGTATGTTTCATTCGAGCCATGCAGTACTACTATCTGACCCAGATGCAGACAGCCAGTTGAAGAAATACACGCTCAACACTGCCGCCGGCGCAGACCTGACCAAGAGCGTCGGTCCGTCGGCCGAGTTTCTGCAGATGCCTATTGCCTTCAACTACCGGTAAGCCTATGATTTCTTTCATCACGAATGGTGCTCACGAACAACCAGATTCCAGCAGAATACGTACGTCAAGTACACTGAACAGGGTGTGGTCAATCTGCAGAAAAGCATCGCCTACAACGCATACACCATCATCAAACCTACCGATGACCATGTGCCGACGGGGCCCAAGCTCAGTCTACCGCCAGAGGAGTCACTCACCCCCTATCTGCAGACCCTGATCAAACACATCAAAGGTGAACTCGAGAAACGGCCCATCATCACTCGGCACTTGCTCTACAACAAGCTCGGATGGGACAAGCGCACAAAACTCAGACAGGCCGCTGTGTATTGTGGCTATTTCTTTGAAAGCGGACCGTGGCGAGAAGCACTCGTGCGTTGGGGCGTCGATCCCCGCAAAGATTCCAAGTACCGAAGGTACCAGACCGTGTCGTTTCTGTCTTACCTCAAGGTGGGTACCTCGAAGCACCACAAAGGCTTCGACCAACATGTTATGAAATTGAGTCAGATGACGCCAGGAGAGCTAAAGACGCAGCACACATTCGACGGCGTCAACGTGTCTCAGACCGGTAACCTCTTTCAGTTCTGCGATATCACGGACCCTCTGATTGCGAAGATTCTGGCCACGGATGATATTCGAACTACGTGCGCCCCGACCTTCCAAGGATGGTACCACGCTGGAACATGGGCAAAAGCAACCGTCATTTTGAAGGACAAGATGAACACGATAATCGGCAAAGAGAGACCAGATGACACCATTTACCAGCGTATCATTGAATGGCCCGAGCAGTGGGACGACCAGACTATAGCAGCCACGTACAAAGAAGAGGTCAACGACCGCCAGGTACACGACGAGAAGAAGAGGGAGCACGATGTCATGCATCACGTCCGATGGGCTGCACGGAATCCGAGATATGCCTTCGAGACGATGGAGACACCAAGTGAACCAGTACGCGAAGCAGAAGCAGAGGAGACTAGCACCGGAGACATTGACATTCCCGAAGACATGACTGAGAATCCCGTCACGGTAGAAGAATTCCTGGACGAGAGTGAGATGGAAGAAAACGGAGACGAAAGCAACGAAGATGAAGATGATGAGGATGAAAATGAGAATGTAAACGATGAAGGCGATGATCAGGATGAGGACGTCGATGGAGTCTGGGAGGCTGACGATGATGGGGACAGTCCTGCCATGTCTGCACGGGCAGCATCAGAAGGCCCAGCGCCCTTTGGCGGGCTTTACAGAGTATAATTTAGTAGTAGTGACTTCGATTTCAGATATAGATTTTGAATGTGGAGGGCTGTCAGAACAGCGCACACTGTGAGGACCAGTAGAAGAGCACTCCAGGTGAGAATAGCGTCTAGTAACCTGTCGCATGGCATTTGTGAAGTGTATTTGACATGTTGTCAGTGTCAAGGTGTCACAGGGACAGGGACAGAAGGCCCCACTTTTCTTGTGCTTGGCTTGCGCAAGGCGCCCGGATCGCCTGAGCTTTCGTTTTCAGAACCTCACCCAAAGGTCGTACCACCGACACCACCGCTCACCATCACACACTAGGCTGTCCCCGTTTAGCCGCCCTTATACACACTCTCGCACCACCCCGAGAGTCAATTGAGACGCAAAATGTCCTTTGTACGCGCTACATCGACGGTCGGCCGAGTGGGCGTGCGAGTCCCGGCCTACCGAGCAACCCCCGTTGCGTGGAACGCACAGCGTGCCTTCTCCCAGTCGGCTGCCGTAAAGAGCGACGCGCACTCCGAGGAGACGTTCGAGGAGTTCACTGCCAGGTATGGTGCATCCAAGGAGGGGTTACATGTTCAGGCTGGGGAAGGAGGTACCCGAGGACCAATGGGCTGCCATTGAGCTCCACCGAGCTTGCCAGGAGCTCTGTCGCTGACATGTGTATCTTCATAACAGGTATGAGAAGGAGTTCGACAAGGTGAACGACGTTTTTGAGCTCCAGGTACGTTTGTCGCGCCCCAATGACGGAATAGCACCGGGATCATCCGATCCAACATGGATGAGTCGACAAGGCGCCTGAAAGAAGAAAAGAGAGCTAATCAATACCCAGCGAAACCTCAACAACTGCTTTGCCTACGATCTCGTCCCCTCGCCTACCGTCATCACGGCTGCTCTGCGCGCGGCCAGGCGTGTCAATGACTTCCCCTCCGCTGTCCGCGTTTTCGAGGGTACGTTTTCTATCAACACCCCTCTACACACCCATGGAGTCATCTTTGCGCGCTTCTAGGCCGAGGAGCTTTCGCATGGAATTTTTTATATAGATACACCAGTAACCACTCAAGGAACGCTGATTACTAACACATGAGTCAGGCATCAAGTTCAAGGTTGAGAACAAGGGCCAATATGCCGAATACGTCGAGGAACTTGAGCCGATACGCGAGGAGCTCGGCATCCCGCTGAAGGAGGCCTTGTATCCCGATGAGAAGTAGACGATCACGCGGTCATGCTGAATGCCCGACATTCCTCCCTTTCTATCTGGCCTCAGAATCTTGGAGCCCACATCGGCTCTACTGTAAACGCCGACATTTCGATGTTTCGATTGGACGAATGGATGGGGAGGGAGGGTGCTGTATCACTACGTGATTTTTCCTTTAGCAATCTGGGTATCGCGGCTATTTTGAAGCGTAGGGTGGTCGTAGTCGTAGATGGAGCGATATCTCGCTGTGGTAGATGTACAGATTTCGTTAACTTCAGAACTTTCCCCACTTGTTGTCTTGTGAAGTCGTTGAATGGGCATATTTTTCAACTTGCTGCAATGACCTGTGGGCCGTTGCTCGAGCTTTTATTCGGTAGGAGGTATGGTCAGGCTGGTTTATAGCGGAGTAGAAGATGACATGGTAAGGCGTCCGTGGAGGATTCCAACAAGTTCTGCGATGCCTAACGACCCTGATAAGAGTCTATTACATCAGTCCTATACATTTCCCCACGAACTAAGACCAAAGCACAACAAATGAGGGGAGACTGCGGGCGTGGATTATCCTCGAGCATTTTGGGAACCAAGAAGATTAGTAGGTACGCAGAGAACTGGAACTATTTAGATAGTACTATTCTACGTGTACGCCTGATAACACGGGGCAGTACAGTGCCTCTTGAAACAGCCTGAATAGCTTCGAGTCTTCATAGATCTCGAGGAAGATTGAAATATCTGAAAACATTCATGGGGGTGTAAGGGTTAGTAGTTAGACAGACTTGCATAGTTAGAAGTCCTCCAGAAGTGGTATGAGATGATGTTGCGTTTAATGCTGTTTGCTTGTGCTGGCCACCATATACATTGCGATGGGACGAACCCCCGCGGGCCGGAAAGAGGCCGACCGCACGCTTGGATCGTTTGGTGAAGGTGCGGCCGCTGCTCCGACCAATCAGAGCACGTTCTACGGCCGTCAGGGTAAATCGCATGCCCCAGCGTCGTTCAGTCCTCTTGCAGTCCTGCAGAGAGCTCAAGTCGCGATTCATATCCAGCATCTGCTGGACGCGACCTCCACCCCACCACGAGCCCTACCTCTCATTTAATGATTGTAATGACCCAACAGGCTGCGTAGCCTACACTCTCCTTTCTCATTTCAATATTTAATCTGCTACCACTACATGGGACTGGCCCTCAACTGCGACTACAAACCAAATCCTCCGACCGATGCGACTACCTTCGAACCTCCATACTCGCACGACGTAGCTGGATTGTTGCAGTACCAACCCGAGTAGCCTAGGAGGGGCCTAAGGGGCAGGACAAGCAGCTGCAAGCTGCACACCCATCTCGCCATGGCGACTCACAACTTTGAGGCTATGGCCGCAAAGCTGGACGATCCAAATTCTGGTATATGATCTTCCCTGGAAGCAATATCCGCTTGCAAATGGTTGCGCAAGCTATGGGAAAGAGACTGGAGGCTGATTGCGCGTAGATCTACGAACGAAAGGAACGCTGGCGATCGACATACGAGACAGCATCGAGAGTTACTGCCAAGGGCAGCAGTACAGCCCTTTCTTGAACCATCTTGTCCCAGTGTTTCTCAGAATACTGGATGGCAACCCGGTCTTTATATCCACGTCCCCGGAACAGGTGAGCGCACGACTCTGTGACCACAAAGTAACAGTCTAACCCCAGGCACAGCGAATACGGAATTGCGTCCTCGAGATCCTACACCGACTTCCTATGAACCCGGTTGAGGCGGTCGAACCCCATGCGGCCAAGATAGTGGACAAGCTTATGAGCTTGGTGAAGTTGGAAAATGAGGATAATGCCGTGTTGTGCATGAAGACCATTATGGACTTTCAGCGGCACCAGACCAAGGCTCTCGCGGACCGAGTGCAACCGTTTCTAGACCTTATTCAAGAGATGTTCGAGACGATGGAGCAGGCGGTGCACGACACGTTCGACAGCAGCGCGCCAGCGCCAGCCTCGCAGGGCGTACCATCAACTCCGAACAATCACCAATACTCACAGTCCCCGCGACCGAGTTCACCCGCGACCGCCCTCACATCTGGTCCCGCAGGCGAAATCGGGTCAGAACACCAGCAAACGCGCATGCTGTTGAAGGGCATGCAGTCGTTCAAGGTCCTCGCCGAGTGCCCCATAATCGTCGTGTCACTATTTCAGGCATACAGGAATTGCGTCAACAAGAACGTGAAACTTTTTGTTCCGCTTATCAAGAATGTGCTCCTGCTACAGGCGAAGCCGCAAGAAAAGGCACACGAAGAGGCCAAAGAACGGGGCACCATCTTCACCGGGGTCAGCAAGGACATTCGCAACCGCGCTGCGTTCGGCGACTTTATTACAGCTCAAGTCAAAACCATGAGCTTCCTAGCCTACCTCCTGAGGGTGTACGCGAACCAGCTGAACGACTTTTTGCCAACACTACCGGATATTGTCGTACGGCTACTCAAAGACTGCCCGCGAGAGAAGTCCGGAGCGCGCAAGGAGCTCTTGGTGGCTATCAGGCATATCATCAACTTCAACTTCCGCAAAATCTTTCTTAAGAAGATCGATGAGCTCTTAGACGAACGGACGTTGATTGGTGACGGGCTGACGGTCTACGAGACTATGCGTCCGCTGGCCTATAGCATGCTTGCCGACCTAATACACCATCTACGAGAATCGCTTTCCAAGGAGCAAATTCGCCGGACCGTAGAGGTATACACTAAGAACCTCCACGACACATTCCCGGGAACAAGCTTCCAGACGATGAGTGCAAAACTTCTACTTAACATGACGGAGTGCATTGCTAAACTGGAGCCAAAGGAAGATGCCCGGTACTTTTTGATCATGATACTCAACGCCATTGGCGATAAGTTTGCCTCTATGAACCGTCAGTATCACAACGCTGTCAAGCTGTCGGCTCAGTATAGTCAGCCTTCTATCGATGCGGTAGACGAAAATCACATGGCTGTTCAAGAACACCCTCCAGACTGGGACGAAATCGACATCTTCAATGCGACGCCCATTAAAACTTCGAATCCGCGAGATAGGAGCTCGGATCCAATTGCCGACAACAAGTTCCTGTTCAAGAATCTGCTTCATGGGCTTAAGAATCTCTTCTACCAGCTACGAGTTTGTAATCCGGCGAAGATCAAAGAAGAGATAGATGTGGCCAACGCATCGGCAAACTGGCATGAGGTTTCCTTTGGCTATAATGCGGAAGAGGTTGAGGTCCTTATCAAGCTTTTCCGCGAAGGCGCAAAAGTATTTCGCTACTACGGCACCGACAAGTCCCCGGAAACGCAAGGCCTATCACCGGGAGATTTCATGGGAAACCAGCACATGATGTCGAGCGGCAAGGACGAGAAGGAGCTCTTGGAGACGTTCGCAACCGTATTTCACCACATCGATCCAGCTACGTTCCACGAAGTGTTTTCCTCCGAGATACCCCATTTGTACGATATGATGTTTGATCATCCCGCGTTACTCCACGTACCGCAGTTTCTCCTGGCGTCGGAAGCGACGTCGCCAAGCTTCTCGGGAATGTTGTTACAGTTCTTAATGGATCGGATCGAAGAAGTCGGCACAGCGGACGTAAAGAAGTCGTCTATTCTGTTACGCCTTTTCAAACTCTCATTTATGGCTGTCACGCTTTTCTCCGCACAGAATGAGCAGGTGCTGTTGCCGCACGTCAGCAAAATCATCACAAAATCGATACAATTGTCAACAACAGCCGAAGAGCCGATGAACTACTTCTTACTGCTCAGGTCGTTATTCAGAAGCATAGGTGGCGGCAGATTCGAACATCTCTATAAGGAGATCCTTCCATTGCTGGAGATGTTACTGGACGTTCTCAACAACCTTTTATTGACAGCTCGCAAGCCTGCTGAGCGCGACCTATTTGTGGAACTATCTCTCACAGTGCCAGCGCGGTTGAGCAACCTTCTGCCGCACCTTAGCTACCTCATGAGGCCTCTGGTTGTAGCATTACGAGCTGGCTCTGATCTCGTCGGCCAAGGATTGCGCACACTCGAATTATGCGTGGACAATTTGACGGCGGACTATCTGGATCCAATCATGGCGCCTGTCATCGACGAACTCATGGCTGCATTATGGGAGCACCTGAAGCCGAATCCCTACAGTCACTTCCATGCCCATACCACAATGCGCATTCTTGGTAAGCTCGGTGGACGCAATCGAAAGTTCATCACAGGGCCTCCGGAGCTGGAGTACAAGCCTTACTCGGACGATCAATCTTCCATCGACATCCGGCTCATTGGATCGACCAAGGATCGTGCTTTCCCGGCAGCGATAGGTATAGATACCGCTATCGCTAAGCTACATGAGATCCCGAAGCAACCAGCAGCGAAGAAGTCAGATGCGTTCCACAAGCAGCAGGCTTTCCGCCTCATTACGGCACATACGAAACTTTTAGTTGGCTTCGACAACTTACCCGAGGACTTTGCTCAGCTAGTAAGACTGCAAGCGAATGATCTATGCGCCAAGAAATTTGAGGATGGAGTCGACATACTCACAGCGTCTGAGCGAGAGAGGTCCATCGTCAAGAAGGTTGTCGAGCAAGACACGTTGAAGAAGCTCATCAAGGCATGCATCTTCGCTGTGTCAATACCAGATCTCAAGACAGATGCTGAAGCCTTGGTGACGAATCTAGCCAAACATTTCACCCTCCTAGAGCTCGGGACTCAGTTTGCAACCTTAAAGCATAAGAACAAACCGTTCGATGTGCATTCGGGCGAAGGACCGGTCACGATCGAAAGCGATGTCATCTCCGACGCTATTGGTGAATCTCTTGCATCGGAACACCCAGATGTGCGAGATGCTGCTGAACAAGCTATTCTGACGATGCGTGATGCCGTCAAAGCGATCTTTGGCAACGACAATTCGCTCGACAAGTTCTCCTTTTTCAACGAGCTATCAAGTACCTTCTGCCATAATTGCCACGCCGACGACTGGTTTATGAAGTCGGGTGGAACACGAGGCATCGAGATCATCATCAAGCAGCTAGGACTCCCCCAATCATGGATGGTGGCACGCCATTTTGAACTTATTAGGGCTCTAAACTTCGTCATGAAGGACATGCCGATTGACCTCGATTCGAAGACGCGCATTCAAGCAGAAGGCCTGATAGGGGAACTGATCAAACAATGTCACAAGAGAACTACCAAGGAAGAGTTTGAGAAGGGCAACAACATCACACTAAGACTATGCGGTCAGCTAGTGGGTGACCTCTCACACATGAACAAGAGTGTACGAGAGGCGACACAAAAAGCTTTCCACGTACTGTCTGGTGTTACCGGTTTGACCGTAAGCGAACTCATCATGCCAGTCAAGGATAGACTCATTGTACCAATATGGACGAAGCCCCTTCGAGCGCTGCCATTCGGCATACAGATTGCTTATATCGACGCTATCACCTTCTGCCTGAAGCTCAAAAATAATATTCTGGAGTTCAATGACCAGCTCACGAGGCTGCTCATGGAGTCACTTGCATTGGCCGATGCGGAAGACGAAGGACTCGCAAGTAAGCCTTTCGAGCAACGTAATGCGGAGCACATCGTCAACTTGCGGGTCGCCTGCATCCACCTTCTATCTACCGCCCAGAGCTTCCCAGAGTTCAGCAGCATGCCACCGAACCAGACTTTCCTCCGTATCATCGCCGTTTTCTTCAAGTGTCTGTACTCGAGATCTCCTGAAGTCATCGAGGCAGCCAATATCGGCTTGTCTGGTGTCATCTCGGCTACAAACAAATTGCCAAAGGATGTCCTACAAAGTGGTCTCCGCCCCATCCTCGTCAATCTTCAAGATCCACGCAAGCTCTCGGTTGAGAACCTGGATGGACTGGCTCGATTGCTGAAGCTGTTAACGAACTACTTCAGAGTCGAGATCGCAACTCGTCTTCTGGACCATATGAAGATGATTGCAGATCAGAATAGCCTGCAAAAGATCTCATTCACCATGATCGAGCAGAATCCCAAGATGAAGGTTGTCACAGGCATCTTCAACATCTTCCACCTCCTTCCACCCACGGCTGCTACGTTCCTCAAGCAGGTCATCGAAAAAGTCATCGAACTGGAGATTGCACTACGACGAACACATTACAGTCCGTTCAGAGAGCCACTTATTAAGTATCTCTGCATGTACCCCAAAGAAGCTTGGGATTACTTCGCACCAAAGCTGAAGGAACAGATACCTGGGCGCTTCTTTGCACAGCTGCTCGAGAACAAATTGAGCGCTGTCTTGCGAAAGCAGGTCATGGAGGATGTGCCTGGTTTCTTGAATGTGTTGAACTCGGAAGGGACCGACAAGGAGACTTGTCAGATTCAGCTCAACGCTATTCACATTGCGTATGCACTTAGCCAATTCGAGGCGACGAGTAAGTGGCTGGTTGACCATGACGACTTGCGGAAGGGAATTTTTGAGGCAGCGCGGTCATTGGAAAAGAAACTCCGTTTGAACACCATCGACGTGGAGTTACGTCTGGCTACTGAACAAGCCAGTGACCAGGTCATGTTCATTTTCACCACGTACCTCAAGCACGAGCCGAACGGGTTGGACTTCTTTTTCGAGCTTATCGATGCTATCACATCTGAGGAGTTGAAAGCGTCGCCACGATTGTTCGACTTCATCTACGAAGAGATCATTTGCAGCGAGTCTGTCGAATACTGGAAGACTTTAGTGCACAAGTGCATCGACCTGTATACGTCACGGACTTCCTCGCAAAAGTCAAAGACCTTCATCTTCCGGTATATCGTCAATCCCATCTTTGCCATGGATGTCAAGCGCAACTGGGACAGCCTGTTCGATCAAAATATGAAGGGTACCAAGTTGATGGATCGTAACATGACGGAGACAATTCACAACCGACTGTGGAAACCACAGTCACTAACCGATACCTCAGAGGAGACTGCACAGCTTGGCGTTGACCATTCGCGAATGGAACTGCTTCAACTCACCACACTCCTTCTCAAGCACTATTCCGGTATGATCCAAGACGCTCGTAAAGTGGTCATCAAGTTTGCCTGGAACTACATCAAGCTCGAAGACGTCATCAACAAATACGCGGCGTATGTTCTCATCGCTTTCTTCATCGCTGTGTACGATACGCCTATGAAGATTGCCATTCAGGTCTATCAAGCCCTTCTCAAGGCGCATCAAAATGAAGGACGTTCACTAGTAATGCAGGCGCTGGAGCTTATGGCACCAGTCTTGCAAAAGCGGATGGGGAACGGCGACCCGAAGATGCCCAGATGGATCCAGCACCCGCGCAAAATCCTGTCCGAGGAAAGTTCGAATTTGCAGCAGTTGATGAGCATTTTCAACTTCATTGTAAAGCATCCGGATCTTTTCTACGAGGGGCGCGAGCATTTGTCTAGTATTATCATCACCGCGCTTTCGAAGATTGCGCAGCCTCCGAATCCGTCGACCGATGCTAAGAAGCTCGCGTTGAACTTGATCAGCCTCATCAGGACCTGGGAAGAACGAACAGCAAATGAGGCTGGAGGTACGGCTGAGATAAAATCGGAGTCACCACAAGCGCTTAAAAGGCGAGCAGACGGGTCGGCCGTGGCTCCGGGTCCGTTGCCAAAGGGCTTTGTCGCTTCAGCCGGCATCCGCATGATGCTGATCAAGTACCTCGTTCAGTTCATAGCGTACCTACCCGAGCGCTTCCCTGTTGCCTCACCCAAGCCAAAGGATGCAGTCATTGTCACAACCAACACATCGCAGCCCGCTGAGATTTGTAGAAAGGCTGTGCAGCTACTACACGACCTCCTCTCACAGCGACTATGGAACGATTTGGACCTCGACGTAATGCTTACGAAGAAGATCGAGGAG
Source organism: Cucurbitaria berberidis CBS 394.84 (assembly GCF_010015615.1). Lineage (NCBI taxonomy): Eukaryota > Fungi > Ascomycota > Dothideomycetes > Pleosporales > Cucurbitariaceae > Cucurbitaria > Cucurbitaria berberidis. Next base: position 2,834,619 of record NW_024468936.1, on the reverse strand, counting down.
ATCCTACTGATTGAGATGAAACAGGAGGATAAATCTGAAGTGTTCCATACACGAATGATCAACACGCTACAGATCGTAAAGGTTATTGTCAATGTTAAGCCAGACGACTGGGTACTCCAGCGTATTCCGCAGTTCCAGAAAATCCTAGAGAAGCCAGTTCGATCCGAAAACCCCGATGTTCAGGCGAGTTTACACGCGACCGACGAGTCTGAGGATGGATCGATGAAGTTGCAGCCCATTCTCAAACGGATCTTGGAGGTCATGCCAGATCCTGTTACAGACGATGAGGGAAACACCGAAGAGTCCCCATCAACAGAATTTGTCAACTTCCTGGGAGCTGTCTCGACCGAGGCACTCTCGAACGGCTCCTATGTCTGTGCCATCAATGTCCTTTGGACCCTTTGTCAGAAGCGACCAGAGGAGATCGACCAGCATATACCACAGGTCATGAAAGCGTTCCAGGGCAAAATGGCCAAGGATCATCTCGCTGGTCACGCCGGAATCCCAGGGCAGCCTGTTCCGCCTAGTATGCGTCCGGAAGGATCCAATCCGCCAACCGATCCCCGTGAGGTCGAGGTTCAAACGGATCTCGTTCTCAAAACCGTCGACATTCTCGCAGCGCGGATGAACGAACTTGGCGAAAACCGGCGACCTTACTTGAGCGTCCTTGCCTCACTTGTTGAGCGGTCTCAAACTAATTCCGTGTGCATGAAGGTGCTGGATCTCGTGGAAGACTGGATCTTCCACTCCACTGAGCCAGTTCCAACGCTCAAGGAGAAGACCGCAGTGCTCAGCAAGATGCTTCTCTTTGAACACCGACAAGATACCTCACTCCTCACCCGCTTCCTCGATCTTGTCATCCGAATCTACGAGGATCCTAAGATTACAAGGAGTGAGCTTACGGTTCGGATGGAACATGCGTTCTTGATCGGCACAAGGGCACAAGATGTCGAGATGCGCAACCGATATATGGTCATCTTCGACAAGAGTTTAAGTCGTACCGCAGCTAGTCGTTTGAGCTATGTGCTTGCATCCCAGAACTGGGATACGCTTTCTGATAGCTACTGGCTGAGCCAAGTCATCCATTTGATGTTTGGCTCGGTTGAGATGAACACGCCTGCACAGCTGCATCAAGAGGACTTCCGACTCTTGCAGCCGACCACCTTGTTTGGACCCTACAGCAAGGATTCTAGGATTCCGGATGTCATGGTCGACGATGAGTTGGAGAATCTTATCAATGGCCATCGCCGCTTCTGCAGTCAATTAGCCGACGTTAAGATCAAGGATATCTTTGAGCCGCTCGGACACCTTCAGCATACCGACAGCAATCTTGCTCACGACATTTGGATTGCGTTCTTCCCTCTAGCCTGGACTGCGCTCACGAAGGATGACCAGAGCGACCTAGAGAAGGGCATGGCGGCACTCCTGACCAAGGACTACCATTCGCGCCAACTCGACAAGCGACCTAATTGCGTCGCGACCATGCTGGATGCTATCGTGCATGCTCGGCCACGCGTCAAGTTTCCTCCCCACATCATGAAGTACCTGGCTCAAACGTACAACGCCTGGTATACTGCGGCCGTGTACATGGAAGACTCTGCCATCTCACCTGTTGTCGATGTCGAAAAGCTGCGAGAGAGCAATCTCGATGCTCTTTTAGAGATATACAGTGGCTTACAAGAGGATGACTTGTTCTACGGCACATGGCGACGGCGTTGCCAGTTCATTGAGAGTAATGCTGCTCTATCCTATGAGCAGTGCGGCATCTGGGACAAGGCACAGCAAATGTACGAGGCAGCGCAGATCAAAGCTCGAACTTCTGTGCTACCTTTCTCGACCGGCGAGTATATGCTCTGGGAAGACCATTGGGTGATATGTGCACAGAAACTGCAGCAATGGGAGATCTTGAGTGATTTCGCTAAGCACGAGAACTTCAACGATCTCTACCTTGAGTCTACCTGGCGGGTATTCGACGCCTGGCAGAACACTGAGACGCGCGAACAGCTTGATGCAACTATCAAGGCTGTCAGCGATGCCCCGACACCACGACGAGTCTTCTTCCAAACGTTCATGTCTCTTCTCAAGCTCCACAATAAGCAGGAGTCGCAGCCTGAGTTCCATCGACTGTGTGACGAGTCCATTCAGCTCTCGATCCGAAAGTGGCACCAGCTTCCTCGACGCATTACGCAGGCGCACATTCCACTACTACAGCACTTCCAGCAGCTGGTGGAACTGCATGATGCTAGTGTCATCTGTCAGAGCCTTGCGCAGACAACGCAGCAGAATCTCGACATCAAATCTCAGGAGCTTAAGCTTCTTCTGAGTACCTGGCGCGATCGCTTACCCAACTTCTGGGACGACATCAATGCATGGCAAGATCTTGTCACTTGGCGCCAGCACATCTTCCACATGATCAATGGGGTTTACCTGAACCTCCTTCCGCCGAACCAAAATAACGCCAGCGGCAACTCCTTTGCGTACCGAGGCTACCATGAGACTGCATGGATCATCAACCGCTTTGCGCACGTAGCACGCAAGCACAATCTTCCGGAAGTGTGCATCAACCAACTCGGACGCATCTACACCCTTCCCAATATCGAAATCCAAGAAGCGTTCTTGAAGTTGCGTGAACAGGCGAAGTGCCATTATCAGATCCGCGCTGATCTCAACAGTGGGTTGGATGTCATTAACAATACCAATCTCAACTACTTCGGTCCGCAACAGAAGGCAGAGTTCTATACGCTAAAGGGTATGTTCCTGGCCAAATTGGGGCAGAAGAACGAGGCTGGTGAGGCTTTTGGCACTGCGCTGTACTTTGATATCAAGCTGCCAAAGGCTTGGGCGGAGTGGGGCCGATACAACGATATGCTGTTCAAGGAGGAGCCGCAGAATCTGGAGAGGGCTGAAGCAGCACTAAGCTGCTATCTTGAGGCTGCGAGTCAGTTCAAGAACGCGAAGTCGAGAAAGTTGCTCGGACGCGTGCTGTGGTTGCTCAGCTTGGATAACCCCGAGAGGAAGTTAGCGGAGAAGTTTGAAGAGTTCAAGGGCGATACTCCGGCTTGGTACTGGATTACTTACATCCCTCAGTTGCTGAACAGTCTTTCAAGACAGGAAGCGCCCATCGCAAGGTCGATTCTGGGTAAGCTGGCTAAGACGTATCCTCAGGCACTGTACTGCCACCTCAGGACGACTAGAGAAGATATGGTGGTGCTTAAGAAGAATCACGAACAGAAGGAGGCCAAGGACAAAGTAACAAAGGCAAAACAACAACAAGGCCAAGGATCCCCTGCAGCGAAGCAAAGCTCACCAGAAGCTCGACCTGGCTCTAGCGGCAACCGGCCAGCATCCGCGAGTAGTGAGAGCAAGCCTACCGCGAACGGTACACCGAATGGCACCATTAAGTCTGAGGGTGGCCAGCAAAGCAGTCCAAATGCAGCCGCCGCACCTGTTGCTGGTGATGCGCCGCCAGCCCCAAAGAAACCTTGGGATCATGTGGAGGAAATCAGTGCGATCCTAAAGACGGCTTTCCCTCTCCTCGCTCTCTCCATGGAGACGATGTTCGACCAGATCCAGAAGAACTTCAAATGCCCTCCGGACGAAGATGCCTACAGGCTCATCGTGGCTCTTCTGAACGATGGTTTGTCGTACGTTGGTCGCCAGCCAAACCTCTACGCGCGCGAAGTTAAATTGCCTGCTTCGACCGAGGCGAACATTACGCGATTCGCCGAGTCAGTCCTGCCACCACATATCCGTAAAGCGTTCGAAATGGATTTTGTCAAGAATAAGCCGACAATGTACGAATACATCCAGAAATTACGTACTTGGCGAAATCGCTTTGAAGAGAGGCTTGACCGAAGGAGGCTTACAGTGCCGCTCGAGCAGTATACGCATCAGCTTAGCGAGTTCCGATTCCTCAAGTTTGACGATGTGGAAGTCCCTGGACAGTACCTGCAGCATCGCGATAAGAACTCGGACTTTGTCCGCATCGAGCGCTTCCTTCCTGATGTTGAGCTGGTACGTGGCATTGGCATATGTCATCGACGCCTTCAAATTCGTGGTCATGATGGAAGTATACACCCCTTTGCGATCCAGTTTCCGGCCCCTAGAAGCTCGAGGCGAGAAGAACGCATTCTGCAGCTGTTCCGTATCTTCAACGGCATCTTGGCGAAGCGCAAAGAGAGTCGTCGGAGGAATTTACAGTTCCATCTCCCGCTTGTGGTTCCGATCACGCCGAGTGTGCGCATGGTCCAGGACGATGCGTCGTATATCAACATGCAGGGCATCTACGAAGATTATTGCAGGAAGAACGGTATCAACAAGGATGAGCCTGTCCTTTTCAGCATCGAGAAGCTGAGAGCTCTACAACCGGTAAGTGCAGCCAACCCCATAGAATCAAGCCCACAGCCAGCTAACGTCAACGAACAGAAAAACATCGAACACGCAAATTCCATCCGCCTCGAGACCTTCGCCGCCGTTCAGGAGAAGTACGTGCCACCTACTGTGATCCAGGACTACTTCCGCGCCACATACCCCAATTTCGCAGACTTCTGGCTCTTCCGCCGCACTTTCTCGTACCAGCTTGCAGCGCTCACCTTCATGACATACGTCATGCACATGAACACACGTTTCCCACAAAAGATCAGCGTCTCGCGTGCTACTGGCAGGGTCTGGGGCTCCGAACTCATCCCCTCAATGGCAGTCGGCAAACCCATCCTGCACAACTCGGAGCCCGTGCCCTTCCGCCTAACACCCAACTTACAGACTATCATGGGACCCCTCAATCTCGAGGGTATATTCGCGCCCGCCGTCATGACAGTCGCTCGCTGCTTGATCGAGCCTGAAGGCGAACTTGAGATGCAACTTTCTATCTTCATGCGCGATGAGATGAATCATTGGTTCACTTCTCAACACAAGGCTAGTCAGCTTACGCCTGAGGTGTTGAGGGAGTCGGTGCAGAGCAATAGTGAGTTGGTGGTGAAGAGGGCGAGTGCCATTGGGAGTCTGCCCACGGGCGCGAACTTGCCGGCAAACCAGACGATGGTTGACCTCGTAGCTGTCGCGGTGCATCCGGGCAAGTTGAGTATGACGGATCCGCTGTGGATGGGATATCTGTAGAGAAGAAGAAGGGAACGAGAGTGAATGGGAGTATTGGGGGATGAAGAGTTTCGGGATTACGGAGTCGACCAAAAGTGTTGACTTTGATCGTTTGTCTTGGAAATGCATTTTGACTGGCGTTCATGGGGTTGTCGGTGTGACTCTGGCATTTGCGGGCCCTCAGGAGAAGGGCTAGTATGCTCATTTGTATTATTTTTCATTCAAGTTATCAAGCGGACGCCGAGTATGGTTATTATTCAAAATCAAAGGTTGTCAGTAGATAGTTCAATCGAGTCAAAGTAAAATCAAGAACTGCATTATGGCATTCCTCAGGCTCCATTTCTTTATCAGAAGTGCATGGGTGGCGTTCGTTTCAGGCGTTGAAAATCCCCGGCACGTGCCAGGCTAATCATCGGAAGAATTTCCATCGCTCCTTTCATTCAAGATCGTGAAACTTGTTTTCCACGAATCTGCCCCTAGCTCACGGCACGCGGCATTGTCAGCATCACCCGCGCAACACCTCATCTCCACAGCTTGTCCATCTCCCCCCGTGTCTCGCAGGATCTAGTATGGAAATGGCCTAGTGGTATATGACCACCGTTCCAGACCGTTAACATGAAACATCGCGATACTAAGCTTCGGGCGAAGCTTTTTTTGAGATCATGGAAAGCATGGCTAATCCCGTAGAGGACAGGTGAAGGTTCGCACTTTTATGCACTCGTGCGTTTCGGCCCTTTTCGAATTCCGTCTTTGTTTTGCAGAAAGTTTGGTGATTCTCGTGCAGGAAAGAGAGGCTCTGCAGTTTGTTCGCCAGCAAATACCAACGCCTACCAACCCCCACGAGGTTATCAAAACGGAATATCATATCAGATTGTCAACGGCCCTACTACAATCAGATGCTGTGAGACTCATACGATTATCTTGCGGGGGCCGTGTTACGGAGCTAGGAAATGAGATTCAGTACGATCTTCACTAGGGTCCTGGATGGCCTTTGCGCCATCCAGAACTTATATATCTTTTGAGATTATCAGCCCTCCAGCTCGCCAATTTATCGTTCACTGTCTCTCTTTTATACCAAAGTCACTCTTTTATCGCCGACCAGCTTTTTTTATTAACTTCTCCATCACTCGTTCCTGCTGGGCAGGTCTTTTTTTTCACACACAATGCACTTCACCTCATTCCTCGTCGCGGCTGCGTCCGTTCTCCCTGTATTCGGACAGCTATCAGGCAAGGTCGGACCTTTGACCACGCATGCTGCCAAGTCCGCCAAAAAGACTTGCAATGTCCTCAGCTATGGTGCGAAGGCGGATAAGACGACCGATATCGGTCCGCCTCTGCTGGCTGCGTTTGCAGCTTGTAAGACTGGTGGTACCGTCGTTGTTCCAGCGGGTGAATTCGCGATCAAGACTTGGGTTACATTTGAGAGTGGCAAGGGATGGGCGCTCCAGATCGACGGCACGATTTCTCGCACCAGTGGTGGTAGCGGCAACATGCTGTTCGTGAGGAACGCGAACGACTTTGAGTTGTTCAGCAGCAACGGCAAGGGTGTCATTCAGGGTATGTTTGACGAACATTGTGTCCTTGGATGATTCATACTAATGCATCCCTAGGTAACGGCTTCGAGGACCACAAGACTGGAAAGCGCGACGGCGCTCGCCTTATCCGTATTGAGCAGTCTACGAACTTCTCAGTCCATGATATCATTCTTGTCGATGCCCCGATGTTCCATTTCGTCATATCGAAGAGCTCAAATGGAGAGGCTTATAACATGGCTATCCGGGGCGGTGATATGGGCGGTCTCGATGGCGTAGATGTCTGGGGTACTAACATCTGGATCCATGATGTAAGCGCTTCTCTGCTTTTGATTTCTCAATGAGACTAATCACATTACCAGGTCATGGTCACCAACAAAGATGAGTGCGTCACAGTAAAGTCGCCCTCGAAGAACATCCTCATCGAAAACATCTACTGCAACTGGAGCGGCGGCAGCGCCATTGGCTCCCTCGGAACCGACACAGCCATCTCCTCCGTCATTTACAGGAACATCTACACGGTACATTCCAACCAGATGATGATGATCAAGTCCAACGGCGGCAGCGGCTACGTCGAAGACGTCGTGTTTGAAAACTTCATCGGCCACGGAAACGCATACTCGCTCGACATTGACCAATACTGGTCGTCCATGAAGTTGATCGCAGGAGACGGCGTCAAGCTGTCCAACATGACATTCAAGAACTGGAAAGGCGGCCTCGCCAACGGCGCACAGCGCGGCCCCGTCAAGGTTGCTTGCTCTGACAAGACACCGTGCACTGATATCAACATCACCGACCTCTCCATGTGGACCGAGACCGGCAACAAACAGACCTACTCGTGCCGCTCCGGATACGGCAACGGTTTCTGCCTGAAGAAGGGTACTGGAGCTGGTTATGCGGCGATCACGTCTACGCAGGTCGCTGCCCCGACGGGATACTCTGCCCCGGTTATGAAGGAGGATCTCAAGACCGCCTTTGGCACCGCGGCTAGCATTCCCATTCCGACTATGCCTGCCAGTTTCTATCCTGGCACCCCGCCCCGTTCCAGGCTTGCTGGCCAGTAAACATGCATTGTTTAGAAATTTGGTGTGTGTTTCAGTGAGTTAGTAGCTTCAATTGTATATTTTAGATTATTGAATTTTATTTTGTGTTCAAGATTTGAGCATGCATTCTCTCGCAAGATACTACTTGATTCAATTTGTTCCATCATTGTGTAACCTGTGTCAAATCCACCGCCGTTGAACCCAAATCCCTCAAGTCAGCTCGAAAGCACCTTCAATCCCCTCTCCTTTCTTACCCGCCATACCATCTCTTTGTACTTCCTTAACTGCTTCTTTGTCACATATCTCTCTTCCAACCCCTGTACATTCCGCAGCATCTTGGCCACATCAAATCTCCTAATTTGAACTCCGTCTTTCTTCATGACGACCTCATCTACATGTTCGTACAGTATCTTCCCATACGAGAACCACTCATGATCTGACCCATTAAGTAAGCCATACAACCGACCCCTGATGAAGTCGACCAGGTAGTCGGGGTCTAGCACATCTTTGTCGTCGTCGTCGTCGACGGGATTGCTATAATGACGCCATTGTACAGTTCGCGGGGCTTCGAGGAAGCGAGATGCGTCAATATCCGGGGGTGTTTCGATGTTGATGTTGAGAGTTTTGACAGCCACATGGCGATGATCGTTTCTTTCAGTGCAATGGCCAATTGGACCAGCGCGGATGAAACGCTCAAGCACGCCGTAGATCTGCCACCCCATTGCGGGCCCAGCGCCTGAGCCAATTCGAAAGCCTTTGTAGGATCCGAAGCGCACATAAGGGCCCAAGGGTGGATCGTCTTCCCCCTTCTTCCGACGCGGCTTCTCCTTCTTTGGATCGAAGCTACCTGAAATGCGGAATGTCGCATTCACTTCCTCGAGGCGATTCGTAAGGAAGGGTACGCGGACCCATGTTGGCAGAAGCAGGATTTCGTCCACCAAGATGATGTCTAGGTCATAAGTGGCACGCTTTGCGAAGAGCTTTATGTTTTCGATCGTCTCGGCACGCAGCTGGTGATTGATTTGAAGCAAACTTGAATCATTTGAGATTGTATCTTCTGGGTTTCCGAGGGCAAGGTCACTCCAAGACTGCAGGGCTGGATTTTCGATTATCTATCAGCTGCTCGAACGTTTGATTGAGCGCCTGGCGCTCGTTGGTTTGGGCGAAGAGGGCGTATGTGCATATTTGGTCGCGCAGCTCGCGCGGTATGGTCAAGAGTGACGGCATCGTAATATCTGATGTCTGTGAGACTCACAATGAGCCGGTGTTCCGAAATTAAAGCGGTATCTGGACGGTTTTAGAGCAAATCTGAAACTATCAACCTTGTTGAGTTAAGAAAGCGGCACTAGACAGTGATGAAATTGTATATTCGAAAGTGCTGCCTGACTTGTGTGGTGGGGAAGTGGGGTATGGTATGCCTAACACACAAACATACGCTCCTACCTTTCCGTTTTGGCCAGTATTGAATCAGCAATTCTCCCAGCAAGCGCATAAACGCTTGCAGAGAGATGCCCACTAATCTGTGTTGGGAATATGCTTGCATCTACTACCCTCACGTTTTTCGTCCCATAGACCTTGCCCTCCTTATCTACGACACCTCCCAATTCCTTGCTCATCATCGCACAGGTGCTTACAGGATGCGTGTTTGTCCCAGAAGTTTTTTTGATCCATGTAGCCCATGAGGGGTCACGCCAGCTTGCGTTCTGTGGTACTGCTTCAATTCCTGGCGAGATCTCTGACGTGACATGCTCGGAGAGTGGTCCTGTAGCGAAGAATTCGCGTACGCGAACTGCGATTGCTGCTTGAACGAAAGAATCAATGGGCAATTGGAAAAGCTGGGGGTTGATTGATGGTGGAAGGAGTGGATCAGGAGACGTTACGTGGATTGAGCCACGAGAAAGCGGTAGCAAATTCCAGAATGGCACGATGATTAAGTTGCCTGCGGGAGCCCATAGAATCTCAGCTAAAGGGACAGTACTATTGGCGTCAAAAATGAGGTCGACTTGATGCTTAAGGAGCTTCTCTTGTATCTCCAAGGTTGTGGTGTGCGGTGCGTAATCTGCAAGGATAGCGCCTGCGTAGACGCTAATATTGGCTCGAATTTCTTCCGTGATGCCAGGTAAATCATCGCCAAAAAGGTCCGAGGCCGTGAGTAAGCTAACGAAAGTAGGATAACCAGTCCAATTTGTCGGTGAAGTATAGACGATAGCTATATTTGGCTGATCTTGTAGGTTGGATCCTATTGTTGGGTGCGAGACAACGGTCTTGATACCAAGAGGCTCGAGTACTGCTTGGTTGCCGATGCCTGAATGTTCAAGAAGAGCGGGAGATCTGATCGATCCTGCAGAGATTATGACTTCTCTGGTTCCGCGAATAGTTTCAGTCGTGTTATCCGATGAGATCACTTCAACGCCGGTAGCAACTACTTCAGATGTAGAGCATTCATTCTCTTCGAATACGATCCTTGTTGCCGTTGTATTGAGAAACACGTGGAGATTTGGCCGCGACTCGGCGACAGGGTAGTAGAACGCTCTAGCTGCATCCTCGCGTATCGACTTGGAAGCATCAATTGTCATAGGCCAAGTTGTAGTGCCGCGCATGCTGCCGTCGTTGGCATCGGAATTGGAAAGATAGCCAAGCGCTTCCGACGTTTCCTTGAGCGTGTTGAAGAATCCCTGGCCTACCAAGTATGGAGTAAATCCTGTGCTGAGGTCACCGTTAAACCCGTGTGCAGCGTCCTCGTAGGTAGCGCCGTTCCTTCGTTGCTCTTCATTTGGGGGCTGAAAGCCTTCTTGCGCTGAATAGGAATCCCATAAGCTGTCCCAGTTCCAGCCTTGGTTACCTAACTCTTCCCAAGCATCAATCTGTGCTTTCTCTGCCCTCAAAAAAGTCATTCCATTGATAGTCGTTGTACCGCCCAAGGCCTTTCCCGCATGATATGGCAATGTACGATTGAACATGTACGTCTGCGGTGCGCTCGAGTAGCTCCAGTCCACTGAGGTATCGAGCCCGGCACCGTACTCTGTGATTAATTTTGGTAGAGTTGTCACGTTTGGGTTGCTGTAAGCCGAGTCTCCTGCTTCAATGACGGCGACAGTGACCTTTGGGTCAGCAGACAGGCGATTCGCTATGACGAGGCCTGCTGGCCCGCTACCAACGATGACATAGTCAAAGGTCTTCGGCGTGCATGTAGCGTACATGACCTGAGCCAAGGCGAGGAAAGCAAGCGAGCAAAACATATCGCTGAAGTTTACGATTCTGAAGGTTCCTTGAGGGGATGGGCCCTAAGTATCGTTCTTAAGTTTAGCAGCAAGCTAATGGACGCATGTATTGTGTCACTTGCCTCGCTTGGTTGGTGCCGGAGATTGATGGTACCGAGCGAAAGCGTAAGCGCAAGGCTTATTACTGTGAGGCTGTACCTACACCTAGGTACTGGGAAATCGTCGCGCGAAATCGGGTTGCCACAGTCCCAAGTTGCTGTTTCTTTTCTCCTTCTCAGATATCACTATTGGTAGGATGGAGCTCTCCATCTTGAAAGACCAGCCCGGAAGAAATAGCGTAAGCCAGTGGTAGGTTGTGGACAGTTTGAACACGTAATCTCAGAAGCCGGTGTTTTGCATGGTTAGAACCTCTATCATCTCGAACTGAGGTTGTGGGAGGGCGTTCCATGGACTTGAAAAAGATTTGAAGCTTATACCATCGAGCCGCTGTTGCCATCCAGGACCGAGTAGTCGCATCAAACGCCATCTATATCATCACAACTGCGAGCAATCACAAGCGACTCAACAGAACCGAATCATGCCGGCGAACAAGTCGGTGCTAGCTGCATGTGACGGGCTTGGATCCGCGTTTGGTGTCGCGTCCCCCGAATTGCCTCGGCACATGTCTTCCCCACACGCTTGACATACCCCAACCGTCGCAACGCCCGTAACGCGCGCTGCTCCTCGGGGGTTCAAATATTCCTCACGCTCCCTGCGACTTCATCTCAAAGTCTAACCCCATATTGACTCTTCAGTTATCCCGTCGCTCCTTGTTTGTCTTCCAGAATGCCGTTCAACACCGAGCTTACGAGGGCACTCGGTATTAGAGGTAAGTCTCAAGAGAAGTGATCCTCACAGCTCCATACTGACAGCATATTGAACAGTGCCCGTTGTTCAGGGTGGCATGCAATGGGTCGGATATGCAGAGCTCGCCAGCGCAGTTAGCAACGCAGGAGGTCTAGGAATAGTACGCCATCGCACCCCTTCGAATGGAACAGCCTCTAACAGTGCATAGTTGACCGCGCTCACACAACCGTCGCCCGAAGACCTCCGAAAAGAGATCCGTCGCTGCCGCACGATGACCAAGTACCCCTTTGGTGTCAATCTAACCCTCCTCCCCGCCATGGTCCCCCCAGATTACGCCGCGTACGCGAGGGTCATCATCGAGGAGAAGATCAACATAGTGGAGACGGCTGGAAATAGCCCTGGCCCTGTTATCAGGCAGTTGAAGGCGGCTGGCACCATCATTCTACACAAGTGCACCACAATCAGGCACGCGCAGTCCGCGGTGAAGCTCGGCGTCGACTTCCTCTCGATCGATGGCTTCGAATGCGCTGGCCACGTTGGCGAGACCGATATCACCAACTTCATCCTCTTGAGCAAGGCTCGACAGACCCTCGGCGTACCCTTCATTGCCTCCGGAGGTTTTGCGGATGGTCAGGGCCTAGCAGCCGCCCTCGCTCTTGGTGCATGCGGTATCAACATGGGCACGCGCTTCATGTGCACAGTAGAGGCACCCATCCACCATAACATCAAGCAGGCTATTGTTGATGCACAAGAGACGGACACTACTCTTGTTCTGAGGCGGTGGAAGAATACCTCGCGACTCTTTGCCAACAAGGTCGCACTTCAGGCTGTAGACATTGAGAAGACTAGCTCAACGGGCAAGTTTGAGGAGGTTGCTGAGTATGTTAGCGGAAAGCGGGGTCGACAGGTCTTCTTGAACGGTGATAAGGACTTTGGTGTAAGTGTCGTTGTGCCCTGTGTTTAAAAGACGATCTAATGAAGGCATAGGTCTGGACTGCCGGCCAAGTCATCGGACTTATCCACGATATCCCTACCAACGAAGAGCTCCTAAAGCGCATCGAGCGGGAAGCTTACGCTGCGATGAAGCAGTCACAATCCTACTTCATTGAGGAGGGTCAGGATGCAGTAGCTGCCGGCGCCACAATAGATAAGAAGTCGAATAATCCTGGTGCGGAGGTCTGGGGTATTGGTAAGAGCAAGCTATAGACATAGACATTTAGACAGAATATCATTGGCTTAGAGGTCGGTTCTGCACCACACGGTCAGCATCAAATATCAGTCTCCAAGTCGTCAATTCTATCGAAGCAACAAAGGTTCCCAGTCATAGGCGAGCACGGTGCCATGGTTCTCCTCGTTTATCATCTCAACCAACCATGATAAGCACTTTCGTAACACTGCAAAAGTATATTACTACTCGACGCTCTGCTCCCTCACCACAGACATACGAACACCATTTCCCGACCCACAACACCCGAACACCTCCCATAATCAAATAGCCACCACGCCCACAAGTTCCTGCGGAAGAACATATCATCATGTCGCCAATCCCCCCATCCTTCCCTGAAGCAACCCATACGCGCCCTCTTTACGAACCGCGGACACGAAATTCTCTACTCCCGGTCTACACCACCGAATACCTCAATCACATGAGCAATTACCCAATCCCTGCCACGCATGGAAGGCAAACGGCCGAATCCATCGACCCTCCTTGCTCTAGAGAGCGGGACCTGAGGACAAGATGTCTTGTCGCTACACTCATCGCAGTCATGCTGATAGTCGTTGGGATGCTTGCTTGGCTGGATGCTAGCAAGCATAAAACAAGCGATAGGGCCTTGGGATACGAGTAAACAGTGCACTTAGGTGAAGGAAGTTGTATTGTGTGCTCGAGTTTAAGCTGATTCTTGATCACAGGACAAGTCTATTACTGGATGGGTATGCGTAGTCAAGGATGCGAGCGATGTTTTTCAAGGATTCAGAACTGTCTGGATGGAGGGAAACGAAGTCTTGTTTTATAGAATATAGTTTTCTCATGCCCCACGTTCTGAAAACTATCTTTGAATTCGTGTGCTATCTAGCTTTGTGCTAAATAGTGTATTAACCCAGTGATATCCAAATACAAGTAATGGCTTTGGTGATTAATTGAAGTGCAATGTATTATAACCATGGGGCAAGTATAGCTTTGAAACTTGGTCCATGTGCTATTGCGTAGCCAGCAATGCCAGTTATCATTCCTGGACAGTGAAAGTAAAGACCAGATACCCAACAGCACAATAAGGCAGTGAAGTTCTTTTCGCGGCATCCATTTGCTCAGTTTATCAGGACAAAAATCATGATGCACCAACTGGACCATATCGTAATCGACACTTTTCAAAGCGCCTATGTCATAGTGGAGCTATCGTTAGTTTTGTGAAGGTACTTTGAGTTATACGGCAAGGTTAATTGAGATAGAGAGGCAAAGCTTCATTCGGTACTAAATATTAGGCAACAAATCACTAGACTGACGTTACAGGGAGAGGTTGTCTATACCTCTCTCAACACACCTTTCACAATGACCTTGACCTTGACACTTAACTTTACCAACCCTATTACGTTCAAGAAGCGGTTATCACGTCTCTCTAACGAACCCCTCTACGCCCGTAGCTTAATGTTGAGACATTGGTAAGGTGAAGTTGATTACTGGGTCCAAAATCCATGTAAAGAAATAAAGAATGGTGGGTGACGCTGTTTCCGGAACAACCTTATGCTCTGGAAGCATCATTAGCCTCAGAGCGGTGACACATCAAAATGGCCAAAAGTAGCGGGACTTAAAGACGGAACAATGTACGAGATGGGTGTGAGTGAGGAGGCAGGAGTACAAGAGTGGATAAAGGGGAGCTTTGAAGAGATCTCAGAGACGAGGAAGTCAAACTTGACAATAAACGTCAAAAAGCAGGTGATTAGGTTTGAGTAAGAGAGACGAAAAACTTTGAGGCAAAGAGGCCGGATCCCAATGGGAGTTGGATTGGCCTGTGCCTCTTCGAAAGTTGAGGCGTAAAGACCGAGTGAGGTGAGGTGAGGTGACTTTGTCGTCGTGATACAGCAGGAAGTCTTAGCGCAAAACCCACGCCCGCCCAATCCGCCCTCGCTTCTTCCCGACACATCCCTGTCCAAGTCTTCAATCTCCAGCACCTCATACAGACCAGCGCCCCATTTACAGCGATATCTCGCAACTCGGTTAACCATGACTCGAGGCAAACTGATCGTGTTCGAAGGCCTAGATCGCGCAGGCAAGTCGACGCAATGCGAGCTGCTAGTGGAAGCGCTTCAGAAAGACGGGGTTAGAGTGCGGCATTTGCGATTTCCTGGTATGCACCACGAACTCCACTCCCCCAATTTTACACGATTAGATGTATGATTATGCTGTGTATATGGAGTATGCTGACTCGAGACGGAATAGATAGAGCGACACCAATTGGTCAGATGATTAATAGTTATTTGAGTGGTCAGAGCGAGCAGGAGGATCACGTTATTCATCTTTTGTTCTCTGCGAATCGGTGGGAGGTAGCGTAAGTGCATTGAATACTTTCAGTCTCGAGTGATGTATTGCATTGAATATATATCCGCTACCATGGATTTATACAATGGCATATCATATAGCTGACGAACTTTAGCTCATCGATCCAGGCCGATCTCACCGCCGGCACTACAGTCATAATAGACCGCTACTACTACAGCGGCTGCGTCTACTCGGCCGCCAAAAAGAATCCCAGTCTTAGCCTCGAGTGGTGTCGAAAGCCTGATGTGGGTCTTCCACGCCCTGACGTGTGCCTTTTCCTCGACATCTCCGCTGAAGATGCGGCGAAACGAGGCGGCTATGGAACGGAGAAGTATGAGAAGGAGGACATGCAGCATCGCGTGCGAGAGCTGTTTGAGACGCTGATGCAGAGGAAGGAGGGCGAGGATTTTGTGAGAATCGACGCGGGTCGGAGTTTGGAGGAGGTGCAAAGGCGGATCCGAGAGGAAGTAGATCAGGGCATCGAGCGAGTTGATAGAGGAAACCTGCCGTTAAGGGTCGTAGGAGAATGGTGAAAGGTATTACACAGTTTTCAGCTTGCAGGCTTTTCCTCGTCGTCGTTCAAATCCTCCATCCATGTCTCATCTAGGTCTTCGTCCTGCTCATCTAGGTCCTGTGCATCTCCCGTGTCAGACTCAGCAGCATTGTCGGCCTTCCTTTTCCGCTTTGGTTTGAACAAAGCTTTTATTTCTTCCTCACCGCGTGTTCGTAGGCTCAGCTCCTTCATCATCGTAGACCATCTAATCGGGCTGCGACAGCTCGGACATGTCCCTTCCATTGGCAACAGCGTGTCTTGATTGCCTTCTTCTGCAAGGAACTTTTTCGAGAGACAAGCCATGTGTGATACAGCCTTGCAATATTCAACAGGGCAGATCAGAATGAGCGACTTTACTGTATCTGCTTCCTTCTTACAGACGCCACAGGCTCGGTTTCGCGCTTCGTCAAGCACGCTCTTCGACTTCTCGACGTAGGTTTTGCAATCTTCGTAGGCAACTGGAATCGCACGTATGACGTCGGGTATGAAGTGTGTTTGCATCTCAACGCGTACATCTGCTGCAAGTTTTGGGAGCTCAGCAGGCGTAAGTTGTATCGTGATGCTCTTCCGTAGCTTTGCTGGCATCTTTGCCATGTGCTTCTCCCATTGCGTAAACACGTCTGCTGCAAAGAACCTCAGATGCAGCGGCCATCTACTGAAGCTGCCGACACCTAGCAAGTGGTGCAAATTCTTCAATCTCGCTTCAAGGCTCATGGGCGGTCGTCTTTTCCTGCTCGGAGAAAGTGGCTTTTTGCCCTTTTGCAGGTCCTCCACCCTCGCATCTCGAACGCCTCTTTCGATGTGCCGCGTCGCGTGCGTATTTTGCCATGCCCACTCAAACTGCAGTGCTGCAAACTTGGATGGAAAGCCCGTCACGATGCATGTCATCTCCCACGGTCGCTTCCCCTGCATCGACGTTCGTTTTGCCCCGCCCTTGCTCGAGCCATTGTGCTGGCCAAGGCGGCGGGCTGGGTTCGGGGTGCTGCCAATGTAGTAAGATTTGCGGTTTTTCGAGCGCAACAGATAACAGCAATAGAAAGCTGGAATGGGCCTGCTCTCAATCTTCAAGGCGTCAGTCATCATCAGGTTGAGATGGAAGTTGCTGGCGATCGCAGCCAAAAGCGTGCAACGATGAGTGTAGGGCTGCCAGGGTGCGACAAGATGAAGTGAGCTGTGGTTGGCCCGGTTTGAGGCACTCGATTCGGCACCCTTGCTGCCGACCTCAGGTCTGCTGCTGCAAGTGGGAGTATTGGCAAAGCGTACTTGACGTCGAGGTACAGGGGAATACGCGGTGGGCGTTCGAGCTGAGGGGCCTATGTGACAACGCAACGCGCTCCTCTTCTGGACATGGGTCGTTGGCCAGATATTAGACCGAAGGTGTGGGCGCCGCCTGACTAGCTGGTACTGCTCAAGGAAAATTGTCGAGCGAGCAGAGGTGCAATGTGAGATGTTGGATCGCAACGTCAGTCCATGTAAGCACGCAGTGTATGTTGGATCCTCTGGGCAATGCCGGGGAGGAGTACTGGATAAAGGAATGAGATGAGGTGAGGTCTGCTATTGCCGAATCGGCTTGATGTATGTTTCAGCACTGCTCACGACGACACTCGAGTAGACAGATCTGATAATGCCCCGTATTCTGGAACATGCACTGGATGAATGCATGCAGAATATCACCGAGTCGTTCCAGGGTCATACGTTCACCCTTTGGGCATTTGTGAAAATAAGTCGTCCTGGTAGATATTGCCTTTTAGGTGTGTGGTATGCGCATCTGCTCGTGAGCGATTCAGTTGCGATGGCCCTCCCGCCGCTAGCGAGCGAGGCACCGAACATCTCTCATCCACTCCCGGCTTCGCCCAACTTATCATTCCCTTTCACACCTCCAAAGACCCACCAGTCCTGCGAATGCGCTGCAACGACAACGTCAGTCGATAAAAGGCAGACATCACATTGCATGTCCACGATTCCTCCCTAACCATCTGCATTGCAACAGTATCCGCTTGGTCCAAAGCGGTCGCCCACCCGCTGTAGAGGTCCCATGCCTGCAGATATATTCCCTCGATAGCGCCCACAACCACCCAATACACACCCTACCACGATCGTTTGACACACCGAACTGTCCTGAATATCGTTATAACGCTGCAGTCAGAGCCATAGTGGCAGCAGCGCTGGGTGCAGCAGCGGAGGTGCCATGGTCGACTTTATACCCCCAGCCGGACTGCCAACAGGCGCCACGATGACCACCTTTCGGGTCGCTGCGGACGCTGGAATATCTGATGGAGGCCTTGGAGCACCCAAATCAAAAATGGGCGGCGTTGCGACGCCTGCTGTGAATGGTGCACCGTTGACTGGCGTGGGCATGATTCCTTTGAGCGCGCGCAAGGCCCAGCCGTTGGATCTCGCAACCGTCGAGCGCAGAGGGCATGGCGCACCGAACAACCAGCCACCGAAGCCCAATCGCATGTTTGGTCTGCAGGAAGCCCCGACATATCGACCAACAGCCGAGCAGTTCAAAGATCCTGTTCAATATATCCAGAGCATTCGAGAAGAGGCGCAGAAGTACGGCATAGTCAAGGTGGTTCCGCCAGATAGCTGGAATCCATCCTTCGCCATCGACACCGAGGTGAGTCTCTGCAGCGACCATGCCGCACGTGAAACCAGCTTGATATCCATCTTTCGGAAGCTATGAGACAGCGTGAGAGCTCAGCTGATACTGAATAGCGCTTCCACTTCCGCACACGACGACAGGAGTTGAACTCTGTTGAGGGCGGTATGTACTATGAGCAACCCGCCCGCTGGTTACCTGGCTGACAGTCCATAGGCACACGTGCCAACCTAAATTATCTAGACCAGCTCGCCAAATTCCACAAGCAGCATGGCCACAGTCTCACGCGCTTTCCCAGCGTCGATAAGCGACCGCTGGATCTCTATAAACTCAAAAAGGCCGTCGAGACCAGGGGCGGCTTCGAGCGCGTCTGCAAGCAGAAAAAGTGGGCTGAGATCGGGCGCGACCTTGGCTACAGCGGCAAGATAATGTCTTCGCTGTCTACATCTCTCAAGAACTCCTACCAGAAATGGCTTCACCCTTACGAAGAGTATCTGCGCGTCGTGAAGCCCGGTGTGCAACAAATGCTAGAATTCGAGCATGGTGGTCCCTTCACGCCGTCCCCGGCCCCTTCGCCTATGAAGAAATCGGTACAGGGCACGCCTACCGCGAACAACTCTGATTCTCCAGCTATGAGGGCTACAGTAGCCTTGAATGCGACACTGCATGGTGATTCTGCGCTTCCTCCACCTGCGGACCTGCCCCGGCCTGCAATGCCATCAGGCTTCACACCAGTCAACTCCGGAGGATTCACGCCCGTCAACGCGCACCCACTCCAAGCCCCTCCAGCGCAACCATCGACGCCAGCTTCGTTTGCTGCAGTCAATGCACCAAACGGCATACCTCGAGAGCACGTAGATTCGCGCACTTCTACACCCTTGCGGAATGGCGGCAGTCCCGTGCTATCAGCTCACAACACCCCAGATCTACGTCCAACACAAGTCGGCTTGACCCCATTATCGAATGGACTGCCTTTCAATCAACTGAAGCGAACAATGTCCCAAGACGCAGAGAGTAGCATAAATGACGATACAGATGAGGCAAATGGCCGGCGTAGCAAGCGACTAAAGAAAGGTAAGCAGGTTTGCACCCCGGTATAAGCTAGGCACGCGCTCCTGAGCGCTGCATGACTCTTATTGGGTGGTACTTTCAGCTAACGAGACGACTTGTAGATGGGGCGCCCACCGTTGCTGGTTCGCACATGACCCAGCCTCGTCAGTCTACACCAGGTCGAGCTGGCCCCCGCGTTCGTTCAGCTGATGATCGCCCTGGCGATGTATGTATATTATATTCAATTCAGCAATACTTATACTAACATAACTAGCGATGCGAGACGTGTGGCACCGACAACGACCCGTCGAACATCTTGCTCTGCGATAGCTGCGATGCTGGCTACCATGGTTACTGCCTTGATCCGCCAATCAAAGGCATTCCTGCATATGACTGGCATTGCGCGCGATGTCTCGTTGGGACCGGCGAGTTTGGTTTCGAGGAGGGTGGTGTCTATTCGCTCAAGCAATTTCAGGAAAGGGCCCACAGCTTCAAGCAGAGTCACTTCGCGAACAAGATGCCGTTTGACCCCATCACCAACGCACCGAAGCCGGTGACAGAAGACGATGTTGAACACGAATTCTGGCATTCGGTCGGCAACCTCACAGAGACTGTGGAAGTAGAGTATGGAGCAGACGTTCATTCTACAACCCATGGAAGCGGCTTCCCTACCATCGAACGAAATCCACGAGACCCATATGCTACGGACCCTTGGAATCTGAACATTCTGCCATATGCCCCAGACTCGCTCTTCCGCCACATCAAGTCCGACATCTCAGGAATGACAGTGCCTTGGCTATACGTTGGCATGGTATTCTCGACCTTTTGTTGGCATGCTGAAGATCATTATACATACTCAGCGAACTACCAGCACTTCGGCGCGACAAAGACTTGGTATGGTATACCAGCTGAAGACGTGGAGAAGTTCGAGCAAGCTATGCGCGAGGCAGTACCTGAGTTGTTCGAGTCTCAACCAGATCTTCTATTCCAGCTTGTCACACTGTTGACTCCTGAGCAACTCAAGAAGGCTGGAGTAAGGGTGTTTGCCCTTGATCAGCGTGCTGGGGAGTTCGTCATTACGTTCCCCCAAGCTTACCATGCCGGTTTCAATCATGGTTTCAACTTTAATGAGGCTGTAAACTTCGCACCAAGCGACTGGGAACCTTTCGGAGAGCATGGGGTTCAACGTCTTCAGGATTATCGACGGCAGCCATGCTTTTCCCATGATGAATTGCTTCTGGCTGCCGCCTCGCGCAAGGACACTACGATTAAAATAGCAAAGTGGCTTGGTCCGGCGCTAGAGCGCATGCGCGACAGGGAGTCAATCATACGCGCAGAGTTTCTGGAGAAGCACAGAACCGCTAAAGAACACGCTTGCAAGATTGATGGCAATGGCGACATCCAGGATACCCAGTCACCGTGCGAAATCGAATTCATCATCGACGATACGGATGTTCACGAGGATGAACTCATTTGCACATTCTGCAAATCCTACAGCTACCTGTCTCGCTTCTACTGCCGTAACACCAAGAAAGTGTTGTGCTTGAAACATGCCGGGTGGTACGAATGCTGCCCAGAGAGCTTGGAGGCAGATCGTTATTCAGGATCACAAGGCCAACACGTGCTCGTATATCGGCTGACAGATGAAGCTCTCACTACGACTGTGCAGAAGATTGTGGACAAAGCAAGCATGCCCGAGGCTTGGGAATCCAAAATGGAGACTCTTCTTGCCGAAGGTCCCCAGCCTCAACTCAAGTCCTTGCGTTCCCTCCTCAACGAGGGCGAGAAAATCGATTGGGAATTACCTGGACTACCTGATTTGAGGGATTTTGTAGAGAAGTGCCAAGAAGTTGCCGATGATGCTGTCCTCTATACCACCAGGAAACAGCAAAACCGCCGCAAGAACGAGCGAGCTTGGAGAGGACGCCCCAGCAAGGCAGCATTAGCTGAAGCAGATGAGAGAGAGCGCGAGTACAGGCGTGTGGACAACGTGCAGAAGTTGCTCAAACAGGCAAAAGATCTGGGATTCGATAGCCCGGAAATAACGACGCTTCGCGAACGCGCTGAAAGCATCGCTGAATTCCAGGAGAGGGCGCGAAGTGCCTTACGCGACCGACCGGCTCAGCAGAGCATCGCACGACTGGATGAACTTCTCGAAGAAGGGAAAGGTTTCAATGTTGACCTACCAGAGCTCGAGTCCCTTGAGAAGGTCGTACAACAGTTGAAGTGGCTCCGAGAAGCCGATGATTACAAGTTCAAGCTAGCTACTACGCTTCAAGAAGTCAGCGAGCTCATCGCACGGGGTGTCGAGGTGGGTATTCCAGAAAACCACCCTGAGATCCAGTTCCTCCAGAGCAAGAAAGACCAAGGTGAGTTTTGGGAAACCAAGGCCAAGGAACTCATGGCGGTGGAAAATGTGCACTATCAGCAGTTGGACGCGTTGTCCAAGCAAGCTGCCACCTTGCCCGTTACTCCCGAGACTCGTGCTGCCGTGGATGCTATCCTGAAAAAGCAACGAGACGCGCAAGAGCAGATCATGTCGCTGTACGAGCGAAGTAAGCACCTAGATTTCTTACAGCGGCCAAAGTACATGGAAGTACGCAATGCAATGGAGGCACTAAATGCGCTCAACAGCAAGCCAGCGGGTACGATTGATCTCGAGAAAGAGCAGAAGCGACATGAAGACTGGATGCGCCGCGGTAAGAAGCTGTTCGGCAAGGCAAATGCACCGCTTCATATCCTGCATGCGCACATGAAACAGGTCGACGAACGAAATCGGTCGTGCTTTGACCTGTCCGACCAGCCCCGGATGCCTGTGGAACCCGCTTCGCGCGAACAAAGCCCAGCAGAGGGAGAAGAGGTAGATGGGTCAGGATCCAGCCGAGACGTCTTCTGCATCTGCCGCAAGCCTGAGGCTGGCATGATGATTGAGTGTGAGCTTTGTCATGAATGGTAAGTTGTGCAGATCAACGCGAGAGACGTATGGCTAATAGTGCTAGGTATCACGGCAAGTGCCTGAAGATCGCGCGTGGCAAGGTCAAAGAGGATGATAAATATACCTGCCCAATCTGTGATTACCGCGTCAAGATCCCTCGCGATGCTACCCGGCCGAAGCTGGAAGACCTCCAACTCTGGCAAGATGAGATTGCCGGGCTGCCGTTCCAGCCCGAAGAGGAAGAGACGTTGGAATCTCTCATTGAGCAGGGCCTGAGGTTCCGCGAATACGTGGCGCAATACATCAACCCGTTGATGTCCAGCCCAGACGAACTCACTACACAGCGCTTCTATCTACGCAAGCTCGAGGGCGCCGAAATCCTTCTTTCGAATGAGATTAACTTCTTCCGCCAGGAGCTGCATAAGTGGGCTCCAGTAGCCCCGGCGCCACCACCAATCCTGCAGGTGTCTCTTTCCACGCGAAAACCACGACCAACGAAACAGCAAAAGCTCATGAATCAATTGGGTATCACAAACCCAGACGACTTGCCAGAGCACCTGAAGACCAAGACACATCAGTTTAAGCGGGCTCCGGACCCGACAAAACCACAGAGCTTGCAGCCGGCCCCCGAACAATCACATACACCCCCGGGCGAACCTCGTCGCGGCTTTGGTGAGAACGACTATTTCAATACAGCGCCGACGACTACATATAACAACTCGCCCACTTTCGCTACCAACGCTCCACTCCATTTTGGCGGTGGCCCTTCTATCGCACCTATTGACCCAGGACTCTTTGAGAGCTCTGGGCTGGCGCCGACCAGCCCCATGCAAGATCCATTCAAGAGCTCAGGTAGTGGCCACGAGATGTTTGGTGAGGCTATGGAGATGGGCGGGGGCCAAGCAGAGGAAGCGCTGGCTGTCACGGAAAGCAATAGCTATATGGATTAGATGTCCGACGGATATACCCCACGAGACGCTCCATTACTCGACACGAATCTATTCACTTCTCCAGCATCTTAGGGTGGCGTTTTGGGACTCATCGGCACTCCCACCATGATCATTATACACCATGGCTCTACACCAGTAGACCTTCGTGCGGCCATTTACTTTCTACTTGTCTTTTCTGCATGTGCACCTGTTACTCAGTGTGTTTTTACGATGGTGTATGGAGGTGTTACAACCGCTTTTGCGGCTGGTGTAGGATCCTAATGTACGTGGTGCTGTGGAGCTGCATCGATACAGGTGTTTATGGGGTGCATAGTTGGGGTTATGGAAACTTACCTACCCGGAACAGGCGGGGGTGCGATATTATCTTATATTCCGATAGTGCAATGAATGATTACTTCAGTATTTTGCAAGTATCTAACTCAATAACAAATTCATGACGAAAGGCAAGAACACACTGCGGAGTTCTCGGTGGTCTAAGCAAAGTGCGCAAGTGGTCTAAATACCCGATGCTTGGCGCGACTGTCGAAAAAGATGGACCAGACACACGCTTGAGCTACTCTGACGACGACTTCGGACGACATCTCACCATGCTTCCAAGTAGAGGGCTGCGGCCAGGCCATTTCGCCCCTTTAGCTTTACGACAGTCGACAATAGTTCGTTCTCATGCTTCAAGAAAGGTGCGCATTCCATTCCCGTTATGCTTCGTCTTGCCTCCGCCGTCGCATGCCGCATATCAATGTCGCGCGTCTACACACGATTCCTCACTTGACCCATATCAACTGCTCTACACCGCCCAATTGCTGTTCAATGAACTAATAGGGTGACCCACAGTTCTCTTCTCTTCCCGCAACCGCTAGCCTCTCCGCTCCATCATGTCGAACAAGCCCGCTTCAGTCCGCTCGGTGGAGAACGGGCGCAACGGGGAGATCGAATGTCCTCTTGACCGCATCATCTGTTCGCTATGGATCATGGTATGCTCCTTGGAGTTGGGGGAGATCTAGTACACCGACTGGCCCCGCCGAACAAGTCCCAATAGCCGAAATCTCACATCAACCCGGTACCCTATCTTCGACTCAACCCGCCTCCGAATTTGCAAAACATGCCGAACCCGTCGTCACCACGGCTACCCCAGAACTCGCTCCTGCAGGCATTGACAAGGCTGCGTTTGTAGACCGAACATCGAGTGCAACGGGCCCAACCGCAGAAAGCGCCTCGACATGGAGTGACGCAAAGACTTTCGAAGAACTGCTCAGCGATGACCCCACCAAAGACGTTCTGCCCAAAGCCGAGTTCGACCCTACTCAGCTAATCGATCACGCCGGACACTTGAAGGAACTGGGTCTGGACTATGGTTATGGCATGACGACCGTGTTCGAAAGGACCATTGAGTCGATCTACCTGTCCTCGGGCTGGGGTTGGGCCGGTTCCATCATGGCCGCCGGTGTAGTGGTTCGCTGCGCAACCTTCTTCTTCCAGGCCCTCAGCTCGGACAAGATGGCAGCTATGGCCTCATTGAAACCCGTCACTCAGCCTCTGCAAGAGAAGATGGAGGCCGCGATTGCAAAGGGTGACAAGCAACAAGCCGAGTTATTAAGGTTGCAACAGCAAGAGATTATGAAGCCGCACGTGGGAGGTTTCCTATCCATGGGAGGGTTCATGATTGTTCAGGGTTGGATTGGTTTCTCCGCTTTCAGGTTTTTGAGGGCCATGGGCGAGCTGCCCGTCCCTGGCATGAACCAGGATGGCTTCTTGTGGTTCTCGGATCTAACGGTTCGCGACCCGTACTTCATCTTGCCAGCTGCGACTACGGCGATCATGTACACGGTCTTCAAGGTATGTTATCACCCCCTCTCATGTCTTTTCTACACATGCTAACATCATATTTGCAGACTGGCGGCGAAACCGGTGTTCAAAATGACGTCGGACAAGCAGCCCAGAGACAGAAGATGTTCACCGGTCTAGCCATCTTCCTCGGTATCGTCACTGCTTTCCAGGCCTCCGCTCTTCAACTATACTTCCTGATGTCAGGTATTATGGGTGGTCTTACAGGCTGGCTCCTCCGTCAAAACAGCTTCAGACGCATGATCAATATCCGCACACTGCCTAGCAAGGAGAGCAACGAGATGTATTCCAGGGTTGTGAAAGGCGAGTTGAAGTTGAAAGATGTCAAGACCCGCGACGGAAAGATCCGTTACCAATCACCAAAACCTACGATCAAACCGGAAAACCGCCGCAACTCGACAACATTGTCTGGCATCAACATCAAGGCTGGAACTGCCCTCCCCGCGCACTTGAAGCCTGAAGCCCCTAAGGTCGATACAGACCGACCCAGGCTTCAGGATGATGACTTCGAGGAAGGCACTCAAGGCAAGCCACTGATGCAGAAGTTGGATTACTATAGGAGGAATTATAGGATTAGTTATATGTGGAGGAGGATGACGAGTGGTGTGGAGGATATGGGGCGAAAGGCAGGCTACGGCGGACCGAAGATGACGAAGGAGCAGGAAAAGAGGAAGCGGAAGGCGGAGGAGTATGAGATTGAGAGGCGGAGGAGGTTTGAGAATCGGCAGTAGATGCATTGGTCTAGGGTGAGTGTATGATAGGTTGCCGGCTTGCGGGGTGTTCGACCTTGTGTTAGTAGACCGTGCATGGCATTTAGCATCTGGGAGGGAATATATGAAGCCACAAAGGCCTCTTGTACAAATAGTGGAATGAATAGTTCTTGAACTGTACCGCTTCGTCTAGAGTGAACAATTTTGCGAATAGATCAGTGGCATGAATACTGCCTTGCTGTGATGCCTCCAAACGCCGGGCGGCTGTCCCCAGTTTACCATGTATGTACAGGCCAAAATTCAGCTTGTCGATTTCAAAGGCCATGTCCATCCCAATTTGACGATACTTTGTCCTTATAACGATCAATGTCCTTACTCGAGGGAAGTGTACATGTCCAGTTCCTGGCCATTCCTCCGCCTCCGTTCCACGGGATCGGCACGCATCTCTACACCCGGACCTACACGTCTCGAATCCGAACCAGAGCGATGCGTAGGAAATATCTGTCACAAACGTTAGCACCTCTGCATAGTCTTCAGATGCATTTCCTCGCCAGCGCCAGCGTACCTTTGTGCCCGACCATCCCAGCCTATATGCCGCCTCGTTCGCGACCAATTCTCCAAAGCCCAACATTAGCCCGTTGATGAAGGGCAGAAGGAGATTGATCGCAGCTCCCCTCAGTAAACCCCAGATTGTTGGCGGCTTATACAGAATGAGCGGCGAGGACGAGGAGGATGGTGGTGGTGAGGGAGAGTGCTCGTTGTTTCCATCGTAATTTTCGCTGTCGGAGGGGATGGTGATGCCGCTCTCGGTAAGATTGCTTGGCGGTGAGGCGTGTGAAGACATGGTGGAGTTTGCTCGACAAGCTGTATGTTCAATGCCGTGCGGTGGGTTTGCGGAGGCGATGCGGAGGAAGACGCGTGCGGGTTTGTTGCCTGGATGGGTAGTCGAAGGAGGGACACTAGCAGATGAGGCAATTAGGTGATCAACTGATTGTAAGAATATCGAGGATCTGAGCAGTCACCAAAAGAACGTGTGGGGAGGCTCTTCCACTTCCGAGGTTGTCACTAGCAAGTGTGGATGTTCATGAGGCTCAAGTGGATTTCCATCCCGTGCTTGGCATTATCGGAGCTTTGATGCAGATGGGCTTCGCTTTGCAAGTAGCAAATAGTTCACGGGAATGATCTGAAGACGTGCTTGAGATTGTAGTAATTAACGTGCAGTGGATTGCACAATTGCAAATTATTAGCCCAATCTGCCTCTCAAAAAGCCGTTGTTTGTTGTGGACCTTTGGGGAAGGCACGACCAAGCGTCGACGTCAGCAAGCTGCCCCAAGAAACAAACGACCCCCCGCATACGCAACAAATCGCAGGTCTATCAACTGTCACCACTCCACGACACAACCTCACCCTCACCCTGTCCTTCACTATTGCCCTGTAATGTCTGAAGGTGCACCTGAGAATCGAGACGCTCAGATAGCGCAGCTTGCAAGCTTGACCGGTCTCGACCCTGCACAGGCTAGTAGAAGCTCGTCGAATGTCACGGAGCTTGTTACTAACCTCGACTTGTAGGCAGAAGGCTACCTAAACGCTTCCAACGGAGATCTTGCTCTCGCCGCATCACTCGCCCTCGACGAATCCGCCGAACCAGTAGAAGACGCTTCTGACCCCGACGTCGACATGGCCGGTGACGATCAACCCACGAATCCCAACCCCAACCCTCCACAACAGCCAGTGCCTGGTGGTGGACGCACTCTCGGCGGTGCCTATGTCCCCCCAGCGGCAGACGCATCATCCTCATCCTCACAACCTCCGGCTACCAGTAGACAAGCCCCGCAGCGGGGTCTGCGGACGCTCAAGGACCTGCAGTCTTCGGGTGGCGGTCACGGACATGGACACGCTCACGATGACGGAGACCGCGACTCAGACGAGGACTTCCAAGACGATGAGAACCAGGACTTCTTCGCTGGTGGTGAGAAGTCGGGTCTCGCTGTTCAAAATCCCAACCAGTCCAATCCACGCGACCAGATCAACAACATCTTGAAGAGGGCACGACAGTGAGTTTGTCAGAGCTTAGACTAGTGATAGCAAAGCTAATGGTATTCAGAAATGCTCCCCGGCCTGGCGGTGACGAAGAGGAACCGGCTAGCTCTCACTTCCGCGGCGCAGGAACCACGCTCGGTGGCGACGATGCTCCCTCGCGTACTGTCCCAGACCCCAACGCCAACATTCCCGCGCCGCCTCCGCGTGCCCATCGCGAGCTCCACCTCTGGCGTGACGGCTTCTCGGTGGACGACGGCGCTCTCTTCCGTTATGACGATCCTGCCAACGCACGCACGCTTGAGATGATCAATACAGGTCACGCTCCGCTGCACATTCTGAACGTCGAGCATGGACAAGAGGTGGATGTTGAGGTACACGCGCACAAGGACGAGGACTACAAGCAGCCAAAGAAGAAGTACGTTCCCTTTTCAGGCTCTGGAAACCGTCTTGGTAGTCCGACCCCTGGTGCGAGCTCCGCGGCTGCTCCCATCTCGGCTACAACGTCCAGTACCACCACGACAGCCTCGACGTCGGCCGGCTCTGCGCAACCTACCGTCGACGTCGACGCCTCTGCGCCCATCGTCACGCTGCAGATTCGTCTCGGTGACGGCACGCGGTTACAGTCGCGCTTCAACACGACACATACTATTGGCGACGTCTACGACTTCGTGGCCAGGGCTAGTCCGGCGAGTCAGGAGCGCGAGTATGCGCTTATGACGACGTTCCCCTCAAAGGAGTTGACGGACAAGGCGCAGGTGCTTGGTGACATGGCCGAGTTCAAGCGTGGTGGTGTGGTGGTGCAGAAGTGGAAGTAGGTAATGCTCATCAGAAGTCACGGGTACGCCATCCCGCTTCAAGCTGTGTTGGGGTGGGGGGAACGGGCGAGCTAGGTCAGAAGCTAGCGTCGTGGGCAAACGTGCCACGTCAGCCTCATCTTGGATCGTCCACACGTGCGGCGGACAGTGTGAGATTAGACGAGAGTATTTGATAAGGCACAATGGCAAAGGGTGTGATGGGATCCTGGGCAGGACAAGATTGGAAAAGACCATGGTCGTCCAGATGGCATGAGTAAATTAGAATTGGAGCCAAGCCGACGCCGCTGAGCAACATGTGATGGCTACTTCCAGATGGCATTGTGCTCTGCATTGCATTCTTTTTGATGTTCGCACGTTGCACGGCGCGCCGCCTAGCTGGACACGATGATAGTAGTGTGGTGCGTGTAGCGAATCGACAGCAGCCAAGTTATCCTTTCTTGATGCTCCTATTTTATCCAAATGACATGCACCTCTCGTTTGCCTCTCGTCGTCTGCTTTTGTGCACGTTTTGTTTTGGCCGTCACTCAAATTGCGTATACAAGGGTAAGCCACTTGGCGGGCCGATCGTTGCTGATATGTGCACGGGTAGATTGAATTGGGGGCCTTGGTGCGACAGCTCGGGGGGTTTGCGAAACGCCTAAACGGCGGCCTAAGATGAGGACTTGCTACCAGATGCTCCCTCGGCGCACCAGCAGTGGAGGCCCACCTCGTCGATCGACTGGCCGCAAATCTGTGTAACGCGTCATTGGTTTCTCGGACTGCCCTACAGGGGGCATATGGTGCGGGATGGCGGTGGAATGTGTTGAAAATTTCTATGGGTCCCCGTCCGGGTTGAAGATACTCTTGCTGTGGCCTGGGGGGGTTGGTTGCACACATGGGTCCGATGAGTGCTGCTGGTGCAATCTGCTTCCCTGTCCAAGGGTGTGTTCAGCCCGCGTTCCCTTTCTTTCGTCATCTTGTTCTTATTTTGTAGTTTGTCTTGACTCCCTGTGTCTTTTGTGCCTTTCCCACGCTCCCTCGCATTGCTCCCTCGCTTTGCCTGCTCACTGCGTTTGGCTACGGCGGTTACAAGCAATAGCACCTTGTCCCTCCAGCTCCTCCTTCGTCACTTGGTCCTTGCCTTGGAAGGCGCCTCCCCCAGGAGTTCCACCACCACTCCCCCATATCCTCCACCACGGACGGTCCCTACAACCTCGGAGTCAGCCTCACCCACACTCGCTAACTCTTCCTTTGCGCCGTACGCACGCCACTCCCGCAAGCGATGCAGCTTTCTCGTTATCGGTAATCCTACACGAGGTACAACACGTTAGTGCACACCACCACACACTAGTACGGTACGAATACGAACCAAGAACATCGACACTATGCTTCTACGATCGCCCCGCAGATTCGCTATACTTTCTTTCATAGCTTTTGTTTTCATTTTCGCGGTACTGCAGCAGAGTCCATGGGCGCATGAAAAAGTCTACGAGCAATTATCGCATTTCGACCTGGGCAGTAGACCCCCAGATCAGGCGCCAATAGAGGATGGGACACGGACATATCCTGAAGATGCATGGCAGCATGCAGTGCCCTTTGGAAAACCGGGCTCCGTTGATGCGGAATTGGCAGCTGGTGCATCCAGAGTCAGTCCTCCCATGGTCTCTGCATCAGGCTCCAGACATACAGGACCGAACCCGCCATGGGTCACTGCGCCTGCAAGAACGGCACCTCTGCCTCGTCCGACACCACGGCCATCCAATATGACGGAGTACATGAAGAAGATGCTAAAATGGAGTCGGCCAACGTGGGACGGGCATTGGCCGCCGTTTCAAGAATACATCTACAAGGCATATGACCCTAATCGGTGGGAGCAATTTCCCATGTAAGTAATTACAGCAAGTAGAAAGCGAACGAGAGATTGACAAGGACTAGGGACGACCGCGTCTATACATCTGGACATCACAAGCTAAACGGCTCCATTGCATCAGATCCGGTAGCGTATAAGCCATATCCAAAGTATAATACAGAAAAATGGAAGAAGAGCTGGAAAGGCGAATATACGGCATGCTTTGGACCAAGAGGCGTTCCACTCAACCAAAGTATGGACGACGAGGTCCAAGTGTATCGTGGTGTTCCTGCGGATTTTCCCCCAGTGTACGCTGGTGGCTACGATGTCATTGGCTTGGACGACAGTGTCTGTTTCGATCGGTATTCGCGGTATGGACCTTATGGATATGGCGACGATGAGTTTCCCGAAGAGGTGAAGCACTGGAAGGCTCCGTTGACTATACCCGAATGGCCCAAAGTGCGATGGGGAGAATTGCAAGATGATTGTCTTCGCCTCAATCAGAAGCGATATCGACAGGAAGCGCGGGCACCCATGGTCAAAGTACCCAGCACCGTGCTACCTGAACCCGCAGCAGCGTCATCGGCTTTTGCCATTCCACCTGACACAAGCAGGAGCAATCTTGAGGAAAGGGATCACCAGGAGCAGAAGTATCACCACCGAACTGCAGTGCTCATTCGGGCCTGGACCGGCTATCACTATGAGGAGAACGACATTACGGCTATTCGTGCTATGATCTCCGAGCTATCCCTTCAATCTGGTGGAGAATACCAGGTTTTTCTCTATGTACACGTCAAGGATAAGAATCTGCGCATCTTCGACAGTAAGTGGGAGTATGACAGAGTACTGGAAGAAAACGTCCCGGAAGAACTGCGCGACATCGCAGTCCTATGGTCCGAATCCATATTTCCCAAGTGGTACCCCAAAGTCATGGATTGGCAGGTCTACTGGCAGCAGTTTATGTGCCTGCAGTGGTTCAGTATCACGCACCCCGAGTTCGACTATGTCTGGAATTGGGAAACCGACGCAAGATACACTGGACACCATTATCATTTCTTCGAGAAGATTAGCGAATTTGCCGATAAACAGCCTAGGAAGCTACTCTGGGAGCGTAACAAGCGGTACTATCTTCCAAGCGTACATGGAGACTACCAATCCTTCGTCGAGAACACGCACTCAGATGTACTCAACGCATCAGCAAACTCCCTCATTCCACCACCCGTTTGGGGACCAAAACCTTGGGCACGAGCGGAGCCCCCGCAGAAGCCGCTAGGTCCGATGCCGCCAACAAGCTTTGAAAACGACAATTTTGATTGGGGCGTGAATGAGCCGGCGGACTTCATCACTCTTCTTCCCATGTGGGATCCGCGTAATACAAGCTGGTCGTACAAGGACAAGATTTGGAATTACCTCCCCGGCGTTCGCCCCATCTTCACCCCGAGGGACGGTCAGGCAGATTGGTTCACGCACCCTGACTTTGTCCATATCGATCGCCGAGTCTTTATCAACACGGTTGTGCGCTTCAGCAAGCGCATGCTACAGGCTATGCACGAAGAGAATCTAGAAGGACGCAGTATGCAAGCGGAAATGTGGCCCTCGACAGTAGCACTCCAGCACGGCCTCAAAGCCGTATACGCGCCCCATCCCATCTTCAACGACCGCCACTGGCCTGCAGCGTACAGCGAAGCTGTCTTCGATACGGCCTCCTCCGTCAATGAATATACCGGCGAAGCGCTCGAAAACCGACAAGGCGCGTGGACCGAAGAGGCAGATTCACCATACAACCACGACCGGGAATACAATTTCCAAGGGTGGTCGTGGTACTACGCATCAAGATTTCCGCGGAACCTGTACAGACGTTGGCTGAACTGGCCGATTATGAAGACAAAATGGGGCGAGGCAGACCGAGTTGATGGTGGACCAGGCTTTGATGGGAAGTTTGAGGAAAAGAGGATGTGTATTCCGGGGATGCTACTGCATCCTGTGAAGAGGATGCAGAAGGACAAGACAGAACCTTGAGCAAGCTGACTAGGAAGGGCGAGATGATGCGATATGTTATTGGCATTTTGGGTGTATAGAGGAGGATGTCACCACGTGTGTTGCGCCAAAAGCGTGGGTAATTGTATGGTGGACCTACACAGCATCGCGCTTATCTGGTCTTCCAGTATTTTCCTTTATACTTTATGGTATGATATCCGGCGTCTTGGCGTGGTATGTGGCATGGTATGGAGTTTCTGGTTTCTTCTTCGCATTTGACGATTCTTATAGCGCGCATTTCGGTAAGCGAACCGTTCTAGGGTTATGAAAGTATGTGAATAAGAATAAACACTCCAAACTACCTCTTGCGTCTGTCGAATATGATTGTTCAACTGGTTGGCATTTAGTACTGTGGCATGCCCTTTGCTCCAATAAAGTTCACCAGCGGAGTTGTTAAGCTCCGATAGCTCCACATTCACCGATTTCCTGAGTGTATGCCGTGTACTTGTGAGTAGAGCTCTCTTTCTAGCCAAATAAAAGGCGGAGTTGCATCTCGGCCGAGGCCCACGTGCCCGATTTGGTCAGCATGACAATGGTCTACCTAAATAGGTAAGCACAGTGTGGGATCTCAAGCAAATGATAGATGGCTGCCTAAAGGAGCATCGCATATAAAGACGATATGCAAGAAGGCAGAATTAAAAAAATTCCTCGACTCAGCACGCAAAGTTGAGATCAATTCACCAATCTGAAGATCAGTGCCTCGGATCCGCAGATCCCCGAACTAGCTCCATTGACACCATCCACGAAACAACCATTTCAGAAGCCTGCTACAACCACCAGCACAATTCAAACTCGCGCCAAATAGTAATACCTGAACCATGTCCTCCTCTCCGAAACTAATCGTCCACCACCTGCAGGTCGGCCAAGGCGAGCGGATCCCCTGGCTCCTAGAAGAACTCAACATCCCCTACTCGCTAAAGCTCTACAAGCGATCCCCCCTCCTCTCCCCGCCAGAACTAAAAGCCGTCTACCCCCTCGGCGCCTCCCCAGTGCTCGAGGATGTAACCGAGGCCTCCAAAACGGTGAAACTCGCCGAATCAGGCGCCATCTGCGAGTACATCATCCACAAGTACGGTGGGGGCCAACTAAGCGTCCGTCCGCACGAGGAAAACTATGCGGAGTATTTGTACTGGTTCCACTTTGCCAATGCGACGCTGCAGCCTGGTTTGTTTCGCCGCGGCATGGCGAGGGGCATGGTCGGGGAGGCGGATCCAAGGTTCAAGGGGAACGATGCGCGGGTGGGTGTTGCGTTGAGGCATGTCGATCACCGGCTGAGGAGTAACACGTGGCTTGCGGGTGAGGAGTTTACTGCTGCGGATGTTATGACGGGTTGGTGCTTTACTACTATGCGCAAGTTTGAGCCGATTGATTTAACGGGGTTCGAGGGCATTCAGGCGTGGTTGAAGCGGATTGGGGAGAGGGAGGCGTATAGGAGGGCGATGGGTAAGGCGGATCCGGAGCTGGATGTTGAGGAGGGACTGAGTGTCAAGGGGCCGCCGCTTGTGGAGATTTTTCAGAAGGCTATGGCGTTGAAGCCGTGAGTTATTTTCTTTCCTTCTTCGGTGCGGGTTTGAAGAGGAAAGTTTTTGTGTATACTGATCAATGTAGGGGCCCGCAGAAGTTGTAAATAAGCTCGTTGAGTGTATTCAAGGTAAGATATACGCTACGCTCGCACAATTGAAGAACATCCCGCTCAGAATCCGCGCGCCTCTCTATCAACTACAGGGACCTTGAATTTATGTCGGCCGCTTACGAGATAGTACACGCCGCCTAGCACCACCCAGCCTACCATGACTACTGTAGAGTAGTTCATATTCTGTGGCGTCACAGGCATCGACGTTGGGAAAGTCGAGAACACCATAGCCAGAATCAGCCACGCACATGCGAGCAGATTCAGCGCCAGACCCAGACGCTTCGGTAATTTGAACACGCCAAAGTCATGTGCGGTGAAGTTTGGACGTCCGTGGATCATAAAATAGACGATAGGGATAAGGTACGAAGCATACAGCCCCAGTACAGCCATGGACAGGATAGCGTTGAAAGCTGTCGAATTGCCCAAGTAGATGAAACCGAGCAGCATCTGGAGTACGGTGACAATAACGACGGCACGCACGGGGATTTGCGATTTGTGGTCGACGTACGAAAAGTAGCGATCAAAAGGTGTGGCCTTGTCGCGAGCAAAAGCCCAGAGTGTGCGAGACGTCGAAGTTACGCCTGCTACGGAAGCAGTAATGGCAATAATGTCGATAATGGCGCTCATGACAGTTGCGCCGACTGGAGATTTTGTCCCGTCGAGGAAAATCTGCATAAAGGGGAAGCCGGTGGGTGTTGTGAGCAGAGCCTCGAGCGGGCCGGTAGAGAAGAGTAGCATGATGGAATAGCCCAACCCTAAAATGCCGTTCACCAGGGTGGAGCCAACCATAGCAAGTGGTACGTTGCGGGATGCGTGAGGCATCTCCTCTGCCAGATGGCATGCCGCATCGTAGCCGAGGAGAGGGTATACGGCTGATATAAGGCCGACAAGCCAGGAGACGCCGTCACTAGACCAGCCACTGCTGTTGGATACCTCGGTGAAGACAAAAGATGCTGTGTTTTTTGGCGCCAAGACACCTAGGACGATGAGGACTGCGAATAAACCTGCGACATGAAGAACACCTACTGCGAGTTAGTGCTAGCCCTTATCACTTTGCACTGATAAAAACACACCTGCAAGCAGATTGGCGGTTGGCAGCAGACGCGATCCCCAAATGTTCATCGACGCAGCATACACCAGCACGGCCCAGTAGAGAAGGAGGCCTTGCCATCTCGCTGGGACATAGGACTCATTGTTTAGCACAATCATGCCCTGCATTTGTAGGCCAGCTGCAAAGGCAGCAGAAGCTGTTAGGACAATTTGGCCACCGAGGTTGATCCATCCTGTAGACCAAGCCGCAACTGAGCGTGTTGACGGCGGAGAAAGGGCCGCAACCCAATGATACTGGCCTAACGTATGGTCAGTAAGTGTACAGATTCATACACCAAGGAGGGGACATCTTACCTCCAGCTGTTGGGTAGATGGACGCAATTTCTCCCAACGAAAGCGATATTGCCATGGTGCAAATGACAGAGAGGAGCCTAGTATCTTTCAGCCATTGTCTCTTTTGCGACACCTCGGTCGGCGCATTATGGCTTACAAGTTGAAGAACAGACAAGGTGCTCCGCCTGTTGACAAGGCGGTTGCGATAACAGTCGACAGGGCCTCCCACGTTGCCATCAAACACAGGCACAAGGCTCCCAGCGACCAGATGGAATAGTCTCGCCGTAGCTCCTGGGTGTGGCCCAGCTGAGCCAGTATTTCGTCGTCTTCATCGTTGAGCGGGAGCTTTTTGATGTCGGCGTCTGCCATTTCGAAACGGCCTGTGGAATCTCCAATCTGTGGTTCAATTTGCGACATGCTTCGCAGGAGTCGACGGGCGACTTATACAATGTGGCTTTGCAAAGCTGGGTAGATAAGCTGGGGCGTTATGTGACTCGTAAGGAGGCATCTCGGAGCTATGCATCATGTTGAGAGATAGGTGATATACCTCAAAAGGGTAGTGCGGAAGCCTTCCGGCGCGCGGGAGCTGCATATTGTGGAAATGCGGGGTTTTAGCGTGGTGTTGCAGGCCTTCTCCTGGCTGATATGTAGCGCGCGGCCTGGAACGAGCCACACAGGCGAAGAGGGGGTATCTCGACGTAGATAAGGAGGCTCGAGGTAGATTGTCGCCGGAACCATTCCACTATCCACTGTTCCAGTTCCGCATGGGCAATAAGCCTTCTCTTTTGTGGCTTGTATGTGTTGTTAGTCTTGTCGAATTACAGAAGGATGCCATGGTCATTGCTCGTCCTAGTGTGGATGAATTACTGCTCTTAGGGCCTGCTAGATTTCTGGCTCTGAATGGCAGTCCAGGCTCATCGCAATGTTGGCCTACCAATTGAAACTATAACTCGAATGCTAAGGGAAGGATTGTATTTGGCTTCTCTTACGTGTTTTACATCCAACGCCAAAAGTGGTTGTAGAGGCAACCAACCCAAGTCGGCTGTAGGAAGCTGTTCGCTGGGCACAGAAGACACGCCTTTGCACGCAGAGTACTGTTGGAGGCGACGCACGCGTGCACAAGACAAGAAGATGCTTCTAGCAGCGTTGAAATGGTCGTCAGGTTGGTTGTTGTAGTGCCCAGGCCGGAGCAACATCGGAAGGAGCCGGCGAGGCTCTTCCGGGGCCAGATCGGTTGTGATACTGAGGTACACAACACGCCATCTCTCTGACCTCATCACGCCCACCTGATGCATCACACCACCCAGCTCGCTGCAGGTACGCGTTGAATCACGATCAATGTGGCCTCACCTCTGCTCAATCCAGGTACCGTAGCATGAGCGTGACCTGAGGAAATCACCCTGGCCATGGCTTGCGGGGTTGGTCCCAAGCGGACGGTGGTACAACCGCGGAGAATGAGATCACTTAAAGCTTGCTGACCCCTCACGAGAGCTCCTCTGCAGCTCATTCCAGCTACACAGTTCACTCGACAGCATTCCATTTCACGCATACTGCTCAATTGAAACCCTCTCAAGCTTCCTTCATTGCCTAGATCCTACATACAGCTTTCCAAGATGGCAGCAGTATACTCTCGCCGACCCAGCCACCTCGAAGGCCCCCTCTCGCCTTCGATAATCCCTGACCTGGCGATCCTGCCAAAGCCCCTCCCTGCAGACGAGCTGCCCTGTGGCCAGCTCGTCTCCAAGAAGTCCAAGCACACACCGACCGCGCTCGAGGACCGCGACTACGATGACATTGGCACAAGATGGTACAAGGACGTCTTCTTCTTCAACACAGATAGCGGCCACTTCGTCGAGAGCTTCGGTGGCACCCATCTCCTCCAAAAGCCGCTTGACAAGGGAACCGAGGCGGGCACTATTGAAGCCGAAGAACAACGCGTGAGGCTGCTGAAGGACGAAAATGCCTCCCTCCAGAAGGTCTGGCAGGACGAAGCAGCAAAGAAGTGGATCAAGGAGCAAGACGAGGCGGGCTTTGTCATCGCTCATCGCCAAGTCTCGAATGCGAGCTACAAGCGTGCACGATTGGTCGATGTAGGAAACAACAACTGGGAGGTCGTGCGAGAGGTTGGCGGCGAGGACAACTCTGGCAAGAGGAGAAACTCAGAACTGCCCATCAGGACCGACAGCAAGTGGGATGTAGTCGGCGTCGTTGTCAAGAAGATTATCCTTGAGGGCGACAATGTCAAGCTCGGTGAAGAGCTCGGCGCTGAGTACTGGAACTGATTTCGCATCATGGTCACCCTACTCTACGGAGCTAGGTGGTGACAAGAAGCAGTACCAAATTTCGACTAGGGTTGGCGTCGGACGTGTTTACCATTACCATTGTATTCAAAATTCTAAAATCATAAGTGGATTCATATCATCTTCACTACACACTATTCTCCATACCAGGTTGATACAGTTCTGCTGTCTGCGGTTACAACAGAATGAACGAATAATCTTACTTGTAGTAACATCCCAAGCTACGTGCTAGGTCTCTACGATTCCTACAATGTCAGCATTCCTCCTACTCTTCTAAGCTCTATCAATGCTCCAGCATCCAAGTCAGAGCTTCTCCGGGTAACATCGTCACTCCTTTGTCGGGCCATTGCTGGTTGATAAGTTTACTACCCGTCCCCAAGCGGTGATGCTTGACTTCTACCGCTGGCTGGAATCAAAGTACTCAACTATCTGGATCGGGAAAATGATTGAGAAAGTAATCGGGCCCAAAAGCTCTAAACAGCTGTAGAGGAGAATGTAGCTAGGAAGAAGCAACTGCTGTGAGACAGACGGTGTAACGGGACGAGCCGCCTTGGCAGCTTGGCACAGAGATTGGAGTACCGTGGCGTGCGGGGTTTGAGACTTCTCACACCCATCATTTCTGGCCGCAAATGCACCTGCAAACATTGTCGAGACACGAGCCGCCTTGTGTCACTCATGGAACGTTTAGACGAACGCCAACGAATATACCATCGAACACACAGTAGTGGCACAACACGCCATAGCCCTACGAAGACACGCTTTGCATCGCGAGGACGGCGTTTCCTGTTGTACAATGGTAAGCAATAGATGTGGTTATCGCTTGTCGCATCTTGCTTCTTACCGCCTGCTTCGTCGTTCCCCGTCTTGCGCGACGTACTTACCGATCGTCAGCTTCAATCATGCGGTAACATGTAAGATGCGACATGCGACAAGAGATACAGATCAGTCGGGAAGTATAGGATTCCTACAGGAGGCCAGACCAAGATTCAGTTTTTGCGAAAGTTTCCTACTCATGGTATCAATTTGACCATGCCGTTCTTTCCATTGGTCCTTTCACGTGCGTGTTGCATGAAAGATGCTGTTCATCATCAGGCCCCATCAGCTGACAGGATTTGCTGGGCGTGCATTCATGCTATACCCTGTATACTATTTTGGGCGCCCACGACAATTCGCCACCTCTCTATACGACCTGACTATATAGGCTATAGGCTGCCTTGCCTTGCCAAGTATACTAGCGACGCAGTACCTGCGCCAAGCGGAGCTGTGCACGTCGCTCATTTCAATGCACAGATGCGGCGTTCAGTTCTCTTAGAAGTGCAGTTAAGAGCTCCATCGCTGTGCCGCGATTTGAGGTCATCATTTGCGCCTCTTTTGCCCCAACCCCATCCTCTCCTTATGTCCTTATACCTACAGATGCGCACATTCCAAAGCGAGCAATATTTGATCTTGACCGGGCTATCCTTAGAATGACGGAGAACACTTACACACCAGCTGCCCCAGGAGACTTCTTCTGCCCAGCCGGAGGAACTTGGTACGTTGGACGCGCGACTGTAGTACAAGGATAGGCGACCTAGGTCGCCAAGCTAAAGCGACTCTGCAGCTATTTCGAACAATAGTCCTAACATAATCAGGTACGCGTGCCAGACTGGGACAAAATTCATAGGATGTTGTACTTCTGATCCGTGCGGAACTGGCTGCTTTGGAGAACGTCTCCGCCCCGCTGGTGTTTCTACGAAAATTTACGATCAATACCCAGGTGGAAGTTGTGGTGGTAACACTGATTTCTGGACTTGCTTGACCGAACCGACATTTTGGGGTTGTTGCAACTCTGATCCGTGCAAGAATAACTCGACATGTGCAGTGGGCCATCTAGAACCTACGTTTATGAAGCGGCCTGATCAGATCGAATACTTCGGCGCGCTCAATGTTCTGCTTTCATCTACCATTCCTTCAACATCGAGTCCATCGGCCACCGCAACAGCCAGTTTAGTCCCTCCTCCGTCAAACTCCGGCTCTTCTACAAAAGTTTCCGGCGCGGTAATTGGCGGCGCAGTCGGAGGCGCGGTCGCACTGGTCGGAATCATTGGAGTAGTCATTTTTTGCCTGTGTTACAGGAAGAAACGCAAGCAGAACTTGGATAGTGGAGGAGCAGGAGCACATACTAGATTGGCTTCAGATAAATATTCCGATGTCCCGACATCCTCGCCACAATTCAGTGGTTATTCTCGTCGGTAGCTCTGAGCACGTTGGAGCGACTCTCGCTGACAATAAGCCCAGCCCCTCCTACATACTCATACGAGTCTCAGGCATTCTCTGGAAGTAAGTCTTTGACAGCGTATCACCTCCATCACAAGAAATGGTCTCACAATCGGATAGTACCCCAAGAATTACCAGCAGAGTCCGCGAATAACAGATACTCGGAGCTACCAGCCCAGACTGCAGCGCATCGCTTTTCAGAGCTTCCCGCTGGAGCAACAGAGCCGAGAGAACTTGAATCCCCGGAGGTCACTCCGAGACTAGCACAGACAGAGTTTGCATCAGACGCAGCAAAACGACTAGCGCAAGGATTGGGCTTAACAGGTGCTGTAGAGGACGTGAAGCGCTAGGGCTTGTGTTTGGCAACTTGCTTCGGCATGCTACGTAACGTTTGCAATTTTCTTGAGTGATTACCCATTAGTAGTGTACAGCTTCGAACGTCCAGAAAATATGTTAGCTCTTTGCAGCCGAGTATTGATCTCCGGATCCCTTGTATCGTGAGCGGGGCTAAGATGCAGTGGGCATTGTCCTAGCATACGAGTTATGGAATAGGGCGCAGAGAAGGAGGGAGACACTTCTCTTTAATTTATATTATTAGTATATAGTCAATTCTTGCGTATTATGAGATCTGTACAACATCTATCTATAAGCCACTACCAGCACGTAACCTCAAGTCTCTTCTCCGGCCCGGGCGCAGCAGCAAACAAAGCCTTCATCCTCTGAACCTGCTCCAGTTTCGCAACATGCCACGTATCTGTATGTCCGTCTAACCTCTTGCCTCCAATCTCCTCTATATCCCTGTTCACCCATGCGAGTAGCTCCTTGACATAATCAGCTTCTCTATCCCTCAAACTATGAAATGCCTTGCCATATCCCTTTTCTCGCACGCGCTCATCATACTCTGCTCGCATAGCTTCTTTACTCGGTAGCTTTGCTTGGCCTGAGAGGACTTTGGCTACAACCATGGCTTGGAACTCGAAGAGGGTGAAGGTTGCGGTGAAGAAAGGTACGCCAACGAAGGTCAAGGTAGGGTCGTTGATGTAGAAGATATCCTTGTGTAGGTTGTGGAACTGAGACCCGTTCGTTACGATGAGCTCATCGTTCGCTGCATCAACTGGCGTTTCGTCCGAGTGGAGATGCGGTAAGAACGGCAGCGTGATCTGGTAGCCGGTACAAAGGATCACATGATGTATATCGCAGAGTTTCTCGCCCGACTTTAGTGTGATGGTCGCTGGAATTGCATCCGAAGCAGCCAACGGCCCAGTTTGTGTACCATTTGAAGGTGAATCGTACGATAGAATCTCACCAACTCGCGTCGCATTCTCCGGCAACAAATTAGGGGAAAGGTCGAAAGTCCCGTTTCGATGACTTTGGTAGATGTTGTTCGCAATTGGACCGAGTTCGCGAGCAATGTCAGTTGCAGAGACGCTACCGCCTACTAACAAAAAGTTCTTTCCTTGGTACTCTTTGGGCGTCCGGTAGCGTTTTGAGTGGTTGACTCTATCCGGCCATGCTCGTTTCCAGTCCGTCAGTCCCGGCGTATTTGGTACTTTGGCTGCGTGATAGTGGCCCGAAGCTACAACCACAGCATCGAATTCCTGAATGCACGTTAGTCTAAGAAAACCCGAAGACTCAAGTCCTCTCACTGTTTTTGAAGATTTGCGCGAGGTCCTCCCAGCGTCATCGCTATGAAGCGTCGCAGTTTCTACGATCCACTTGGCGCCCTCTTTGGATACGTGCTTTACCTCAGTATCGTACTGGGTGATATCATTGACCCCAGTCTTGGCAGCAGTGTCCTGGATGTAGTCTTTCAGAACATCATGGGTGACAAAATCCTCGGTGCCAGTTGGGAACTTGTTTAATGTTGTCTCTAAAAGTCGAGTACCAACGTTATTCTTCAACCCGACATAACACGGTCTATACTAAGTGAGCTGATCAGCTAAGAGAAAAGTGACTGGTAGAAGCTGATCATACCCAGGCGGCGCATGAAGGAGACTTTCAAGCTGCGAGTCCTCGCTGGCACTTTTTGTATAACTAATTGCAGCTTGCGAAGCTGGTACGGATGGGTATGCCGGTTCCAATGGCTTTCGCTCGTCATACAACCTTGAAGGAGATTAGAATAGAGCTTCAGAGGTAGTTTGTAACTCACCATATGCCTCCTGCAGCGCTAGACCGTTCGAAGACAGTAGCGTCGAGACCTTCCTTCTTAAGATGAGCGGCTGCAACCACGCCACTGATGCCAGCCCCTATGACTGCAACCCTTTTTGTTGCTGAAGGCATGCTGACTGAGTAAAGCAATAAGTGACTACGTGAGCTCTCAACAACGTGTATGCCCAGGTCGGATACCGTGGATTTAAGTCTCTCAACCGTCACGTCTCGGAGATACGCTGCGAGATTCGGCTGAAGAAGTCATGCCAGAGCGGATAATGAGCACGAGTTTGTCAGCAGTAGATATAGATAGCATGCAGGCAAGAAAACGCGATGGTGGATGTATATGGCAACATGATGCATCATGTTGAGCTCCTGGGGGCTTTCAGACGCTGATGCACCTCAAAACTGCCTAGTCAAGCAAGAAGAGTCTCAACTCCGAATGCGAAATATATGCTGAGAATAACGCAAAGTTGTCTGGCCGATAAGATTGGAGCCGTTCACTGGAGATATCGCAATCAACCTAGTGGATGAGGTGATTGACCCCGCAACACCAACGTGCGACGACCACCCGACGCGAACATACGAACCACTAGGCGCCTAGTGGTTGCATTAGTGACTTGGGGAAGCTGAGTGGGGGTTGTGCAATAGAAATGTTATAAGACGAAGCGTTGTCAA
Organism: Cucurbitaria berberidis CBS 394.84; assembly: GCF_010015615.1. Classification (NCBI taxonomy): domain Eukaryota; kingdom Fungi; phylum Ascomycota; class Dothideomycetes; order Pleosporales; family Cucurbitariaceae; genus Cucurbitaria; species Cucurbitaria berberidis. The sequence goes on along the minus strand of NW_024468936.1, from coordinate 2,791,588 downwards.
TAGGATAGGCTGTCACTGCTGAGCTTAACTTATCTGCAACTTCACCATGGCTCCAGGTGCTATTATCCCAGAGATCCAAGAACAGGACACCATTCAACCTAAGAAAGATACCCTGGGTCTTCCAGAGCCTACAAAAAAGCGACTGGAGAAGGCAGGTATTGATCTATCCAAAGGATACCCGTACAGGCCCGCAAAACCCCTATATCTCGACGATGTACGAAAGATCAGAGACTATGATCGCGAATTCGTAGATCCTGGCTCCCGAGCTGATCCAGAGAAGAAGGCTTTGTTGAGTGCAGCCAAAGAAGTAATTCACCTGACGTCCCACATCGGAACGGAAATAGTTGGACTTCAGTTGAAGGACCTTACCGATCAGCAAAAAGATGAGCTTGGTCTTCTGATTGCTGAGAGAAGTGTCGTGTTCTTCCGCGATCAAGACATCTCGCCTCAGCAACAGAGAACACTCGGCGAGTGGTATGGGGAGGTCGAAGTTCATGTGAGTACCATGGTATCGGATAGATATAGTCAATATGCTAACGTCCCATGTAGCCACAAGTTCCGTCAGTACCTGGCGTGCCCGGAACGACCGTGATATGGCCTGCGCTGCAGGCTACAGAGTTTCCAGCCCATTTCAGGCAGACTGGCGGGGCATCGCATTGGCACACTGATCTTGTGCATGAACGCCAGCCAGCAGGGTAGGTCCAGTAATGCGGTTTGGGAAACAGGAAGCTGACCACGATTAGCGTAACCCATCTGCACAACGACACAATCCCAAAGATTGGCGGCGACACTCTCTGGGCGTCCGGGTATGCTGCATACGAAAAGCTTTCGCCTGGCTTTCGCGCTATTATCGATGGTTAGTAAATCGTTCAGACTGCGCTGCGACACATACTGATTACGCGTTCAGGCAGAGAAGCTGTCTATCGGAGCGCACATCCCTACCTGGACCGTGAGAATCCGACAGCTGGCCCGAAATTCCTCGAGCGCATTCACCCTCTCGTTCGCGTGCATCCTGCAACAGGCTGGAAAGCACTCTGGGTGAACCGCGCAATGACCGATCGCATTGTCGGCCTAGACAAAGCAGAAAGCGACGTGATCCTCAACTATCTGTACGATGTTTACGAGTCGAACGTTGACATCCAGGTTCGGTTCCGATGGACTGCTGGGACGTCTGCGCTATGGGACAACAGGATCACGATCCACAATGCCAGCTGGGACTATGAGGGCAATGAGCCGAGACATGGCACGAGAGTGACATCACTGGCCGAGAAGCCATTCTTTAAAGCGGATGCGCCAACGAGACGACAGGCGCTCGGTTTGGCTGGGCCTGGTGATGTTTAGTTGCACTCGGAGTATGCGATGGAGGATGGCCAACCTTGGAAATCTTAGTAGACTAGTCTGAAAATAGCAAAGCGCTTCTAGGATGCATTCTAGGAGTCGCAACTCCAGGGCTATTGTAACACCTCCAATCGCTTCTGGGCATCGTGACTGTCATACACACTGCCCCTTGAACATACATAACTGTGCGGTGGAAGAGGATCCTCAGAGTTTTGCGACTCGGATTCTTTTCGTCAGTGGCTGGTGGCACATCAGCTGGGCTGAAGTCAATCCTAATCAGGACGCTGAGGCTGAAGCCCCGCTTCGTACCTTCGCTCAGAGCTACCCTTAAGCCTATGCAAGTATGGAAGTTTCTTCTGAACCTGTGTTTAGCAACTTCACCAAACTTCGATCGGACGGAACGGATATCACCGAGTCTCCATGGCCCGCTGTGCGTTGTGCAATGACTTGTGCAAGCGGCACGTGAGCCATCTTGAACTGAGCTTCGACTTTACACTGAAGGAAATTGCTCACTCGACGCTCTGGAATCGCTGCGAGTCTTGCGTCGTTATATGTGAAGGCATCCGTCAAGCACAGAGTAAGGATTGGCATCTGCTTGCGCCACTCGTCAAAAGAGTTTTCGCACGATGTCTTGGAGAGCATGGAGGTCATACCGATACGCTCCACCTGGTCGTTGTATTCAACGAGGAAGCGGAAATCCCGCCTCTCCGACTTGAATTTTACAGTCTAGAACCTCAAGGTACGTCCTCAGACTCTTCCTCTTGTAGTTATTGACGGCCCAACGCTGGGACGCACTTTTATATTAACAAAATACTAGCTTGGAAAGCTATATTACCTCGGTCGATCATCAGCAGCAATCCGCTTTCTGATCATGCGTTGACCTGGGCGCGGGCGCGCCTTGACATCTGCAATCAGAGCCATGTATCGTGTAAGAGCAGTCGTCCGAAACAGCTACCGAAGCGCCTTCTGTCATTGAAGAGGGATAGCAAGGGCGATATCGATGTGAAACTCGTCGAGATTATGTCGGACTTCTGCGATGCTTATGCTGCTTTATCACACTGCTGGGGCAATGAGCAGCGACTTCTAGCAACAGCAAAAACACTCCAAAGTCATAAGAAATCCATACTCTGGCTCCATATACCAGACACCTTCAAAGACGCTATCAGGCTTGCGATGAGACTAAACATAGGCTTCATTTGGATAGATTCCTTGTGTATTCTTCAAGATAATCAGAAAGATTGGGAGGTCGAGTCATCAAAGATGGCTGACATCTACCAACACGCCATTTTGACTTTGGCTGCAACGACATCTTCAGCCAGTTCACAGGGCACTTACTCTAGGAATCCCCGCATAGCGAAACATACCGAGATCATTCTCCAAGGAGGCGTAGCAGGATATCGGATCGGTGTCAGGGAACGCGTGCGCCATTGGAACAGAAAGACCGCAAACGACGAAAAGCAATTCCCACTGTTGTCAAGAGGTTGGGTGCTGCAGGAACGACTGTTGTCTCCTCGTATACTTCATTTAAGCGGCACAGAGCTAATATGGGAGTGTCGTGAAGTCACTGCTTGCGAATGTGGAACGTTGGACCAGGACAGCAGTCCGGGAGCAGTATTCTATAATCTCATCAAAGGGTTTGATGAACAGCAGATAGGGCTTGAGCATTCTACAGCCATGAAGAGGTTGCCAATTTTGTGGAGCCGCATTAAGGCAAAATCTCCCTCATCAAAGTTCCGAAACAGCTGGTTCGGGCCTGTATCGTCACCACAATCCACTGCATCATCTACCACCACGACCACCCGTCCGGTAACGATCAATATAGAAAGCTATCAACAGCCCCCATCTGTAGAGTTCAAAGAAGAAAATAACCCCGACTTTGTGTCTTACTATCATCGTCTCGTCGAGCAATACTCAGCTCTGAACCTAACGCGGCCCACGGATCGGCTGCCCGCTTTCTCAGGTATCTCTGAACGTATGCAACATTTTCGACACGACTACCTCGCTGGTCTATGGTCAGACTCTCTGTGTTTCGATCTCATGTGGCGCATCGACGTGCACGTCTTATGGATGGTCAGATCACCCAGGCCAGAAGAGTATTGCGGTCCTTCATGGTCATGGGTATCTGCTATTGCGCCGGTGCAGTACTGGTCAGACATTACCAACTACCGCGATACCGTTCCGCGCTTCTTGAGAGAGCTGGCTTCTGACAGAGTCAACATTACTACGCCTCTGCTTCTAAACAGGACTAAACTAGAGTACAACGTCAGAGTACCCGGTAAGAACCCATATGGCTCCGTGGAATCCGGTGTGCTCACCCTCGAGGCATCTGCAGTACCAGCAACCCTCCAAAACCCGTTCTACTACTTAAGCACAGGAGCACTCCGGCCGGACCATGACCGCATGGACTGGATCGACCAGTACCGTGTGCACTATCGCGTAGAGATAGAGCACGGTGATGCACACGACGCAAACATCTACGTGAACATTTTTGCCGACTACCATTTCAGTCAACCAGGTCCAGCGGAGATATGCGAAGGGACAGAGGTGATGCTCCTCTTGGTACATCCGGACGTAGCACTAGTGTTGCGGCGGAAATCCAGAGCGGGCGAGTATACGTATATTGAAGGAGAGCCCGCGTGGGAACGTATCGGAATTGCGCGAGTTTCGGATGAGCTTTCTGGCCATGGGACAATCGACTGGATGATGTACTCTCAAGTTCAGACGTTCAGGATTGTATAAGCGTGTAATGAAACAGTAAAGAGCACAGTAACACGATGAGCACTGCTCACGGCACGCACGGCAGCCATTTTTAGGTGCAGTGCAGTGCTTACATTGCAGCGTCTCATTACAGTACAACTCAACCTAACACTTTCTCGCTACACTCATCGCCCGTCTGTAAAGTTCTATAGCATGTACGCGTGGGCAAGAAGAAATGTTGGAACAGTGTATCCATGAGTATTCAAACATCTCACGATATACGAAGCTCACTCGAAAACAGAGACAGTTGCTAGCATACAGCAGTGAACATACAGATTTATCTTACATGCTCCCTCGCGTCCAACTTCTGCTTGCCGATCCTATCAAGCGCATCCCTAACCTTCTGCACAGCTTCCCTCGCGTCCCTCCTCTCTGCCGCGCCCTCAGCTTCAATCAATGTCTCTTTCCCTTGACTGCTTATGATTCGTCGCACAAGCTCTTCCGTACTCTTTAGCGTTCTTCTCCCCTCTTCTCGTACTGTGCCCTGCCAACTTTCCCTCGCGCCCTCCCATAGCTTCTGCATTTTCCTAAGCGAGAAAGTCAAGCCTAGTGCGGCAACGGCAGATGCTTCGAACAGCGAGATTGAGGATACGGAGACGTAGAGGAGAGCTGATAGAGCGGAGGATAGTGACGTTGTGCTAAAAGTTTGGAGGATGAGGCGTTGCGCGAGGGCTTGTAGGGGTGGAACGGTGTCAGCGATGAGTTCCGTGCGAGCGGTCGCAATGTGTTCGGGCCAGGGCTGCGGTTTTCGCACTTCGGTGCTCAGATCCGTGCGTGGATTTTCTGCTGTGGGTGCTGTGTCCTGCATCGTTACTTCAGGGATCTCGTTGACAGCATGCCTTTGGATGTCCTCGGGGAAACCGACTTGGTTCATTCGGCCTGCCAAGTAGATGCTCGATTTCTCTGCGCTGACGAGCCACCGCCGCTCTAAGATTTCGGAGCTGATCATTGTGATGTCGTCGACGCGCCAGAAGAGCTTCCACCAACTTAGTTTATGCCAATTCTGAGCTGAGAAAGCTTCGTCGAGCTGATCACGAAGCTCGGTGTGCGATTTCTCGGCCCAGGACTCGAGATGGCCGACTATCGATGCTGCAACTTCGTGGTTGGTGGGTATTGAGGCGAGCTTCTGTAGCTGTGCTGAGTCGGCTTGTGCGATGTCGGCTTCGACCTCGTCAGCGATTGATGCTACCAGCGTCTTCAAAGTAGGTTTGACAGATTCTGAGGGTTGGAGATCTTGGGTGAGCCAATGCGAGAGTGCTGGGAGGCCGCTTCGGAACCAGCCTCGCTCGTACGCGACAGAGTTTTGGATCGACTCGCGGAAACTCGCGAGTGCTTGGATGCCGACTTGGACGTTGATCGCTACGCTTCCAGTCTGCACCTCTGGGTTTGGCTCTTCTTGTGGCGCTGGGAGTTCTACAGCCACCTTGACCATATTCCCGACCTCCTCAGCGGTATCCGATGAAAATCTGCCGAATAATATCGCACTATCCAGCCCTTCGCCTACTATCAATGTCTTATGCACTGGGTAGGGCACAGGCAGTCCTCGGGCAGAAGTAGCCTGAAGTTTTGGGACTAGGATAGACTCGGTTGAGCTCTCGGTCGAGGCTGAAGCGACCTTGTTCGAAACGTTGACGTTCAGCGTCGAGACCAATATCTCGAGGTTGTGTGACCGCAGGACTCGTGAGGGTATGGAAAGAACTTTGTAAAGCGGTGTCGGCGCGAGCGCGTCGGATTCGTCTCCATACCTGATGAGTTGTTAGCAGTTGCTCACTGCCACAAACCACTGATTTGTGCTCACTTTAGCAGCACAGCTCTCTCGTTCCCATCGCCTGCCTTCTCCAATTCCTTCTCCCATTGCTCTTCAGCACCCAAAGGATCCGCGAGCAGCAGTCGGGCCAATCGCTGAGCGCTTACTTGGCTATCTAGGCCGAGCACTGTACCCCACAGTCAGCTTTTTTGTACTTGTTCCCAGACAATTACGCAAAGACCATACCAGCAACCCTCGTGACAGCATCTTGCGCAGCCAACCCTTGGAGCGCCAGTTGCAGTCTACTTATGTTGACATAAGTCTCTGCAGCTCCACTCAAGGCGGAGAGGGTATCGTGTAGCTCCTTGTTCTGTGGCGGGATATTCGGGCGCAGATTTATTGCTGTCGGCGAGACGTGTGTCGATGCGGAGCGGGCGCGGAGGTTCGCGAAGCGCGGTTTGGTGGCATGGCGACAGAGAAAAGCGAGCCGCAATGAATCAATTGCTCGTCCTGTGCGAAGGAAAGTCATTCGCGGCACAGAGGCCGCCCATGGAGGCATCGGGCTTGAAGATGAGCATTGCTGTCGACATCTGAAATGTCCAAGTTGACGTAGGCCGGCAAAGCTAGCTTCGGTCTGGGCACGTGCGCAACAGCTATAAAGTATATCGTCTCTTAGATGCTTAACCTACATACGCTGATCTCACTAGAGCTATAGAGTTCCGTTAGACAGCATTATAACTCACTACGTTTTCCGTTTCCGAGCGTACCGGTTCCCAAAGGCCCACTCAACTGGAGAGACAACCCTCCTCTGGCTTATGCAAGTGTGCTCTGCCACGCGCAACGAGGCGCAAAAGGTATTCTGGCCGATCCTTGTATGCCCGTAAGAAGCCCCCCAGAGAAAGTAACATTTGGGCCCGGTACCTGCACGATATGAACTGTGAACGCCGTAAGCGCTAAGGCGGATTTTCAACGACAAGAGCAACAAAACTAACAAAGCGTATCGCACTCGAAAAGAATAAAGGTCAATGGCACGTTAGAAATGGAGCTTGATTGCTATGAGACCTCGGCTCCTTGAAAGCCAGCGCACTTGGCTAGCAAACTATTACCGTCCGCGTTATTCGGCCTGTGTGGTACACTGATGAGATCGATGGCCCGCCAATACATAAATCAAAAGCCTCTACATCCTTTAGCTATTGGGCTTGCATTTCGCCTCCACCATCGGATCGCGGGCGCCTGAATGGCACCTAGCTCCTTCTGCTACGCCCGGATCCAGAAGACCTGTACATGTCAGTCACTGCAACAGAAGGCAGAGCTAATTGCAACTTACATGCTGATGCGCCTGGCGACGGTAGCGAGTCCTTGGTCATTATCTGCCTCCTTGGTGGCCTTCTCGAGAGCCTGCTCTCGGCTGACCTCCTGAGATTTTCGTACTTCTTCATGACTCGGTGGGAGCCTCTCGTTTTGGAGGTCGACCTTACGTGCGTCCTCAAAGCTGTGAATCGCTTGCTTGATTCCTTCTGCGCCGAGCATGAGCGTGCCCGCAGGGAGTCGACCTCCTGATGCTGTCTTCAGTTCAGTAACGCGCTCAGACTCCTCACGCAGCACTTGGAATACGCGAGAAAGTCGGCCGATGGCCAAGATCTTGTTCTTGATTGCGCGTCGCTTGAACTCGGTCGAATCCGGGTCCAAGCTAGAGAGAGGTGGCGATGACGGTCCAGATGCCAATGAGCTGGGTGTCTCTTCCTCGAGCTCCTCCTTCGAGCAGGTGTTCAAGATGGCAATAAGCATGTCGGTGACTGATTGGAATTAGTGTTCTGTTCAATTCAGGTTCGTGTTCACATACTCTTTTCACCGACGAACGGTAATGACCATGTAAAGACATCCATGAAGTTAGGCAGCCAATAGGGATGCGGTGTGCAGTCTACGAGAGTCAGCTTGTGCATATGTGCCACACTAAGTAAGCTTACTGAACTGTCGTATGTTCATGACATTGTTCTCGTACTTGAGAACAGCAGCCTTGTTGTTGTATACATCGAGGTAGTTCGGTGCGCTGAAGATGGTCATCACGCTAGGGAACCCGGTCGTCCGTGTCTTCCTGTACATTCTGTAACCGGCGTCTTGGGCTTCGTGGGCACGAATGATAGAGAGCAGATTGTTCTTTTCGAGGAAAGCGCACGCGGCAGGATACGAGAAGAAGTAGGAGCATCCACGGACGTGGTTATGTATGAAGAAATCGTTCGTCTTCTCCTGTCCAAACTCCTCCAGTGGGTCGGCCCAGAGAATGTCGCACATGAGGCCGTGTGTAGGAGGCTCTCGGAAGCGGTCAATCTGTATTGGTCAGCAACGGGCTCACAAGCTCGCCTGTTCCTACATACGCTCTTCAGGTCGTCCAACGTGTGAAGTTCAGGGCTCAGTCCACCGTGTATACACAAGAACTGCTTGTTCATGACCGCAGCCAGAGGTAACGCGCAGAATGAATCCATGCAGGCTTCATATATCGCTTCGGAGTATTTGTGCTTGCACTCAAGCTTGAAAGTGAAATAGTCGGTCAAATGTCGGCACTCGTGGTTCCCTCGAAGTAGCCAGAGGGTGTTCGGGTACCAGATCTTCAGGGACCACAGGTACAGTACGCACTGGCTAAGTTAGTATATACGACCTAGGAGCCCCAAAAGCGTTTTACCTCTATACTGAAGTAGCCCCGATCGACGTAGTCGCCCAAGAACAGATAGCGTGTCTCCGCCGGGTCGCCACCGACTTCAAACAGCTTCATGAGGTCGTAGTATTGCCCATGAACATCGCCACACACGGTAATTGGTGCGTCCATCTCCAGCATGTTGGGCTCCGACTTTAGTATTTCTGTGCCCTTCTTTAGGATCCATAGCGCCTGCTGCTCGGTCAAGCGACCTTCGCGGTAGAAATGCTGCTTGAGGAACTGGATGTTGGGCTTTGTCCGGTCTTGTGGGGAGAAGAATTGCTCGTCTGTGGGCGGATGGGTGGCTGGCGCCTGAACGTCTGGCAGTCATAGCGGGGTCAGCTGAGTTCTGCTGACGATGTCAAGTCGCGAGAGTAGTGGAATAGCTACAGGGCACTTCCAGGGGTTGGGGGTCGAACATACCTTTGCAGACGCGCTCCGTGGTATTCACTTGTGTGTTGTCCTCCATCGTATGCAGGGTGAAGTCAATCTCGGGGCGCGGCTTCTTCTCCCTGACCGCGCGGATGGCATTGTCAATGTACTGTGACTGATCGATATCTTGCTTGTTGTTCTCCATATTGGGCGACTATGCAGTAGGCCGGGAGCTGTAGACGCGGGAGGAAGGTGGAGGAGAAGGCAACGAGAGGCAGTGAGTGGGGCGAGAGCGCAATGACCTCCAGGCTCGAGTGGCGGCGGCGTATGAAACGAAGGCCGAGGCACGTTCGAGACTTTCAACAGCACGAAATAAATAAATTCGTATGCTCGTGAGGAGAAGTGTCGTTTGTGTCGTCGCGTGCTCGGTGTGCGCTGGCAATGGGAGGTCAAGGCTGAAAGTGGGAATTCTGGAGGGGAAGACGGTCGTCTTGGCTGTTCCCTGGTGGTTACCCAATCAGAAACCAAACAACGTCATAACCGGTGAATGGCGAATAATGTCTTGCTTGTAATGGCTCGCACTCGTGCTACTCCAAGACACTTCTTAGACACACGTTGTTCTTGTGCATGTCATGGCGCCACCCTCGATGTCGTCGTTTAGTCGTTCCTCTACCTACGCAGCTGGCGCCTCACTCTTATCGTCCACAAAGCTACACGGGAAGCTACCTAGGAGCCATCTTCAGTCGGCCTGTCTAAGTTAAACTCTTCACCTATTCGTTGATATTCGTCCCAACATCCCATAATTTATCAGGCAAGTATTATCAAGAGAATTGGGACATCACAAACGTTCGAATGGAGTAGTTTGTTCACTAAACGAATGGTGTTTTCATTTTTTTTTGTACATTGGATACAGAGCAGTGCTCCGCTCAAGGCACGAGACTGCCACAGTTTCTTCTCTTCTAAAACAACAGGGCATGTTGAACCAGTCAAGGCCCAATCATGAACGAAAGAATGTGATTCACAAAGCATAAATCCCGAGCCGGGCCCAGGTGGTGTCCATGCCAAACGAGACGAGGTATATAAACAAGGAAATCCAAAGCACAATCCAATCCCTTTCCCCAACTCCAAGCGATGCGTTTCGTAGCCGACACGGCTGTCAGGGTATGTAAAAATCTTCTCGACCAAGTACGATAGGAGACATCGCACTTAGATGAAGCGAGAAGAGCCGTGACGGCGGTGAAGGTGAGCGCGAGGGAAGTTGATGGATCGCTTGGCCGCAGCAACGACGACACCATTCGAGCAGGCCATGCCGGCCGCAAGGTTCTGAGGAACGGCACAACCACGGTTGCAGAGACCGAACTGATTGGTGCCGATGCAGACAACAGCGCCGTCGTTGGTGCAAGGACTGCATTCGCCAGCGGCAACAGGTGTAGTGGGAGTGTTGGTGTCGTTGCTGCTGTTGGGTGATTTGGGAGTACCGCAGCTAGGCGCGCCGCTGGGCTGCGATGGTGCCACTGAAGCAACGGGCTCCGCAGCGGGAGGGCTGGGCTGCGCACTGGGAACGGGCTCAACAGCAGGAGGGCTGGGCTGCGCACTAGGAACAGGCTCAGCAGCGGGAGGGCTTGGTTGTGCAGTGGGAACGGGTTCCGCAGCGGGGGGGCTTGGTTGCACAGTAGGTCCAGCGGCCGGGGCGGATGAGGCGCCTGGAGCGAAGATGCCCCCAGAGTACGAAGGGGGCTTAGATTCAGACTTGGCACAACCAGCGCCGCCAGGTCCAGGGGTGGCGTTCTTTCCTGTGACGACGTTCTGGCCAGGATCGGGGTAGACGAAGTCCTCTTCTGCAACGGTTGTGCACTTAGAGGTAGCCAGATTGGCGACGAACATGTCTGGGAGAGCAGATAGAGCCGATGCAGCACTTGCAGTAGAGGCGTTACCAGATCCGCTGCCGACCTTGATAGGGGCACAGTTCATGTAGAACTCACGGGCGCCCTTTTTGTTAAGCCAAGTCCAGGCGAACGTGTACTGGCCATCGGGAATATTGCTAGGCATAGTAACAGGGAATTTATCGGCCACGCGAGCGTCTGCGCCACCCTCCAGGTTTCCCTTGGCGTTAGCTGGGCAGCCACCGATAACGCTCTGAATGACCTTCCATTGCGATTTCTCAGACGGCTCAGTGTCTGTCGTGATGGAGAACTGGCACGATCCACCAGCGTGGACAGCAGAGCCTAAGAAGTCGACGGTATATGTCTCCCCAGCGTTCCACTGGGTCATGTTGTCCACCCTGTACGTCCCGTGCTGTCTGCATGGAAAGTCACCAGGAGTGAATGGATCTATTGGACCGTTGTCGGGGGCGACTTGGTGAAAGGGAACGGGGTGGCTAAGGAGCATGTGCGCGGTAGCACTGGCGGCGAGCGCCAAATGGATGGAGGCTTGGGAGAAAAGCATGTTGACGGTTGAAAGAGTGTTGCGAAAGACGGGTATCTTTTTATGTTGAAATCGCTAGACCTGCTCAGCGATGAACGATTGTGGCAGCTGGTGCTATCCGAAGTTGGCTGGATCAGAGAAGTTGACGTGGATGCGACGGTGGGATCAGTGAGTCTAGCTCTTTGATAACGCACAGCAATCGAAAGGAGTGTGATATCTGCCGCAGGCAAGATATTGATAATGCAAGAATAAATAGAGACAAGTCAACAGGAACTGTGGTGGTGTGCGTGCGGTGAGGAGGGAACACAAGGCGGAACAGACTTGGGTTATATAGGATGCCCATTTTTGCCCACCTCCCTATTCTGTGGCGGTCTGGAGGGACTCGTACAGCGATGTCAGGGACCAGGAGCCAGTGCCTGGCGGATCATCGTCGAGAAGCATAGGCTATTCGACAGGGTAAGTCTCTCATGCAACGATAGATGGACCTCTCCGGCTCCAATACCTGTCCTGGTTTAGCGGCAGGGGAGGGAGTACGGGATGAGTGGTGTAGCAGCAAGCGATCAGACCTCTCGGCAGGTCCCAATGGTTGGTGATTGGCCTTGGGACATTCGGATGATAATTGTTTCTGAAACAAAAGAGCGGAGACGGCCTCGATGGAGGGAAGCCTCTGTACAGGGGGCGCGAGGGCAGGTTTGAGGTCTGCGCTGAGGCCTGTGAGTTATGCAGGGGCAAACCAAATCCCGGCCTATCGATAACCGTAAAGCTCGGAAAACTAGGCATGCTGTGGAGTGGCGATCTCCTGTGCTGTAGTCGAAACGGCCAGCTTGCTTCGCGTGAGTAGCTGCGGAGACTCCCATTCGCTGTGTTGGCCATCTCTACGCACACTCGTGTCGCCCTCTTTGCTTATCCACGACAAACCAATCCGCCCTCTCACGACGTTCCTGATGGTAACGCAGCCCTAGTTACCGCCGTATTTGTGACGCAAGCCAGCCTGCTGGAGTCTGACCTGTAGCTGGCCAGACAGAGTCATGAGACGGTTTTGATTGCAGGCATTGCCGTGGCCAGTTGCATGGTCGCCGTCTGAACTTCATGCGTCGTCCAACTTAGGCATCGCTCGTCATGCGCAGGGGGCTGTATTTTTGGGCGGCCCTCTTTTAACCGTCGAATATGTTGCGTCAAACACACACCAGGGCTGTGTGCTCGTTTCTGCGTCCTATGTTATGCTGGGAAAGCTGATATGAGCTCCATATCGTGTGCCCCTGTTCCGCTGGCCTCGGATAACTGCGCCGCATCGTGGCAGGACGAGTTAGTTGGGTCGTACTAATACCGGCACATCCATGCACCAGGAGGCCGTGTGGTGGTGTCGTGCGAGGTCCTCGTACCTGGCGGCTCTCGCTGTGGGTCGCTTCCAGCCGATCGTCATGATCAGCTTGGTGATGGCAAAGCGCCGTCGCCATCAAAAGCATCACCTCTGGCGAGTGATTGGCCTCTGATCACCATCAGCTTGTTTCAACAAATTACTTAAACCTAAACAGCTCGGGGGTGATTGTCTGATGGAGCAGTCAGCAACGCCGGGCGATCCGTTATCCTCAAAGCTAATCCGTGGGGATGACGAGGCTTGGAAGCCTGGTTTCGCATCCCGTAAACCCACTATTCGCCAACCCTCCACCAGCTGCACTATGCAAAGACCCCCAGCGCGAAACGAAACGTTGACATCTTGCTACCTATTGCATCCCAGCTCGAATGGCTTTGTGGAACCGAAAATACTGTACTTGCCAAAACACCACGTTCGGTGGATAATTGTCAAGACCATGGAGACCCTATTAGGCGGATGTAACACTGTTGAGCGAAACATGCAAGAGCAGAAGATGTCATTCACCCATGTCTCATGGAAGGTCCCCTCCCTTCAAGCTCGAAGCTCCAGAGTTTTCGCAAATCCGGCGATGATCAATGGCTCGTGCAACGGCTGGCTTCAGTGTCTTCAGGCTTTGACAGTAGACACGCCACATAACGAGACAATTTTCATTTCCACCACACTCTTGTCAAAAGTCACCTTTCGTATCAGCAAAGCTCTTGGGAAAGCCATGGTCCCCGCCACGAGTCGCTCCTACTTCCACATGGGTGCTTTCTCACACCCCTGTAAATGCTACTTCGTCTCAACTCATTCCATCACCCCCCGTTCTACGCCCACTACAACTTCAACCTCCTTCCCGTGGCTTGGTGTTATAGAGAGGGACATACGTGACGATTCCCTGTAACGCTCTCAAAGCTGTCAGTCTTTCGCACGTTCCTGGCCGGTGTGTCACGGTTCATTTCCTGCACATCCAGTTCGACGGTTAGTATATGACATTCAAATGGACCAAATGAGGCTCTTTTGACAAGTAGAATATGATCAGTAAGTAATTTGCTTCAATACGGTCGATGCCTCTTGGTGACATTTCAGGCCAAGCAAATCAGACATCTCACTGTTTGATCAGTATCTGTGGGCGCCAGTGGCCACTGTTCATCTCTTACATCATCCACTCAGGCACAGGGACTGGGGACCTCTCAAGACCAGTACGTCATAAATAGGTTTTTCGACAAGATTCTCGCTTGCGCTTCACAACAACATTGTGTCTATATTATGCAAACTGAAAGGACCTCCTTACGCCATCGATTTTTAAACTTAGGCGACCAATTCCATCCAAATGCGAGTGAAGCATTCGCCAATATCCCAAGCGATGCGAGACGACCTCATTGGAATATATGTTCGCTGTCTATCCACTTTTCTAGTCATAAAGTGTAGGCTAGATGCCACACGTTTCGGTCAACGCCCCGCGGACGCTTTGCGAAATAGGGGAACCCTCTTCTCCAGCCAAGTAGTCGTCGATCTGAGTGTCACGAACGGAGTCTTTTCAATGCCAATATGCAACCGCCCATCTCCACCAACGAAACTCCCATATCCATAGCGTGAATCCAGATCTTCTAAATGTCGTGCCCGACCTTTCTTGTTGAGGTGCGAAGTGTCCCTCATATCTTGGACCGCACTGCTGGCGGCAAACAGGGCGATGGAAGACGCGACAGACGTTGGTAGGCGTGCCAGATACTGGCCAGGCCGGCGCATGTACACCATAATCGCAACCATAGCGTAAGTACAGAGAATCACTTCGGAAATAACGAACATGGGCGTCGAAAGAAACAAACGTGTCTCCGGCTCAATTCTCCAAGCCTCAATGGAACCAATATGCTCCGTCTCGCGGTGTACTAATAGTTTTTCTTTATTGGTGCTTAGCCAGATTGCGAAGAGACCCGCATAAGCCTTGTTAAGAGGACCTAGAACATCGTTGAATGTTGGGACGTGCTGTATTGGGTCGATGAGCCGGCTGCTGTTGCTGGCACACTTGATGAAGTAGTTGATAAAGTCGCTGGTGAAGGAGTCACCATGCCACCTAAAGTTTTATCAGCACTTGCTAGGACTTGAAGGTCAAAGTGTATTACGCTGGTTGATTAAGCTTGATCAGATACCGACTAGATTGGCCCATGAGATTGACGGCATCGTTACTGAATAGTTGTTGCATTTCGCTGTCATCATCGCCTTACACGCATACAAGTTAGCACCTGACGAAACTGATTGGGGGAAGCAGCGTGTAAGAAGCTAACTAGCCGCATGGCAAGGTAGTGGATGCCACTTACTTTTTGATTTTCGGAATACCTTATCCCTCGCCCTGTGCTGTAACCGTCCAGACCCATCAACACGAATCTTCGCAGTCCCTACCACCCATCTCGGCTGACATTGAATGAATAGCGAATTCTCTTTGGTCAGCTGTACTTCTTTGCCAAACGGGCAGGAGCCTTGCGGATGGCGCACCCATCCCAGGATTATTGGACGCATGCAAGCTTCTGTCTCTTCTCGTGTTGCGTTCACGCGCGGGTTTAATTTCGTGGTAAACTCTAGTGAGGCTGGGCTATTCACGCAGTCTATCGGGCCGGATCCAACGCTAAAGCTAGGGCTGGAACAGTGAACGTCGCCAGAGTCCTTGGGTATCGTGATGTTTATGAATGCCCTGTTTGATGGCGTGGATCCTGAATATTCCACTTTCAATGCCGCCTCGAAGTTAGCTCCACCAAGAGTGAGCTCAGTGCAATCTAGTTCAGCGCCGAACGCCGGGGTCAAGGCCTCGTAGTGACTAGTGTTTACGTTGCTGATACTATTTCTGCCGCCTTCTGCGAATAACGGGAGGTAGAACATTGTATCGTCCGTCCAAGCGGGTAATGGCGTACCTCTTGTGTAGTTCGATTCGGCGACAAGAAACTGATCCTCTCCGTCACCACCCTGGTATGCCCCAGAGAAATTGCGCGAGCCGAAATCTTGGCCATCCACTGGGCCGATGGTACCGTCGATAGCTGCGAACTTGAGATCATATGGCGAATAGAGTTTTGTCGGACGTCGCATATCAATCATGGCTTGATTGAAGAGACCCGCAAATGCAACGGCGAGTAAATTCGATAGCAACGCCATTCCACATACAGCTGCAAGTATGAAGTGGCTAGACTTTATGGCCTTGAAAATAACTAGTTGAGGTGGAAGAGAGCTATAGTTAAGATTAATAGACTCTTTCGCCTTTGCGTTGCAGTGTCGTAATTCCTCTAAGGGCTGCAGCATGCAAAGCAGTCGGTTGAGTAAGACCCATACCGGTTCAATCATTGTAGCAATGGCAGTCGGAATATAGTTTTCGAGTAGATTCTGAACGATTTTGTTTGACGAAGGTAGAGGAAGTCCTATCCTAGGTAAGCTTTTACCCCAAGTGGACATCTGATTGGGGGCACAATCAGGCTTTGGCATACCATTGACGCGTGCTTTCATGTAGATCACTCCAAGCGCCACGGCGAGAACGATGAACAGGTTGACAAGCGGGAAAGCCACCCAAAGGCTAAATTCGACTGGTCGGACAGGTTTCGCAATTGCTGTTGGAGTTTTCCGTCGCAGCTCGAAGGGTGTCGATGATTGATTCTTCGAGAGAGTTTTGGTTGTAAGGCCAACCTCGACTATACTGATCGCTGGTGTTAGCAAGGCTGGCAATACATCTCAAGGTTTGACGAAACGTACCCTGTCTTATGCCCATAATTAACAAGCTTGTATCGCTTGTTGCCTACCATGCTTTGCATTTCATCCACAGTACAGCAATCCAACTCCGCGAAACCTGAGAGTAGCGGCTGGTTATCTGCTGTGATGGCCATAACGCTCGCTATAGTATTAGGATCTGTATGCAGGTTTCGTTTTTGAGAGAGCGATAAACAGAGTAACGCAAGTGTAGCTAGCGATACGATTCCCAGTAGACCCTCTACAATGTAAGTAAATAGTGGCTGCAGCACTACCGCCTCTGTTCTTATTTGACGTTTTCCAATAGCGGCTTTCGAAGACCGAAAGTCGTTGCCGAGGACATCCACCATAGCACGGGCGAATATAAGTCGATAAGCGTCCGCGTACGATTTGCTGAGAACTTTCCAGTCGAGGTATTCTTCTAGGGGTCGGTTGCCAACGCCAAGGGCTAAACCTACCGGAGCCTGGTTGATGCTGCCCGTTCCACCAGTCAAGCTGACGTTTAAATTGGCAAGTGACTCCAGATATCTCGGCATTGATGTGGCAGGAAGGATATCGCCGCGAACCCCAGAACCCAGAGAACGCGTGTTCAGAAGTTCCTCGAATATTGTAATGTTAAATATATCCATTGCGAGTCGATGCTTCTCGCCCACGGACCGGATATTCAGCGGTCTTTGATTGAGTATGTCAACAGTTGCAGAGACAGATTGCTGATAATAAAATGGAGTACAGTATATGGCAGCTACATCTTGTGGTGTGTCTTCTTCCTTGTTCTAGTGTTGATGTTAAACAGCGTTCAGAGCCTCAAAGAAGTTATGCATTCCGCATTGACCACCATAGTAAATTAGACATCGTTCTATGATCTAAACACATTTTTTTTCTGTAACCTTCTTTATGTTGGAGCCTTAAGGAGAGCAAATTTACATAGTACGTACCTTGCTTTTCGAAAATGCAGCGAAGAATGTTTGATTTGCAGTCTTCGGGCAGGATTTGTCCAACGAATAGTCGGCGAACCCCTGGGGATTCCAGTACCCTATATATTGTCCTGTGTATTGTCTGATTGCGAGAGCCTGGCCGTCGTCGCTTCCTTCGCCTACGGTCAGATTTCCGGTAAGCCCCGCAGTAAAATTGCAGCCGTTGCTGCTCAAGTAGATAGGTGATGCGTTGGAACTGCTGGCCTGATGCGATACGTTTTCGCAGTATAGTTCTAGGAAATACATGGTCGTCTCCGCGGTCCAATTTCCATACCCTTGTGCTGTTTGACTGGAATCATTGGTTATTTTGAATGGTGCTAGCGTGTAGTTGCGGGCCATAAACGGTGGAAGAGTTTCGTTCAGAGTCACGATACCATACGTAGACTGCGCATATCGGAATGATAGCCTTGATGCTTGTTCTGCGACTGGCATGTTGGATGTAGAAACTGAAAATGTCGCATTCGTAGTCCGCGTGATTGTCTGGACGGAAAAAATACCAGCTTGTGTGGGTACCAGGCCCCAGGTGACAAGAAGGACGGCAAACGAAGCACAGAATACGGGCCAATGGCTTATTTTAGTCAGTACCGGGATGCGGGCTATTGAAGCTTGAGTTGGGATTGCAGAGTTTTTTCAAAATACAATGGGGAAATTGCAAAAGCTCTTGAATATCCTGCCATCTTTGGACTGCTTGGAATCACTTACCGATCTTTGCAAGCTTTGAGTGGCACCAAAGGAAGAAAGTCGAACGGGTAGTGCAAAAGCAGAGAATCCTTGCCAAGCGCGCCATTTTTCTTACTGAGTTGATAATATGGTTCCATTCGTTTTGTCTCTAGATCGATCCATGCCCAGTATATACTGAAAACGACAGAGACGATGGTTGGAAAATGTTGATAGAAGAAGGTCTTTCTTAGTGGAAGGTCGTTGATCTTTGGTGCGAACATAATCCCGCTATCTCGTTGACTTCTAATTAGTAGATACTGAAGTATAGCGATGAGGGCCCAGCACATAAGCACTGTAATAACGAGCACAGGTACGCGTAGCGCGGGAGGCGTCCAAAGTTGGTGTTTCGCTGTCGGCCCATTGGAAAACATTGTGAGACGCGAACGAAAAAAGTAGAAAAATCGGGCAGGGTAGGAAAATAGATGAGCTTTGGCAGAACGAGAACGATAGTGAGAGCTTGAGTGGGCGCTGTTCAACGTTTTGATGTTGCTGCAGTGCATTAAGCGCCCCAGAATCGATGTAGACGCTGCTGCGCCGCACTAAAGACTCTCATCCACTCAATTAGCGACATAGAGCCTTGATACGGAATAAACCGTAAATTCGGGCACCTAGTTTTAAAATAGGTGACCTCTATACAGCCACTACCACCCGCCCGTCCCGCTGACATTCGATCCTTGTCTGTGGCTTGGCTTCAGACAGCCCAAAGCGTATATGCTCCAAGTCAATGGGCTACCGTAAAATTGTTCGTTTTCGCTAGCTGCATGGTCGAGAGCTCCTCTCATAGCCCAGATCGTGCTCTTGAGGTGATATAGGAATGTCCTTACCATGTGACTTCACCTTTGATTGGCATCTAGCGGTATGGCGAGCACCTTTCCAAGCTTTGTGGTTGATGACGTTACTACCGTTTTTTTTACCTAAGCTTTAATCCTAGAAGTCCAGATCTATTGGACGCGAAATGTAGTCCATTCTCGTGAAAATGATGCTGAAGCTGTTCAGGTAAAACGGCCTTGAACAACTATACCCATCTCAATTACGACTTCGCTTAAACACCAAACTCTTCTGCGAAAACCCAGTTTGCACCTTCTCAACTATGCCTAGCACCGGCACGGCATTCACAAGTGGCTCTTTTTCGATACCCTGATGCAACCTCCCATCAACGCCCACGAACGTCCCATACCCATACCTTGTCCCCAAGCCTTCCACGTGCCTTTTCCTCTCCTTCCTTGTCAGCAAACTAGTCCCATGCATATCACACACGGCTTGACTCGCAGCGAATAATGCAATGATCGCGCCGATAGACGTTGGCATGCGCGGTAGGAAGCGGCCCGGTCGCCAAAGGTATATGCACACTGCTACGATGGTGTATATGCCTAAAATTGCTTCTGCAATAATGAACAGTGGCATAGAGAGAAAAATGCGAGTCTGACGTTCATGTATCCACCCCTCTATTGTGAAAGACGAGCCGTTATTTCGAGGGACAAGTAGCTTGTCTCTGTTTATGCCAAGCCATATTGCGAAAAGCTTACTGTAGACGGGATACAGTTGTCGTGTCACTTCTTCCAGGCTCGGAAGAGGTAGGTTCGGGTCTATGAGTCGACTGTTGTTCGCTTGCTTGAACATGAAGTAATTCATAAACTCACTGGCGAATGACTGGTTGTGCCATCTCGCTCCAGGGTATCGGAGAAGAAAAGTGTTCCCTTGTCGCAAAAGGTTTGATGCATTGTTGCTAAAATGTCGTTCCGTGAAAGTTGAGGAGAGGTCTGATGATGTGTCCAGCTGGGATACCTTGTGCACCCGCCCATCGTTACCAACGAGCACAGTGGCCTCGCCGGCGACAATTTTCGTGCGACATCCGACGAATAACGCATTGGACTGATCGAACGTCGTCGTATTTCGCCGACAGATGTTAGCATCTCGGACATAACCAAACACAGCCAACCGAGCGCAAAAGTCCTGCTCGGCCAACGAAGCATTCTGGCGAGCCTGAGGGAGCAATACCAACTCCATACTAGTCCTACCGTCCTCGCAATATGGATTGAGTCCCCCGTTAACACCTTCCGGTCCGTCTTCTGTTCGAATGTCTTTTTTTTCGCAGGCTACACCATCTATTGTCACCGAGACATCCGAGGTAGAGCCACTATTGTGTGAGTCTCGATACCAACTGGCTGTCAAATTCCGCGGGTCGATTTGCTGGCAGTCCAGTTCTGCGCCAACAGCCGTTGTGCGCGCTTCCAATCTTTCATCTTCCTTTAACTTCAAAAGCTCCTTATCTGCGAAAGGAACAAAAAAGAGTTGATTGCCTGTCCAAGCCGGAAGTGGTGTTCCAGCAGTATAATTCGATTCAGCAACGAGGAATTGGTTCGTGCCTAGGCCTCCAGTAAAAGCACCGGACTGCTCCAACATACCTGGTCCGACTGTACCGTTGATCGACACAAACTTGGTTTCATATGGTGGCTGTAGTGGTACTCTGTACGGAAATATAACAGAACGCTCGTCAAACATTCCAGAGAAGGCAATGGCAAGGACATTAGTCAGGAGTGCCATCGTACAAACAGCAGCAAGCTTAAAATGCGACGATCGAAGCGCTTTAATGATAACAAGCTGCGGTGGTAGAGAGCTATAATCCGCGTTAATGGATTTCTGTGGTGTTGCATTGCCTCCACGGAGCTCTTCGAACGGCTGTAGCATACACATCAAGCGGTTCACCAACACCCAGACGGGTTCGATGAAGGTAGCTATAGCAGTGGGTATGTAATTCTCAATGAGTTGTCGGACGATGGCTCTGCTCGACGGTCGGACAATGCCTATAGTGCGATTAGTATGCGGGAATGAGGAAGACTGAACATGCCTACCGTATGGTTGACTCTTCAGCAATAGCACACCGAGAGTAATTGCGAGGGCGATCAGCAGACTGACGAAAGGCAATACCATGAGAGACTGAAATTCGCGCGGTCGTATTGGCTTTGCGGGTTGAGATTCATCAGACTCGGTGCGAACTATACCATGGGAATTGTGATCGAGCGGGTCGAAGCTGTCTGCTTCGGTAATGCTGTCGTGTCGTCAGCGCATTATATCGCTGTAGATAGGGTTCACTTACATGTTGCCCCTTTCATTGTATTCTAGCTGGAACTTTTTGTCTTTCAGACTTTCCTCGAAACGTTCTTTATTTGCACCATCGAGCTTGGTGAAGTCCCCCAACAGTGTCGGATTATCGGCTACCAGCGCCATAACACTGGCTATAGTTGCGGGATCCGAGTGCAAGCTCCATTTTCGTCGAATGGAGATGACAATAAGGGCGATGCTGCATAGAGATACAAACCCTAGGAGACCCTCCACAAGGTATGTGAACACGGGAACGACCACAACCGCTGCGGTCATATGCTCTGTGCTTCCATTCACTGTTCTCGTATTTGTGAATTTTTGATCCAAGATCTCGACCATAGATCTTGCAAATATGATGCGATAAGTGGTTTCATACGCAGCCCGTAATGCTTCCGGGTCCAAGAGGTCTGCTAGCGACCGTTGAGAGGCGCCAACAACGAGCCCAGCCATGGTAACGAGAGCTAGACCCTCCGGTGCTAAACTCAGCGGCACGGTGGAAAGCGTTTCCAGTTGATCGGGCCAATACTTGAGTGGCAGTGTATCGCGAATCTGCTCTTGCTTACCACCGTTCATCTGATCCTCAAAAAACTTCGAATCCCACGTCTCGGCAGGAAGCGGGACCTTTTCGCTCTTCGCTTCTATTTTGAGAGGACGTTGAGTAGAAGCATCAACAACAGCAGTGACATCTTGCTGGTAATAGAACGGTATACAATAGAGTCTCGTTACGTTTTGAGGCGGGTCATTGGCCGAATTCTTGTTACGAGTGTATAGTGCCTGGCCGCTTATTAGCATTGGACTCGTTGTCGATAGCAACCAGGCTAAATGGTTTAAATGTATTTAGTGCTCCTACTGGAAGCTACCTGGTACATTGAACTCATCCAGACCCGAAATGAACCAAAGGCTACATACCATGAAAGTGTGATTCGATAGGCACTTGCCTCCCTGTGACAAGTAATAGTCGGAAGTGTCAGTACTATAGTACCCGATATATAACGACGCAAACTCCTTAGTGTCATATACTGATTGACCATGCAAGGACGGCTTAGGCCCAATAGTCTCGTTGCCGAAACTTGTAGCAAGATCCGTAGGGGAACTGCAGCCGTTGCTGCTTACGTACTCTGATGAGAACCTATTGTACTCGTCCTTTCTAACCTGGACCATTGGGACTTCGCATTTCATGTCGAGACTGTACAGTGTCGTATCTGAGGTCCACGTTTGGTTGACTGCAAGAGCGGTCTCAGCTTCTTGCAGCTTGAAAGGTGCGAGTACATAGTCTCTTGTCATGTATGGCGGAAGAGTCTCGTTCAGCCAGATTATGCCATGGCTAGAGTGGACATAGCGATTGGTTAATGTGGCCTTTTGTTTGCTAGCAGGAATGAAATCGAGGGAACGAGAAAAGACCGCAGGCGTGGTACGCAAAATGGTTTCGGTAGCAAAGATACCTGCTTGAAATGGGACAACACCCCATGTTATGAACAGCATAGACGTGCCAGCCCAAAACACAGCCCAATGCCTCGAGAAGCGTCAGCATGGTGTTTGGTAAAACTTGCTGAGATAAGAAAGAAGAAGGCTTGGATCTGAAGAGTTGAGGGGCATTGGGGTTTCAAAGCTGACTGACCTGTTTCTGAAAGCACTCAAGGGAACGAACGGCATGAAGTCGAATGGATAGCTCAAGAGCAAGCTGTCTTTGCCCCACACTCCGGCTATTTTGCTGAGTTGATAGTAGGGCTCCACTCTCTTGACTTGAAGATCGATCCAGCTCCAAAAGATGCTGAAAACGAGCGCAATGATTGTAGGCAAGTATTTGTATGAGAATGACTGTGCGAAAGGTATGTCATCGATGGAGGACATAAGAATAATACCGCCATCCCGCTGGCTGCGGACGAGAAGGATCTGTAGAATCGCAATCAAAACCCATGCAAGCAAGGTAATAGTAAGAAGAGTAACGAGGCGGAATGAAGCGGGTTTCCATGAATACCGACGGGCGCCTTCGAGAGGTTAGTTACTCCTCTCAGAAGGGGGTTGTAGCTGCTCATGCATAAGGTCTCTTACCGGTATCTTGCTTCCGCTGGACTAGATGTGAGGCCCAAGGTCTAACAAGACTACTGCCATGCTCCTCCGCCGACGAAAAATGCGACTGTGCTTGATAAGAAGCCATAATTATGATGAATGAATGATCCACCAAAATCCAAAACCGGTGTACAGATAGTAGAAGGAAAAAAGAAAAAGAAAAATGAGATGGAAAACGTCGTGCAACAGATACGAAAGTGAAATGATACACAGATTTACTGGAAGGCTATTGTAAGTACTTAACGCCTCGTTGAGGAGACACGGCATGGCCGTTGCGAGTTGTTGCTAACCGCCGAACAACCGCGCCGCATGAAGCGAGAACGTCTCATCCACACATTTAGCGACGAACCTCATTTCCGGGAAAGACTCGCAGTTTTAGGTCGCTCGGACATCTTGCGCAACCAATCTGATTCTTATAAAAATTTACTAAGTGGGTACACCGGTTGTGGCGGTGTCTGCGACACATGTGGTAGACCTTGGATGTCAAATGGGTCTAGTTTCCTACCTTTTCGTCTTTTAACGAAAGGCGCCGACCTCTCGCCGCCTAAAATTAAATGAGTAAATATCATCATAGCATGTACTGCGAGGACAAAAGAACTTACCACCAAGTGCGGAAGTCTACTGTTGCTACGTCGATGCCCAGCTCCTGCAGCGCGCTGGTGTCAAGATGGCAATCGAATGGCCTGACCGTCCCATCCTTCGGCTCTTCATCCGGCTTGAAGGGCAGCATGTTGTCAAGCGGTAGTCCCATGATATCGGCAAACGTCTGGCATATTTTCCATTTCGTCATTTGGTCCTCAGAGCTGAATTGAAGAACACCAGGCAAGTCGCGATCTCTAGGGATGATTCATTAGCACATGCTCGCTTACACAGCAGAGTGCATCGACATCATTATGCACATGCACGTTGACTTACCTGTTTGCTGGGTCTAGGTAGAGTTTTGCGATGTCGCGACATACTCTGCCTACATCTTGCGTGTTTGTAGGAAATCGTAGTGCATAGTCATCGACTTGGATCTTAGGCTGTCCGTCTCCAATCTGTTGGGCAGCCCAGAGCTGCCCCATGAGCACATTGACTGCACTCTCTTTCGGCTCGTGGCACGATCCATAGAGAACTGGGACTCGTAGTACAACAACTTTATTCTTAATACCACTCTGAGTCGCCACATCAAGAACAGCTTGCTCGCCCTCAAGCTTTGTTTGACCATATCTAGAAGATAGTGTCAGCGAGCGTCCAATGAAAGCAGCCCAGAGGACATAAAGCATCGCTCGCTCAAAGTCAACCTAGAGCCGTGATGTATCCAGACTTACACATTTGGAGGAGAAGGCTTCGACGATGGCTTATACGGCGCCTCTCCCGGGCGTCCCGAGAACACATAGTCAGTCGATATATAAATGAGAAAGATGCCACGCGCAATCGCAGCCTGGGCAAGCGCCCTGCTCGACTCGACGTTAGTTTTTCGAGCCGCTTCTGGGTCAGCCGTACAAGAATCGGGAAAGCGATTCGCAGCACAGTGAACAACGACATTTGGCTTTACTTCGTCGAGAACTCGCTCGATTTCTTGTGGGTCTAGTATGTCTAGTTTGATGACTTCTGGTGGGCTGATACGGCTTAGACCAGTTCCAATGGATTCCCAGCCATCGAGGAGAAATTGACGTTGTACTTGTCGTCCAAGGAGGCCGCTGGCTTGACCCTGAGGTTAGCCAGCGATCTTGAGAGGATCGAAGTGAATTTACCTCCGGTGATAAGTGCTGTTTGCGTCATATTGGTCGTTGATCGAGAGTATCGGCGTGCCACTAACGAGTATAATGACTCAGTTTCCTGCTTCCCAAAAGCCAGAAACGGAGGAGCTAGGACTAAAGGGCTGGAAAGCTCGGTGCTCAAGTGAGAGACATGATCTGTGCGCCATCACGTGCGGGCCGAGAGCTTGCTGATCCCTGTCACAGATCCGTTGATTGTCGCGAAGGCCGCCCAGCTACTCCACGATTCTGCAATCACAACACAAAGCACAATGTCTACGATAACACAGCAAGCTTCACAAAGCTCATATCCGTCAGTGTTGCCCGATCTACTCACCATCACTACCATCTAACTCATGAATAGCCCCGTCCTTCCCAAGGACTTCAATGCAAACCAACCCAAGACTATCCGCCTATACCCTCTCAGCAACTACACATTCGGAACGAAAGATGGCCAGCCAGAAGAAGACCCATCAGTCCTTGCGCGCCTGAAGCGATTAGAGGAGCATTACTCAGAACATGGCATGCGACGGACCTGTGAGGGCATCTTGGTCTGCCACGAGCACAACCACCCTCACATCCTCATGCTGCAGATTGCAAACGCCTTCTTCAAGCTGTATGTGACCTCAGCTCTGGTACCGGAGATAAACATACATACACATATACTAACGTCATGTAGACCTGGCGACTACCTCCGCGCCGAAGACGACGAGATCGAAGGCTTCAAGGCGAGGCTAAACGAGCGCCTCGCACCCGTCGGCACACAGTTTACCGGCGAAGGCGTCAACGACGAGTGGCAGGTCGGCGACACACTGGCGCAATGGTGGCGGCCCAACTTCGAGACGTTCATGTACCCTTTCATCCCCGCGCACGTCACACGACCAAAGGAGTGCAAGAAGCTCTACTTCATCCAGCTCCCGCGCAGCAGTACGTGGCCCAACTTTCCCCCATAAAATAATGATAAGCTCAAGGTACAATGTACTGATACTCAAGCAGAGGTTCTGAGTGTCCCCAAGAACATGAAACTCCTCGCCGTCCCTCTCTTCGAACTCTATGACAACACCGCGCGATATGGACCGCAGCTGTCGGCGATCCCTCACCTCCTCTCGCGCTACAATTTCGAGTTCATCGATGAGGAGGGTAATGTTGCGGCTTGCACACCTGGCGTCGGGCCGCCAGACGGAAATGTTCAGACAAAGGTCCTGGCTGGAGGAGAAGATGTAAAGATGGATGCGAATGGCGACGGCACGGGCAGCGACATCACGCTGTCGTAGACAGCTGTTTCTGTGGATCATTCGACTCTTTTAAAACCCTATTGCATGAGCGGCGTCAGGAGTTTAGCGGTGGGGGCTGTTGAAAAGGCTACACGCTTGCCATTACTATCTGGGATGATCGTTACTTGAAGAATATTCGATTTCAATGAACAATATTCCTATCTCAATACATCTGAGAAGAGACACGAGTGACACGAATATACATGTCATTACTATACACCCGAACTGTCTAATCAGGGCACCATGTTAGCTCAAAACATCCCTCAAAATCGAATTATTGGACAGGATTTGCAAGTTGAGTTATAGAAGCCAATAGTATTAACTGTGCAAAGTATTGAGGAAAATTGTAAAAAGAAAGTCGCTTAAGATTGTAGGGACAGTGCCTGAACGCTATGCGACAAGACGGAATAATAAAAACAACCGTAACAATAAAAAATCCCGTTTCCATACCACCAACACGCCCACAAACCATGTCTCCATTTCGATCACTCAAGACCTCAGTACACTTCACCCAACCTCGGCTTCCCTCCCTTCCAATCATCCCGCTCATAGTACCTAAACACTAGATCATACCCATCCAAATCATGCACAATGCGATCCACACGGCGATACCCTGCAATCGCCTCCATCCTCTTGGTCTTGTCAGCACCCTTACCAGGCTGTTCCTCAGAGGAGGGTTTGGCCTCGAATAGAGTCACGCTGAAGCGACCAGGCTTGAAGATATCGACCACGTGCTCGACGACATCGGCAGTCTCCCTTCCAGTCTGGCGGGCGGGTACGTTGGTCTCGAATGAGGCGTAGGAGCACTGCGGTTCGGGAGTGACGTGAACGGTGAAGTAGTGCGTAGCATCAGAACCTTTCTTGGAGCCATTAGGAGCGCCTCCGGGAGCGGGCACGACGCCATTGGCGGAGAAGCCGCAGGGTGTAAACAGGTACGCATCGATACGGGCGTCGGGATACTTTGAAGTCGGATATACGTCAGCAAGGCCACACACCTCAGAGACAACGGAGCCGAGCGAGTGACCTTCGGTGGTCAGCTCTTCAGGGAACGTTAGCTCATCGTCAGAGCTGAAGCCGGAGTGGTCAGAGGAGGTCTGCTCAAACACATCGAAGCTGTCAGAGGAGGTGTGTGTATTGGCAGCGGAATTGAGAATAGTAGAGCCGCCGAGGCTCTCACACTTCTCCTCCGGGATAGACCCGAGGGACTGAATGGCGTTCTTTCGGGCATCACGAGCCTTCTGGAGGTAGCGACCTTCCGCAACCGCACTTGCGTCCTCGAGGTAGAACTGGCGGGCGTTCTTCTCGTCGAGGTCGGTCATCAGGATCTCCAGAGTCTCGTCCTCGTCCTCGTCGCCAATTTGCTCACGTAGTAGGCGCTCGGGGTGGCTGACAAACTTCGTTTCGGTTTCCGCAATCTCATGACCGGGACTGGGAGGGGGCGTCAGGTGTGTATCAGGCCCGGTAATGTAGAGATACCAGTGGTCGCCATTCATCTTGCCAATCATATAAGCACTGCCACCTTGGAAGCGTTGGTCGAGGTATCGGACTTCGTCGCGCCAGCTGCGGTGAGGACCTCGTTGCTGGTCCGGATAGAGGAAATTCTTCCTGCTGTAGAAGACGCGATAGGGCGTAGCAGAGGCTGCAATGGCAGAGCCTGGCTGAGGGGTTACATAGGGGAAACCAGCCTCCACAGCCGCGATCTCAAGCATGCGAGTGAGGCCCCAAAGCAAGGTGGTGGTACCACAGGTCTTAAGCACGACCTTGTGGGGAAAGACGAACATGCTCGACTCAGACAGAAGGTAGGCGTCAACATGTTCGGACTCGATGACGGAGAGGACCTTGCAGTTGACCAGGTCGAGCATATCCTTCCACACCTCAGCGGACACCTTCTTGAGCCCAAGCGGGCCGGCCTGACCGGGCAGGTTGGTAGCGGAGGAGCTGAACCATACTTCTAGGAGCTTCTCGGGACCTTCGAAGGCATTGGAAGAATCGAGATCGATGGTAGCCTCCTTGTTGATTGTCAAATGTGGGGTGCCGATATGCGACGACGGAGACCCAGTGTAATGCTTGGGAATTTCAGTAGCCACCATCTCTTGACTATGTGGCTGTTGCGCGCACGGAACAGATATCTTGGACGTGTTTGCTGGAAGTGAACAGGTATCTGTGACGAATTTGCTGACGCTAATCACGTAGATGCTTCGAGATCAAGCTACGTGAAGCACAATCTGCTGCTCAGACAAGCAATGCGGTGCTCGCCTGAGGAGGAGAAGGCCCACGAGTCGCAAAGAGAGAAGAGGCTGGCGTGTGCCAGCAGCAGTGTATGTGTGTAGTGTGACCGACCGTGGTCGATGTTAGGGAGGTCGGGCGGAGAGGGGGATAAACGAGGCTTTGCGTTGGGAAATGTTGTCAGTCGTCGTGGTCCTCGTAGTACCAGATTCCGATACCCTGGGGAAGTATCGGGTCTAGCAGACGAGGATATCTGCTCGGTGGGGGTTGAAGGTGGGCGTGGGGCTAACGGTGGTAGCGGGTGTTATCTGGGCCTGCCATGGTCAGCGCTGTTGCATTGAATGTCTCGCATGCTGCTTTACAAAAGGGCTCGTGAAGGTGGCCGGTAGAGATGCAACTCACTTCGCGGGCTTGGACAGAAAGCGTACCAGGTCCTCTTGACGCATGGAAAGACGAAGACGGGCGGCGGGAACGGTCTGCGGGCTATTACAGCCTATGCAGTGTAGAAAGAGGTCAAACTTAGGTCTGCCAGCTTGACGGTATAGGTTTGGCGATGGGCGTGGAGCGACGGGTGCGATGCAATGGCGTTGGGCGCTGAGGTGCAGACTGCCTATAGTGAGTCGGGATGCAGTTTCCTGGGTGGCGGGCGGCCGGGACACTGTGGGCGAGGCGTGATTGTAAGGAAAGCTACGTACTGTGCGAGGTATAGGCAAGCTTCACGAAAGCCAACTGGGACGTTTGCTGTCGATGCAGGAGTTGCAAAGGCTTTGGGCGTTGTCGCGTGCAATTTTTGCTCGTGCTTGCGGTGTTTTTTCTCCAGCGCTAGACGTCACCGCTAAGTCGCTGGCCAACGTGCGGGCCGACGGCTAGCTAGCCCACGTCTGCCTCAACCAACCCTCACCATTATTGCCTCTTGCTGTTGATTTCACTGCCACAGGGGGCTGCATCCAATGCTCCTGTTTTGTACATACTAACAAGAGGACATTCGTGTGTCATGTTTACTACGAACCAGCCTGAACAGTGTGCCTTTGCAACAATCAACTACGCGTCTTGCAATTCCCTGCATGTGTACGCTAATATCATCCAACTTACGCTCATAACGACCTGTCCAAAGATAACTACACCCCAACCACAAAACGCCCGCTATAGCCCTGCCTATCCCTACCATTACGCTTGCTAGCCCAACCATATATTACGTCTGGGCAAGGATTTCCAATCATGGCCTGTCCCCCTTTCGCCGCATACCCCACTCAGCCGCAACGATCTGCACCTCCACCCCAGCAACCAAAATACACACATGCATCCTGTGCCAGCACTGCCATTCCGTCCCTCCGCTCTGCATTCATGACGCTGCTAATTGTCCACCCAGCTATATGCGCATAACGACCCGTCGTATAGCTATAGCAGCCTTCGACACTTTTTAGTGTCTGCCGTCAGCGCCCGCGCTCAACTTGCTGCACTGGGAAGGTTGGTTAGTTTCCCATGCGACAGAAATGTGCCGAAGCACTCTCGCAGGTCCAGCACAACGAGATCCGGCGCTTCCCACGCGGGTATGTGGCTGGGTCTTTGGTGGCGCTTCACCCACGAGATGTCCCATGAGGACGAACCCCACATAAGCGGTGTCGTCCTGCTGCTGTTGCGCGCGTGGAAAGAACTAATACCTAGAGGTATCGAGCAGTGTCTGCTCCACTGAGTGTCCGTGGATTCGAGGTGCGCGCGACGCAACCAGCGGAGTGCCTATGGGATAAGAGTGTTAGCGGACTATAATGGTAGACGATGGATGATTACGTACAGCTTCAGGCCCTGGAAGCCATTGTAGCATCGTGAAGTTAAGGACCTCAGTAGGCGACCAAGTGTAATTATGGGCATCTATCTCACTCTGTCGTGGGCTGAATGGGTATTCAGTCGAGCCTGAATGGATCCGATCACGTTCCGGATGCTCATGCTCGTCATCTCGCATCTCGAGCTCAACAGGCGAGAGAAAAGGCGACCTCGACCTCGAAGTCAGCGGCGAATGGCTCGGTGCCCTAGTATGAATTACATCAAGTAACGTAGCCAAAAGTCCAACCGGAGAATCGCACAACGAAAAGGCGAGCGTCTGCGGTCGAAGCGAGTATAGACGATGAAGCGTCGGGCCGAGCGGTCGAGATGAATAGAGTGATTCTTGGCCCACTTCAGAAGCTTGTCTTTCGCGGGACGCCTGAAGTTCCGTAGGCACGTAACCGAAGCTCAAGAGGGGAATCTTCGCTTTTGTCATCTTCGCGATTCGATATTTCATGTACGCGAGTGGTCCTCGCTTGAAAGCTGGCTCGGTGAACGACGGGTTTGCTGTGTGCACCGCAAGACAGTGTTCTGGATGTTGGAGAGCCAGCGCGCGGCATATGCTAAAGCCCCTAAGTCGAGTCAATGATAATGATGTGCAATTGGGCCGTAGTGTGCTTACCATCCCGTACCATGCGCGACATATCGATCATATCCCAACCGGGCCATTAATCCATCGAATACCTCCGCAGTGCCATTCAGCCCAAAATCTTCAGACATACTCGCGTCGCTAAAACCAAAGCCAGGTATACTTGGCGCAATGACATGGAAAGCCTGCTGTGCGCCATCACCAAAGCTCGGCAGCGAATGAGGATCGGTGAGTGCGTCGATGACTCGTTGGACTTCAATGAATGAAGACGGCCATGTGTGGCAAAAAAGAAGTGGTATGGCATTTTCGTGCTTCGAACGCTTGTGCACAAAGTGTATGCGAAGTATTTGAGGAGTAGGTAGACTGGACGTTGATGGTGTAGTTATAGTCGTTCGATATTGCGGAAGGTCTAGGTTAAACTTTGCTTCGGCAGCCCGCCAGTCGTAGCCATCGAGCCTTAAAATGTGTCAGTTTCTCTCTCTTGGAGATTTTTCAGTCAAATCTTTCCTCTAACAGCTCTGGCATATATTGCCGAATCTAGCGGCGTAATGCTGGGCACATGGATTCCAATCAGAACATCCATAGGATGACGATTCGGCCTTTCTTCTCCCGGCTCGAGTGCAACAAGCTGGCTTGTTGGAATATGCACGTACCAGAAGTCCAATAATGGTTCAAGTGCACTTTTTGGCGTCCCTTGCTCCCACGTCCTTTGCTCTGGGAGCTCCACTTCGCGCGGTAGACGCGTGAGTTCGAGCTTCTTCTTCGTCAGCTCCAGATATTTGGCGGAAACCTAAGATGCTGTTCAGTAGTCTTCGATGGATGGAGAGTAGAGATACAGACGTGCATACTATATGTAGTGACGGCCTCCTTCTCCTCGTATTGTGTCGCTGTCATACTGTAATGATTTTCGAGGTTTGTATTAAGACAGCTCCGTAACAAACGAACGATTAGGGATTGACTTAGTCGTGACAAAGATTGGGGACATTCAATGCGTCGCGTGACTCTTACTTGGAGGCCGAAGTGTTTGCGAAATCATTCAGCCTATAATATAATATAGCAACTGCTCGTCTGTGCAGTAAGGATGCGATGTATGTAACGATTTTTCTAGGCACGGGTTGTCACACAGTACAGGAAGAGAATGTGTGTGCTACTAAGTCATGTCTAATGCCGGTTTGCAAGTACCTTCACGGTATATCATTACCCCTGCCAAAGCTACGCTTAACTCGTTGCAATAGCATGGCGAGATAAGAAAATCTGGGGACGCGTCAGTCAAGCATGGGATCACACGTTTTGCGTCATGCGCCGGAGAGTCCAGAAGCGCTTGTAAAAAATCGTTGATTGTTGTTGGCTGTATACAGTGCCCTAAAATTTGGCCGTCGCCACAGCTTGAGATGTGGCGGCTGCACAGCCTCATCTTCGTCAGGGTCCAGTTCCAGAGCCGAAATGATCGGCAAACCGCGAGTTCGAAACAGGGCAAAAGACCTAACGTGCAGCTCAGGAACACCAATCATTGCCTTTAGTCCATTATTCTCGTACAGAATCAATGGAGATGTGGCCAATGTTGGTCAACTTTTGCCATCAAGACTACGCTAGACGTCCCTAACATTCGCGTTCCCGGCGTTGCCGTTGCTCGCTGGAGTACGCTGCGTGGCCTGACTGGCCGCTCCCCGTAGATTGAGGCTGCCAATACGTTGCACGATATTGCTCCCCACAGCGTCTACAGCCCCTCGTGGTGCCATTAGAGACGGCGTGGTAGCCGCAGCTTCTTGGACCTTGAACAGCCTTATGCTAGTGTTGTTCCATACCCCAGCTGTTCCCTTCGCTACGAACATTTCGGCCGCGAAGACGAACCCCCAGAGTAATGACTCGTACCAACCAAGGGACATGGGTGACCATTCGAAGAGATGTACTCTGATAGGTGAGGGCTCGATGCCACGCACTTGCGTCTCCCGAATGATTTTCAATGCTGCTGCTGTGTCATTTGAGCTTCCTGAACTGGGCATTTTAGGGCCGAGCTCGGATATCAGCATAAGGACAGTGTGAAGCGGCAATCCCGAAAGCCAACTCTCGAGCTAGTCACAAAGTCAGCAAAAATCCACGCGCGAAAGGAAACACTTACCCATGGCACAGACGGCGTAAAGAACTCATTTGAGGCTAATGCTGGGCCTGCTAGGCTGTGGAGGCTGGTCACGCTATTCTGTCGAGAGAAGGCGGGCTGCCCAACCGGCATCTTGCCCCGCGCCTTCTCTGACATGCCTCTCAACTGAAGCGGAACAGATTCATCGACGGACGATGCTATCGATGCGCTTCTTGAAGCTCCTGATTGAGACTGCACTGGTGATCGTGGCTGTTCAGTTATGTGCGGTTCGTCCGCGTCTGAATCATCGTCATCGCCAATGGCGAACGCGCTATCCTCTTCTGGTACGTTATCTAGAGTCGGCGTTCGAGACACTGTAGGGCTCCGTAGGCTGTCGATAGACGTAGCTCTCTGGAGCTCTTCTCCGCCCTCTTTGCGCAGTTGATTTTGGCGTTCAAGCTCCTCCTGACCACTTTCGAGTGTGAAGTCTCGTAAAGCCTGGAATCTCTTCCGTGATCGCACAATCGCATATACAAGATTGGGATTATCTGTCGAACAAGTCAATGCATGAACACCATTACATGCAAACGAACCTTACGTTGATACTGGTGCTCGACCATGGCATTTATTGCCTCCAAGAGCGAGTGAAGAAGGGTGTGGTTATTCTCGTTGGCGAGCAAGAAACTGGGCGATGACATGGAAGCGAACAGCTGCAGGAGCTTAGAGCTTGGGGCACGTCCGAGGTTCTGCACATATGCCGCAATATTGTTGAGTATAGCGAGTAATGCAGGGTAGACTGCATCAAGCTTGCCTTTCCCCGTAGTGAGTAGCGTGTAGATAGACTAGAAAAGTCAGTACAGCTCAAACCTTTGAACTTTAGACTTACCGTAATAACATAGTCGGCGTATGTGCCGTGGAAGTTTGGTATCCGTATACTTAGTGGAAGCGACTCCTGTCCTTCAAAGGTCTTGTTGAGGCTTTTGCCAAATTGTGGCTCTACGCTTAACGTCTGGAGTACGAATACACACATACGTACTAGCCCTTGCTTCGACGGGTCATTGCGTTGATCGATAGCGTAGTACAGCACCAAAACCACGAAATCATGGGCGCGATGGGTATCGATGATGAACGAGCGGAAGCGTTTATTGCACTGTAGGGCTTCCCAGAAGAGCATGATCATCTCCGGCGCCCATGTCAAGGACTTGTGGCTTCCTGGGAGATAGGTGGTATTGGCTTGAAGCTAGTGCATGTCAGCAATGCCGGCGATTACGTGGGGCGTAGTGGACATACGGGTTGATTTAGTACTCGCGTCATACCATCGACCAGGAATTGGAAGTCTTGTGGCCGGTGTAGGCGACCAAGGAAATGACGAAAGAAGTTCTTTGGCGCAGGCCCATTGCCAGGCTCGGGTATGGGATACAGGATGAGTACTAAAAGGAGTTGCAGGCAGTATGTGACCAGAACCTGCCTTTGGTCCTTGAAAACGACATGGTCGTATGGCACGCGCCATGTTGCGGGGTTGTACTTCAAAGTCTGTGAGGATTAGTCTCTGAACAGACGGGATTGGTGGAGGGTACTCGCTGTATTGAGAAGCGAACACAAGACTGACAGCACAACTTGCTTGTCCGGACAGGTCGCTATGTACGTAATGGCCTTGACACCCTTGACGGGGAGTATACCTACGCTTGATCAGGACAGTCTCGAAGTGCATTGGCCGTGGGATGCGTACCGGCAGACATGTACATGGACTTGCTTGCCAACGTGAGCAGTAGGCGTAGGATTTCAGTCCTGTTGCTCTCGAATTCCTTTGTCGAAGCCACGGGCGTGTTGCAGCCCACGCCGCTCTGCCATATCGCGTATGTGACCTTGTTCTTGCCTGCTGGCACCTTTGGCAGGGTAAACTCAGAGAAGAAGAGGAGATCGATCAGGGTGTCGATGATCTCCTCAGCCAGCGGTTTTGCGTTTTCAAATTCTGGCTCCTTCTCGGTCGGCGTCTGCTCAGGGTCGGCCTCGTCGAAGATGACCTCGCTTCTCACGAGCTGGCCCCGCCGACTGCGCTTCCGCCGCGCAGCCCAGAAGAACTGGTCTTCCCACCCCTCGAGATGGTCGGCTTCATATAGAAAAGGCAGCAGCCGGGTGAGTACCCGAATGCAATTGAGAGCATCTCGTTCCGGTGCGAGCTCGGGATCTGGGAAAGAGGGGTGGTTGCGGAGGACACAAAGGCGCGAGGATACGGCGAGGATGAGCGTTTCGAGATTGACTAGATTGTTGTCGCGCGTGCGGCGGATATCCGCGGGCGAGAAGAGCGAGAAGACATCTTCGGTAGACTCAGGCAGCTCCCAGAACTGGCGCAGTGGTTAGCAATAGCTGGGCGAGAGCACGAGGCAGAGACGTACGCCAGTCCAGTAGGCATCATCGGCGGGAATCTGCTCGGGCTCGGACAGGCGGAAGACGCCCTGCTTGAAGCTGAGTTTCGAGTCGGAGGCGCCCATCAGGATGCATGTCACTATCTCATGTGCGCATTCTGTGTGCTGGAAGAGAGTTGATGTCGGCGGTGCGAAGCAAGCAAATCCCGGTCATCTCTACGGACACTGCGCTCACATGCTCTCGCGACTCGGCGACGCGTCTCTCCGCCACGGCCCGAATATAGTTTCCTTTCCTCGACTAATCTGAGTCTCATTAATTATTCCCTCGCCGTATCTCATTACCGATCACTTGTTTATTGGAATTACGCACTCACTTGACCCATCGTTTCCCGCGAGGGTGCATGTGCAAGTGCAACGCTACGCAACGCTACGTCATTACTAAGCATTTCATGCCCATCCATTCATATTCATGACTGCTGCCTCCGCCACTTGATACCTTCTCAACCTCACCAGCTCCTACCCACCGCATCCACGTCGCCCGTATTCGCCTCGCCCCTTCGATCTCTGCCCGGTGCCAGCGTGAGGCGTCTTCGCTGTACTCGCCTCGTGGTCTCGACGTGCGCCGTACAAGCTGTCGTCTGTGAAATCACATCCTAGGCTTGCAGCGCGTCGCTAAGAGCGTCGACACGCCAGCATGGCATCAAAGAAGCGCAAGGCACAAACGGCTGCGGATGCTGAAGCTGAGGATGGGTGGGACGACCAAGATGACGGGCCCATGAGCGACCAGGACACATTTGATCAGCTGAAGGAGGAGTACGATGTAAAGGCTATGGAGAAGCGGGCGCGAGCGGGCCGAGTTCGAGATGCAGCGGCGGACCTCTTCAAGAAGTCTGATCAATGGAATGCGCCGCTGAAGCCTGACCACCACAATCGCCCTCTATGGGTCAACGATGCAGGAGGCATCATCCTCGAGTCCTTCCATCCTCTCTTCGATGAGGCTCAGGACTTCTTGATCAATATTGCCGAACCGCAGTCGCGTGTCTCGAAGATGCATGAATACCAGCTTACCACGCACAGCCTTTTCGCCGCCGTCAGTGTTGGCCACTCTAATAAAGAGATCATCGACAAGCTTGACAGGTACTCCAAGACGGCTTTGTCAGACGCCATCGTCAACTTTATTGAGAAGTCCACCTCTGCGTTTGGCAAAGCCAAGATTGTATTGAAGAAAACACTGTCCTACATCGAGAGCGAGGACCCTTCCATCCTTCAGAAATTGCTCCGCGATCCCATTGTAGCCGAATGCAGAGCAGACGCTACAGATGGCCTCATCAAGGAGGCTGCACCCAAAATTGGCCAGATGGCCATTCCAGGTACCAAACTGGCCGCTGGCGCAAATCAAATGGCACAGCAGCAACAGCAGGTTGCCGCAGAGAATCCAGCACCAAGCGAAATGATTGCCGCTTTGCGAGAAGACGACGACGATGAAGAAGTTGCCCAAGTTCACTCGTTCCAGATCAAGAGCGAGGAACGAGAAAGGGTCGTGAAGCGGTGCCGAACCATCGGTTTGCCGCTGACCGAGGAGTATGACTTCAACAACGATGAAGTGAATGCCAACCTGGAAATTGACCTGAAGCCCCATGCGCAGATCCGATACTACCAGGAGAAGGCTTTAAGCAAGATGTTCTCGAATTCGCGTGCTAGGTCAGGCATTATTGTCCTTCCTTGCGGTGCAGGTAAAACCTTGGTCGGTATCACAGCAGCTTGTGGCGTTAAAAAGTCCGTCATCGTGTTGTGCACGAGCGCCATGTCCGTTGTCCAGTGGCGAGCTGAGTTCATCAAGTGGTCCAATATCAACCCAGAGGATGTCGCTGTCTTTACCGCAGATAACAAGAACAGCTTTCCCCGCAATGCCGGTATCATCATTAGCACGTACTCTATGATTAGCAATGCTCGAAAACGATCCTATGACGCCGAGAAGGTCATGCAGTTCATCCGATCTCGAGAGTGGGGGCTACTGATCGCCGACGAAGTGCACGTTGTGCCCGCCAACATCTTCAAGAAAGTCACCTACGAGATTGCGTCGCACGCCAAACTCGGCCTCACAGCCACACTCCTTCGCGAAGATGACAAGATTGATGACCTCAATTTTTTGATCGGGCCGAAGCTGTACGAAGCCAACTGGCAAGAGCTCTCGGAGCAAGGTCATATCGCCAGAGTACAGTGTGCGGAAGTATGGTGTCAGATGACACCGGAATTCTACACGGAGTGGCTCAAGCCATCATCACTACAGAAGCGGGCCTTACTTTCGATCATGAACCCCAAAAAGTTTCAAGCATGTCAGTTTTTGATCAACTACCACGAGTCGCGTGGTGATAAGATCATTGTCTTCTCTGATAATGTGTACGCATTGGAGAAGTACTCGCGTAAGCTTGGCAAGGCCTACATTTACGGCGCAACCCCACAACAAGAGCGACTGCGCATCCTGGAGAACTTTCAGCACAACGAACTGGTCAATACCATATTCCTGTCCAAGATTGGCGATACCAGTCTAGATCTACCGGAGGCGACATGTTTGATTCAAATCTCCTCGCACTACGGCTCACGTCGTCAAGAAGCACAGCGCTTGGGCCGGATTCTTCGAGCGAAGAGAAGGAACGATGAAGGCTTTAATGCATTCTTCTACTCGCTGGTTTCGAAAGACACGGATGAAATGTACTACTCCTCGAAGCGTCAGGCCTTCCTAGTCGACCAAGGATATGCTTTCAAGGTCATCACTCGTCTAGAAGGGATCGAAAATTTCAGTGAGTTGGCATTTGCGACCCCATCCGAGCGGCGAGAGCTACTCATGGATGTCCTGCTCGCCAGAGATGAGGACGCAAAGGAGGAGAGGATTGAAGGAGATGCTTTCGGCACTAAATATGCTTCTGGAAATGGCAAGAAGAAGAAGAACGGTGTGAGAAGGGCGGCGGGTACGCTGTCTGATCTGTCAGGTGGTCAGGATATGGCGTACATGGAATTCAACAAGAGCAGGAACAAAGAGCTCAAGGGGGCGAAAGGGATCAAAAATAATTTCATCAAGAAGCTGGCAAGGTCGGGAGCCAAGAAGTGAGAGGTGTACCATGTGGGCATGGGATGCAGGACCCAATGTGTTGGCGTTATTTGGTATCATGTACAACTTCTAAGACGCTAGGGCGCGCCGGCATTTCTCTATACGGCTTTCATTACTAGCGCTAGATTGTGTTTCGATTGAATAGAAGATTCATAATCAACTGCAGAGTTGATGCGTGTTCACTCTACAAATGCTTTGAGCAATAACTGGAAAGTACACTGCTGCTATTATGTATGAATGTGTCCTGGTACTGACCGTGACTATCAAGCCCTAGTTTCGTGATAAGCGATCCCCGCCATTGACCCATGTTCTGCCCAGGTGCTCCTCCACCTCTCTTTACACTCGGAGCTCCGACCTGATTTACTTCCTCATCATTGGATACCCAATATGGATTCTCTGTCTCTCGATCTGGGACTCACAGGCGTGAGCGTTGTTGTCACTGGCGGCGGTGGACTCATTGGACGCGTTGTCGTCGATCATTTCCTCGCAGCGGGAGCAAAAGTATCGTCGCTCGACATCATCCACCCGGTGGACGGCGACTTTCAGCTGGATGCTGCACAGTCGGCTTTCATTTCCATCCACTGCGACGTGTCTAACGAAGACTCAGTGCGGAGGGCGTTTGCAGTTGCAACAAAGGCTTATGGCCCGGTTGACATCTGCATAGCCCTAGCGTCCCTCGACCTTTCAGTCCTGGAGCCATCTCCATTCGCCGATGCATCGTTCAGTCAATTGAACCGAGTCCTCAACGTCAATGTTGTAGGTACTTGGCTTACAGCACGGGAATGGATTCGTGGCCTTCGCGAGGCTAAGCTTGAAGGCAGGACACTGAGGCATCCAAATCTCATCATCATTGGGTCTGAAAGCGGACATTTTGGCGAGCGACTGAATGCCGAGTACAGCTTAGGGAAGAGTGCCGTGCAAGGAGGGTTACTCATGTCTCTCCGAGCGGAAGTTCCAAGAGAATATGCAGGCGCGCGAGTCAACGTTGTTGCTCCCGGACCAGTGCAGACAGATCGATGGTACGAAGAGTGCGGGAGGAATCCAGACCAATACTATCTGGAGGCTCAGGCGACGGTAATTGAGACCTTTACCCTCTTT
This sequence comes from Cucurbitaria berberidis CBS 394.84, assembly GCF_010015615.1. Lineage (NCBI taxonomy): Eukaryota > Fungi > Ascomycota > Dothideomycetes > Pleosporales > Cucurbitariaceae > Cucurbitaria > Cucurbitaria berberidis. Next base: position 2,752,013 of record NW_024468936.1, on the reverse strand, counting down.
GTCCACGATGGAGAACTATCTTCCTGGTGCTTGAAAAGCCCAAACAGCATTCCCAGATCATGATGAGACTTGCAGATCATAGCTGATGAACCTAGACCGCTCTAGCTGAGCCGATTCCTATTCGAGCCGTTGCAATGACAATCCTTTCTCTGGCCAGTCACAACTTCAGCAGTCATGTACATGGCCAGATAGTCAACGTCGATGGCGGCAAGGTAAACTCCCCTTGCACGAACTGCATGTGAAACGAGGACTAACTTTGTGTTCCCAAATTTGTAGCAGGGTAAAGTAATGTGGACAAAAGAGGAGGTGGCTCAGCTTGAGCAACGATAGTATGCTTTTGATAAACCGTATCAGCCACGCTATTCGCTGGGTCATCATCACCGATACAAGCTTCTTTGTGCCGCTTTGAAAGCAGCACCGTGATGTCCATACGAGGAATCTTTTGAGCCGAGCAAATCAGTCTCGAGGAATGCGCCCAATGCTAGAACCCAGCGCGCCAAGAGCTCAGGGACCTAAAGCAGTTGACATGGCATTCTTCTAGCGCAGATCCGATTACACCGACTTTGGTCAGCTGATAGACAGGTTGCTTGCATGCCACTAGACGGCCTCTCCTGCGCGTACAGCTGTCTCGTTGCATATTATTACTCTCCCGGCGAAAAAAAAGAAAGAAGATGCGCCGAATGTATGGCCGATGTTTTCGTCTTGGTAAACCGTCTTGCGGCTGGCTAACTTGCATTGGGCGCCTCGCTCGCACTATCGACAAAGTTGGCCGTCGCACCCATTTCCTGTTGCGAACATGCACCACCCCATTCGTGTTTCCCATCCATGGCCCATTATCTGTTTGCCACCACGTGTGGGGTGCGTGAGAGGACGATCTCCGTAACCAAAAACCTCACGGATGCAAGCTTCCGAAGGACCAAGCATGGCGGTTGGTCAGCTCCACAACGGGCAGCGGCAGCCTCGACGCACGGCAAAACTACCAATCTGCACTATCGGAGTGGGCCCCGTAGCGAATCAGTAACACTTTTGGCCCACAACCGTTAGAAAGACAGCGCTACGAATGATGCGTCGACTTTTCAGGATCCTCCGGCCGTACGAAACCCCTTTCTCAATGGCCACTCGCTGCGGAAGCAGATCCGCTAGCGAACTTGTGCTTTGGCGACGACATCGACCAAGTCGCAGTGACACCGGCCGGCGACAGGTTCCCGCCTGGATTCAATAACTGGGGTACTTTTCGCCAGCCGACCCCTGCTATGGCGGCCTAAGCTCATCGTCTCTCGTTTCGTTTCTTCCTCCCGTCGGCATGCCTTCCCCACAGAAAACCCTATCTTCACATAGCACGAGCGACCGGCCAAACACGGTCTCATCGCACCATCTGTCCCCGAATGTCCCAACGCTGCTTTCCATACCTCTAACTCACACAACCTCCAACACATGACGCACATGTCGACTGTCTCTTCTTCCTTGTAGCATGTCCACCTTTCCCGGCTTCACCAAACATCGTTGCCATGGCAAACTTCCGCCCTCTCCAGCCAGCTCCCATGGAGCAGGAGCCACCTCCTCAACCCCAGGGCAGACTATTGCTGGCACAGAAGCCGAAACGAACCGTAACCCTGGGTGCATGTGTTGCATGTAGAAAGAGAAAGTCAAAGTGCGATGGCAGCCGTCCTGTGTGTACATGCTGTGTCCAAAAGGTCACCAGTTGCGTGTATGAGCTAGGTCCAAACGAAAAGCCCTCCCAGGCCATGAAGCGAAAGAACGAAGAGATGCAAGGCGAGCTTTCGAACCTTCGTCAGCTCTACGACTTTCTTCGGTTACGCCCAGAGCAGGAGGCCATGGAGATTATGAGGCGTATCAGAGCAAATCCCCCAGACACATCACAATCCCAACGCATACAAGAGTTGGCAGATTTCGTCCGCCATGGAGACATGCCTACCCAGCAAGCCTCTTCCGTCCCATCCTCTCCACATCACCAAGAGCTCGGGCAATCCGTGACTCTGCCCCCACTTCGTCTGGCTCTGGCCTTGGACTCACCCAGCGATTTGGACCCTCACAACCTTCCTTTGCCTGGTATATTGTCCATGGGAGTAGATGGGCCGATCAGCCAGCGTAGGAGATATACCTCAGATACGGAGCTTCCAGTTCGGTAAGTTCGTCTCAATACCCACACGGGAGTCCTTTTGACCAACTTTAGCTCAGATAGCCAAGGCTCTCTTCCGCCTCCTACCTCAATTGAGGCTATCCTACAACCCCCTTCATCTTCTTTTGTAGACGCTGCTTTTACAGATCCCCGGCTAGCGTCAGCCAAAAACTGGACGACAGTAACCAGCGATCCCAATATCCTATTAACCCTCTTCTCTGCATGGACTACGCGCGAGTTCTGTTATTATCATTACCTGGACCGAGACGCTTTCCTTGATGATATGGCAAGTGGGCGAACTGATTTCTGTTCGGCACTTCTTGTCAATGCATTGCTAGCATCTGCTTCCGTACGTCCACCATAGATAAGCCTAATCGAAACTTTTCAAAGTCTGGGCTCTTCACTGAGTGATTTCTAACTATCACAACAGTTCCATTCGTCAGCGGTCAAAGATCGACAAAAACCATTTTCTGAGAGGTCATTGACCACCATGTTCTACAAAGAAGCCCGGCGACTCTGGGACCTCGAACAAGGTAAAGACAGTTTGACTAAAGTGCAGGCCGGTATCTGTCTCTGTAAGTGCAACCAGCTTCACTTTCTTTCATTACGATCATCCGAAGTGTGGGCCCTTTTATCCACAAGCTTTGATGCTTCTGTGAATATGCTAACAGGCACATTAGTTCTGGTGCTTGGGAAGTATGGTCGAGACAAAGTTGGCTATACTTTCCTCGAAGAAGCATGCCGAACTGGTCGCGACCTCGGTCTCTTTCAGTCCCAGGCCGGAGAAGCCAGCTGGAAGACCTTGAACGGACCCCACGAGAGGTGGGATAAGGTTCGAGCCGTGACTGCTTGGACGCTTTTCAACTTCCAATTGTAAGTCAAGACTGTACCCCTGGAATCACTTATAGTGTTGTTGACGAAGTGCAGATCTATGTCTTTTACCTATTCATTCCCAGTCATCATAAAAACGCTGCCTCCTATGGAGATCCCATATCGGGAATCTCCTACGGAGGAAGGTAAGCATGGTCAGGCCCCTTCAAAGAGCAAGCTAAATCTAGCCCACAAAGCTCTCTTTCGTTCAGAATGCATGAAGCATATTGTCATTCTCGACTACGTCAATATGCTTCGAGGCGATAATGATCTCGACAACAAGAATCAGCTAGAACCGGAACAAATTGAAGCCTGCTACCTTAGATTAACATCTTGGTGGGACACGCGACCACCAGACATACACCCAGATAAGGCCCCTTCCATTGAGAATCTACTCTGCGCGTATGTATACCAATTCTTGCACACGCCTCTCAATACTAATTACATACAGCATGATGTATCAAGTAAACATCGTCAGTCTGTTCCAACCAATTCTTGATGCCGAAAGCCCCGTCGAACAGATTAGCTTGTACCGTCTTCGCGCGCGCTCCATCACGTCCGCCGCACTAAGAGAGACACGGCGCCTCTTCGCCATCCAAGAGATACGCTATGGCTGGGCAAATACCATCACGCTGATCCTCCATCCTCTTTCAGTCGCAAGTTTCGGAACTCTGGATGAGATCTTGCTCGAGCGCCCAGGATCAACTACCATGGAAATGAGCGAACCATATCAAGGCCTGCTAACATGTCTGCGGGCACTGAGCAGCTTATCAAGCTACAGCTACTACGCGCAGCCGCTTTTTCGATTGCTCACTCAAAAGTGCCAGACTCTCGGCGTCCAACTACCTCTTGAAGTTCAAAGTACGCTGGAGTTCTACAGGAGTGAGGAGTGGACGAAGCATGCTGCGAACATGGTTAGCAGCCAATATATTGCAGACACGCGCAAGATGGTCACAGATGCGGAGAGCGCGACCATGGATGCAGTCATCTCTGCTTGGGAAGGGCTTTCATTAGATGAGGCAGCAAAGGGCAAGGGAAGATTAGGCTAAGGCATTGCATTGCATCGCATTCATTTGACTTTACTTGACGCATTTCAGGGGACATCTGGGAATACCCTTCTCGCATCGGCACATTGTATCAAAATTGCTACCAAACATGAATTATCCATCCTTACCCCACCCCCTCATTCCTCCTACTTCCATCTCACCTGATACATGCACCTACCGCCCAAAACAACCTTCCGCAACCCACCCTAATGCACTCCTCCCAAGATCCATGCCCTATACAACATAAGTTTGTATACCTTCCTCATTCTCACCGCACATATCTCCCCTACTTCCTCACCGCTCATCCCGTGAACCCATCCCTATCGGCCCTATTCACTCTTGGCGCAACGGCTAGAACGCAACTCCGCCCCGAGAGAAAATCTTAGGCGCCATCGGGGTTAATTTTTTTTGCTAGACAGCGCGCTTAGTCTTTGTTTTTGCCCGGGGTAAGCGAGCCAGATAAGTAAATTATAGTGACGATGAAATATGGTTATGATTAGTTATAGGAATAATGTTCCGCTCGCGGGTAAACTTCGCGCAGAAGCTCGCTCCAGCGTAGATCCGCGCCCCAACACACCACACACATTCCGCGAATCCGAATCCGAATTCGAATCCAAAGTCATGCACTAACGTGCACGGCTTTTCTCACTACTGTAGCCGAACCGGAAGTCTGGAAATGTTTTAGTTTGACTATCGGGTGCATTATTGTGCTGTGTTGTTGTACGACACGGAAATAAAAGCTTGTGCCTCTACTCGACTCTACTCGACTCCACTCGTCTTTTCTGTCCGAGGCTCAATGTGATGAAGGTTGCCTATAGTGCATTGTCGCTATCATTCAAAAGAGTTGATCCATCCGCAGATCATGTTCGCCCGAGACAAACAAGGAGGACTGAAGTAAAAGTCTAGACGCAGGTGTGCCTAAGTGGCGGCCTCGCTAGCCCGTCGTTTGCCCAAAGGTAGGAACTGTTTACGTTTCGCTTGCTTGCTTGCTAGCCTACCTCACGTCTTTCTCACCCGATACTTGTTGACTGCCCGTTGCAGTTCTGTTGTTACAAGTGCTATAGTTTTGCGTTACGTTCGCTGGAGAACTGGAAAATCGGAAACTATCCCGGTGTCGCATGCTCCCCTGCAGTAGTGAACGAGTACAAGAAACGCCGTTATCGTGCTTGGGGTTGGGAAGAGGGACCAGGCATCCATGGCTTTTGATTCGAGAATAACAGGCTGTGCATGATGTGGGATGGTACAACAGGGAGCGAACGGCGGGAAGTATGATGGCGTAATAGCTCGGGGAGACTAGTATGTACAGCTCGGGAGAATGTGTATGCAAGGCGGTTCCAGATTCTAGGCTACCTGCCCAGTGGTGTGCATTTCGGTTGTTCTGTTAGCAAGCCAACAAACTTGAACATGGAAATTTTGAAGACATTATGCTTATTGTTTTTTTAAAAGAAAATTATGTTCTAATAGATTGGGGTTGTCGTCTCCCATTAATTTCCCCTACGGCTTGGATACTCAGTCTCCACCAAGCATAGTAATGGGTATATTCTAGCCCATCCAAAAATCACTGCCACGAGCCCGCTCCCCTTGCAACCCTCGGCACTACTGGTATCGGCCGTGCGCGGCACAACCCGCCACCACATATACCGCCTATACATGTATTGCCACAAACTCCACAGTTATTAACATCAGTCTCTGTATTTCTACAGTCGTTGGCAGTCGTGCCGCAAAGATCAGGGGTAGGAGCGGCGCAAGGGCATGTTACTGTGGTAGCGACGGTGCTTGTTGTCGACGTTACAGTCGGAGTCAATATTTCAGTTGTTAAGGGTACCTGAGATAGAGGTTAGTGACCTAGGTTTGATATGTATATGTTGCAACGGTGAATGATATACTTACAGTGATAGTAACCACGTTTGTAAGAACAACTGTGACTGTGTTGAGCAAAGCTGCAAGCGTAGAGGCTATGCTAGTCGTTGTCGTTGTCTCTGTACGTGTAGCCGAAGTCAGACTGAGGCACCTGCATGCGGTGGAGATGACGTCGCAGGCGAAATATACTACAGCAGCGGGAGCGGTCGAGCATGACGGACCAGGTGTAGGTGTCGGGGTTGGACTCGGGGAAGGCGTTGGGGTGATTTCAGGGCTACTGGAGGCGCTTGAGGAGGGTGTTGGTGTGGAGGTGCTTTCCACCGTGCTGGACGAGCTACTTGAAACGATGATGCTGCTTGAAGAGATAACACTGCTCGAAGATGCGCTGCTAGAAGAGACATCGCTGCTAGAGGAGACAATGATGCTCGAAGATGTGCTACTTGAAGCGATGGTGCTGCTAGATGGAATAGCGCTGCTCGAAGAAGTTATGCTGCTCGAAGAGATAACGCTACTTGACGCGATTCTGCTGCTAGAGGAGAGATCGCTGCTAGAAGAAACAGGACTACTAGAGGACACAATACTGCTCGAAGAGATACTGCTCGAGAGGATAACGCTGTTTGTGCTTACACCACTCGAAATGCTTGGGACCAAGCTACTCGAGGTACTAAGAGAAGTGCTGGAAGATGGATTACGTGATGTTGTGGAAAGGTAGCTGCTTAATGTACCAGAAGACGAACTTAATGCGCGGGACGAAGAGCTTAATGCGCGAGAAGAGGAGCTTGATCTACGGGAAGATGAGCTTGTCGCTGCAATCGAGCTCCTGATGCTGTTTGAGGCGGTGCGAGATGTTGAGATCGATGGAGTACGTGATACCGAACGAGAGGGAGGCTGAGTCGAGGTGGTGGCTTTCCATGACTTGGTAGGATACCAGTTGACAGGTTTGGTTGACGATGTAGGCGTGGGCTTGTGATGGTCTGTCCACGACGGCTTTGGGTGTCCCCAAAAGAAGCTTGAAAGATGAGACCATATCCCATGGGGGTCATAAGGGTGCCTGTCATGGGGTTTAGGCTCTGGGTGCTTGGGGGTTGCTGAGCTTGTTGCATGAGGATAGCCTCTTGCGTTGAGGTCTCGACGGAGAATTTCGGTCGTGCATCGAAATGCGGTGGTGGTTCTTTCGAGGAGTTAGCGCATCGCGAAACTGAATTAATCGGAAGCTATACTTACGAGGTCGCAGTAGTTGTCGTTGTAAAGGTAGAGGAAGCGGTCAGATATGATGTACCGGCGGAAAGGATATTCGTGAGGAGAGTGGTGTCAGTGGTTGTAACCTCGCTGATGGTGGTCGTGAGTATCGATGTGACAGTCGAGTAGACTGGGTCAACGACTGTGCCAATGCTCAAAATCGAAGAGCAATACCGTAGCCCTTCGTCTCCAATTTGCAACAGGTTAGAAACACCGCCTAGAGCCATGCATTCTGGCGTCTGCCCCACTTGGGCGATTGCGCCGGTGGCTGCGACCGCTATAATCGCGAAAGACCGTGAAAGCACCATGATTAACGAAAGGCAATCGGGGAAATAGAATAAAAGATGGAATGTGGATTTCAAGGACTGAGTGGCTTTAAGGCAAAGGAATGAGCGGCATGGTATACATCTAGGAACAGATCAAGATGGCCGATCTTCATACTCAACTCATGGATTCTACGAAGATCTTCAGATTTCGAATCATGAGATTTGACATTGGCCTAATCAGCTTCTCACTATACCGCCACCGTTCTTAGACTGAGGCTGAAAAGTCGATGTGGAAATTATGTAGGCGGGATTGCGTAGATCCCTTGTGCCCGAAGCGGAAGATGATCACCCGAAAGCCCTAATCTCTCGGCGCCTTTCGCTTAACACGACTAATTCAGTTCGCGTCTGTATTGTCGAAGCTAACAAAGGGATAGTGTCGTGACGGAGGCTACTAATCCGGAGAAATCGAGCGAATCGGCAGGGTACTCGCTCGTTCTTCGCAGCTGTTTGGGCGTGCTGATGACGTACCTTTAGATGGCGGGACAGGTTCCCCCCGAACACACCCAAGACTAACAGGCCAAGATTCCAAGCATCTGCAGATAGTCGCTAGTCGAAATTCCGATTGCCGTAGAAGGGAAGCAATGCCTGGCTATCTCCAAAATTCCCCGTCGCGTTTTTGAGAGTACTAAGGTATCTCGAAATCCCTATCTGGACTTTAGTGTAGGTGAGGTATATAAACATCAGCACTTAAGACACAGTAAGATATTGGCGACGGTGAAAGGTGTTAAGCTCTAGCAATTGAGCGCAGGGGGAGAGTTTAAAGCAGTATAGAGGCGAGACAGCCCAGGCAGATCTCCATCGAAGGGGTTGGAAGAGTGTGCTGTGAACAGGATGATAGCTATGCGTCCTAAGAAACTAGACGTGAAAAGTTCAGAGTTGTCATAAGAGGATTGCAGACTTGATCCAGCAATCACTTAACATATTCAATGAAAAGATACCCTATGTAGCCTGAATGTAGACGTTGAACAAGAATAGTCCAGATGATTTGAGCTCCAAATTGTGTGCATCAAGACCTCTGTCAATAGGGCGTCGAGTGATGACCTCCGAGTCGATCAAGGTGCAAATATTGCCATATATTTAGCATGGGCAAATGGCCCTCAATTGGGTTTCCAAGGGCTCAAAGGTAGCACCCACCCGCTATGAAATCTCCATGTTTTCCTCGTCTGTGGCCCTTGCTTTGTTTAAATGGGTCGAGGAAGGCGGGCCCAAGACGCGGGTTGCTGTTCGCTCATGAAAAACATTTGAATGTACACAAATGTAACCCGAGGTCACGCCACTCGTTTCCAAGAGGAATTGTAAGACCGAAGCATGCATGTGATATGAGGCGTACTCTGCGGCGCTCAGCGTTAAGCTATGCTGCTGTGGCTGGGTTTGGGCCTCTTCATGCTGCTAAACAGTACCTGAAGCGTTGCCTACTACTACTTGCTTGAGCGTTACAGGTGGGGAGCGCTGAACAATCTGGACTATTATTGTTCAAGGCTTTCCCCGTGCTCATCAGATTCTCTGCAAGCAAATTCTGTCCTCTTTCTTCATCGGAATGACCCGGGCAGCGTAAATAAGATTGAGGCCATATTGATTCGATCGCTTATCCGAACTGAAAACACATGCTTGGTAACATCCCAGCGTTGAAGCTCAGTAAACACGTACCATGTCTTGCTTTTGACTCTTCCCGAGATTTTGGTAGTACTGGGATTTTGGACTGCAAATCGTGTGGCCATAGACTTGGAATCGCTAGCGCGTACAAAGAATAGTTCGTGAGCAAGTTTCGAGGAAGTGTGGCGGTGTTATCTTGCGCATGACCGTTTCGGTATCTGTTTACTGCTTACTCGGCCAACAGCTGTGCATCAATATAGCCTGACGGTCATAATATGCTGGAAAATGGTAATCCATGGAATCAGAGGCAAGAAGAGTCATCTTCTATGGAGAGGCTCGATAGACCCGTAGATGGGATTCCGTCATAGAGGGCTTTGGCACGCTCGAGACATTCTGTGTTGTCGACAGCGATATGGTGGTCTCGTTGGGTAGCCGCAACGCGGTCTTTTTGCATGTAATGCTCGTCCTTCTCATGCTGCGATGCTTTGGCTCCTAAAGTAGACCCCGTCTGTGGGCATGCAATCCTTGATTCCAGTTTGCTCTTCTTAATACTTGCTCAACCAGAACCGTGAACCGTACTTCGTGATCCCAATGAGCTTACGTCCTGAAATGCCTCTTCTCATTTGCCCTGAGTCTTCCAGATTCCATAGTAATCATGACACACACCCTCCCCCTAGTTGCAGCGGTGCACTGACCTTTCGGTATTGTCATACTATTGATCAAGCCTTTATTCGTTGTCGAAACCGAAGTATTGAAAGCCCAACCCCGTTTTAGATGCTGGCAGGGTGGAAGATGGATCGTGCCTATCAAGGTTTCTTGGTCCAACGCATACAATAACTTCCTAGTTTGGTCGGACATTGAGGGCCATTACGAATCAGTGCTTCTCCTTGGTTAGGGGAGGAGTCCCATGAGACCGTCAGGGTGGAAGGCAGGTATTGCTGATGTAAACTTTTCGATCCAACCAGTCCCAAGTATTGAGCATCTTCGTTTTTGTATAAGAGCATTCCACCTCTTTTTCAGTACTCTCAACACACCCTGGAGTACCTCAGGACACCATCACAACACTGTTGAACACCTCTTGACACACTCTACCACCCTTCACAACCTTGACACCACAGTTAACCAACGCTCTTGACATACCCGGAACCACTTTAGCGCAATTTCGCCTCCTCATCTTCCCTTCTCTATCCATCAACAGCCACCATGGCGTTCAACATGGAGAACTCCATGGCCGATTTCAACTTCTTCCTCGACAACTATCAGTTGGAAGGAGGTATCGTGGCGGAGCCTTCTGTCTCCGAGCAGCAGCCGGTGGCCTACGAGGCCACATCCCAACAGTACCTGCCTACTGCATACCAGCAGCAGGGGCAGCAACAACAACGGTACGAGCAGTACCGTTACCAGCAGCAGGCCTTCGAGCCGCAGCTGCCCACATGGGTAGAGCCTCAGACTCTAAACGTAAGCCTATCTCTTGTTGAGTACACACAAATAACTAACTCCCAGCAGTTATTCGAGGAGACTTGGCCCCAGCAGGCCGTTAACAACTGGTTCGAAGATTTCGTGCCTGAGGTGTCCGGGCAGCAGCCCACCATGCAGGTGTCGCCCCCATCATGGGGCGTGACACCTGGGCCGCAACAAAGCAGGCTTGGTGGCCTGCAAGGCGCCTACCCACTGCCGGAGCTTGTCTGGCCTGAAGTTGCCATTCAGATGTCACGTGGCCCGGTGAACTGTGCTGGGGGTTACGATGCTGGCGCGCCGTATCAGACGGCACAACCCGCCCAGCTGCCGGTAGCAGCACCTGTCGCGCCGCCAACGAAGCGAGGGCCGGGTCGCCCCAGGAAGCACCCGAGAAAGGACCCCAACGCCCCGAAGAACAAGCCTGGTCGCCCAAAAGGCAAACGCGACACGTACAAGCGCCTGGAAAAGGGCGAGAAGGCGATGATGACCAAGGAGAGGTACAGGCGGGAGGTGGACGACCGCAAGATCCTTGGCGCTCTACAGCAGTAGAACCTAGAGTTCTTCGTCCTCTGGGGCGTCATCGCGCTTGCGTGGCACATCGTCTGGATGTGGGTTCCCTTCGTGATGGCTATCGCCTCGAAGTCGACTCCATAGGAGCATGAAAGCTAGGAAGCCAAGGAGGACGGCGATGACTGTTGGTGCTGCTGGATGGCGCATGATTCCTTCTCTTTCTTATTGATATTTTTTTCCTTTCAGGCTGTATTTACGCTTCTATACGTTGATTCTGGCTTCATCGTTAACGACTTGTGCTTTGATGGAGATTGTGCGTCATAGAGTTCTCGTTCATGGCTTCTGTATCTGCATCTGTCCTTCCTTTCTACGCATCAAACGGCGCAATGGCACATAGATATACCCTTTATACCGCGTAAAATGCGCGATGATTCATGAATATGAATACCTAACCATGCCTTCAAACTATGGTAACTTCACATCCAAGTTCACTTACACGTGGTGTTGTGATCTAAGTGACCAACTAGAAGTTTGATGAGGACCTCGAGATGTCTTTTGGTGAATTATAGATAAAAACTCAAGGTATTGGAATCATTCTGCCGTGGATGAGGTCCGAGTGTGTCGGCAAAACTTGCTTCCTTTGCAGCTAAGCGACGCGGCGTGCCAGGGTTGTTGCAGGCGGATACTAAATGTCCGTCGCACGCGGGAGGCGAACATCACATTAGGATGGGTGTGGACTTAATGTATATCATAAACTCGAGGTTTCAATTCTACAGAGGTATATATAGTACTAACTCTTCTAAACGTACTAGAGCGTAGGTACAAAGCGCCGAGAACACCATGGAATTCCGGCTTCCATTATGCATCAACATGCTGCCCCTGATGGGAGATGTCTGGTAGTAGATACAGAAAGAATTAGAAGCGCCCCGAATATGATACAATGGGGTAAAAACGTGTTTGCACCGAAGAGAGTGACGAGGCCTAATCCATGCCAACATACTTGAACCACAGTGGCCGGCAATCTTCCCGTTTTAGCCAGTTCGCCCCATCTGTAAACCTCCCTGCCACGCAACCCGAGCACTTCGGATTGTTCGGACAGTTGAAGAACGGAATGTGTTGATACCCGATATCCCTGAACCAGTGTATCTTGCTCTTATCCTCGAATAGACCCAATGCAACACTGTGGACAGGCGCGTCGCCCCAACGCTCATAGAAGAAGCCGCCCGCGCGGTCAAGATGATTGAAGAAATCGCGGTACTTTTTACTCCGCCAGAAGCTCAGGTCGCCGATTTCAAAGTTGGACCAGAAATGGCATGTCGAGTAGCCATGGGCGCTTTGAGTATTCTCTGGACGGCGCCTGTCGTCCTCGAGCCATTCCCGCGCATTGTTGGGGTGTACGTAGCCCGGATTATCCTCGATGAACTTCTTCGTCTCCGGCCACAGGGTTGCAACGCTCTTTGGGTCGTCGTAGATGTTGATGTTGAATCCGTATGTCTTGTTATGGTCCTGCATCCACGCGAAAACATCGTAGTCGATATCGCAGAAGAAATGGACATTTGGTTCGACGCGCCAGTAGTACTGAATGTCCTTGAGCGCAGGGTGCTCGCTGAACATGCCGCTGTTCCACCGGCACATTTGGTGATAGGACTGCTTCCCCATGTACTGCACTTGCTTCTCGAGAAGCGAGACAGACTCGTTGTAGAGGTCCATGTTTATCCACGCCGGTATGTCCCAGTGTTCGGCGGGAACGAGCTCGTATCGTACCTCCGCATTGGTAGCCGCCCTCGTCTTCGTCTTAAACTCCTCTGTGAAGGGCTTGTCGTTGAAGAAGGTCCACGGGTAGTTAAACTTGTGATTCCATGTCCGCTCCAGATCGCGCATGCTCTGTAGCAGATCATCGACCTCTTCGTTCCGTACTAGGCTGAGAATTGTAGCGTTTATGCGGGCGCTCTCGGGATTGTTGGGTGCGTAGTTGTTGCCATCGACTCGGCGCAAGGGTTCGGGAGGTTCTCCAGACGCTACGCATACCAATCAGCTTTATGAGTTGCAGGAATCATCTAGACGGGTTGTCATACCATCAGACTGCGGGTCATGATCCCAATTATCGAGTTTCGTCGCTGGCGCTTTGCTCGGAAGCCGCAGCTCGCTTTCGGAACCAGGCGCTTTGAGGATCTGCACAAACAAGTATACGAATATGCAGAAGGTGGCTCCAGCCAAGTAGCGTATGCTCTTAGGCAACGCCATGGGGAATACCGAGTATGTTGACAAGATAATGGGGCATAGCCCACCTAAGAGAGGAATTGCTGCTCGAGATGAGTTTCACCTTTGGTGACGCGGTGCTTATCGGCCTAGCCTTGTTGAGTAAGGTACTTTCACAAAGTGGGGCCGGCACCTGCAGGGACCGTCGCATGTCGACTCCAACGCGTACCACCACCACAGCTGTAGATCGCTTGGGACTGGGAACTGGAAAGCGAAAGTGTCGGGAGGGAAGACGCGTCGACATGGCGCAAAACGCGAAGATAGCTGGCCTCACGGACGAGCTGATACATTCGATTCTAAAGTTCAGTCCAGCAACCAACAGGCAAGCCTACAAGCACGCCAAAGAGATCGCCTTACGTGGTCTCCGGGGACATCAATATGCTCGAACGAATCAATTCGACGTTAAAGCTACCTTTGCCGGCCTGGACGAGAAGTTCCGCATTAAAGACCGCGATGACCTCGCGGACGCATTGCAAATACGACTCCAGAAGCTGGAGGGCTTGACCAGCAAGTTCAAGCCCGAACTCCTCGCGCTATTGCTTCAACTCGCTGATCGGCCGCTGGAGAACACACAAGTCGAAGCGCTGGCGCTGGCTCGACCGCCTAGCCCCCCGCCACCGCTGACTTGGTCTGAGATCCTGCATGAGGACCCGTATAGCGACGAGGATATTTGGAAGGATATCGACTACGCCGTCGAATCTTCAGGAGACGAGAGAATAACAAAGAAGCGGGGAAAGACCAAGTCTTCACCACCGACGAGTGTCGAAGAAGATGACACGTATGATCCAGAGTCATGTGTTCTTTCAACAAAGGTCGACCTTGTCAGAGACTTGGAAGAAGCACAGTTTTGGAAAAATGCTGAAGACGAGCATAGTGCAAAGATTGAGATCACCGAGCTACAGGCGATACGGGAAACGCTTTTCATGCTCGCAGGACTCCGGACAAGCCTATATCAAACCGACAAACAGAAATACAACATCCGTATCGTTTCAAGGTATAACCTCGCCCATGCTATGCAGAATACGACCGATCATCTTCTATCTCAATTCACGAGCATAGGAAAAGATATCTACCGACTGCGGCAGTGGACTGCGAAAGCATCAACACTACCCCTCATCCAGACCTTTGAAGCAGCCGTCCGAAAACGCCTGTTGGCTTATGATCAGTCTCTAACACAGCTACAACAACGTTACCTATCACCCGTTACACCAATTTCGATCAGCTTGCTCGAGCTTCACCATGAGGTTCAGTCATTGTCTGTGCCTATACTCCGCCTAGCACAGATAGTGTCAGACATCGAACCTCAGCTCCTCGTCAATCCGTTCAGCCACCTGGAAGCCTTGTTTAACCAAACAACGCTAGCCCAGATGATCCTCGAGAAGGAGATATTCGAGTACATGTCCGAGATATTCTTCGAATGCCTTCAAACTTATCTTAAGCCGATCCGAATGTGGATGGAAGCAGGCGAGCTTGGCACTGACGATGAAACCTTCTTTGTCTTTGCAAACGACCCAAACAGCGATGCTGCCTCTCTCTGGCACGACAGATATGTGCTACGCCGAGATGGGCATAATGAACTGCGATCGCCTACATTCCTTCAGCCAGCAGCGGAGAAGATCTTCAATACTGGGAAAAGTGTCGTCTTCCTCAAAGAGCTGGGCATTCACAACATCTCTTCCAATAGCGCTGCCAACGAACCACGTCTTGACCACGAAACAGTCTGTGGTACCTCATCAGATGTACTTCTCTGCCCATTTCCAGAGCTCTTTCAAGCCGCCTTCTCAAACTGGATCCGCAGCAAATACTCCGTCGCCTCATCAGTCCTCCGCCAGCATATCTTCGAGGTTGCTGGCCTCACGCGTACTCTGACCACCTTCGAAACTATATACCTTGGCAAGAATGGGGCAGTCTTCGAGGAATTTGCGAATGCGGTATTCGAGCGCATGGATACTAGTCAGAGAGGCTGGAATGATCGATACGTGTTGACAGAGCTTGCGCGCGGGATATTTTGTAGCACCTTGTCTACTTCGGATGTGGAGAGGGTCGTGGTGCGGTCTACGAAGACCAAGAGCCCTGAACGTTCTCTTAAGGGGCTGGCTGCTATGTCTGTTGACTATGCCGTACGTGCCACTTAGCATTTCCAAATTATTGACATCCACATATGCTGACCATCAAACAGCTCCCATGGACCATTCAGAACATCGTACAGCGCTCATCGATCCCTGTCTACCAACAACTCTTCACCTTCCTCCTACAGATCTACCGCGTGAGATACCAACTCCAACGCGTCCGCCCAACGCGTACCCAACGCGCTAAACCTCCTGTTAAGCTCACGTACAAGCTGCAACACCGCCTTACCTGGTTCACCGACATATTACGCTCCTACCTCACCGAGACAGTCATCTTCTTCACAACCCAAGATATGGAAACCGCGATGGAGAAAGCGCAAGACATTGACGAAATGTCCCAGATCCACATCAAGTACGTTGCGAAGCTACAGGAGCGAGCCATGTTGAGCAAAGACGTCAAACCCATACACAAGGCGATTATGGAGATTTTAGAACTAGGCGTTCTTCTCGCAGAAACTCTCGGTGCTACCCAGAAAACCATCGCGGGGCCGAGCAAAAGGAGGAATAGATGGGGGAGACAGAAGAGCAGCGCATCTTCACCCGTTGACGAAGAGTTGTCTGACGAGGATGCAAACGAGGAAAGCGATGGCGCAGAACCAAGGACAGGCGCAACAAAAATCGCTCAACGAAGTCCGAGAGAAGTACTACAGATGATCGATAAAGAGCTTGCACGACTCTTACCATTCATCACAGCGGGCTTGCGAAGTGTAGGCAGAGTAGGTGCGGAGCCCATGTGGGAGCAACTAGCGGAGCGATTAGATTGGGAGGGCAAACGAGATCGCGTATGAAGCCTTGCGAGGTGCACACACCCATTAATGCAACGTTCTTCACAAGCCTCGTTGAAAATCAATCATTACGTTCCATTCGTCAACTAATATATGCAGAGCTCATAATGTAATAATCACAACTAACGCCATTTTGTCTAATCAATTCCTTCATCATGTTCACCTGATCAAAAGTGAAGAGTTTTACCCGACCCATCGTCGAGCACTCTTGAACATCCTAATCCACGGACCCAACTCGCCCCATTCTTCCGATTCGTTATTGGGGATGTAGCTACTCGCCTCCCTCACGATGGTGCGTTCGGGATGCGGCATAAGTGCGAGCACGCGTCCATCTGTACTGCGCACACCTGCAATGCCCATCGGGCTACCGTTGGGATTATATGGGTATGTCTCGGTTGGCTTGCCGTAGTTGTCTGTGTAGCGTAGTGCGACGAGGTTCTCGTTATACAGCGTCTGTGGAGTCGACGATGATGACGAAGAGGATGGAAAGTGTGCTCTGCCCTCGCCGTGCGCGGTCACGATGGGAAGTTTTGAGCCCGCCATTCCGTGTAGGAATACCGAGGGAGAGGTGTTGGGGCCCGTGGGGTCGAGCACTTCGACCATGCAGACGCGCGCTTCGTATTGCTCTGATGCGTTTCTCTCGAAAGACGGCCAAAGTCCCGCACCAGGGATAAGTTCTTTCAATTTCGACAAGAATTGGCAGCCATTGCAGACACCAAGCGCGAAGGTGTCTGGGCGCTCGAAGAACGTTTGGAACTCCTTGCGGGTATTGGGATGTAGAAGGACAGATTTAGCCCAACCTTGACCTGCACCGAGGACGTCACCGTATGAGAAGCCACCACAAGCGGCAAGGCCAACGAAGCCGGCAAGGGAGACGCGTTCAGAGATAATGTCGGTCATGTGAACGTCGATGGCGGAGAATCCGGCCATATGGAAGGCGAATGCCATTTCGGATTGGCCGTTCACACCTTCTTCCCTCAATATCGCAACTCTCGGCTTGGATGTGAAGGCTGAGGAGATGGTGGCTTTCAAGGGAAGGATGTTCTCAGCGGGCTTGTAGGTGAGGTTGTACGACAAACCCGGGTCTTTGTCATCGAGGATGTTTGCGAATTCAGCGTCGGCGCAGGCAGGGTTGTCGCGGAGCTTTTGCATGCGGTATGACGTTTCCGCCCAGCGTTGTTGAAGCTTCTGGCGGTTGTTGCGGTAGACGATCTTTGAACCGAATGCAAAGGAGATCTCTTGCTTTGAAGCCTGGGGGACGCGTCCAATTTTCTTGACCATACCCGGTGGTGGACCGCAAGTGGCGAAGCAGCGGTTGAAAGCGACTTCGTCCTTCTTTCTCACTTGGAAAACAGCGCCAAGCTCTTCGTTGAAGAGAGTCTCAAGGACATCCTTGGGCTCGCCCGATCGCGAGATGCCATCGAGCATGATCTCCAGCCCGCATCGTCCAGCAAACATCATCTCGACGAGTGTAGTGAACAGACCACCGTCCGATCGGTCATGGTAAGCTAGCACGATGCCAGACTCGTGAAGCTGCTCGACCGCGTCGAAGTAATCCTTGAGGGTGTCTGCATCATAGACATCAGGTGCTTCGTCTCCAACCTGTCCGAACGTTTGTGCCAAGGCAGAACCACCAAGGTGCTTCTTGCCAACTGCCAAATCGACGAACATCAAAATCGTTTCACCCACATCCTCCAACCGCTCCAGAGCTGGTGTCCATGTGCGGTCGATGCGGTCAACGGGTGCAAAAGCGGTGATAACCAGGGACATGGGCGCGGTGACTTCCTTGGCCTCACCGTTGTCCGACCACTTCATCTTCATGCTCATAGAGTCTTTCCCAACGGGGATTGATATGCCTAACCGCGGGCAGAGGTCCATGCCAATAGCTTCGACAGCTTCGTACAAAGCTGCCCCTTCACCAGGATGGCTGCTAGCCGACATCCAGTTGGCTGATAGCCTAACCCTGGAGAGTCTGTCAAACAGGCTTGCTGCAGCAAGGTTCATGAGCGACTCGGCAACGGCCATTCTTGCCGATGCGGCGGCAGATATCAGGGCAAGTGTAGGCTTCTCACCCATGGCCATGGCCTCTCCAGTCTTGACTCCAGCCAGCAATGATGTGGCTGTGACCGACACATCAGAGACGGGTACCTGCCACTTACCAACCATCTGGTCACGCACAGTCAGTCCACCGACTGTTCGATCTCCAATGGTGATCAAGAAATTTTTGGAGCCCACGGAAGGAAGCGTGAGCACCCGGTCTACAGCTTCCGCGATTAGACCATCCTTGGGCGTGTCTGGGATGTACATCGACAAGCTACTGTCAAAAGCAGGTAGCCTCAACTTCCGGGACTCGACGATGCGGGACATCTTTGGTGGTTTTCCGAACAGTGTCGACATTGGGAGATCGATAGGGGTTGGGTTCTCTTTCGATTGACTGTCCTTGAGCACAAGGCGCTGCTCGTCTGTGGCAACACCTACAACGGAGTATCCGCAGCGCTCACGGTTGCAGATGCGCTTAAACAGGTCAAGCTGGTCAGGGCCGACGGCCAAAACATATCGCTCTTGAGCCTCGCAGCACCAAATCTGCAGCGGGCTCATACCCTTGTCTGCGTTGTCGATTTCGCGCAATTCGAAGATAGCTCCAAGCCCAGAGTCGTGCACGAGCTCCGGCAAAGCGTTCGAGAGACCACCTGCACCAACGTCATGGATGAAGAGTATAGGGTTCTGGTCACCCATGGAGCGGCATGTATCGATGACTTCTTGCGCACGTCTCTGGACCTCAGGGTTGCCTCGTTGCACACTAGCAAAGTCAAGATCGACCTTGCCTTCGCCGGACTGGATACTAGAAGCTGCGCCACCACCAAGACCAATGAGCATGGCGGGTCCACCGATGACAAGTAGATGCGAGCCGGCTGGCACGATGTCGGGGTCCTTCAGCGCGTGTTGCGGTCTCACTGTTCCAACTCCACCTGCTAGCATGATGGGCTTGTGATAACCCCGGATCTCCGACTCTTTCTCGTTCGTAAAGACGCGCATGAGCATAGTTCGGAAGTACCCGATGGTGCATGGGCGACCAAACTCGTTGTTGAATTGGGCGCTGCCGAGGGGCGCCTCGAGCATGATGTCCCGACTGCTGGCGATGTGGGAAGGCTTGCCAACATCCCGCAGCTCCCATGGGCGCTCGAAACCTTCAATTAGCAAGTCAGAGACGGTGAAGCCGGCCAGACCAGCTTTGGGCTTTGAGCCACGTCCTACAGCACCTTCGTCTCTGATCTCACCGCCAGATCCAGTCGCAGCGCCTGGGAATGGCGACACCGCTGTTGGGTGATTGTGTGTCTCGACTTTGCAGACAATGTGTACTGTCTCCTTGGTCCCGTTCCACTCGCCGGTCAGATTGTTGGGTGCCCAGAAGCTAGCCTCCTCGCCTTGCAGCACTGCAGCGTTATCACTGTATGCACTCACGACGTGCTGCGGGTGCTTCTGGTGGGTGTTCCGAATCATTCCGAAAAGCGAATACGATTTGTGCATGCCATCAACGGTGAAGTCGGCGTTGAACTGCTTGTGCCTGCAATGCTCCGAGTTGACCTGGGCGAACATGAACAGTTCTACGTCGACGGGCCCCCTCTTCAGCTCATGGGTATATGCTTCCACCAGGTACTCGATCTCGGACTTGTCCATGGCCAACCCGAGCTCTCCATTAGCGTGTTCCAACGCGGCATGGGCGCTATTGTACTCTTCGAAACTGATGGTGGTGGCCTGCGTAGGCTCGCTCTCGCCGAATATGGACTCTAAGTTGGGCGCACCACGGCTTATCGTCTGGGTCATGCGGTCGTGGAGGTAGTCGCGGTTCGGGATCTCGTTCGCGTCCAGGGTACGGTCAAAGGTGGCTGCGATGACCATGCCGCGCTCGATGCGCTTCACGGCATGCTCGAGGGTGCAAGTACGCGCAATCATGGATGCCAGTGAGCTCCATGGCGATATGGTGCCTGCGCGCGGGCTGATGTAGAAGAGCACTGTCTCCGGGTCCCTGGGCTCGCCGCTGCGGTGAACAGCATCGCGGAGTACCTGTGCGAGCTTATCCTGCGTATCTGGGTATTCGCCATAGTGCAAGATCTGTTGCAGCGTCTTCAACTCGTCGGCGCTCAGTTCCTTGAGAGGGTTGACAAAGTGCACCCAGATAGAGCGGACCTCTTTCGCCCCAATGTCTTGGGCGAGTCGCTGCAGGCGGAAGTCGGAGTGGGCGGACGAGCCCGGCAGGATCAGGTAGGGGTCCTCGGTCGACACCATACTGAAGAGCGTCTAATTGAATGAGAATGTTCTGCCTCGCGAGAGTCCGAAGACAGGAGCGATGTCGAGGCGCGTCGACTCATGGCGGGGTGAAAGACGGACAAAATTTAAGTGGGGCTCGATGAAGAGCGGAGGGGCAGTCTTTCATTGGGCTGGTAACTAGCGTCTTACTTCACCACCACCACCACGTCCACATCAACGCGAATTATTCCTCTCACTATTGCAGTAACACCATATCTTCGTAGACGATTCGCTGCTTTATAAAGTATTTTCAGTCTATTGAAGTGGTCTATTGAAGTAGTCTATTGCACACTCCAACACTGACCAGCCATCAGTTCCCTGGTATACCAGTACCAAGCACTACGACTTCTCATCCCTCATCATGTCATGCGCCGAGATAAAAGCAGCAATTCATCAAAAGTGCGGCGTGTTCAACGCCATCACACAGAGCAGGCCCGCCATAAGGCCCGCGGCTGGCAGCGTCACCACCCAGCCCATGAAGATGAAGCCCAGCTGTCTCCAGTTAACTGCTTTCACGTCGTAGTTCATGAGAGCGGTTCCGATCAAGGCTCCTGTGAGGCATTGGGTTGTTGAGACCGGAAGCCCCAAGCGAGACGCGAGGAGGACCGTAACAGCAGCGCCCAGCTCCGTCGCGAAGCCTCGAGTAGGGCTCATTTGCGTGATCTTGTTGCCCATGGCGCGCATGATATGGTAACCGTAGAACCAGAAGCCGAGGCCGAGAAGCAGACCGGCTACGATGAGCATCCATATTGGGGTGCCAGACTTGGTCGCAATGGCGCCCTCTCTGTAGGTTTGGTAGACGGCTGACCATGGCCCCACAGCGTTCGCAACGTCGTTGCTACCGTGAGCAATCGACATCATCATGGCCGAGATGACTTGGCAGTACGTCCACATATGCTCCACACGCACATCATAACGATTTGCGCGGGCGTGGATAGCTCGGAGTCTGTCGCTGTCGTGGGTGATGACGTCTCGAGTGACACCTGCCATAGTTAGCCGCTTGCTCCTTGCTCAGTCTCTATTCCAGTATCACTCACCTTGGAGCATGCCGAATTTGAAGTATCCCCAGTACTTCTGCGGATTGACCCAGGACAACTCCTTGACGGGGGCGATGAATCGTTCGTACGGCTCGGGCCTACGCTTGCGCGATAGCTGAGCATCAGCAACGGCATCGTCGCTTGTGTCCGTCTTCTCCTCCACCCCGTTCACCTTTGCCGCGTTTGTCAGTACGCTATCCCCAGTCATATCATTCTTCTGTATTTCGCCGACGCCATCCCCAATCGCAGCTTCCTCGTCGCTACCAGCTCCGGCCTTTCGTTGTCGCAGCTCCTGGCCCTTGGCTCGGACTTCACCGTACGCATCAGCGTAGTAGTTCGTGACGTACTCTCCATCAGCCTTTCCAGCAAAGTAAAGAGGTGGATTCTCCCTCATCAGAAGGGGTCCGAGGGGGACGTGCCAGATGCGGAGACGAGCATCTTTATGGACGAGCTTTCGCTTCAGGAATGGAATGAAGAAAACGTAAGAGATGAGTAGGACGCCGAAGAAGACACCGAGGACGATGCCGGCAGCGTTGCCAGCTCCGAATTCTTCTAGGGACGGCGCAGTAGGAGCTTCGACAACGATAAAAAGCGCAAGGATAGAGGCAGTGAGAGCAAAGTACCATGGAATCAGCCTCATGCCCCACTTGAATGAGTCCGCGCGCTCTAGCACCGCGTACTTGACCGTACCGAAAATAATTGCACTGAAAGCGCATGCAATGAGAGGCGCAATAACCCATGAGGCAGCAACCTGCGAGACGGAACCAGACTCCCATCCCCACGTCACGCCAGCTCGAGTGGCCAAACCCACGCCGACCAAAGCGCCGACTACAGTTTGGGTCGTCGATACCGGGAGGCCCCAGCGCTGACACAGATCAGCACACTTGATAGCAAACCTAGGCGGGAAATCCTACGGTTGCAAACATCAACCAAGTCGCGCTCCCAACCTCAGCACATCCCATGGCGAGCATGAGGGTTCCTGGGTTGGCAGCCGCCTGGAATCGATCTATATTGATAATCCCGTTCTTGATCGTGTCGGTAACCCGAGCTCCCAGGGCGACAGCTCCGACGAATTCAGTGATTATAGACAAGAAGCCGACTTGTGGCATGGTCAATGTCTGAGCGGCCACCGATGCTGGAGTCGTCAGTATTTCTCTCCTCCTTCTCATATTATGACACAACATACTGGCATACGAGTTGGCGACATCATTCGCCCCGTTACCGAACGCGGAAAAGACGAAAGCGATGGTGGTGATAGCAAGGATCCAATCATATCTCGCAGTGATTGCAGGCACCATCTTGATGTGGTTGTATTTAGGAACAGAGGAGTCTCAAGTCCTTGGGAATTCAATTGCCCTACTTGAGTGGACAAACTTCGCTATATATATGGACACGCGACCACTTGCCTAGTGTGGATTCCTAGGATCTAGGTATTGCGATCAGCCAAGCGAACAAATCCTCACTATCCCAGTCCGCATTGCCATATTTCTCCCTGATTGGGTCACGTCAGCCTCGTGCATCCATTCTGAGGATAAATCTGCCAAGTTTCTCGGCGGGCCAAGCGGAAATTCTCCCCGCCAAGTGTATCCCGCTCCTCTTGGGTCTGCCTTGGAATCCCCACACGCAAAAATGCCTGCAAGATCTCAAAGGCCAATAGGGAAGCATAGGGCGAGCACGCCTCCGGTTGAATGGTTCTGAGGCATCGCAGGTTTCGCACGCTTTAGATCGGCGCTTTGCCAGTTAACCCCTCACAGGCAGCTACATCGTAACATCTCGATACAACCTCGACAAGTGAAAGCCAAGAATATTCCACTCCACTCCCGTTTTACCCGTCCCGCCATCATAGTCTTGTTGTGTGCTAACTGTCACGTGCTCTCGCCTGAATGGGATGCCACGTACTGACGTGGTTTGGCTTTCATGGCCGAATTATGCTTCTTGCTTGAACTGTGCAGTATCTCGCCAAGCCACGAAGCCTTTTACTGCCTTGTGGCAAACACGCTAGTTTAGATGATGTGCTGTAAGACTATATCTGCCTCATGACGAATGCCCCGAGCGCTTGCAGTTGATGCGGAAGATCTACATGGGAAATAAAAATGGCGTCAGCGGCTAAGACAAGACTTCGCCGCCCTGCGCGGGAGGTAGCGAACGGCAGACGTGAATAAAATAATGCTCCCTAGAGACAACATTACCATCGCAGCCTCGAGTTTCTATGCACAAATCCGCTATTAAAAACGATCCCTGCTCGCTATATCCACCCCCAACATGCTTTCGTCAACTGCGCCCCATCTACCTTCGAAGAGCCGAAACATTTCGGTCCGAATTTCGCCACGGGCATGCGCAATGCTCCACGCAACTTCGACACCGTGATCAAACACCCAAGTTTCCCTATGAGGAAGGACGTCGTGTGCTCGCTTGGCATGTCAAGTGTTCGGAGTTTTGATTCACGCTTGGCTATAATGCTTTTTCATGTCCGCTGTCGGCACAACGTTTGTGACGCGTATCAGGTGTGAAGGGATCGACGTTGGCGTTTTGAGACTCGGTAGCTTCGCCTACCGACATATTATGAAGGGAACGATTAACGGTATGGTATGACTTGCTATGGTGTTACAGTTTAGATCGTGGAGAAAGACCAGTGCTTTGCTACACATAATCTTTATCGCTTTCATCACTGCTCTCTACATCTAATGACTCTGGATCTATGCCCACTTTCTCCTTTCGTCGCTTTTTCGTCTTATTCTTTCTCTTTCGCTTCATTTCGCGGTTCCTTTGAATCTCGCGTATCATTGTTCTGGGATTGAGCTCAAACGTTCCAGATGCGGTGACTACTACTGGATAGACGAGCATCACATCTAGTAGTAGTAACAATACCGTAATGACAGCTGTGAAACCTTTACTAATGTTGCGTAGCCAAAGCAAGATGATAGGACTAAGGATAGCAGCCAAGATCGCCAAAACGAGCATGAGCGGTGCGAAGACTGCAATAAAGCTCTTCATGGATTTAATTGCTATCCCGCCCATAGCTTTGCCGACCCATGCGAGGAAGGTATGTGTAGGAATAGGCTGGTTGTATTGAATCTGGGATTTGTCGCGGATTTGGAGCAGGACTTTGCTCTTGTATTCGATCAGGCGCGAGCTGCGAATGCTAAGGCGTCCCGCATAGGCGACGAGCACAAACCCAATTGCCACCATCACAAAGACGTATAGCGACACGCCTCCGTCCAACTCGTGGATTTGCATACTGAAGAGACTCGCTACGAAGGATAGCGGGATGAAGACGAACGCAAGCTCGGTGAGTTTGGAGACGCTCTCTGCTTCCGCTATGCTTCGTCGACTGTCGACGATCTGCATTTCGGCAAGTAGCGAGTTGGATGACCGGTCGAGGAGATCGATGCAGCTGCGTAGCGTTTGCTTCGTTTCTTTTGCGAGCTTCTCAGACGGCAGTTCTGTGCGCTGATCAAACGTGAAAGGATGCGTTTCAGAGTCGTAGGTGAAATGCACAAATGCACGCAGCCGTTGATCCACCTCCGCGAGACTGAAATTAAGTCGATGAAGTAGACCCCTCCAGAAGGTGACGCGCTTTTGCATCAAATCCTCGTCCATGGTGCCCTCGCGAATGCGCTGTTGAGAAATGCGAATAATATCTACGAGGCTGTGTGTGTCGTCGTGGATAACACGGAAGAGCGCCCGGAATGGATCATGTGCCGTTTCTTTTCCTTTGCTAGGCCGCTGCAGGAAGTACTCGAATTCTTCCAACGTTGACGTCGGGACTTGCAAACTTTTTAGGTACGCGCGGGTATGCAGGGTTGTAAAGACATTACCGATTCTGGCGGATGAAGACTGTCTGGCTTTGATTGGGTGGAATGGAACGAAAGGTCCGTGGGTTTCAGTCACTATAGATTCTTCATCTACAAGTGGCAGTGGTGGTCGAGACACTTCTACTGAAGGCGGACGCGGATTCCTAGAATCGCTAATAGAGCGTTTCCTGTTGCGTAAATTGGATGTTCCAACGTCTTCAGGACCGCTTGAAGGCGAAGGGAGCTCCATATCAGGCTTTGTGGCTCGTCGCCTCAAAGCAGCTGGAGAGAAATCTGCCTCCTGGATCTTAATCTTGGCCCCAGTAGTCCGTGATTGGTTCCTTCGTACTGGAATTAGAGCAATTCCAGGTGGCGGCGGCGGCGGCGGTAGTGGTGGTAGGCCTGCAGCTGGATTCTGATTTAGCAAGAGAACAGTCAATAAGCTTACTAGGGGCTTGACTACAAAGATAACTTTGCCCACCCAATAAAACTTTAAAATCAAAAGAATTAGTTGCTTACCAGATAGTGTAATAGGTAAGGGCCGTAATTGCACTGGCATTGTTTCTGGAGGTGGCGGCAACGGTGAGCTTTCAGGACGATGAGAATCGGGATCAACAGAATAGTGAGATGCTTGTGCAATCCAGTCTTGAACATTGCTAGACTGAGGCTCCTCTTTGGCCCGAGAGGTGCGGGCCTTCGTCATTAGCACTTCTGGTCTTCGCAACAGACTGACGAGTACCGGTGGGCGGTGCTGGTGTTGTGTTTGGGCACCCCCTGTGCTCTCACTAACAACAGTGACCGGTAGTGGATCGAGTAGTAATATCACTAAAGCTATTAACCTTCTATACATCAACATTATCAGACGATCTAGCTTCTTACCGAATCTACAGCCATCAATATCTCGAGTCCAAATCGTAGCCCTTTCTTCCCATCCTACGGGGAACTCTGTCTCAGATCCTTTGTGATAAACTCCGGGTTCAGGACAGAGTTCAAGACTACGACGCCAGATATTTGCGGTCGTTTGCAGACGGATGTCGTGACGTCGTTCACAGCCGTCATAAACACAGCGGAGGGACGGTTTTCGATCCCTAACAAGCCGGGCTCGAAATCTCGAGGTAATAGGGAACAGCGGCAAGACCGGGCGGTACCAAGTAATAGACGAATATCCTTGAGCGGAGGAGCGGGTATGCCATGTGTTTGCATTATCGCGGTTCTCTGGCGTTGTTCTATACCCTCCCCCTTCCAGATGTTCTTCAAAAACATGTGGTGGAATCTGAAAACTTGCTCCCAAGAGGTCGATCAAAGATGGGGTAAGATCCTCCACTAGAATAGTTCGTTGGACACAACCGACCGGAACATTTCTTAGCGTGTCGTAAAATTCCTGGTAGTGTGGTGCTGACTGACGCTCCTTCCAAGGTTCTTGTATTGCGATGACCTCAGGATGCGCAGGCTCGACTCGATTGTGCACAACAATTCGTGGACTCCAATGATGGCGTGTCTTTCCAGCAGCAACGTTCTCGAAATGTGAGAAATTTGTGGCCAGCCGATTGACGTTAGCCCGATAGGCTTCTACCTCAGGAGCGATCGGCGGCGGTAAAGGCGGCATCTGCTTTTCTATCTTCTTTCCTTTCTTTCTCGTCTTAGACTTGCTAGTCGCCCCCCAAGCACCGAAGCCCCAATCATCGACGTGTTTATCCTTAGCCTTACTAGCCACTAGGCCCCAATCCCCAAAATCTGTGTCTTTTGCTTGTTTCTTTTTGCGTTTGGGGAGAGCAACATTTTCTGGTTGCAACATTAATTGTTCTAATGAATGCCCTAAAGGTAGCTGTTCCATTTCCGAGGTCCCTAATTTAATCGTCGATGAGGTTTTTGATGGTGGCAGTAGTATTTGTTCTCCCCCCGCAGGCCCAGGAGAGTGCCATACACGGGATGGAGGCCATTTCAGTAGGTCTTCGAGAGACGTTCGATGTTCATCTTGGCCAGGCGAAGGAATCTGAACGTTTCCTACATCGTTGCCTGTCTCAGGAGATCTTTGGTTACGACCATGCTGCAATTCAGCTCCGCCCTCTGCATCTCCGAGCTCTCCGACGCTTTCATCGTCTCCAAGTGTAGCCTCAAGCTGCTTCTCGTTTTCGACTGTTTGTTCGTGAGTTTGATCAGGAGAATTCTTTCCACCCTCTTTTACGTTGTCGCGAATGTCGGGTTTGACCTTGTTTTTCAAGTCATGCTTGAGGGCTTCGATATCCGTTCTCTTTTGATGATCTTCGACGTTGTGTTCTAGCTCTTTCCCCTCTACCTCCGGAGGCTGCGTAGCAGGCTCTTCTCGAAATGCATCTTGCGCATTCTGGGGTGACTCCATAAGTGCACAACCAGGCCTAGCATTATTCTCAATGCGACCTGGACCTTCGCATGTTCATCGTGATCAGTCAAAACAGTATTGAGAACGTCGGGTCAGGCTACGCGGGTTCGAAGAGACTGGGAGCACTTTTGGCCCCCACACTGCGTCACTCAAAGACGGGCCGCCAGAAGAGATCATTGGTCGCAAATTCGGACCTTTGCCTATCCCGTATATGACCACGCCAAAAAGGCGTATTGTGCACCTACCAAGAGCTTGAATGTGGCATACACGGTTGTTCCCTAAGTGCAGCTAATTCCGGGGAGCAGAGATTACCCAGCCCCGCCCAATATCCTTTTTACTTTTACCTCAACGATCACGACTTTCGATCATCAAGCAAAATCAAATGACAGCGCGTTAATATTACTTCGCTCCCAAATTCTGGTCTACAATGGGCACTCTACGTTTTGCAGTAGCTTTGCAGCGTCCGTGGAAGCTCTTTAAATGTTACGTGTGCTCCAGCTGACACTTACCCCAGGTTTGGTCCCGTTTCTCGGCTACCACCATATTCTCATGATAGGGCAAGTCATCGTTGTAGTATTCATATGTAAGCCCCAATGCGCACAGCTCTTCCTTGTCTCCCTCGGTATCTGACAACTCAATAGCAATAATACTCGCC
This sequence comes from Cucurbitaria berberidis CBS 394.84, assembly GCF_010015615.1. Classification (NCBI taxonomy): domain Eukaryota; kingdom Fungi; phylum Ascomycota; class Dothideomycetes; order Pleosporales; family Cucurbitariaceae; genus Cucurbitaria; species Cucurbitaria berberidis. Next base: position 2,723,645 of record NW_024468936.1, on the reverse strand, counting down.
GGCTGCTCCAGTTATTCGACCATGACTAATATCTACATTCTCGGCCTATCGTACACGAATTCAACGCCATCAGGTCTTACCTCAGTCACAAGAAATTTATCCCAGACGCTAAATGGATTCAAAGGCTCATCGCAGCTCGAAGTCCGAGTCGGATACTTTGGGATGTGTGTGCGCCAGCGCGGCATTGTCTGGCTTTGTAGTTCCGATGCAGACGGCCTGGCGCAGCAAATTGGACCCGAGAACGATCCGTTGAACCTCATAGGTACAGCGTCGAAATTCAAGGATGATGTGCTATTCTCCGGACTGTTGTTCATGGCCGTCGTCCTCGCATTCATCTGCATATTGCTCATGGCTACCTTCCCCAACTGGCATGCCGAGCGTGATACAAGAACTGGTTCAGATGTCGACGTTCAACCATTTCCGTCCCGTCCCGTTTCGCAGGTCGCCATGACGCAGGCCTTTGTCGCTGCAATTCTGTTGCTCGTTGCCGGTCTTTGGCAGCATATAGGTTCTGTGGGTGCGGCAGCGATGGCAGAAACTGCAAATTATGGCAACGTCAAAACTGATATAGGTACTAATGCGATGATTATGGCGTGGGCCGGGTTCACTATCGAGGCGTGTGTGACGATAGGACTACTAGTCATGATCTTATCGATTATCGTTTTAGATAGGCTCACGGATGAATAGGAGCTAGAAAGATGTACAGGGATATGTAGGATGCCAGCAATGACAGGAAAAGCTATCAATAAGAGAGCGAAAGCAGAAGGCTGATGCAATTAGGCGATGCCCTTTGGGACTTGTTGTCCTCACCACCCTAATCTCGTCCTACTCTACAAAGAAGCTTTGATCGTCGCCTATTCAGGCGAGGTCACTTGCTCAACCAGAAACTAATACAGGACGTTTGAGCTCATTCTGAAAAATGGAAGGGCACTCAACGTGGATGGATTATTTGGCTAAGTTCAAAGGTTCTCTTTCCTTCGGCCAGGTCAACTATCTGAGAAGACTAACATGGCTTTATATCTGTTGCGATTGCAATATTTCTACCTAACTAGGTGCCAATTTATGAAGGTAATCGAAAGCGACCAGAATTTCAAGATTACCGTAGACCACAGATTCAGCGCAAACTACAACGTCCACCGCACTGCAAACAAGGCAGAGTGAGAAGAAAGAGCTCTCGGATAAAGTAGACGAGATCATGATCGCTATTGATTTGAGTGCTAGGGCAAGCTATATGAAATCTTTCTGTGGGCGGCGATTGGCTATAGTGCAAGGCTGTGTGTAGGCGGCGTTTGGGGGGGCTACACGCAACACGCGGTTTGATCATTTTCGTTGAACTGCATGAATGCTAACGATACAAAGTCACTGTCCCAGCACCAAGCCTTCACTTGAGCGAGCGAATATACGCTCTTGATTCACCGCGGGATGACGGCGAATTGCGTGGCAGTGTTTGCCAAGTCTGGGCTTTCAGACCAAAGTTAAAAACCTGCCTTGATCCACATCTCCTATTCAGCCTTCTGAAATCCTCTTTTTTCGCGGTCTTAGCTGGATTTTAATCGCGACAGTACTTCTTCTCAGCGTTGGAAGATATCTGTGATCTCCCGTTGCACCTATACGCTTCCATCTGGTGCGAGCACGCCGCTCAACAACAATCATGGCGACGACACCAAGTCCTTTTGGGACTATTGCGTCACCAAATTCCAGATTCCTGGGCTGGTATAATGACTCGACAACATGCGCGTGATATCTACACCTTCATTCGAGATTGGGCTAACAACCCGCAGGGACGACGATGGAATGCTCGCTGATCAGTGAACTATATTTCGAATCAGGTTCATACTTCGGGTGTCCTACAATCTGGACGGATTGCACGACCGCATCGACTGGACTCTCTAAGGATGACAAAATGTTGTCCGCATGGTGAGTACTAGGGAACGCGTTCCATCCGACTACTACGTTGGCTAATTACCGCAAACTGCCTCAAGTGGCTCCTCGTGCCTTACTCAGACAATGCACTACACTTACCCCGCTCCTATCCCAGAATCGAACAGGAAACTAAAAATCTTTTGCGGTGCTGCAAACTAGACTCCATCTGAGCTTTATAGAACGCAGCCAACAAGCACAACATCTAGTTCTTCTATCACCTCAGCAGTATCTTCAACACCCAGTCCAGTTCCATCCCACCGAATAACTTCACCCACTTCATCTCCTACTACGACATCGCGTACATCGACCGCAAATCCTACCCTTCTACGCCAACGAGTCCAGGAGTCATCGCAGCCGCAAATATAGCCGGTGTAGCATTGCTCCTCGTTATAGCTTTCCTAGTATGGTTCTTCGGATTTCATTGTAGGAAAGGTGGGGCGCAAGTGGTACCAGCACAGGGGCAGCAACAAGATCTTTGGCAACTACCGGAGCTGCAGCAGACTCACGAGGTCAATACAAAAGATGGCACGCCAACGCAGGACGGACACCATTATGCGACAGTCGCACAGGTGCCTGCTGGTAGATAGACCTATCAGAACAACCATGAAGTTAGTGAGCTTCCGAGTGAGCGATAGAATGGAAGGTATAGAGGCTGACATCGTGGTGTTATAGCCGTGTAGATGGTCAAGTTTACTTACTACCTCTCTTGTTTATTCTATCAGATTCTTGCCAAATATCCATATTCGGCTCCTATCCGTCCATTTGCCGCCTAACCAAATAGCCTCACCGGTCCATTCCCAGACACCCATATTCTGCAACCCTAGCTTCCTCATAACCCCTAGGCTAGCTGGGTTTTCTTCGTTCACAATAGCTCGGATATACACCCTCTTGAATGGTTGCCAAAACGCTGTCGCACGCTTGAGGACATTGAGAACTGTGCTTACAGCTTCTGTGGCGATGCCATGGCCCCAAGATATAGGCAGGAACTGGTATGCAAGTTCGATGGATAGCGTTGTGGGATCATGAGTGGAAGCTGGAGTATACTGCGGTGGAAGGGTGAGTTCGTTTGGGCCCCCCAACGAGCGAACTGTCACGAGACCGACGAAACGTGGTGGTTTTTCTGCGTGAGAAACATCGGGTTGCGTGTCAGTGACTAATTTCTGAAGGATTTCGTGCACCGCGTAAACGACTCGGTACGATTTGGGCTTTCCACCTCCTTCCTCTGGAGCCTCGGGTAGGCACGCTTTTGCAAATCTTTCGGTGTCTTCAAGGGATTTGGCTTGACCATAGATGCTGCAAAGATCAGCTCAGTAAAGGTTTTGGAATCAAAAGCTCTAGCATTTGGGTACGTAAGAAATGTCATGACTTACCTCCAAAACGTTGTCTGTGCATCACTACGCATTTCATGTAGCCACTCGAGTTCTGGACTGCCTCTTTTGGCAGTAGTGATAAGCGTGAGCTTCAGCCTAGGTGTACAGACGGTTGTTTCCATAGTGCTACTTTACTTTGGAAAGGAAGTGTACTGTGCAATATTCACTAGAGGTGATATCAGCTGCTATTTATCGTTGGCTCCCCATGTTGGATGGCAGCCTAACGCGAAGTGAGATCTCGGAGTAAGCCCTGGAGTATACCGATCGGCGTTCGATAAGCTCGGCAAAGGCTGCATTAGGCTTAGTGCCATCATAGTATTAGTGTATTGGAACGCGCACTCCAGACCGCAAGGTTCGATGAGCGGTAGGTTAAAGGAATAATAGGTTAGTTGTCTAGTACTTGACTGGAAAGCGTGATTAGTTATGAACTGATATGATACCTGCAACAATGTTGTAACGGTGTGGCGGCCATGCATGATATCGATCTTGAATAAATTTTCTCCGTTTCGTGCCCTGGCAATTTATTTTTGACAGACGCTGATTGCCTACTTCTTCCCTTTCTTCTTTTCGGTATCTTTGCTCTCTTTTGTAAAACCTCCCAAAATTAGTGACTCCCTCGCCACAGTGTTAATGATGCGAAAGCGATCCGGGCCCAGTTGAATACCGCCGTACCACCTTGTAACGACAACCATGACGTTCCATACATCCATAAGTTGCATGAGGTGTAGCATGCGTGACCCGGCTGCAGTCTCGCCATCGTCGTCGCAGTCCTGGTAACTCGTGTCGTTGGGGCCTTTTATGCGCCAAGCGGTCATATTGTGAGTGGCTCGGGCAGCTTTCTTGTCCGTTGCTAGGAAATGGGTAACGTACTGTCTGGCCTGGTCGGGGGATGATACTGGGGCGACACGCGCCAGGAAGACCGACTTCTTCTCCATAACTGCTGGTGCGACGACCCACGGGGGCTCTGGTCCGATGTCGATTATGGGATCTGGCGGTGCATGTCCAGCTCCATATTCTTCGGCGGGATGGCTTTCGACATTTCCTTGTAAACGTATATCTCCCTGCTCTTCTGCCGTCTCTAGGGCTTCTCTTGCTTCCTCGAGCAGGTCATAGATGCATGCTTCACCCGGTCGATAGACTTGGGCAAGGACGTCTCTAACCACGTCTACTGCTCGACTGCCCATGCCTTTTGGAACATCCTGTCCTACACTCTGCGTGCCCAGGATGGACGGCGGCGCATCAGGATAGTCTGCAGGGAATTCGAGACGCAAGATTATCGACGGCAGCGAGGGCAGTCGCAGGCTGAAGAGTCTTGCATCCTCATCAATCAGAGACAATGTCCCCTCATCGAAGATTGAGTTTATCGACGTGAGCTCGTCTTGGATAGCATCGTTGGACATGGCTGAATTACTGCGACATGCCAGGGCTGGTACGATGCACGTGCCGTGGTTGGAAGCGGCAGGCGCGCTAGCGTGGGCGCACAGACATTTGGGGACTTATGAGCTCGAAAACACCTTCCTCTCTTTCCTCGTCGACAACAATCGCGCCCACGGCCAACAACAGCAGCAGCTTCCCGTCGGCACTATGGCGCAGCCTGATGAAGCAAGGCGCGCGACAACCATCTTGACAATAGCGCAGCTCAAGTTCAAGCAGGCGCTGAAGAAAGAGCAGCACGAAGCTCGTCTCCCGCCCGTCTCTGTCGAAGCTAGCTCGCACTTCCTCAGCGACCTTGATGCTGTTCTCAAGCAGAACACGCCCGTGCACGTCCAGGTATCTGACTACAAGGCCATTGATCACATGTACCGTGGAGCAGACTAATCTCAATTCATAGAAATGCACAGAGTGGATTGTCAAGCACATAGCTCCCTCCAAGGCCCGGATTTCAGTGCTCGGAGACTACCTAGTCTCGGTCTCAAAGTCAATCGTCATTGACCAGCCAAGGGCGGCGGCGGCGGCACTATCAGAAGCAGCAGCAGCTTCAGCGAAGAAAGCCGCCCGCAATCGATTTGATCTCTTGTTGATTGTGAACGATGTTCTTCATACTGACAAATTCCACCGTCGCAGCACCGCAAAGCAAAGCATCTTCGGTACCGAGTCCACCTCCTTCACGCCTGAGCTCGTCGACTTGGCAGCTTCGTGCATCTACGAGAAGGACTCGCAAGCTGAGAAGAAGCTAAGAGCCATCCTCAACTACTGGGCTGTCAACCAGCTGGTCAGCGCCGAAGATATCAAATCTCTCCGAGATAATGCAGATGAGGCTTTGCTTCTAGCCCAAGGTGGCACGCCTGTCCGGAAGCGCCACTACCTCCTGCCAGAATACCATGGCGACCGAACCGCACCATGGCACGACCTGCCAGCTTCCTACATGCTCGACCAGATGTTCAAGCACCCTCAACGCCCTATCGAGCCATCCCGAATCAAAATTGCGAAATTCGACAAGAAGCCAGTTTCTCCCCACGTCCGTAAGTTGCTTGACGACTACTTTGAGAACATCGACCTCAAATATATGCCAACGGGCGACAACCCGACTGGCGAAACCAAAAAGTATAAGTTATGGCTAGATCCCTTGGGGCAGTTGGTCAAGCGGGACAAACAGACAGGCGAAACGGCTACGGTCTACAACGGCTACGGATGGTCAATGAAGCTCTGTAAGGCTATACAGGACCACACCATGCCTGAGACCCTCGCGATAGCATGGGAGGGTGATGAGCGCATGAAGGCAGTTGATGCGGTCCGAGAGCCACCGCAGAGGCGACGCGAAGATCGACGCTACTCAAAGTCACCGAGACGACGTCGTCCGTCATCCTCAGAATCAGATTACAGACGGGAACATAGTAGCCACAGCCGCAGCCACAGTCTCAGCCGTCGTGGATCACGGTCCTCCTACGATAGCCCGCGCTCGCGCTCAAGGTCTCGCGATAGAAGCTACAGCCGCCGTCATCGTTCGCCCAGGGATGAGAGGAGAGGCTCAGACGACCGTGGCCAGAGATATGACGACAGAGGCCCAGGCCAATCACGACCGCCGCCAAAGCCATATGGCAGAGACTCATCGTACTCTGGATCGAACGATCGTGACCGGAACTCTCGGGGTAATCCCAACGGCGGCAATCGGTATCCCGCTCCACCTCAGCCATCGCAAGCACCACAAGCACCGCAAGGCTTTGGACGAGGCTTCCCCCAGGCTCCACAACCGCCCTTTAGTGCACCGCCATTTCCTCCTCAAGCACTACTACCGGGCCAACTCCCAGGACCATTTCCTATGGGGCCATTTCCACCGCACCTTGCACCTCCCCCTCCGCCGCAATTCCAGGGCTCCGGTGGGTTCATACCGCCTCCTCCACCGCCCAACTTCAGTGGCCCTTATCCTCCGCCGCCACCTCACATGACCGCGATGCAGAATAATCCTTATAATAACTTCGGCAATCAATTCGGCAATCAGCAAGGCATCGATTTTGGCTATGGTAACAACAACGGCTATGGCCAGAACGCAGGTGGCTATCCTCCAGCTGGGCGCGGCGCCTATGGAGGCAGTCCCCAGGGTGGTGGGTACAACAGCAACAGAGGTGGATATGGTGGTCCTCAGCGGGGACAGCGCGGTGGTAGATACTGAAGTGAGATGCGTAGCGCAAATGGACGGATAAGCGCAAAGCCTCTGGATACTGAGCGCTTTATATTCGGGGAGAACAGTGTACGAACAAGGGGTGTATTACACAAGCGAGTGTGTGCTGCAACTACGTAGCCAATCTCTCAAACGATGTGAGATCTGGTTCAATGCTTCCACTGACGGGTAAGCGCAAAGTCTCTAGGTCACCTAAGGACACGTCGGGTATTCAGCGCTTGCATTTCGGGGATGACGGTGAACGAATAGGGAGTAGATCAAGCAGACCAATGTTCACTACAATTACCTAGCCAATCTCGCACATGACGTGAGACCTTCTCAATGCTATCACCTGGATACCTCAATATTCGAGCCTCGAGTCTACGTGCAACATGACCGTTTATCTCTATGCTTTAAACACTAAACGTGCAGCACTTATCCATTAGCCGGTCGACGAGTTCACTAGCTGACAGGGTTATGGATCTTAGCGGGCTCGGGCTGTCCCGCACCTACCCTACTTACTGTTCGTTGCCAGCACTCCGCCAAACAACCAACAAAGGGCCTTCGAGACTCACCCCACCGACCATGGCCATGGCCTTAGACTCTACGACTATTCCTAGCGGTCTTGCCGCGTAATGGCTAGCCAGAAAAGAAAGCGCAACTCGACACGACGACAATCGAACAAGCGACCCAAGTACACCACGTCAAGCGATAGCGATCATACCAGAGACAACAGTAGTCCATGGTGGGAGGCAGAAGATATCTTAGAAGAGCGAATACGTGGAGGGAAGCGACAGTACTTGATCAAATGGAAAGGCACTGATCCCGCCACCGGGCAAGACTATTCACCAAGTTGGGAGCCGGAGGAGTACGCCAACGAACTACTTGTCGTATCTTGGGAGCAAGAAAAAGCCCGCTGCAGGGAAATACACAGTGTAGGAGGAACTCCTAAACCTAGTAGAGGAAACGAGCGTTCGACAAACCAGCAGGCGCGTCAACATCCTCGGCGCAACCGCATACCGCGCTCGTCTACCCTAGTCTCCGTACCATCGAAACCAACACGCGACAGCGCTTCTCCAACTGCAGATAGTACCGTCACGACACCAATTGGCACCTTTGCGTCTTGGCAACGTGTATCGCCGCGCATACATATCGCGCCGCGGGGCAGCAGCTTCGACCCCGACCAGTTCGAGCCACACTCCCAGATAACTACACAACAAAGTGCTTCTACACAATCGGGTACCCAAGAGACCGATCTCGACAGCTCGCAACTCTTCGCCGCAGGACAACCCTTCTCCACTGGCATCGTACCCGACTCTGAGAGCTCAGCAAGTGAGGCGAGCTTCATACCTGCCACACAACAGACGGGAGATACTAACCCACAGAGCACGGATACGAACGAATCACACGCGGAGGAGGAACTTTCGGACGACTCGGTTCGTATAAATTATTCACATTTGAACGTGGACATGTTCACTAACAGGTAGCTATAGGGTGTTTTTGAAATCATTCAAGAAGGTGCATCACGCGACGTGTCACCCGCGAGCTCAATTCCTGAGACCATACCTGACACTGTGACGGATTCACAGAGCCAGCACCGGAGAACCGATATAGAAGATCAGCGTGTGATTCTGGATACATTTGAGATTGTCGAGAGCTCGTCACAGGCTGCGCAGGTTGTGGCTGAGGACGAAGGACAGAGCATTGACCAGGAACACGGACAGCAAATCATTGCGGAGTCGCAGAGCGAACAACAACAGAACGAGCCTACGCTGCAGCACCACGATACGTTACCAAGGACCGTTGCGGGTGCCTCGCAGCCTGCTTTAGAAACCACTTTTCCGGTTGATGTGAATTCCACAACTCAACGAGAACGAGACCGATCTATTAATCAAGCGCGAGACGCAATAATTGGAAGTGCTGCTATTCCCGACGACGCGGAAGAGGGAGTCCGAGCTGTACCAGAAAACAACCCTTGTCAATCAGGGTATCCGGAAGAAAATCAAAACATCAATACCACTTTGGAGCAGTCATTTGCCGGTGAGGCTCACGAGATATCTCGAACTCGATCCTCCCAGCGGATCGGTCTTCGTGGCAGCCAGGCCAGTCTAGCTGAACAGTCCGTACTAGAGGAGAACGCCCAGTTCCCATTTCACTCTCAACACTCTCTACATCGCTTTCAAACTGCTCCGCAAGTCCCTAATCAATCTCTCAATCAAGAAGACAGTTTTAGCCCGCAAGACATTACAGACGTAAAATTAGGTGGCCACGCAGAGCGATCAGCGCGGCTAGAAGAAGTACAAGTTCAAGCGAGTGCTGACAGCTTCACGATCCCGGAACCCTCTCACGACGCTCCTATACAGTCAGAACCACCAGGGCCAGGTTCATCTTCGCCCCTTCGGGAGCAAGGCGGCGATCCTATAAACGAGAGTTTAGATCTAGGATACACTCACCGCTTGTTACAACTTGTTACGGAAGGCACCAACAGACGACGCGATTTCGAGCTCCACTCACAGGCACGTCTCTCACCTCCCCAGTGCACGGACCTCCGCGAACAAAACGCCCAAGTCTTACCTGTTGAAACAGACTTCAGCACGCAAGAGGATACTACCGAAAGCATACGGTCAACCATTGAGGAGGATTACGTTGCCCATCGCGCCAGCTCTGAGTCACGACACGACTCATCCCAGGAAACACCAGAGAAGCCATTAAGACCAGAACAGTATAGTTCATCTCCCATACAAGCGCCACCGAGCCATTTGCCAGACACTCTCAACTCCAAACCACCCACCAGACCGACTACACCAGTCCCTATCTCTTCACTATCAAATATGGCGGGCCACAGCACCGGAGAAGAGGTTGCACGACAACTCAAGGAGCTAATTGCGCAAGCGCAAGCAGAGAACCCATTCACCCCTAGTAGACGTCGCATCACATCATCTTTTACGCCTTCTACAGCTCCGACCCCGGAAATTCCAACATCTATACCCACCTCAGCAAGAAGATTGTTCAAGGCAAATGCTTCGCCTTCTACACTAGCCGCAGAAGGAACAAGATCACCTTCGACTGTACCAGATCGCTCACCTGCTCCACAAGCATCGACTTCGCTACGGGCTGTCGCTTTTGTACCAAGCATTAGCATCCCAGCGACGGAGTCCCACGATGGGGAGTTGACTTCTCATGCCGGGGCGACACACGACCCTGCTGATACCGGAAGTATGGTCACAACAGAAGAACAGGCAACGCTATCTCAGAAACCCAGCCCGACTGATCCTGATGATGAAGAGCTAAGCGACCTTGATGATGACACTGAGAGTCTTTTTACCGACGAATTGAACCTCGAACGCGAAGAGTACATTGTACCGCTATTTATAGAGGGACGACAGAGGGACGATTATTCTGGGCGCCTCGTGCACAAGAGGGAGCTTCTGGAGCAATTTCTGGAGGATCCCCGCGGCTTCAACCAACTCGACAAGGTGGAAGAAGTCGTCTCGTATTTGAGAGCTCTTGAAACCCACATCGACTTAGTCTTTCTTGAAGCCGAATCAGCTCCGTCAGCAACACAAGTTGAATCCTCGACCCAGTTCGGGATGGAAAACTCTTCCAAATTCAGGTTTCTTCACTCGTTGTTTCACCACTTGCGCGATTGCAATAAGCACGTTGTGTTGGTTACCGAGAAAGATGATGATGCGCTATTCAACATCCTTGAGACGTTCTGCAAAGCCAAGTTTGTCAACTACAACATGCCTATAAGGGGTCGCCGAGCGGTCCCAGCGCAGATTGAAGGCAGCTTGACTATCACTATTATCCCAGGTGATGCCTCGCCCGTCATACGGGCGCCGGATCTTATCATATGCCTCGATGGTTTCCAGGAAGCATCTCAGATCCGGCAGAAGAACTGGGCCCGGTCTTCTGGCCAGGACGTTGTACCCATTCTCCACTTGGTGATACCCCGAACTGTGGGTCATATTGAGCGCTATATCTCGCCAGCCTTGGATCACCGGGAGCGATTGCATACAATCTTAGCCAGCCTAGCCCAGATACGTGGACTACTTGGGAAGCCTATCAGTGAAGACACCCCCCGGGCACCAGTCGCCGCCAAGAGGATTGTGAAATGGCTTACTGCCGCAATTGACGATGAAGGATTGAGTTGGCCCCTGCCTTCTATTGGTAGCGTGAAGACTATCATCGAGTATCAGACGCAGCTCTCGCAGCCGTCGACTACACCTCCGATACCTGATCGTCCGAAGCGGCCCCTGGTAATTTAAAATGAGCGTGGGCGATTGAACGAATAGACACTGACGTGTGTAGGACGCTGAGGATCTTGACCCATCAAAGCGCATGCGCTTCACGCCACAACCACAACCACAACCACAAGCCGCTACGAGCTCAAGCATTACCGACGAGCCTGAAGTTACTCGCATCAGCGATTCTATGCCTGGTACAGCAACAGATGAAACGAGTTTTCGAAGACAGCTCGTTAGATCAGAGGAGGCTTACAAAGCAGAACAACAGCGTTTCCACGACCACGAGGAAATGTGGGACAAACAACAAACTGTGCACGAGAACGTCACGCGGGCTTACCGGCTCCTTCTCGGGCAGCACAAGACTGCAGAAGAGAAGCTCGAGACTATGACAAAGAACAACGAGACGCTTCGTGAACGCCTTGCCAATAGAACGAGTGAGATGCGACAACTAAGCGAACAGCTTGAAGAACAGCGCGCCACGCATCTGCTCTCCAAGGACGGACAAATTGCCGAGATAACTCGTCTACGAAAGGAGCTCGCAACCGCGCAGGAAGACAAACAACGCGCGCTCAAGGCTACTCAGAGCGCCGAATCAACGCTCGAATATACAAAGGAGCAATACCGTCTCGCCCAAGACGCGGCCTCGACGTCCCAGGTCACGGTTGACGAACTCACTACTTCCAATGCTACATTGCAACACCAAGCCTCTGGTCAAGTCGCGAAGCTCAAAGCGCTGCACCTAGATCGACAGTATGAAAATCAGGATAAACAGCTCAGAAGCGTACGCGCTGAGAATGCGATACTGAGGAAATCGCTTGCGCAGAAGGATGAAGAGTTGCAGAGGGCGAGGAATAACCCGGGGCGTGCTGGAGTGGGGACGAGGGCGCATAGTATTACGCCCCAGCCGAGAGTGAGGAGTAGAGCGGCGAGTCCGATGGGAGGGCGGTTGAGTAGTCTGAGGAATTCGTAGGTGGATGGGTCGAACTTGGAGAGAATCATGTGTCTGATGAATGAGATGAGATGTGAATCATGTTCTTTGCTTTGGTTTTACCGGATTGGATGGCAATACTTAGGTAGACCTTTGCACGCCCTGGCGTATTGCGGTGTTTGTTCTCTTAATCTAATATTCTGTTCTATTCTATGGAGCACTCTGGATGTTTGCACACTTCATACTATAATTGCAATGTTATGTTATTCTCTATTTTTTCTTCTCGGTGTCAATTCATCCATCTGCAAATAGAATCCTCCCAAATCCATTTTCAAATTACACTAGTAAACCACCTGCTTCGATCCTTTATTCTGCAAAGAGTTTGCGACGCTTAGGCCGTCAACATCGTCAGCAGCCAAATCCTTAGTACCAATCTGATGACGCGCACGCCATGGTTCCCCAAGTTTCGCGTCGTGCTGCCCGTTGTCCACTAGCGGGAGGGCTTATGGACGGGGTTGCCGAATATTCACCCTGCTCACCCTGCATGGCTGTCCGCACTAGTAGGGCTGGTGGTTCGATCTGCCGTATCGGGCTTGAGCAGGGCGCAGAGGGAGGCAGTGAGGAGTGAGACTGAGACTGAGCCGTGGTGGTGTGTGGCTACGTTGAGAGGCTTCTGTTGGTGGCTTTGAGGGGATGCCCGCAACTGCGACTCGACAGAGCGCTGGATGGGAGAAGATGATTCATATGTTGGGGGTGTTGCGCGTTTGCTTCCCCAGGTTCCCAGGTTCGCGACGCTAGATTGCATCCAGTCAAGCGGTGGTGTAAGGAAAGCTCGAGGCCAAGCAACGAAGGTGGGGAATCAGGACAGTCCATGGCGAGCTTAACGAGGCAAAGCCTCTCTCTAGGAACTTCGCATCTTGGCTCTGACTTGAGAAATCGACATCGATCGTCGCTGACGAATTATAGACCGGTCAAAGTACAACCGTCTTTGGTGTTACAGGTTGACACAGCAGGTACCTACCGGTCAGTTAGGCAGGATTTCCCTGGGTGGGCTGATTGATGGCTCGTAGACAATAGACAACTCCGCATGCACTCCACTCGCACCCAGCAACGATTCGTTTACCTGACGGCCATAGTGTGCAGACTAGCGCGTTCTACCCGTCTTCTACTGCAATAGCTGTTGAAGCTCGATTGCCTCGGCGCACATTCGTCGTTTGGCATTCCTCCTGTCGTGGCTATGCGCTGAGCAGCGGGTGAGCTCTGATGCTCCCCGTGTTAGCCAGATAGGGTAGCTGACACGGTTGCTCATCAGACGTTTGTATGTCGCATTCACCGTAAGCCCGGACTGACGCAGCGTGCCACCACATGCCAAGGAGAGCATTAACGCAACAAAGTGGACGCCCAGGCGTTTCTCCACCTCGCATGCTACCGTGTGGTTGAAGAGGGGCAGGCAGATGAGAACGCCACCGACGTTACTGATCTCTGGGGGTGAAAGCATAATGCACACCCTGGCCTTCTGTTCTTTTGTCATTGGATGCCACCCTAGCTGCGCGTGATCCCGCAGCCCTGCAACAGAGCAACTCTGACAGCCAAGCCGGGGGGAAATAAACAAAGGCCTCGCTCTCTGCCTTGTACCAATTCCGTATTCCCTGCCTCCCCTACCAAACCTACCGTGCAGCCTTCCGCTGGTCTTTGCTCAAGCTCCCCGGCAAAGCTTATAAGCATTGCCTTTCCCCACTCACAAGCTTCACCATAACAACACGAAGCTTGAGTGCTCGGCCATGGCGGAACCCGACAAGACCACGATTGAGTGAGTGCCGCTGAGTAATCCTCCACCTCTTGTATCCTTGTACTAACCTTTTGTTCTAGGCAAATCGACAACGGACACCACGACCACAAGGGCTCCAAATTCGACAATGAGCAGTTGCGCCGAGAGAGCATTGCCCGCTTGACGGCCAACACCGAGGGCGAGTGAGTTCTTTGGCGGCCCAGCCTTGCCTGCTGACACTAATTCGAACAGACTTCGCAACCCTCTAGCTGACATTCCGCGAGAGCAGCTTCTGCTCGATGTTAAAAGTTTCGCCAAAGAGAACCAATTGGAAGATGTCGAGCCGCTTCTAGTCAAGGGTGCCCTCGTCGCGCAGTCTCCAGCACTGTTCGAGGAGCTCGAGGAGCTGGACGACGCAGACCGCCTCGCCATTCGCGAAGAAATCACCCATCGCTTCAAGCTGCCCAGGACGCTCTACTTCACCATCATTCTCAATTCCATCGCCGCTGCCATTCAGGGCTGGGATCAGACTGGATCCAATGGCGCCAACTTGTCCTTTGGCGAGGCGTTTGGTATCCCCGATTCTGGTGACAAGTGCACGGCAGCTGGAACCTGTGAAAAGAACAGCTGGATCATCGGTTTTATCAACTCTTGCCCGTACATTGCTATCGCTTTGTTCACCGCCTGGATCTCTGATCCGGTGAATGAGTTCCTTGGCCGTCGTGGGACCATCTTCATCGCTGCCATCTTCTCCGTACTAGCTCCCATTGGCTCCGGATTTACCCAGAAATGGGGTCAACTCGCCGCCTGTCGTGTACTCCTCGGAGTTGGTATGGGCCTGAAGGAAGTGACCGTGCCTGTCTTTTCCGCTGAAAACGTCCCGGCCAGTGTGCGCGGTGGGCTTGTCATGTCCTGGCAGATTTGGACGGCTTTTGGCATCTTCCTTGGTACTGTTGCCAATCTAGTCGTCATGGTGAGTGTGCTGCTTGCTCTTCTCTTTTGGTACCATCCTTAACGGTATACCAGAACACCGGTTCCATCTCCTGGCGCTTACAACTAGGCAGCGCTTTCATTCCTGCCGTCCCGCTAGTCCTGGGCATCTGGTTCGTCCCGGAGTCTCCGAGATGGCTCATGAAAAAGAAGAAGTACGCAAAGGCATATCGATCCTTCCTTCGCCTGCGAAACACCCCTCTGCAGGCGGCACGCGATCTCTACTATACCCATGCTTTGCTTGAACAGGAGGAGATCCTAGTACGAGAATCAGGTCTGAATCCTAAGAGCAACTTCTTCACCCGCTTCATCGAACTCTTCACCATTCCACGCGTGCGCCGTGCGACTCAAGCCTCCGGCATTGTAATGATTGGACAGCAGATGTGCGGCATCAACATCATTGCCTTCTACTCGTCCACCATCTTCAAAGAGGGCGGCGCGACTTCAAAGGAAGCCTTGATCGCTTCATTCGGGTTCGGTCTTGTCAACTTCGTGTTCGCTTGGCCTGCCGTGTGGTAAGATTTTCATGTACCAATTGCAAGCGAGACAGACACTAACCCTATCTCTCCAGGACCATTGACACCTTCGGACGTCGCGGACTGTTGCTCTTCACCTTCCCGAACATGTTCTGGACGCTCCTCGCAGCCGGAATGTGTTACTATATTCCCAAGGACAGCTCTGCCCACTTGGGCCTAATTGCCTTCTTCGTATACCTCTTTGGCGCCTTCTACAGCCCTGGGGAGGGTCCAGTTCCGTTCACATACTCGGCTGAAGTATTCCCGCTTTCTCATCGTGAGGTGGGAATGTCGTGGGCTGTGGCTACGAACAACTTCTGGGCATCGGTCCTGTCGCTTACGCTTCCCCGTATGTTGAAGGCCATGAAGCCTCAGGGAGTGTTTGGATTCTACGCAGGCCTGAACATCCTCGCACTCATCATGATGTAAGTCAACCCCCAACCTCGTTTTGGCAATCCTATACTGACCAATCCTCTCTAGCTTCCTGTGGTTGCCAGAGACCAAGCAGCGCACGCTTGAAGAGCTGGATTACATCTTCGCCGTGCCAACGCGAACTCACATGAACTATCAGGCTAAGCAGAACCTGCCCTGGTGGTTCAAGACGTACATCCTTCGTCGCAAGGGCCTCCAGAAGCCTCTGCTGTACAAGCTTGGCGACCAGCGTCCGCCTGTTAGCGTCACGCACCAAATAAGCTACGCTTGGAACACGTACATCCTCCGCAAGAAGGGTCTGGTCAAGCCAGATGCGTACGTCAAGGCTTCGCCTCGGGGCGAGAAGCAGGTCTAGGAAGTCTAGTGGCACAAATTGTACCTTGCTCAAACTCTACTTTTGTTCGCGCTCGAGATTATGCCGTCGCTATGGGTAACAATTGCTCAGTGGGCGTAATGGTCGTCCACATCCTTTCTCCAATGAAAGCGCTAAACAGCTAGTTGGCGTGGTGGGATGATATTGGCGATGCTTTCATTCTATACCCTCGTCGTGGCTGCATAGAGTTAGCCTACGTAGTCTGTCCCTAATGATGATAAAATACCGTAGTGCAGTCTTGCGATCAGAAGCCGACGTAAATATCCGTTAAGAGTGGAAAGCACACTCCTAATGGGGTCCCACCCTTCTCCATCCCGCCCACATCCGCTACCCGTAATTTCACCAGTTCAGTTGCCATTATGAACATCGAGGCATCACATCACGTATTGCAGCAAACGTAGCGTAAGAATCCAACATGCATGATTGTAGTGTTGTCTGAATAACCACAACAGCAAAACCACGCTTGCCGTCACCAATACCCACAATTACAACCCCTAGCGCCCATCATGACTTCTTTCCAGCTTCCATACACATGCTAATCAACCCCCAAACCATCCGGGACATGCTGACGCGCGAATCACTCGATAAATGCGCATGGCCAATGAGAAGAGGAATATTACCTCGGCATTCCGTCCCTGCATGTTGAGCTTGATGGAGCTATAGCTACTATAGCAGTCGGCCGATGCACCCCAGGCGCTCCTGTCACCAACAAGCAAGGAAAGGTGGGGTGACTGGAAACGAACGGGGTGTCGCGACGGGTATAAGACTCCGGGTCATCTCCCTCATGTTTCTTGGCTTGAAGCTGGTTTTGAGCTGAAAGAAACCAACGAGCGACTTCCCCGCATCTTCTGGCTTATCGCGCATCCGCATCCACATCCGCATCCCCGCCTCTCCGCAATCGCGTTACCAGACAGACGACATTCACATCAACGATTCTCTACGACGGAGAAGCGTCAAGATGCCGTCGTTTGATCTGAAGAAGAACCTTGTTTTCGTAAGCTAGCCAGCTAACAAGCTACCCTTTTCACGCCGTTATTCTTCTGTTTGAAGTGTATACTAACTTGACACCCACCAGTACGGCGCATACCACCGCGAACCGCGAAACGTCGCTATACACATCGCCTGCGTACCCATCCTGCTCGCAACAGGCTTCCTCTTCGTACGTCTTACCAACCCCTCTAAACTGTATCCAAGTATGCCAGCAAAAGAGCCCAGGACTAACAACCGTTGTCTAGGGCACAAACACACCTACCCTCCCCATCCGCTCGCCCACGCTCCTAACCCGCCTAAACCTCCCCCTGAACCTCGGCACCCTCGCCGCAGCCACCTACTCCACGCTGTACCTGCTCCTCAGCCCCAACATCGCCGGCGCAACCATCGCGCCGCTCGTCCTGGGCGCCGCATCGCTCGCCAACCGCCTGACGACCAAGTACAACCGCACCAAAGTAAACACCATTGCCATTGCCGTCCACGTCGTCAGCTGGATACTGCAGTTCATCGGGCACGGCAAGTTTGAAGGGAGGAAGCCTGCGCTGTTGGATAATCTGGTGCAGGCGCTATTTTTGGCGCCGTTGTTTGTGTGGTATGAGGTGCTGTTCAAGTTGGGGTTTTATAAGGGGTTGAGGAGGGATGTCGAGGCTGCGATTGAGGTTGAGGTTGCCAAGTTGAAGGGCAAGGGGAGGGAGACGGAGTGAGGGGGTAAGTTGGAATGGAGGGAGAAATGTTGGGAGAGATTTGAGGTATTATTGTAGCTTCTATCTGTCTGTACTTTTGGTGACCAGTCGAGCTTTGATGTTGTTTTGCGCCAGATCTCATCAACTCTCATATCCGCACTACGCATCTGGCAGCTGATCGAAGTCTTGGTCAAACTTGTATACTCAAACTCCCCTACTCCAAAATCCTAACTCGCCTAGCTTTGTCGCCATCTTGAGATTAGTCGCAAACCAGATATCGTACGAGCCGGAGCAACACACCTCGTTTTCGTCGCTACAGCTCAAGGCATCGCCTAGATGCGTAGTCCACGTTGAAACTCACACACAAGGTCCTATCAGGTAAGTTGAGCAAGGGAAAGAAACAAAATATGCTAAGCGGAGCTTGCCTTGAAAGCGCTGTTCTCCCCGCCAGATGTAAAGCCAACCTCAGGATCGTTTTGCTCTGCCTGCGGCGCCATTGGCCCCTCCAGGTCGGGAGTGTTTCTGTCTGTAAGATCGAGTCCGAGTCGAGACATCATCCTCTCGGCCAGTTCGAATCGGGCAGCCAGAATCTCCGCGCGTATGTCGATGGTGTTGAAAGCCTTTTCTCCGGCGTCGTCAAGATCCTTCTCTGTCTTTCTTTTTGCGAGAAGTGTGGGCGTGCTAGGCACCTGGAACGAATCGTCGACGGTCAGCGTAGCAGAGCTTCCCGAGTGTACAGACGATGGAGAGTTGACCTTCCTCTCTCGTGACTCCATGGCTCGATGCTGGATCTTAGTTTCAGAGTGTAGTCCATGACCCCCCGGGTGAGTGCCGAATTGGAAGAAGCCAGCCTCGTGGGCATCGCGGATGATAGCATTGAGCACAAAGTTTCGGATTTTCGAAGGTTTTACTCCCCGATGTAGAGTGAAGCGAAGGTTGCTCTTCTTACAGATGCTGCGGGCATAGTTTCTGGCGGATCGTAGGCTACCGAATGAAGGGGGCCATTCTTTGATCAGCGCCTTGAGTTGCTTGATGTTTTCCCTAGTTTCTTCTGTTGTTTTTGTCAGCATGACACTTTGTAAGATAATGAAGTCGTCTTACTTGAATCTACTGCTGGCATCTGGTAGTTTCTTTGCGTCGGGATCTGCTGTTGTAAAGACCTATCAATCAGGAGGATACCTGCGTCGACAGCCCTTCTCGCCACTTCATAGTGTATCCTATTCCTAACCCTGCTCTGGAAAGAGATTGGAGCGTTTGCGACGAATCCATAATGGAGTCCTCTCCACTCCAACACGCCTTCAACGTACTGTTCTGCTTCCTTGGACGAGGCAAATGGTTTCGCGTACGTCTGGACCAGTGACAGCGCGCGAGGGATAGCAGCATAAACAGTATCTGCGCATGTGAGCAACTATCCGTGAATTGCAGGGGAGTTGTACCTTCGAATGACGGGCATAGCGCTGGTGATACGCTGTCTTTCTTGACCTGCTTCTGTTGCGAAAGAGGCACCATGATAGCTCGATGGAACGCTGAAAGACGCAAGACACGAGATATTCACAGCAGGTAGCTCCAAGAAGGAGAGGAAATACAAAGCGCGTTGATTGAGGAGGTGAGCACCCAGAACCTTGGCACACGTGAGTGTCGGATGTTGGTGCAAACGGGCAAGTGCAGAGTGAATATAGCAACACTGTCAAACAGGCTTCCATCTCACGAAGTTATCCTGTCCCTTCAGACGAATAAGATTAGAAGGGAGCTTCGTAAGGTCCGCGGTGTTAAAATAGTAAGATATAATATTATTAACGTAATTATAAGATTAGATTAGTTTAGTAATAATATTTGTGTCCTTAGGAGAGTTTTTTTTTTAAAAAAAAAAAGCAAACTAGGCTTATAACTTATTAAAGGTGCAAAGGCGTAGAAAGATATAATAAAAGCAATAGATCCTATCTACTAAATACAGTAGGTAGATATACTTATAGGTTTGCTCCTACCAAACATTGTCTCAGCTGTTTTACTAATAATCAGATGGAAGCCTGTTTGACAAACACCCTACCGCCAATACACAACAACGCGATTAGGGAGGAACGCACCAATGCATTACCGACCTCATCAAGCCAATGTACGAAAATAGATACTTATCTACGTAGTGGCGCGATGCGCTTAAATTACACTTCCTCCTACAGTCCCTCACACCAGAGTCATGCCTTTTTCTACTCCTCCTCGTCACTGCTCTCGTCATCCTCCTTCTTATACAAGAAATATTGAACAAACACCCCCGCATCCAAGCACAACGTCCCGAAACTTCCCAACAACCAACTAGCATTGACCCCAATATACCGCCAATAGATAAACGCCGCCTCTCCATCCGCACAGTTCCCACCCTTGCACTTCGGGTTATACACTAGAATACTCAACACGTAGGTCAGGTTGCCCAAACAAGCAAACAGGAAGAAGAGCATGCTGATCCCATCCGTGGACTTGCGGCGGTAGTTCAGCAGTAGTTGCGGGATGCGCGAACCGAGATAAAGCAGCGCGCAGATATAGCCGAAGATCTGGCCCCACAGATTGAAGTGTAGCGTTGACTCAGAAGGGGGGCTGTCAGAGGGAGGAGCAGCGTTGCGGGCGCTGAGATACCAGCCAAAGACGCCGGCCGCGCAGACGAGAAGAATAGTGCCGAGGTTGAAAAGAACAGTCTGCAGCGTCGATTGAGCGGGTTGAGGCCGTTGCCTTACAGCTTGTGTGGGCTCATCATGCAGCGGAGTGACTGGTGACAAATGGGTGCCATCGATCGAAAGAAAGCGCTCTCGGAACGACGACTGAGAGTGATCCGAATGGCGCCTGTCGATGTCTGAGATGTGCGCGCGAACCTCGTGTCCATTGCCGTTACCGTTGATGTGGCTGGATCCGTTTCCTGGACGTCTGCTTTCCGAAAGAAGGGGAGACTGCTCGCTCGCCGGAACGATCTCGTCGTCTGAATCGTCGTCGGGTGTTTTGATTTCATCGCGAAGCGTAAAGCCTTTGTACCAGAAGCACTGCAGGAGCAGTACGATGTCTGCCAGGGTATAGTAGACGGCCAAAATGATCATTGTCGGTAATACACCCTGCAGCACCGCGCCGAAGATGTTGAAGAAATCTCCGAGGAGCCATACTACGATGAAGACTACTGATAGACCTTCTGCTGAGTTTCTTCTCCAGTTTTCGATAATCTGGGGCGAGAAGACGACTGTCACGTGAGTCAGCTAGGATCATACTTCGAGGGCTTCGTGTTACTGCGTCGGGTAGGACGAAGCGAAGTAGAGTTACATACCGATCCAGCATGCTATACTGATAGACCCAAAGATCTGGCTGATGGCATCTATATCCAGGCGCAAGCCTTGTGAGGGTGGAAACATCGTTGCTATGACGTAGGTAGGTAGAGGTTCAGTCTAGGCCAATCGAAGGACACCAATTGGTGGGCGCAGATATGCGCTTTACGCGAATGGACGTGTAGAAGACGTTGGACGAGTAAAGTCTGCTCTTATTTGCGAGGATGAGGATAGACAATGGCTTCAAAGCGTTCGGGACGAGGACTGCACGGATGGGAAAAGTTCCACAGTCGTTTACCTAATGCCCAGGAACCCGGGGTGCAGGGATCAGCTCCTGCCAGGAACCGAACGTTGAGCCGCACGCTAGCATCATCTGCGCTTCGTGCGACACTTCACAGCATTCATAAGACTATCACAAATGGTTCTGACTTTAAATTTCTCTATATCTCATACTCTGAGTCTGTGAGCTATAGTCCCGAAGCCCCAGATTCATAGTGCTTGCTTCGAGGTTAGTGCACAGTTATAGGTTGTTATCCGTCTTAAACTTGTCCCACGCCTCGTTCAACGTCGCGAAAACTGCTGCACTTATCATCTTCTGCTCTGTCGTAGCCGCTTGAGAGATCTATCACGTTATTAGCCTCTTTCACACTCGAATCCCTAGGGTGGCAACCGTACCTTATCAGGGTGTACCTTGGCAATAGCCTTCATGTACACAATCTTGACCTTGTTTGGCATGACTAAATCTCCCATGTTGACTTTCTTCCACCCAGCCTCTTCCCACAGCACCTTGTCTAGCGAGCCTAGCAACGCTCGTAGGTTGTCGGACTTGGTGCCCTTCCACGCGATAAGCTTTGCATCAACCTGGTCTGTAAGCGCAAACTTCTCGTCGTCTGCTCTTTCGGCTGCAGCGTTGGCGGCTTTCAACTTCTTAACAGCTTCCGAGTCGTTCGCGGGTCCACTGCCAAGATCTGAGAGCGCGGTAGGCTTTGGTGCTGCGGGCTTGCGCGCTGGAGGGGGGCGTTTTGCAGCTGCTGGGGCAGCCGAGGTGTTTCCTCCGCTCGCAGCCTTCTCGCATCGGTTGCGACCTTGAATACTGATTGCACCTCCAACACCATTTTGCACGGCCTCCTTCCAGACTGTGTGCGCATCCGCCCACTTCTCCATGTTTTCAAGCGCTTCGGCTTTCCGCATGAGCGCCTTCCCGTAAAACTCTTTCATATCTTTGTCTCCTTCAGTACCACCTGTAGCAATCTTTTCACCCTCCCCTCTCGACACGCCAATGATGGCTAATGCAGCGTTGGCATCAACTATAGCGGCTTTAGGGTCGCCCACTTTGATGTTCGTTACAGCCCGATTGCAGAGTACAACAATGGTGACTGGATGCGATTGGGGTAGAGGGCTCAGTGCAGACGAGTACGCAGCATGTGCAGCTGAATAGTCGCCACGTTTGAAGGCTTCAGACCCTCTTTGTCGGTCAGATGCAGATGAATTGAGGGCTGAGGAAGAAACAGGAGGAATTTGTCGAGGAGGTGCTTTGGGTCTCGGTGGAGGAGGAGTGACTGCTGGACTCCGAGCTTTGGGCGTTGATGTTGCTTGAAGGAACGGATTCTTTGACTGGACCAGAGTCGGTTGTCGCGAGGATTGACTCGAGGGTGTAGGCTCAGGAGAGAACAGATCTACCTGCGGCTGCGGTGTAGACTTCTTCCGTCGCGCAGGACTAACGTATGCTTGAGGGCTTCGCTCCTCCACATCTTGCCGCGTCAATCTGGTTGCTGGCCGTTTGTCTAAGCTTGACGTTTGTTGCCGCTGGGATGGCGACTGTGATGACATGCGATCTGGGAAGCCGTTGCGCCCTCCTTCTTGCTCTCTGCGTTGTCGCACGGGCAGAGGTTCAGCTTGTTGACGTACTTCACTCTGACGCGATGGTTTGATGGGACGTCCGCCCGCTTCTAGCATCATAGCCTCGTCAGTCGCAGCCTGCTGCTCTCTTTGCGTCCTACTTGACTTGGGGGCTGCTTCCGCTGCTTGCGCGTCTCGCATCCACTTGGGCACATTGTTATCACCATCTTGTTGAAGGTCGGCCATGGCTTTCTGTACTTGTTTGCGGCCAGTCTTCCACAACGAATTGGCGGACTTGAAGAGATTATTGCCAATCTCCGAAGCCATTTGAGTGACATCTTTTTCTTGAGGTTGGTCTTCTTGTCGACGTTGGCTGGACCGGCTCCGCCCTTCTTCATCGCGCATCCATGCTGGTTTAGACCCGCCTGCACGAGCGTCTCTTGATGTCTCTCTTGCATTAGGTCTGTTGTCGCTTTGCCTTGGACGCTCAACAAACTCGTCAGGACTCCGCCTTGATCGGTCCTGGCTGCGGTTCTGGGTTTTCTGTTTTGCCTCTGCATGTGCTTGATTCAACAGCCATCCTACTGCTACCTGCACATCTAAGCCAGACTCGGTCGTCGCCAGTGCAATCGCAGATTTATCAGCGGTGAAACCCATGTCCACCAGCTCAGCAACAGCTTTGTCATGCGCGTTCTGGGGTCCTGGTGGCGATCGGCGTCGTCCCTCTGTACGTGCTTCTTCCACAACTGGACTCGGTTGTTCTTTCCTCTCGAACTCTGAGACAGGCTTGCCTAGTAGCCCAAGTATATCGTCATCGCCGTCATTCGCCTGGGGTGGTGGAGCTGGAGACACCGACTTCTGTGCCATCTGCTTGAGGCCGAACATATCGTCGTCGTCGTCGTCGTCGTCCATGGGCGTGTTGCTGTTACTGGAGGGCTGCGGCAGCGGTGTATGGTTTCGAGATACATTTGAGCCGTATGCGGGAGTGCTTCGGCCGCTACCGTGTGATGGGAATGGAAAGTGGCTCGAATTATCCACAGGGGCTGCCGAGTTGAATGCTGCGAGAAGGTCCTCCTCAGCGGGCGAAGACAGCGCGGGGCGTTTAGAGGTCGTATCTAGGCCTGCAAATGGCTTGTTGATAGTTCTTGACAGGCCCTGGCTGCCAGACGTAGTTATAGGAGGACGAGGTGCGCCAAAAGCTGTAGGCTCTGGTGTGCTCTTCCCACTCCCTAACGTATCCCAGTGTTTCGAATCCGCACCTCCAAAGGTCGCGTCATATTGTTTCCTCCTCTCCGCCTCGTGTCTTGATTTCTCTTCCTGTATCTGTTTCTGCCGTTCTTGTAGTGATAGGTTGCTCGTCGAGGCTTTGGAAGTATTGAGGGACACAAGACCGGCGAAGCTGTCGTTTGCCGGTGTTGCAGGTTTCGAGGGTGCTTTGAAGGCGTGGTTGCCGGTCAAACTTGCTCCAGCTCCCGATTGCTGCGCGGACAGTGTAGAGAGAGGCGTGGAACGGCCAGAGAGCTGAGGCGTGGGGCTCTGGCGGAAGGGTGGGAAGACCGCGGGGGTGTTGACCGTCTTTTTGGCGGGTTGGGACCAGTCAAGGCTATTTAGATCGTCCATTGCGGTATGGTATAATGAGAGGATTCAAGCGGTTCATACAATGTCATATCATAATTGCAAGTTAAATGGCGTTGTACTGACAGTTTCGCGAGACGCTCAATCGCGCTTGCTCGTTTGGCGCCACAGATGTAGCCACATGCATGAGCACGTGATGCGTCTCCATCCACCTTCCAACTCAACTAGGTGCTCACACATCTTCAGAACGAAGTTTGTACTCTATGATATTTTTGGCAGAGAACCCCCGTAAAACAGCAAGCGACATTGACGTGTTCATGGGCGCATGCGAAGGCATTCGATAGCTTGCAACTGGAGGAGGCCCTGCGTTAATTCGTAGTCGATGTCTCCAGCAGCGCCTTCATGCTAGGGGATTTCCTTGGGCACTCACTTCACAGCGCATAATGATAAACATTAGACTCAGTAGTGCGAAAGCAATCAAGCTACCTTAAAGCTAGGCGGCGCCTCTAATACCGTAGCTTAGATAAAAAAAAAGTAAGCAAGAAAAATTGCGGTAATCCATGGGAATCAGGCGTTCTTCTCTCGACTTTGCGCAGTACTCGGTTAGTGTCAGCAATTAGAGTGGGCAGTTATGTCAAGAATTGCATGTGCGTGGAGAGACATGGCAAGACACATGCCCTCTGCGCAGATGCCCGCAGCCCGCATTATCGGAGGGTGCCGAACGCAATGACGGGCTGATGGAACGTTATCGAAGGAATCGGCTGCATATGCTCCCTGCTGCTTGTCGGGTATAAATAATGCCTCGTGCCTCGGAGCAGGGAGACGGCATGGTATCTTGTCTTGTGCTTTCGAGGGTAAACAAACAGACAAACAGCCACTGTGGGCCA
Organism: Cucurbitaria berberidis CBS 394.84; assembly: GCF_010015615.1. Taxonomy (NCBI): domain Eukaryota; kingdom Fungi; phylum Ascomycota; class Dothideomycetes; order Pleosporales; family Cucurbitariaceae; genus Cucurbitaria; species Cucurbitaria berberidis. Next base: position 2,698,228 of record NW_024468936.1, on the reverse strand, counting down.
CGGAATGGGATGAACGTCCGGGCAACTCGCACTCCACTCCACTTGGATCCAGGCTAGGGGCTTGTCCGGTCCTCGCATTGAGTTTGGTCAGTGAGCTGCCTTGATCCACGACCGCGGAGATGGAGACACGCCTGCCGCCCGCGGTCTGTCCCGACTACTCGACCCCTGACAAGGCATTCCTCGTTAACCGCCTCGCGTTTGACTCGGTAGTCTCCTTCATGACTCGGGCGGGAGAAGCATTACTCGTCTGCCCCGTAGTGAACTGCACCGTGAATATAACCGGTCATGTTGACGGGACGACAAAAGTAGAGCGCTCTTCGAGGGTTTGCGATGGTTGAAGTTGGGCTCACATAGACCCTGGGACGTCTCGAATTTCAGGTAGGATTAGGCTGACGACAAGAGCCTGCTTGAGCTTTGGCGGGCGAACTGACCAGATACAGCGCTGGGCAGTGCGAGGCGGGATTGCCCACCCGCACCCGCAACCCGCTGCCATGGATGGGTGTTTTGGCTTGGGTCCCGTGAAGCCCCGTGTAAGCGATACCTTGTTGTTTCGAGCTTTGCAATCCTTGGGTGATCTTATTAGCTGTGCTGCTGGTACTTAGTGGGCCTTTCTCTCTTTTGTAGCTAGCGAAGCCTCTGGCGACGACGACCATGACCAGACTGTTATATGGAGCACTAGATTGGCAAATAGAGTTGCCTTGTGCCATGTGCAAGCCGTCGCTAACCTGTCTGAGGCGTGGACCCGATAGTATCTATTGGGCGACTTTTGGGGCCTTACCGCAAGGAGGACGTGATGCGTTCCGCGAGCACGGTGGCAGACAGGCCTGAAAAGCCAAGCGTGAACCATGGGGACGATGTATGTACTACTCGTTGTGTTGTTGGAGGAGGGATGGTGGACCCGCAGAAAGGCGCTTCCCAGGTGGAGAAGGTATAGAAGACGGTACGATAAGAGCAGGCAATTGATGCAGCATGGCTGAAGCGAGAGTAACACGGCCTGCCTGGCACCATGCAGCTAAGGAGGAACATTTGAACGACGTTCGAGTGTGTTTCAACCGTCTTCTCCACCCAATACCAATATCAGCTAGTGCCTTTGTGCCGTGTGTGGTGCACCCAGGGGTCCATTCGCACGTACGGCTACGAACAGGTTGTACCTAATTACCATGCGACTGGGCAAGCGACGCGCATCCACGGACGCATGTGCTTTCTTCTAGTCGTCGCCAGACTTCTTCCAAAATATACGCCCTATTGCGAGACGACCAGCTAGACACACAAACTTTGACTTTCGCACCTCCACACCATCACACCTTCACCCCTTCACCCCTTCACCCCTTCACCCCTTCACACATCCGACCGCGCGCCCATTGCACGCGCTGCCGAGATCCCCTTGCTTACCACGTCCGATCCGAGCTGCTCGGGCCTTCTTTGTCCAAGGATTACCCGGCAACGGCTCCGCAAGCCAACGCGCGCTCAGACGGCCTGGCGACCGGGGCCTCGCTCTCTAGACTGTTGTGGATCGCCGTCCTTTGGGCATTTCGACCCCCAATTCTCGCAGCATAGCTCTCCAGAACTGCACCTTCACGCCAGATTCTCACCCCTCCAGCTGCCGTCGTCATGCGTCTCTTCGGTCGCAAAAGCTCAAAGCCCGCCATTTCGCCAAACGGTAGCCAGCCAAACAGCTCCAATGGCTCCCTGCGATCCCCTGGCCCCACTCCCAACGGCTCGAGGCCTACGAGCTTCCCAGACGTGCCTCTGCCAAAAGCCCCAGATCCAACCCTCGACCCCGCTGGCTACCTACGAAGCATCTATGCCGTCCGAGAGCGATCCAAGCTGGTCCTCGAAAAGGCCAAGAAAAACCAGCTCAAGCATTTCACAGTTGATATGAGCAAGTTTGGCGATGTAGCAAGCTTTGTGGTATCGATAATCAAGGTAAGACTTGTCGCAAACCCAGCAAACCTGCTTGCATTGCACACATGTCTAACCCGCTCTTGCAGCGAGACTATGCGCCCGACTACGCCTCAATCCCTCCCCATGGCCGGTGGCAGCATTTTGACGTGGGCGGCCGACCGCGAATTGACCAGCTCATGGCGTCGTGGCCGTCTACGGTTGACAACCAGGAGCGCACGCGCCGCCTCCTCGATCTTTTCTTAGTCTCTGTTCTTCTCGACGCAGGCGCGGGAACTAAATGGCAGTACAAGAGCAAAGAGTCGGGTAGGATTTACCGCCGCAGCGAGGGTCTTGCAGTGGCCAGTCTTGAGATGTTCAAGGCTGGTGTCTTCAGCAGCGACCCAAAAGAGCCTTGCCAGGTCGACAGTGTTGGGCTGATGAGATTGGACATCTCCATCATGGCACGCGGCTTGCAAGTAACTGAAAGCAACCCACTCGACGGCCTCGAGGGCCGCACCAATTTATTGCTCAGGCTTTCTGAGGCTTTGCAGAACCAGGAGGTTTTCGGGCTCGAGGCGCGCCCCGGCAACATGCTCGGTATGTAACATGACTGCACCGCCTGACGTTGACTGACAAATATATAGATTATCTACTATCGCACCCCACCACACAGGCCTCTTCAGTCCCTATCATTCCTTTGCCCACGCTTTGGAATACCCTCATGGAAAGCTTGACCCCCATCTGGCCCGCAACCCGCACCCAAATTGATGGTGTGTCCATGGGCGACGCATGGCCCTGCTCAGTCATGCCATCACACCCCACTCACCCCTGGGAAAATATTGTCCCATTCCACAAGCTTACGCAATGGCTCACTTACTCCCTCATGGTTCCTATGACCAAACTACTTCACGTTCACTTCGCTGGTGCCGAACTCTTAACTGGCCTCCCCGAGTACCGGAATGGTGGCCTTTTCATCGACACGGGCCTCCTGACCTTGAAGCCAGAAGACAATAAGCGAGGTCTCGCGCAATATCAGCACAACGCTCAGATGACAGGACAGCCCAGTATGGAAGTTGTGCCCATGTTCACAGCCGACGACGATGTAATTGTGGAGTGGCGCGCAGTTACCGTCGGCATGCTCGATGATCTCCTCGCCGAGGTAAACCACTTGTTGGGACTGAGCGGCGCCGACAAGCTGAACTTGGCTCAGATGCTGGAAGCCGGCAGCTGGAAGGTAAGCCGATGTCTATACACTAGCTACTCGACATACAGCTAACAAAACTTGCAGGGAGGTCGAGAAATCGCTGAAGTGTCGCGGCCCAATACCAAAGAGCCACCCATTATGATACTCTCGGATGGAACTGTTTTCTAAGATACCCTTGCCTTCATTAGTTCCGCATTGTTTTCGCTTCAGTTGATCATGGTCCACCGTGCAGCGGACGCATGTTTCCGATCTCGCAGGCGGCCCTCCGCACGTCAGCAACGACTGGTCTTCCTTTTACGGCCAAGTGGGAGGAATTTTACGACGTACGATCTTGACGGTCAGGTTTGGCGGCAGCTTCTTGTTCATATTGCCTAGCTTTTGCCTGCTTCGGCGGAGGAATCACCTATCTGTCTGACATGCATCTCGGAAATTACCTTTACTTCGTCCTGAGCGTCGATATGCCGTCTCTTTTGTTATTCACTTCTGTCTGCAAGAGGTTACAGGGCTGTTGGGACTTCGTATATCTATTGTATCAAAGATGAATCAAACAAAAAATCAAGCAACGCCGACCGAATCCTTGTGCGCTCGTCTCCACGTGCGCTCAGGGGTGCGGGAGCATTCCGTGCCCCACCGTGCCAAGCGAACGTGGAAGGAAGGTGCAGCTCGCGTCAAAGCTCCCGGCACCGAGCTCAGCGCTCAGAGCTCCGTCCTCTCAGCTGTTTACAGAGTACGTCATCGCAGCTTAAGACACTACACGAACGCCTCGCATTACAACTCTCATCTGATAGTATTTGCTTTAGTGCTCTACTCTTGCACACGCCCCCTTGCGTCGCGACGGCGCTCCGCTCCCCTGACTACTCTCCTCGACATCCTCACCGCCGCATCTCTCGCTCTGTATAGCCCCCACGATGAACTCGATCAAGCGCCAGAAGCAGCGCAAGGTGCTTCTGATGGGCAAGAGCGGTGCGGGCAAGTCCTCTATGAGAAGCATTGTCTTCAGCAATTATGTCGCCAAGGACGTGCGCAGGCTGGGTGCCACAATCGATGTCGAGCATAGTAACATCAAGTTCATGGGCAATCTGATGCTCAATCTCTGGGATTGCGGAGGGTATGCATGCTTGTACAAATATAGCACGACTCCAGGCTGACAAGAAACAGTCAGGACGGCTTCGTCGAGAATTACCTCAACCAGTCACGCAACCACGTCTTCGGCTCCGTCGCCGTGCTCATCTTCGTCTTCGACATCGAATCCCGCGAGTTCCAAGCAGACGTCATCTCCTATTCCAACATCATTCGTGCCCTCCAAGAATGTAGCCCCAGCGCCAAAGTCTTCTGCTTGATCCACAAAATGGACCTTGTGCAGGCCCGCCTGCGCCAGGCAATGTTCGATGAGCGCGCAGACTATATTCGCGAGGCGAGCGAAGGCTTCAGAACTACAGTCGAATTCTTTGCGACGAGCATCTGGGATCAGAGCTTGTACAAGGCCTGGACAAAGATCATCTACTACCTAATCCCGAATGCGGGCACCATTGAGACACTATTGGAGCAGCTCGCCGAGGTGATTGATGCTAGGGAGCTGATCCTGTACGAGCGGACAACCTGCTTGACGGTTGCGCATGTTACGAGGAAGACTGAGGAGCCCAATCCCTTTACAGATCGCTTCGAGCGCATCTCGAGTATTCTCAAGACGCATAAGCAGAGTATGGCGTACGTATACCCTCAAACCTCTTGATACTGTCTATCAACTACATGCTAACACCATTGTTCTTAGCAAACACACAAACATCCCCGCCGGTAGCGCAAACTTTGCCGAAATGCAAATCAAAACCGGGCGCTTCATGTTCTTCATTACCCGCCTGACCGAAAACACCAACCTCGCCGTCGCGATCCCGCCCTCGGAACAGGTCTTCAACGCCGCCCGCGTCAATATCTTCCAAGTGCGGCCAAAGTTTGCCGAACTCGATATCGCATCCAAGCCAAGACCACCCATTCAGCAAGCGTTTGCGGGCTCGGCAGATACTAGCGACAGCGGTGAGAAGGGCAAAGGGAAGGAACCGGCTCACCACGCTGGAATATAGGAACTTCCAGGTCGATCTAGCTATGATACCAAAGAGAAAATGCGCCGCCTAACCGAGAGTCTGGTGCCAGATGAACAAGACGAGTTGGCACCTTGTTATGGGGGTCTGCCTATGGAGAGAGTAAGGGATGCAGAAGTAGCAAAAGCAAGAGAATTCGTGCAACAAGAGTTCTGTCCCACCTCCCCCGACAACACCCAGAAATCGGGTCGTTCCCAAATCCTTTTAGGTGCCACGACATCGCAAGAGCATGCTCAGACTGGTGAAGCGGATATGAACGATCCGCCTTGGGATATAATGCTCCAGCAGGAGCCTGATCAACATCTCCGCGACCAAAGCCGCGTAACACAGGAATCATCGAGCGCCGAGGGCGATGCAGTCTCTGCTGGTCAGGCCTCTGGCAGCGCTGAGATGAGCGATAAGGCGAAGGGAAAGCGGAAAGTGCAAGATTTGGGCAGGTGGGAGAGGGGCGAGGAGGGATCCGCGTAGGAATTGAGTATCGATCAGAGGCGTATTCGATTAGCGTTCTGGAATATGGTGGCATGTGCATCATGGTATTGCTTCATTGATACTTGCCTACCTGCAATCGATTACCAGTGTTATTATGCTCATTCACAATTCACATACTCGCAATGCTAAGCTGAACCTCAGAAGACGAGTCTCTAATATAGGACCACGGGGCGCTTCGTGAACCCAAAGAGGATGTATAAGGGGTACACTATGAGAATCGTCTATTAACGACGTATTCCACCACACACCCGAGAGCAAATGCATATACTACCTTGACTCGATTCTCTCCTCATCCAAGCGCTTCACAAAGTACGCGACAGTTTATTTGCACTCTGTTTCCCGCGCGTCAGACCCTTGACTTAGCTGCAGGGTCGGTATTGAAGATCAGATACCTATCTTGTACCTTCTTGCTGATCCGGAATCATCGCACCGCTCATCGGTATCTCCCGACTCGGCGACCTTTCCCTCGCGCTTGGTACCCTTACTGCCGGATCGCGCCCAGGGATACTTGCGGCAGTGCGTACACTGACATCCAATCCTTGGTTTTACCCTTCGGCTTGTACATGTACAAGCCCGAATGCGGAGGGGGGGTAGGGGAAAAAACGAAAGAGGCGTTGCTGCAGAAAGGTGTGGTGTCTGTGCGACGTCTCGCGCATGGTGGTAAAAGCCTCCAGCTAACAGGGTTCTGCAGAAAGCGAAAAGGGGAGGGGAAGCATGGTGTATCCCTGAGTAGGGTTTCGATGTACATGTATCCTACTGTGGCGTTCTGAAAACACGAGCGTATACATACAGACGCTCCGCGGCGGCGGACTTGCTCGGGCAAGTCTTCCAGCGCGACACAGTAGTCTGGTTTGTATGTGAGTCGGGCAGATAGTAAACACGCTTCGGCATGCCGACTTTTGAAGAAACCCCACATACAAGCCGATGATCGTCGTTTAGTTGGCTATACAGCCGGGTGCCCGGGTAAACATTCCATTGCACATCTCTTTTGCTTTTGCTTTTTGCTATGGCGTGCATCTGCACCTGCGCCATGCGTCTTTTGCCAAGTCCAGCTCGGCAGCACAAAAGTTCGGTACACCATCCACATAGTGCCGTGCGAGACCGGACCCACAATGCGGCTTCAGCCATACGTACCGAGCCCTTTTTTGGCTTGTTGAGATCGGCAGATGAGGGAGGTAGGCCTGGTGGCTTTTTGCTTGCATGGGCTAGCTTCGGGTCCATCGCGATAATTGACTCTACCCTTGAGTTGTTGTTTCGTGCTGCTTTTGCGCAGGGCCGGCACAGGTGGCTAAGCATGGCGGCGACGCCGACGATAAAAAGCCCCATGGCTCAAGTTGTTGTTTTAGTTTGATGCTGACGTGTTGTTACTGATGTATTTTCTTTGTAGCATGATGGTGGGATTGGGAAGGGTGTCGGGATCCAGTGTTAGGGTCCGAGGTTGGGTACATGGGTACACGCTGTTGCTCGTCGGCGATAGCCGCAACGCATTATTGGCATAAGAGAGGTAGTTCTGGCCTTGTGGGTCAGGGCTTCTACTATTGATTGACATGGCTAATGAACTGCATGATAGTGACACCCGAGGTGTCATCGTAATTAGTGCAGGCACTTGCCTTTGCTTTGATACTGTACGACTTGTTGAACGTGGAGCAGGGTGTACCGCATGAAGACTCGGCCCTATGCCTATCCGCCAGCTTCTGCCCAATGGGACAACTTTAGAACTTTCCTAGGCTGCTTTTAGGGATTTTGAATGCCCTTGTTTGAACTCGTCAACATGGTTCTGAAATGCGAGATATAATCCCATAATTGTCGATGGTGGTATGATGTGGTAGCTACTCGCCCAGCTATCAGCGCAACCTCCTCGCCATATCCCAACCCAATTTTGTGTATATAGTACAGGTAACATACCAAGAAACTAAAACTAAGAAAAAATCGTAACACGGAAAGGGATAGCATGATCGTTCATTACCTTAAATTTCCCAGGGAAGTTTTGTTAGGTCCCAATCCCGATCCATAAAATAGTACAAATACAAAACCCTTATAGTATAGACCTCTTTCTATAGCTGACTTGCTAGAATGGCGGTTTCTTGACGCTCATAGGTCAGGCAGGCGACTGTTTGATGCAGCCGTCGCCTCAGGCATGTGCAATTGTATTGGCCACCCCTATTCTTATATTGCGGACCCCACGAGACTGTCAAAGGTAGACTTTGATGAGTCTTCTGCGACAGCACAAGTGGCCTTGTCGAAAATCGAACCATCCTCATTCGCGTAGTACAGTCCATTGTCACCAAGTCTATGGTTAGTATCTGACAGCTGTTGGGGTCTGAGATGTTCGAAAGTGTATAAATTCGAAGCATTAATGGTTGAAAAGCAGAAGAAGGCCCACTATCACCGATCAGTGACCTATAACCTGTCCGACAACATCAAATAGTAATTGGTCATCGGCCTTGTACACCACGTCGTCGTTACCGAAAGCTGTCTCGAGGCTTTCGTTCATCTTCCAGTAATGCCCGTAGCTACCATTTCTGACGCCCTGATCGTCTTGCACAGCGATGTCTGTGAGCTGCTTCAAGCGGTTCGATACTGCCTGTTGTTGCGCTTCTGCTGAAGCCCAAAAGCCTGACAGCTCTTCAATGCAGGATATCGTAGTGCCGATTGTCTCAATGAGGCCTGGCAGCGTGGAAAAGGTACCCGCAGAGGTGAGAACATCAACGGAGAGCATCAGTGCATAGCCTGGGAACGGTGTCGAAAACAGGAATTGTGATGTGGCATTGGGGGAAAGGCGCCGTTGGCGGTTGATTACAGCCAATGAATGCATCAATGACAAGAAGTTGGTTGCACTGCGGAACGCCAGTTCAATGTTGCGACGTATCCTTTCTATCGGCATCGCGCGTATGCGAATGTGTCGATTGAGTCGTATGACTGCGGCGTGATAAAGGGCATGTATGGACAAGAAGGTGCCTGTATATCCCTCGACAATGCTGTTCTCAAGGTTCTGTGGACTGTGTCGAAGGTTGGTCGGTAGCATGCCATGCCATGCCTCCATCTTTTCGTACGTTTTTGAGTAAAATGATTCGTAATGTCGCTCGTAAGCAGTGTCGAATCGGCGCACGGCTCGTCCGGTAAAAGTAACCACATCTCCCCAGAGTGCTGACATGATACACAAGTATGCCATATCTCCCAAAACCGGAGCAGTTAAGGAATGTCCTGTTAGAAGATCTTCGTCGAAGAAGGGTGTTTCGCAGGGTGTAGACGCCTCATATGTATTGTCTGGACAAGGAAGCCGAACGTAGGCATCCTCTATACTAATGACGAACAGGGTCCCACCAAAGAATGCGTTGTATCGCTGTGGTTGTATCATGTTAGTGGCAGTCGTTTCCTTCGCAACAATGTAACTTACATCCATCAAAAGGCCAGACCAGAAGGTGCGGCGGACACATTCTTCGTAAGTCCAGCGGTCAAACCCGTAGTCCAGGTCTAGGTTGCTATCTGCCAGCTCCTTGACGCCTTCCTCGGTATTCAATCTAAGTGCGCTAATTGCTCGTAGACCAGCCCCACAAAAGTCCCATGCCTCTTGCAATTTACCTCGCGCGAGGTAGTACAGGGCAAGCATCAAGCGACACTGGCACAGTTGCAGAGTAAATTTGCCAAATCGCCTCCCCGCTGCAAATGAGGCGACAGCGGCGAACCGCTTCCCCAATGCCCGTTTATCTGGATCTGAGGAGAATAACGATCCCATAGCCAGGACGGAATACAGAATCATTAAATGGTCCTGGCCCTTTTCGCGGTCGTTTTCCACCCAGGCGAGAAAGGGTCGGCGAGGAAACATTCCGTACGTGGCACGCCCGGCATGGAGAAAGTAGAGATCCAAAAGATGGATCGTGAGCCTTGGATCCGTTTCGTACGGATCCTGTTCCCATTGAACGGCGAGCTGGTCTTGGTATGTGCCGCGCCTGGGATCCTCCACGCCTTGGTCATTGGCGGAGCCGCTCCAATCTGAGTCGACAGAGTGCACCGACATGTCTCGTGATGTCGCAGCAGAATTGGGGTGGAAGTTCCGAGATCTGAAATGAGTCACAGGATTCCACGAGTCGACTTTTTTGGTGGATTCCCGCAGCTCTCCAGGAGCTTTGCTTCTGTCTGGGCCAGCAGCAGGACTGAGGACTTCGGTAGACGGGTTCTTAAACAATAGAGCGGAACTTGACGGCGACGTCTCGCCGGAGGCATTGCTCACGCCAGCTTGGTTGACACCACTACCACGAGTCAGTATTTGTCATTTGGTGATACAGTCCGCAAAGCTATTTAGTCAAAACCAAATAAGACACCCATAAGTCAATGCATATTTTCGGGAATCCCAATGAAGAGGATCAGGTGGCTCCACAGCAAGAACTTACCCTCTGCAGACCCTCTGCGACTTCGCGCACTGATGACACTTCGGATAACCAGGCTCACACTTTATCTTCTTCTCTCGACATGTCAGACAGGCCTGAGCAAGACGCTTGCGTGGTTTCCCTGCTTTCGTGATACCCCACGATGGGTTGACTGGTTCGCCATCTATGATGGCGCGGCAATATGTGCCGTCCTCGTAGACGTAGCATAGGCCTTCGCCAGGCATTTCACGCTGCCCAATGCATTGCGACGATCGTATTGGGGCGCGTGAGGTACCATCAATGCGTCGTCTAACGGGTCTGCCAGCGTCTCCGAGCTCATCGTGGACTGACTGATTCGCAAATGCTGTTGTTGGATCAGACACTGTCGACATCGGCCGAAAATTATTGCCCGCTGGATCATGATGCGACGGGTAGGCAAAGCTCTCGCGACGTTGAAGTCCCAATGGAGTGTTGCCGAACGTAGAGCCTGGGGTTGAGACCGTGGATTGGATGCCGGTGTTTGCAGTAGAGAGGGGTGGACGCTGAAGGTATGATGTTTGAGAAGCGATAGCATTATCCTCGGGGTATCGGTGAGAGTGACCATCGAAATCATGCCGTCTTTTCAACGTCGGGCTGGACGATCCGTAGAGGGCGCCATGGCCGAGAGAAATCTGGGGGCCATTTGAGCGTAATGATGGATCGGATAACTTCTTGTCGAGTAGTTCTGGTTCTAGAAGGGTGCGAAGGCTCGGTAGTTGTTGTGCATGATTCTGGTTTCCGATGGAATCCCTGGAGCGGACCTGTTGACTGGGGGTGACTATTTCCGGCCGAGAATGGAGGGCATGTGGTATTGAGTAAGAGTTGTAAGAGTGTGGAGGACCTGAATGTGAGGGTAGGCTGGGCGGGCGACTCATGGTGACGAGCATAGCAGCAGAGGGTGGTGGATTTTGCTGTTCAGCGCGTGAAGTAGGATAACTTCCACGGTACATCGATCGACCGACCACATGAAGGACTTAAGGTACCAGGAGATACGATCCGCCTAGGGTGATTTAGGAAGGAAGGTACCGCTCCCAGTCTTCACGCTGATGTAGGCACAGCATCAGCTCGTAGTCAAATTGTCGGGCACATGGAGGTACGTAAAGAAAGCGGGTAGTGCTAACGCACAAAGGTGCGTCTGGTCTGCAATGGAATCTTCGGTGCAAAGTATTGCAGACGGCAAGGTTCTAGGGAATAGGTCACAGAATCAACGGTCCGTGCAGGGCTGACGTCTGACGGCTGTCCACCGCACCTCCGGCTTTGATGAACTGTAGCCGAAGCGCATGTAAGAGCGTATGTAGGGGCAGCACACGGGAAAAAACTTACATAGGTGCAGGCACAGGGGTTGGAGGGTGCGGCGCAGACGGAACTTGGGCACAGACATTCGCTGCCAGGGCACGCAATAGGAACGGCGTCGACTAGATGCGGGTAGGGCGAAGGATAATAGCAATGAATATAATTCTACCGGGTAGGAAAGATGGAGGTGGAGGGACGGCAGCAGGACCCCATGTGCTGCTAGAGTGGATAGTGAGGAGGGTCTGGTAGGGCAATGCCTTGGGGAGGATAAGCCGCGGGCAGTCCACAGAAAGTAGGCCAGATTATGGTCCTAGTGGTATGCAGTGACGAATAGCCAAGGACATGGTCATGGAGCTTTTGCTGTCTGAGACCCGAGCGCTGGACAGTCCGGGGTGGTGGGCAAGCCAGCCGGGCAATATTAGCTGCAGATATCGAAGTAGCAGCAGAGCCAGAAACCTTCTGCACGCTGCGTAGCGTGTTTCTGCTGCGCGAGATGCAGACTGGTGCAGACTGATGCAGGACACTGCATTAGCAGTACAAGATACGGTAGTGGATGGCGTGTGGGCAGTATGAGCCCCCAGATCGCAGCCAACACGCCTGGCCAACCGTAGCTCATCCGCTGATGACGGGCGCAGATCATGCAGCGTGGGAAGCGGACGGAATGCAGCAAACACGTCCTTGCTATTTTGCCGCGAAACCACCTCCAGACCTGGCGTCAGGTTCTCGAGCCCCTAAAGCGCCTCCAACCAATGAGCTTCACATAGATTAGGTTTAAGGACTGGCTGCAACGCCATCGACCAGCGTAGACGATTGCTGCGAGAGCAAATCAGCAGTACCGAGGATAATGCGCAACAGAGGACCCGGCTGCCGGCCCTAGTTCGCCAGTGACAGCGACGTCGATTCAACAATGCGAGAAGCTGATGCCAGAATATTGACTTGACCAACGCAGATGAAGTGGAGTGGAGCCCAGTCCTTGTGCCGCGCGTGCTAAAGCGGCGTCGAATCCGATCGGAACGAGCTCACAGCAGCCGTTGAGCGATTTGAGCCATCGATACTCAGTGGGTCCCGGCTCCCCTAACGCCGCCATGGCCTTGCTTGCATGGAGCCCATCTTGGCCTGCGCCGAACTTTACCCCAGGCTTTTGCTGTTGGGGTCTCAGACATGCCGCTCCTGGCTTTATGCGAGCTGTTGGAGCATAGCACAGGCTTGCTGATTGACAACGTGCGTAATTAAACCCTTCATCGGGTCTGGCAGTGACTCTGGCCTCGAGATGGGTGTGCGGGAACAGAATCTGGGACCATTAATGAACCTGCGCAGGCGATGTGCTTGGGATGCACACAGTTGAAGCTGCTCGATTGTCCAACAGCAGCGGCTGCAAGCTGCCAACAAGCATCGTAGTGGATGTGCCCATGACACCGCCATTTCTGCTTGTTGCAAGAACCAGCCATGTTCAAGTGGACGACGATACGGACGGCAGATGACGCAGGGGGATGGGATGGATCAACGTTGTGAGCTGGAAGCGAGGCGGCTCACCGAGTCAGTGACGGTTCCAAGGTTGTGTGAAGAGGACGGGGTAAGGTCAGGTGACCGGGATCACGCCAAGCCGCGAACGCAGTTAGCGCCTAGCTCGCATCAACCTCTGCAATCAACCGTTGGCGTTTTACAACAACAACCCGTCGACACGCAAGCAGCAGCGTGCAGTCGTTCTTTTTAGCGCACCAGTGCTAATATCCAAAGTTACCAGATATCTTCTAGACTACGAGAGCATGACTGCCGACCGCGTCGACCAGGTCGCCCAGGCGCGCAAGCCCTCACCAACTACCGAGGACGGCGCCGCCCATGCGAACAGTCACGAGTCTAGCGCGTCGCCTGCGCGAGCAGCAGAAGCTGAGAACGACAAGAACGGAAGCGAGGTCCAAGCTGCTGAGCCGCCGCTGCCCGACGAGGAGGCACCTCCGCTACCGGATGAGGCACCTCCAGCTGCAGATGACGACGGTTGGGAGCCTAGATGGGACTACAACGCGAACGCATATTACTTCTACAACACCAGGACGGGGCAGTCGCAGTGGGAGAATCCACGCGTCCCTGAGGCCACTGCATATAGTTACGGATCGTATGACAGGTTTGCTAACTATCATCATCTTCTTGTTTCTTTCCTTGCCTAATACGTGATCACTACAGGACTACCACCAGTAGCGCTGCTACTCTGACGACAAGCTCAGGCGCGCCCGGCACCAGCTCTCCGCCCAGACGCAAGTGGGGAGGCTACAATCCAGCCATTCATGGAAGCTACGACCCAAACGCAGACTATGCACGCGAAGCAACAAAGGAAGAAGAGGAGGCTGAGCAAGCTGCGGCTGCCGCCGCCACTGGGGGCTTTCCCATTCCAAATGGCCAGGACTACACTGCGGCGGCGCACTTCAACCGATTCACGGGCAAATTCCAACAGGCTGACGCGGGCCCGGAGATGCACAATGACGAGAACAAGAGCAAACGCCAAATGACTGCCTTCTTCGATGTCGATGCTGCGGCCAACAGCCATGACGGTCGCAGTCTCAAAGCAGAGCGACGTAGCAAGACCTTGAGCAAGAAAGAACTCAAGGCCTTCAAGGACAAACGCCGCGACAAGAAGGAAGAGAAGCGTCGTGCCTGGCTACTGGATTGAACCCTCGCGGTGGTAAGGCCAAGGAAAGACAAGCGAAATCATCACACGTCCACTAATGCAAACCAGGGATTAGCAGCGTCTTTGGCGTGATGGATATACATCTGGCGTTTCAAGGTAGGATCTGACAATTGCCATGGTCTTTGGGTTTCATGAAGCAAACACCAACGGCATTGAGACATACGTGTTCTATGTTGCACATGTCTTCTCTTGCACCTTGCAATTTGAAGCAAATCCATGTTTGATAGTTAGCCCATCCGTCTTTTTTCAAGGACTAGTCAACTGGACACATGTGGCATTATTGGCAGGAGCAAGTCTCCGCCACTCTGAGCTCCTACTGGAAGCTAGGAATTGGAAACCAGGAATAAGTCCTATACTTCGAACTCTATAGGCAATACACATGATGGTAAACATCATGGCAATTCTTTCAGTCAAGCTCCACCTATCTGTGACAATGACGAGATCTATTCTTCGCTGAGCTCTTCTCACATCCATGACACCCTATGGCAGAAGCCCCTACCACGTGGTTATCCTCCCCGTCAGCCTGTTGTTATCGGGAGCAATTACGCCCCCTTGGCAGGACAAAAGGATGTCAGCAATATGGATATATTGTAGCCAACAGGGTTCGCGTGCTTCAGCCATCCTGCAGGGCGCCGTCTCTGGTCAGCATGCCTTCCACATCACACCCAGCTGCTGTGTTGCCCTGCGACTATGTCTTTATATCATCTCTGTCCTCCATAGCCTCATCAATATCCTCCCCGGGTGGGCTTTCACCTGTCTGGCCAATGCCCTTCTCTAGCTCCTCGACGGCTCCGAGTAGCCAATCCACGACTTCTTGCTTATCATTGAGCTCCGCCTCGAAGACTGCGTCGTGTCCAGCTTTGTTGAAAATCGTCACGTCCGCGCCGGACTGCATGAGTAGTTTTACGCTTTCGAGGTGGCCGTTTAGGGCAGCCCAGTGGAGTGGGGTGTTTCCAGAGTCGTTGATGGCGTTGATGAGCGCGGGTGTTGGCTTCTCGGTGCTCGTTGAGAATATTAACTTGATAACATCTACATGCCGGTCAACTCCATACTTTAGAACAATATATGAATCTTGGAGACTATACCATTGTGCCCGTTCGCAGCAGCATAATGCAGTGCACTATTCTTCGAGTAGGGATCCACGGCCGCAATCACCAATTCTGTCGTCGGCCGCTTCGTCTGTGCTGACAATTGCGAAAGGTATGATTCGAGCTCGGCGGCTTCGTTTGCTCGCGCCAGGTACAAGATTTCGTCTATCGCATCTTCATCTAGCCCTGCCATGTTTGTCGTTGGGGTCACAATCTGCGGGCTGTCCAAAGTTGAATGTCCGCGAATAATTTTTTGGCCCAGCTAGGAAGGCGGGGGCGGGGTCTTTGCTGCTAACCCATCACGGAATAGCACAAAAAGAGTCCAAGTACACCTCGTCCCATCACTTCCATCTACTGCATTCGTCACTATCAATCTACACTAATGTGGTGCAAATATCTCTCAGCTGCATGCTACGCTCAATACTGGCCTTTTACCTCGTTATCTCCTGTCCACGAGCGTCCTTCAGCATAAAGGCAATTTGAAACAGACCCTTGCTGCCGATCCTGCGCAATTGATCAAATAAATTAACAGCCAATCTACAGATGGAAGCGCTAGAAGGACAGCCCTGTATGACGTGCATACGTCTCCAGCTAACGTCGTCTAGGCCCCTTTTGGGACCTGGCGGTACCTGCTGTATCAAATTCTAACCTTTTCATTCGTTCGCTTTCTCGTTTCCGATTTCCACATCTTATGGGCAGTGAAATGGAGCCGTTGTTTTGGGGGCGGAAAATCTGTGTCAGCGGAAGCACGCAGCTTCAGGAGCTTTGTTACGCCTCGATTAAATGCTGCCGAGAGTTTCTAGGCAAGGTCATTCGCGAACGTCTGTGTCAGTTCCACGGAAAGACGTCGAGGGAACATAGTGTCAACCCCTCATCAGCTCAGCACTCAAATTGCAGCGCGGATGCATCCTACCTCAGCAAGGCCTAGCTTGAGAGGACAGATCACAGATTCTTCAGCACTGAGTGCTGCTTTCTAACTCACATGTCATTTCGAGTTGGTTCTTCTGTACTACCTCCCCTATGCGTTGTACATCGCAATACTTCGAACCCTATCGGGGCAGCGAGTAATGTCATCGGCCTCCGCTCAAAGTCCAGAGCACGGCAGTATTTCTATGTACGGCTAAACTGATAATCCGTACGCTCGTGCATGACGCCGAAATGCAGCCAACCCACTTGGTTTAACATTCTATTTCTTTCCCTCTTCGGGGACTCAAGGAAAGGTCACCAGTCTCGACAAGAGTACCTTCCAATTTGGACCATACTCACTCGCTTACCCTTAGACGAGGATAGATTGGCTTCCACCACTGTAGCCCACCAGCCTGGTTCATCCGCGACGATCCAAGATCTCATTGAATTTGAGCAAACAAATACTTCGTGGCGAAGGTCGAAGCGGGACCTTTGCGGCGAATTACAGTTCTTGGCTTCCTTCGCTTCCCCTTGCTAATGTCGGACTGATTGTTGAGGCTCGAGCACACGGATCAATACAGTATGCCACAACTACCTTATGTCGCTTGCTCAAATCGAAATGACTATAATTTGAGTACATCATGTCCAAAATGTCCAAGGGAATCAACATATACTTTATCACTGTTGTATGGCCATGGCGTTATGTCCGCTCGGCCCACGGCCGGACTCTTTTTTGACGTTCGATTCCGAATCTTAAGCCGGCTATTGTTTCATCTCAACGGTAATCCATCTGCAGGGTACGCCACAACTTCCTTCCCGCACTCATATCCGACCTGGCCCGCCTGGTAATTAACGGCTTTGCTGCACGCCGAAATGAGACGTCCGAGAGTAGTGATCGTCTAAATTATTCGATATAGCCGGATCCTAGAGAACAATACTTTTCCCATTAACTATCCTCTTACATCTGTTCAAGACACTTTCTACGATCCGACCTACTAGTACGGATTGTCCTGGAGCCCTGCGTTGCTGCTCGCTGCTGTTGCCTGTCGCAGACGTTTATCGGGGTTCACAAGGTTCGATAGCCTGTCACACCACGCCTTGATTAATGGGGTTAAAGTTCCGCAAAGCCACACAGTAACAGGGATCTGCGGCCTCTCTTGCACATGCGAGTAACGCCAGCAAGAAAATCTGTACCACCATAATATACGAGACATGTTGAATGTACAGCACGTGGCAGCCGTCGACCAAAGTTGTTCTCAACAACCACACCATCGATTTTCAACGCCGCTTTTTCGCATTATCTTTGCCGGGTACCCTGTTCAGCTGAAAAACGCACTAGTGAGCACTTGGCTTGAAATCAACGCCGCAAACTACCCCTAAAGAAGACAACGCCCGCAACACTTGTGCAAGGATTGAAGCGGCACTCAGAACCACCATCATGGGTCTCCCTCCTTATGAAAAGGATGGTGCCGTAGAGTGCCGAAAGTTTGTTTTGACATGCCTTTTCCTGCGTATTACGTGTTGATGCGGCACGGCATGTCACTCGACTTCGCTTCGGAGGCGAGTAATGGTACCTACTTCGGCTGGTGTGCCGTGCCGTGTGGCTGCATCGACACGGCACAACACTGTCACGAGAGCATTTTGGTGTTACTAGAAACGGTTGCTAGCTGAGTTTGAAGCATCTATTTGTGTAGTTCATTTCGCTTGTGATACGAATCTTGGCTCCTGGATCGTACGTCACGCCGCCACCCCTCATAACCGTCTCGGTCTAGAATGGCATTTAAGGTAATGGGCATTATGCACACGGTAATCTTGCTGTAGCGGCGTGGCGGCTAGGAAGTATCGATCCGTAGCTACGGCACGGCCCACGAGTCTCCTGAGTTCCAATCAGCAATTGCTTGAGATCCAAAGCACCGAGAACGTGATTTTTTACCTGTCCTTTTGATGCAACTAACAAGCTTGCTATAACATCTTTTTCAAAACGGCTGCGGGGTTGGACCATTTACTTCCGAAATCGGGGGTCCACCAAGACTTTTTACGTTTCGCTACTGTTCTCTTTGCTTCCTCGTCTCTATCCACTCACCAAGAAATTTACTTTCCCTTCGCTCTCCTGGATAGTATGTAGTCTTGCACAGTTCCGAGGATACACTCTCGAGCGCGTTTTAGCATCGACTCCCTGCCATCCGGATGGGCTCTGCTAAGAATCGATATCACCGTCTTCGCCAGTCGCAGGGCCCCCTACACCTTACTAGAGGCCCATCTGTTAAGACTCATTCGTCGTGACGATGAACTCTCTAGCAACGTGGCCATACCGCCATCGAATATGTATGCAAAATCTCTTCTTCTCTGTGTTCACGAATTTATAGCTCTTGCGGCGTTACAATTTAAACCACTAGGACTTAAATACGATTACTAAATCAATAGTACCCAATAGAGAACGAGGCCGTAGGCACAATAATAAACTCTTTCAGATACAGACATGCACAGATTAGAATCGCCTCAGAATCAACAAGATACCCGCCACTTTCCTTCTGCTAAGTTTGTGTAGTACGAGCATGATAGGGTGTCGCCTTAGAAAGACAACTGCGACACTCGTAAAGATGTGGACTTGGCTAGATATAAATCTCGGTTTTAGAACTAGACTACTTGAAATGCTTTGATGTATGTGTTGAGGGGTTTCAATTGTTGGCATATGAGATACAATACATCCTGTAAACTTTACTTCCTTGATATCATGTCAAGGTGCTGGGTATAGCACCTGAACTGGGGTTTATACTGATTTTCCTACTCTGTTGTATAACCCGATCTTATCAGCGTTGCCTTTACTTTCAAACAAAGAAGAAAAGGAATGAGATACAATACGTCACTGTGAGATACGCGCTTCAGTGGGCGATATCCATTTGTCTACTCTGAAGCTTATGTATCTTGCATCTGTTTCAGTTTTTACTAACACCGTGGCTATAGCATCTGGTATTGCGATGGTGATGCAAGCCATAAATTCGTTTATATGCTGCCGGAGACAATTTATAGGTACTATGTCTTTATAGATGATGAAGGCTGTGCAGCGACGATACTCTGGATACAGTAGGTCAAATCGCGAAGCCTTATGCCTCACTTAGTTACGTCACTTCATCTGTGGATAGTCTCACGTGCTTAGTATAGAGTTCTAGACGAACGAACGAATGCTCATGTTCAAGACTACGACTAAATACCCCTGATTGCTTCTGTGTTTACATACCTAGTCTTAGGACGAGTCGTAATATGTACCGAATCTGCTATGAACAGCGCTCTTGAGTGAGTTTTGTGCGCATCTTCTCAGCGCTCCAACACCCACTTCACATGTTCGTACCCGGTCCTTCTCTTCAGCTTCACCTTGACCTCCTTACATGGCTTTGTCACCGTAAGAGAGAAGTTTATATCATCTTTCGGCGTATCCCATGATATTTTCTCTTCCCCCAGCACTGGCTCCATGTCAAAGCCCATGGCTATCACGGCACATAAGCTGATAATCTCCATTTGCGCAAAATGTCGACCGGGGCAGAGACTTGCACCGCCGCCAAAGGCTCTGAAAGCGGCAGGGTGTACGGTGCTGGCTTTCCCTTCAGTGATTCTTCCGTCTGGGTTAGTTTTGGATCCAGTCGTGGAGTACAGGAACCGATAAGGGTTGACTAAAGGTAGCGACATGATTAGCACTTTACTAAATAGAGAATTTGGATACTATATCAAATACCCCGAAATAGTGTTTTCGGTATTACTCGCTATCCGTATGTTAGCAGAAACATTCGAATAGTATTTGTGGTAGGACTTTCGTACCAGGAAGAGGTATCAGGGCGCCAGGTGTTAGTATCCAAATGCATGATGCCGCCTTCAATCTGAACAAAACTGCCCTTACGTAGGAGGTAGGTGTCTGCGAGGATTGTGTCTTCGAGGACGACGCGAGCGGAGACCATTAGAGCGCTGAGACGCAGGGTTTCGCGAAATACTGAATTGAGTAGGGGGCATGCATCTCTCAGTTTCGGAAATAGAATGGTGTTAGATGCCGAGAGTGCGTTGGCTTGTATCTCGCTCGGATCTGTTTGAGCAGTCCAGGGTAGCTGAAAATGTTGTTCACGGCCCAAAAAGACGAGATGCCAGCATTGGCGCTGAAGCCGAAGGCGAAGCCCACTTCAAAACGTGCCTGTTCCGGGATCGAAATGCCTACCTCGTCGTGGAGACGGTTTCTGTTCTGCAGTAGCTTATCGGCTTGTGTGAAACGCCCATTTTCCATATATTCGATGAAACCCTTAATGCACGCTTCCATTCCATAGTAAGCTTTCCGCGCGGTAATTTTGGGCAGCACGTTGATCATGTACGGGATAGTACCTGCTTCCCAGTCCCAGAATGCGTCAATCAATTCAGGATGCAGAGCGAAGGGGTTTTCGGGGCCATAGAATGAGCGCATGGATGCAGCTGTCAGTTCTCTAGTGATGAAGTGGAATAGATTTGTTTCAAAGCCGTCTTCCACGTTATTGATAAACTCGCTGAAGTGGTTGAGTTGCGTTTGAGTGACATCCAGGAGCTTATTCATCGCGAGAGCTGGGTAGATTACGCTATGCAAGCGTTCGACGAGGCTTGTGCGCCCTTCTTCTTTTGCCTTGACATCAGTTATTATACGTGTCGATTCGGCGTTTGCGCCTAACAAACGCGGACTTGCTGCACCGATCAATGCATCGAAGTCCAGGGTTGAACATGCGCGTTGAACTGCCAGCGCCAGTTGAGGGGAGGTAACAACGTAGGTCCGGCCATTAAGTATTGGCAGCGTGAATATCGGACTTTTACATCTTTCGCTATGTGATCTAGTCAGCCCCGTAACTTGGAGAGCCCTATGCACAAGCCTACCTGATCTTTCTGAGGTACGCTGGGCCCTCTTGAAGCATCCCGATAAGGTGTCCAAAGAACGGTACTTTCGGGTGGATTACGGGAGGCTCTTGCGGATGCACTTTGACTCGCATCATGTTGGATGCGAGAATTGCAATCCCAATCGCTAGCCCAACAACAGCAATGACCGCCGTTGATATTGCCATGTTAATGATAAGGGAGAAAGCTGACTTGGAGCGCGATCTCAGAATAACGAAAGAAGTCAAGTTTGTAGTTTTCTTATAATCCGAATCTCAGGAGACACTATCTAGCGCAGCCGTACAAAAGATACTGCGAGTCGTGTTGGAGTAGACCTCTCGTACAAGTTTTGATATAACACGGGGACGGGGATTTGCTAACAGGACTGCAGTCCCGTTATATTGTGGTCCTCATATGCGGCGCCTCATCCTGGGGGCCTCAACCGGGGCGTCTTATATGGGACGTCTCATGCGGGGCGTCTCTTGCGGGGGGCCTCATCTAAGGGCGGCAAAGCAACGACTAGTCATGAACATAGTATTAATGTTTCTGTGCCGTATACAACCAGCTAATACACCAGCTGATAAGGCCAAGCAGAGGTTGCAAGTATGAGAACCGGTTACCTGGTTCACTACCTACCCAAGCATTTGTTGTGGATCCCCTAACTGGCCACGGCCAGGAATAATTGCTGTCAACCGGATTTTCTTGCTTATATCAGCGCATACAGCCAGTAGAAGTGCGAGTCGTAGCCACCCCCTCGTGGATCCCCACCAAAAACCTACCCACGTTGTATGTTCGCATAGTGGGAATGGAGGTTCAAGCTTCGTGCAAATCGCGTCGATGTGACACGAGCCAAACGACTGCACCGGATTGGTCGGCGGTGCACGGGTTCCTGACTCCCACCCTCTCCACCGGGACATCGTTGATACTCGACGAGACGAATATAAAGCCCCCCGGTACCCTCGATATTTAATGCGCCACGAGTTGTTTTCGTTATACAATCGTCTTCGCACCTGGCCATTCTTGCATCATGCGTTTCTTCGCTATTACCGCGTTATTTGCGGGCTCTAGCGCAGCACTCTACATCCCCGAAGTTTCGGAAGCTCTGCAGAACATTCTGAAGAAGACGGATAAGTCCGACAAGTACAAATATCCCACAGAGTTTACCCGCGAGATCTTTCCGGTAAGAGCCTAAGATGCAAGCCTTTCGATGGAGCTGACGACAAATTAGAAACCGTTCCATAGTCATAATGATTACTGGCGCGATGTGCCATTCTACTCTGGTCTATCATACGGTGCTGTCTCGATCGAGGCAGATGTGTATCTAATCGATGGCACGCTATATGTAAGTCTGACGTGTAGAACGAGTTCTGGACAACCTTCTCACCCATATCAGGTCGGACATGAACACGCTGCGCTCACGAAGAAGCGCACACTAGATTCTCTCTACATCCAGCCTATCCTAGATACCCTGAAGCGTCAAAACCCATCTACCCCCTTCACGCAACCTGATGAGCAAAATGGCGTCTTCGACACTGCAAGCTCGCAAACCCTCTACTTATTCATCGACCTCAAGACCCCAGCAAATGTAACGTGGCCCGCCGTCCTCTCTGCCCTGGAGCCACTCCGAAGCGGCAAGTGGCTGTCGACATATGACGGCAAAAAGTTCCAGACAAAGCCCATCACCGTGATCGGAACCGGCAATACGCAACTCGCGGATGTGCAGAACTACCTGCCTCGCGACGTCTTCTTGGATGGACCGCTTGCGAAACTCAACACCACTGAATATGCCAATCTCACCGCCAACGAGTCTCCCATTGCATCGACGAACTTTGAGGAATCCTTTGGTGTGGTGAAGAAGCGCGAGTTCAACGTGACACAGCTGGATATCTTGAAGCAGCAGGTTGAGACCGCGCACAAAAAGGGCATCAAGACCAGGTATTGGAATCAGCCCAACTATCCGGTCGGAACGAGGAATGCCGTGTGGAGAACCTTGTGGGATGGAGGTGTTGACTTGTTGAATGTGGATGACTTGAAAGCGGCGGCTGAGTTCTGGGAGGGCGCTGGTTGATTACGTAGACATTACCGTTGGGTATAATGGAGGGCCTTGAGATGGAAATGGAGGGGCCAGATGATTAGTCGCGACAAGATGCAAAGGTTCCTGCCTCAAATTTGGCCATGTTATAATTAGATGTGACTTCTAGTGCGGCCGAGAGGGATTTTTCATAAGTAAAGTGTGGCATCTTGCACTTCGCGTTCCAGAGAACACAGTATTGGTACTTTCAGACTGTGTATATCTGGGAAACTCCATCTCCCAGATCAAGATCTGCAAACCTGCCGCTGACCCGCACAATTTCCGAGTGTCACGAGAGCCGGGAATTTTGGTAGCTAAAGAAGCATATGAAGATCTCTGCTCTTAGTGTAATTTTGCCATTTCCTGGATACGCCTAGCTAGGTATCGGCAACTGCCGCTGGCCAACTAATCCGGGGATCGTGACCAGTACAGCATGTTGTTTGGACATCTTGAGAATTTGATTGGCGGGTTGAGGTCCGGCTTAACGGCCATGAACCACAAGGCGCGCCGAAAGCCCTGCATACATTGTCTCCGGGAGGGTTATATGAGAGTAATGCCGAGAGTAGGGCCTAATCATATGTGCCAAGGTGGGCAGCCGGTCGGCAAATTGTTAGGTCGAGTTTTAGGGGTCGATGCCCAACGTCGGGAGTGCGAGTGGTCTGACCGAGACCGCACGAGTGGGTACCAGAGAAGTGTACATGGAGCAAAGGTTTCAAATAGACAGATCATGATGTGAGCCATGAAGGAGAATGATGATGAAGTCCCAGAGTGGGAAGTAAATTGATTTCATAACAGGATATCTTGCGCTAGCAAGCTCTAACGCCTATCCATGAGTGCCATCGGCAGTGCCCAAGAACCGCAGTATTGCCAAACGCCATTCCTTGAGATAACAACAGAGATGATAGTAGATGTGAATGTATCGCTGAACGCTAAAGATGTCGTCCCAGACGACAGGGTGTTGTTGTACAAGAAGGGGTTGTCGGCAGCCACTATGAGCTGGACGAGTTGACGGACTCGTGCGATGAAGACGCTGAAGCTCCGCTTCGTCGACGGGCAGAGTCGGTGGCAGTTCGCAGTTGGCGCTTGGTGTGTTCGTGCATGATCCTTGGAACTGTTAGCACAGATGAATATGAAGAATGAGGGCGAAGCAAAACATACCTCTGGTACTCTGTCATGGCACGCTCAGGGTTCTCGAGGTCAAAGTTATTGGCGAAGTTGTGCTGAGCGCTCATGGGCTCGGAGAAGTCATCGGAGATGAAGACGGATTGACGTGTCTCGGACATTTTGATGTGTGGTGGTAGTATCAAAGGTTCGAAGTAGTAAACCAAGGTAGATGATTGATGGTAGATGTATGTATGTGCAGGACGAGGATGTCGAGATCGAAGATTTGTAGGCGATCGGAAGTCAGTTGGAATGCTAAGATATCGAGACACCGAAGATGGCGGGGTGAGCAACTAAATAGCATTTAGACTGCAAGAGTCCGTTGCGACGGCAGCGGGCAAAGCCACCATCCATCATCAAGGCCGCAGGAGGCAAGAGATCAACACTGCTCATCGGCTCACAAAAGACCCACTCACACAAGGATCGTTCGGTGAGCGATCTGCAGGGTCCTTTCTACCTAGGGCTAAAATTTATATCATCATCTTCGGGGTCCACAAGCAACCAATCAAAGAGTGTCGATAGAAAGGCCCCTGGTCGGCGGCGCACACAGGAGCTGGGATGTAGCGGCTGGTGATGACGATGGCGGCACCTGTGCGTGTGTAGGGTCTCAGGTCTCGAATTGCAGAATGCACTAGTCACCCGCGGGCTGGACCAGTGACGGGCGATACCTCCAGTCTTAGTGGTGTCGCGGGACGAAGAGAATCAGGTATCTCTACACCCTACACATGAGTCGTCCTACATATGAATCGTGTAGGAGGCTGGTAATAGTACAGCGGTTGCCTGGCTGGAAAGAGCCGCGAAAGGGCCATCAGCTGCGCCATAATCCAAATGCTCTCCTCCAGGACACCTGTGTAGTGCTCATTTACCACAGCAGCAGATGTGCCCCCATGTGATGCACGGGATGGCCATGACGCACGCCCATGATGTCAATGTTGGGATTCCAGCGAGTTGGTTGTGCACCAGCAAACTTCAAACCAAGCAGTTCGACTCGAAACATTCCAAAGGGCCGACCGGACCCAACAAAGCGGGAACCACTTTGAGCATGCGTGTAACCATGCTCAAAGTGCGTCATGCCCGCTCGATGCGGTCATAATCCCCACAAATATAATCTAGAGCTAGCCGCATCAGCAGCTAGCTCGCCGTTTGGCTCATGCACTGGGCAGGGCGCAGTGTTTTGCCTGAACAACGTCAGTTGACGATGGGCAATAGTTCAGCCTCACTACTAAGAATCTAGGTCGACCCCCGAGGAGCTGTATCCAACAGCTGAAAGATGCAGGTACCGCGCGGGATTCATGTCATACCATGTCATAAACGCCTTGAGAAGCATCAGCCTTGGAGAACAGGCTGTGTGCGACCAAACGGGATGAGCACAGGAAGTCGATTGCGTCGTTTCGAACGGCTCGTGTGCAGCGGACATTGGAGAACAATCATGCACCATCACGGATGCTGATACACCGCGAGCACCTAAGGTTTTCAAGCGGTAATCAAACGAGCTGTAGATATCCATACTCCTCACTCGATAATCTCGTTAACTACATTACAGTACATGTCGGTACATTTCACCGAAGGCCTCTTGCCTTGCTTGCATCTGCACGATCCCTCCCTCGTCAGTCTCTCCCGGTTATTCTGTGGATCGGAATCTCCTTCCCAATATTCGATAGCAGCTTGATGCAATTCTGGACACATGTCCATGATCCTATCTCCACTCTTCCCACTCTTCCCACTCATCCCCTATTATCCCCTGCTTGAAGCTCGTCGTGCTAATCTGCAGATCACATGAGCAATGACCTCGATGTTTGCCACCCCATACCTCATCAAGCGCCACCAGAGCAGCCTACTGTCCACATCCCCGCTCTTCAGGCGCCCATCAATCACTGAATCACTATAGCACTAACGATATGCAGGGTCTTCGGTAGACTGCCTTTCTGTGGAATGGAACGTTAGATCAGCAATTCGAGACCTTGTCGAGTCACGCCTATTCGGCGGAAGGACGAATGGGATCAGCTCTCGCCTCGCAGACCTCGTAAAGCTGCCGCTTCGGCTTCGCTATTGGAAGCCTCGGCTTCGTCGCGAGGTTCCGAAACTCAGCGGGATCCCTCAGTCCGCCGACAGCCTCTCTCATCGATTGGGGCATAGCATGGGTTACCCACGTCAGAACACATCCCTTCTGCTTCTCACGTCAATTGCACACCGATTCTCAGCAAGCAGATAAGCTTCTTGCACCACGGCTATGGCGCTCCCACCTCAACAACCTACATCCCCAGCCAAGGGCCGCCGTGGACAGTATCGTCATACTGGGCCCGCTAACCACATCTAACGTGGCCGCTCGCCAACCACCGTGGATATGACATAACGGTCGTTTAGTTCCACGGGCACGTCGCTGCATGCCGCTGCATGCGGTCTGAAGCTGACAACGTGTAAACTTCAATTTAGGCACGCCGACATCATATGCACTATGGGACTGTGTTTTTCTATTAGGTATATGCATGCTTCCATCGCGTAATTATTCCTTACGCGCGCTATAGAGCTATAGAGACACTATCATTCATAGTAGCTTCTACTCTTGCGAGGATCCGCCGCGGTATAGAGAGCTTGCACGCTATCAACATGAGCTCCCTAAGTTGTAATGCATCAGTACCGACAGCCAACATCTTGGTACAACTGGACCAATCTCGAGCTCACCTCATAAGGCTTTCAAAGCGGCTTGTAATGCGCACAGAGGCAAATCGGCTCTGTAGCTTCACTCCTGACCAGCAGTCTGCGCTCTTCGACCAAAAAAAGATCAACATATTACATCACGGCCCCTACTTTTTTGCTGAGCCTTCCGTCATACCGCGAGCTGCGCGCGTCGCGATAGCGGTTGTCACGCCCACCCACTGGGGGCTCGTCTATATGCGTCTAACTCGCGTCATCTTATGACGCTGCGCATGGTCTGACCACCCCCCCTAGCGCAATCCTGCATAGTGAGGCAAGGTCCGGGGCTGCACGACGGGACACATTGTGCCTACGGCACACGTTGCGCTTGAGACACGTTTGACCTCCTTTTGGATCCCGTCTATGGTGATCCCAGGCTCAGATCATGCGGAAAACAGGAATGGCAGAGGCTAACGGCTACAGTCTTATTTTGTTCCATGGCATCGAAGTGACGACTAACAATTTTCTGATATTCTTGTTGGATTGCAGTGATATGACTGCCCTGTCTTCTGAAAATCAGAAGCTCGAGCTAGACTGTTCCTATCACTCCCTCAATCCGCACCTACTGCTAATTTCACTCTTGAATGACAATGCTGCCCATCCATCCAGGCATACACAGTGCTCGTAGCAACTATTCTGCAAGACAATTGTCCTCCAGTTCAAGGAGTACCCGTTAGCCCGAGATAATTACTGCTAAATTGGGACTTAGCTACATCTCCAATGCGTAGTCGTTCGGACTCTATAGAGCGCACTGATACCCTATCGGGCTATGGTATAGTTCCCACATCTCGACGAAAAGACCCGCACAATCATACACAGAGTTAACGGAGGACTGCGAACAAGAATGTTGTTCTTTAGCGGATGTACTGACTAAAAGGGTAGATAGGTGGCGTCCTGTGTTGAGAGGTTTCTATCATGAGAGGGTGATTCGTTTTGAAGGTAGGTACACGTATTATCTAGAGCTGAAACTTCGTGTTGTAGTAGCTAGGGGTTACAGACACACAGGTTATGGAGACACTGACCGTGGCTCCTCACTAGCTAAAGGGGGAAAAATGTTTGTAGAAAATACATTCAATAATCCCTGATTTCACCGTCCTTTCGACACTCATCATTCACTTACCTTCTGTTATGTCCTGAAACAGCACGATACCTCCCTTACTAGAACAACGGTAAGCAGTACTATCGTATACCTCTGCAGCATACCTTTCGCACCTAATCCGAGTATTTCTTGTACAGGTGGCGGATTTAGCCTGCAGTGAGCAGGGAATGTTGATTTATAATTTAGTTGGGATAGAAATTAAAATAGGGTGGGAGTAGGATAGTAACCAAGGGAGGTAGAAAGTCCATCGCATGGCTAAAGCGGTCATGCCAAGGCGAGAGGTACTGCTGTCTCTTCTAGGTTTTAGCGTTAGGTTGGTACCATGAGATGAGGGCGATGAACTTATATTGGATAGTTGGTCTTTGATTAGGATGGATAGCTTGTCACGATACGTCACGAGGGAAATGTATGTACATTGTTGCATTGTCGATCTTGACTAGGTTCATATTGAAAGAAGCCATGTAGAGAGAACATGATTTCGCGCCGTCGGATATTCCCGTTTTATTACGCCGAACGCCGTCTTTGTAAAAGCCAAGACCATCAATCACACAACCATGGAGTTCAAACGTTGAGTCGCTTCCTCTAGCTCTTTGATATCGCCTGATGCCAGCGAGCTTAGATCTGACGTAGATGGAGGTAAAGAAAGAGGCGAGGGATATGTGGAGTAGCTAGGAGGATGAGCACACGAATCATGATTCTATGAGCGTCGCGTCAGCTAGCTGCCTGACAGACTGCATGAAGAGCTCAGTCTGAGACCTCTCCGTGGTTCACGCTTTTCTTCAGAGGCTCGACAAGCTTGCGGGATGGACGGAAGATCTGCAATTGGTTGTCTTCGGCGGCGCCCATCATGACCCAGGGGTCGTTCTTGTTCCAGTCGAAGTCGCAGATGCGGTTGGTGAAGCCGCCGTGCATGAAGAGTCTGGAAATGTCAGTATATGTGAGTGGGAGAGGTTGAGACGTGGAAGCTTACAGCTCAGGTGGTCCATCATCCGCCTCCTCATCTGTCTGCTCGTCGCCAATCTTGCTGAGATCCCACAAGCAGACACGACGATCATAGCTGGAACTGGCGAGAATAGCAGCGTCTTGGGGATGCCACTGCAGACCAATCACGTCGCCTCGGTGACTTTGCAGGCTGTGCAGCTTCTTCTCAAAGTTCCGTAGATCCCAGATGCCGACTGTCTTGTCCGCGGAGCCGGTGGCCATGGTCATCTCGAACTCGGGATGGAACGAGACGCAGTTGACAGCGTCATCGTGGGCCTCTTTTCTGTATAGCGCTTTCTTGTGTGATTCCATGCGTGTGTCGATGATCTGCCAGGTCAGGTCGTCGGATGCGGTACCGATGAGGAAGCTGTGGATTGGGTGGTATTGGACGTCGTTTACAGTTGCGCTGTGGACGGTGTAGGTCGCGGTAGGGCTGATGGTCTTGTTGCTTTTGGAGAAGCCGCTTTTGATGTCCCATGTCTTGACGGTGGTATCCTCATTACCTGTCACCAAGTGCCCTTCGTTTAGCGGACTCCAGCTCAGGCCAAAGCCTTCCTTGGTGTGTCCTACAAGCTCTGCCTCAAATTTGACAGTGTCGTCCTTGGGCTGTAGAGGATGCTTGGTCCGGTCGAAGATGAGTACCTTGCCATCTACACATAGCGAAGCTATTATGTCTGGGTTCTGGGGCTGGTAGCGCGCCTTGTTGACCTCGCCCGGGTGGTTGATCTTCTGCACAATTTTGAAATCGAAGGGCCGCTTCGCATTGCCGTGGCCGCCGATTTCCCCGCGCTCCTCGTTGAGCTCTGCCAGGTCTGGCACGCGGAAGTCTGGTATTTCGCAGTGGGCAATCTGGAGGTAGTTTTGCGCTTGGTTGGAGGTATGGGTTCCGAGGATGACGCGATGCTGGCTCATGTTGGTGCCCTCCACCCTATCGACTGTCAGTGCCTGTTCAGTCGTGGGTAGTCTGGGAGCTATACGGTTTCTTGTCTGGAAGCCACTGCGTGGTAAGGGTCGGCCATTCGAGCGCGCGGCCGTAGAGCATGTCGTAGAGGAAGACAGAATTCTTCTTCCATATTTTGTACTCTTCGTTGATGATCTTGTGCTCGACCTGCTCCTGGTCCTCCATCTCGCGCGAGTCGAGGGCGTCTGCCATGCGCTGTTAGCAGTAGTGCGAAGATTTCGAGGAGGAAGACTTACCGCTCATGGTTTCGTCCATGGTGCTGCTATGCGCTTCAAGCTGATCAAAGTGGCACGAGGATGCGATTGCGATGGGCAAGCAAACTGGGCGAGTGAAAGCTGCGGAGCACGACGCGCTTCGCCAAAGTTCGCGTTTGGACAAGCGACTAGGATTAAGAGCCCACTAGGGCCGCCGCCCGCCCTTCTTGGCGCTGCTGCAGGCACATCAAGGCCGTCTGCCACCTTGGACCGACTCTTTGAAGACCTCAGCGTCGAGAATCACCCCTCTACTTTCTATCGCCCTCACCTCCCCCTGCGCCTTGCGCGCTCCTCGCTATTTAGCCCCTCCCTCCGCCTCTTTCGCCATTACCACCAAACCCCGCCTGTGCATCTACCCACGGCGCACCGTCTGTCGCCTTAGCATCCATCTCCAAACTATTCGCTAGACACCAGCACCAACCATGGGTGTGCCCAAGTTCTTTCGATGGATGTCCGAGCGGTATCCGGGCATCTCGCAGCTCATTGCCGAAAACCGCATTCCCGAGTTCGACTGTCTTTATGTGGGTAGCCTCGAGTAGCCTCATGGCGCATACAGCTAACAGCAACAGCTCGATATGAACGGCATTATCCATAATTGCACGCACAATGACAACGACAGCGTCACCGCGCGCAAGTCGGAGGACCAGATGTTCATTTCCATTTTCAACTACATCGAGCATTTGTTTGGCAAGATCAAGCCCAAGCAGCTCTTCTTCATGGCCATCGACGGCGTCGCCCCGCGCGCCAAGATGAACCAGCAGCGCGCTCGACGTTTCCGCACCGCTCTCGATACTGAAAAGGCTCGGGAGAAGGCGATCCGCGAAGGCGTCGAGATGCCTACCGAGGAAGCATTTGACAGCAACTGCATTACTCCCGGCACCGAGTTCATGGCCAAGCTCACCCAGCAGCTCAAGTACTTCGTCAACAAGAAGGTCTCCGAGGACTTGGACTGGCAGGGCGTGGAAGTCGTCCTGTCTGGCCACGAGGTCCCCGGAGAAGGAGAGCACAAGATCATGGAGTATATCCGACAGGCAAAGGCGCAGCCGGGGTACAACCCGAACCGCCGCCACTGCCTGTACGGTCTTGACGCAGATCTCATCATGTTGGGTCTGCTAAGCCATGACCCTCACTTCAGCTTGCTGCGAGAAGAGGTGACTTTTGGCCGTCAGAGCCAGACCAAATCCAAGGAGTTGGAGCACCAAAACTTCTATCTCATGCATCTCTGCATTGTTCGAGAATACCTAGAACTCGAGTTTCAAGAACTAGAAGAGCCTGGCGCTCTCAGCTTCCCATTCGACATGGAGCGAGTCATTGACGATTTCATTCTTATGGCTTTCTTTGTTGGTAACGATTTCCTTCCCAATCTTCCACATTTGCATATCAACGAGGGCGCTTTAGCCCTCATGTTCAACGTTTACAAGACGGTCTTGCCCAAGGGCAAAGGTTACATCAACGAAGAGGGTGTAATCAATATGGAGCGCTTAGCTCTATTGCTCGATGAGCTTGCCAACATTGAATACCGTCATTTCGAATCGGAGAACGCAGACGCTGCTTGGTTCAAGGGCAAGCGTCTGGAAAAGGAAGATGTCATGCAGAAGACGGCCAAACGCGGGACCATTATCATGTCCACCCAGCAGAAAGACCTCTTTTCGAAGCTCAAGAGCTGGGTAGGAAATCATCTGGAGAAGAAGGAGCAGCCGCCTCTGGATCTCCCCGTGTCTCTGCGAGCAGAAGACCGGAAATTCGTGCAGGAGCTTGCTGACAAGCTACACCTGCCCTGGAAGACGGTGCAAAATGACGATGGCGAGCGCCACCTTCAGATATCAGCACCACCTAAGCTGGTTGAAGACGATGAAGACGAAGAGGACGATACTGACGACGAATCAACGAAAGCGATTGTGCGGGTTATACAAAAGTACGAACAAGCTAAGATTGTCGATATATCGCCTGAAGAGGCACAATCGGTGATGCAGAAAAAGTACGATGAGAAATTCGACGCTTGGAAGAATGATTATTACAAGAACAAGTTCGAGTGGGATCGCAGCAACGAAGAGGAGTTGCGTAAATTGACAGAGAATTACGTGCAGGGACTGCAGTGGGTCCTCTACTATTACTACCGCGGAGTAGCATCGTGGCCCTGGTTCTACGGCTATCATTACTCGCCAATGATTTCCGACGTCAAACGGGGTCTGAAGGCGGATATCAACTTCAAGCTCGGCCAGCCTTTCAAACCCTTCCAGCAGCTCATGGGAGTCTTGCCCGACCGCAGCAAGAAGATTGTGCCACAAGCCTATCATCCACTCATGACGAGCGAGGATTCACCAATCGTGGACTTTTACCCACGAGACTTTACTCTGGACATGAATGGAAAAAAGCAAGACTGGGAAGCTGTCGTCAAGATCCCTTTCATCCAGGAGGACCGTCTACTAAAGGCAATGGCTACGAAGGAGGACCAGCTCACAGCGGACGAAAAATCCCGTAATTCGTTCGGTGTGTCGCTGAAGTTCACCTACGCGAAGGATCTGGACTTCATCTACCCCTCGTCTCTGCCTGGTGTCTTCCCGGACCTCCCGCACTGCAAGTGTATCGAAAACATCTACGACCTTCCTACTATGGACGGACTGGAATATTATATCGGCCTGATGGACGGCGCTAAACTAGGAGCAGATGCACTAGCCGGCTTTCCAAGCCTGAAGACCTTGCCGTTCCATGGCAAGCTTGCCTTTGCAGGCGTAAATGTGTTCCAACAAGACAGCCGAAATGAGAGCATGGTGATCACACTCTTAGGCACTGAGCCGCGACAGCCAGTCTCACACGCAAAAGAAAAGCTTGGAAAGGCAGTACATGTTGGATATCCTTTCTTGAACGAAGCCAAGGTCGTGAAGGTGTCAGACGAGCTGTTTGACTATGTCCTGCCTGAGAGCGAACCATTTGTTCCTATTGCCATACCACATGGACCCCAGGAGATTTCAAACTGGAAGAAGACGGCAACTCGTATCGAAAATACCTACAGCAAACGCCTTGGTATCAATGTCGGAGAAGTTGAGTCTCTTGTGCACGTCGAAATGCTTAAAGGCCTCAAGAAGACTGATGAAGGGGCCACTATCAAGGAATATGGCGAAGTGGTGGGGCTGCCGGCTGAGTATGCAACTCAGACCATTGTTGATGAAGTCATCAGCGCAGACCCTCGCTTTCTGGAGAAGGAGGCGCTCCCCATTGAGGAGGAGTTTCCTGAAGGTGCCCGAGCTTTCTACCTTGGCGATTATGCTTATGGCCGCCCTTTGCAAATCGTTGGCCATGTGGACAACAAAGCTACGATCAATGTTGCCAAGCTCAAGAAGAAGGAGCCTGATTTTGGACACGATATTGTTCGGCGTGCTGAGAGGACGACACCATACGTTCCGTCCTATGTCGTTGCCAGGCAACTGAGCATGCCCCCCTTGGCATTGTCCAAACTGACTTCATCCTTCAATGTCAATTCAAGCGGTCTCAAGCTGAATCTTGGACTCAATCTCAAGTTCGAGGCCAAGAAACTCAAGGTCCTGGGCTACTCTAGAAAGTCTGCAAATGGCTGGGAGTATAGTCAGAAGGCGATGGACCTGCTTGCTCAGTACATGATCAAGTTCCCGGAGTTTGTCGCTGCCATTATCCACAACCCACAGGGTGATGGGTGGGAGGATACAAACTTTTATCCTGCCGAGGTCGCGAAACAGAAGGTCAAGGAGATTGGAGCTTGGCTGAAGGAGGTTCAGACAAAGAATTTCGAGAAAGTACCGTTGGACGCAGAGCAACTCGATTCGGATACGGTCAAGCTGATCGAGCAGGCTGCTGATGCAAACTTTGCGCTCACCCAAGATTTCGAGACGAAGAAGCTCGGAAAGGTACCACGCAACGCTTTGCTGAAGCCCTCTGATGCAGAGCAGCGTCTCGGCCATCAAAACTTTACCATTGGCGACCGCATCGTTTACGTCCAGGATTCCGGGAGGGTACCGATCGGATCATCTGGTACCGTCATTGGCAAGACTAGGACTGCCCGAAACCTGTTGCTGGACGTCGTCTTTGACGCTACTTTCATGAGCGGAACGTCTCTTGGCGATCGATGCTCTCCATTCAGAGGATCCACGGTGCCCGCAACAGCAGTTTTGAACATTACAGACAAACAAGCTGTTTCTTATTCCAGTGCGGCTGCCGCCAAGCGTCCTCAGACCACTGCTCAGTCCTACACTGTGCCGCGCTATGGTGCTCCTGGTGGCCCTCAACTTGTACCAGCTGGCACACCACCACCTCTACGCGGTTCATACCGAGGAGCGTTCGCCGGTGGAAACACCCACGGTCGCGGTGGAGGTATGGCCCCCCGACACAACGGCACTCCGCAGCAACAACAAGACCTCCCCATTCACGGCGGCCCACCTCGAGGAGGTCGTGGTGGATTCGCGCCTCGCGGAAATGCAAATGGAAATCAATTCCACAACCAGAATCAGGCTCCGAACGGAAATGGACGCGGCAACCTTCGCGGCGGAAGTTCAGATTTTGTGCCTCGTGGTCGAGGCGGCTTCAAGGCTAATCGAGGCGGCTTTACCGTGGTCGACAACAGCGACCCCGCCGAGGGTGTGGTCCCGAATAACCCGAATTTCCGCCCGCAGAACTACTCGAATGTTCCCCCGCCGGCTAACTTGGACGGTGGACGAGGCGGACATCGAGGCCGCGGACGCGGTCGTGGTGGGTTCCGAGGTCGTGGCGGCCCAAGAGGCGGTGGACAGCCTACTGCCGAGTAGGCAAGGTGTGGTGGTTGACAGCGTAACATTATTGTATTACAATTGTGATTCGATGCCTCGTCTAAGATCTATGTAGACGTAACGAATACCGGGTAGAAAAGACGGGTTGATGTGAGGCTCAGGGCAGTGTCTAACGCTGCTTTCAGCCATTGTAGGAATACGAGAAAATGCCCGCAAAAAACATGATGCCATCTGCTGATAATCTACTGCTGTGTTCTCATGTAACCTTTCCTTTAGCATGCCAAGCCCAGACCCTGGCGGTCTCATAGGGCTGAGCTCCACGCGCAACAGCTCCAGATACGTGTTAGGACCACCATAGCTCAACGCTCCACATCTGCCCTCAGAACTACTTCTCACCTCCCGCAACCTTCTCCGCGCAACCTGCAAATCTTGTACGGGCCACCAAGTTCGATTGAATACTCATTCGACTGAGTGCTCGCTCCGCGCTTCCCTCATTATGCACTCCGCGCTCGTGCGGCTCCAGAATGTCTTCGGCTTCTTCACCACCGTCGCATTCACAGTTGCCACGGTCATTGCGCTGAGCAGCTTCATATCCCCGCAGAGCCCGAGTGCGAGTGTGCAGCTGCGGAATGTGCAGGTAGTCAAAGGACGGCCGCACTACTACAGCTACAAGAAGGAGGAATACGCGCATATCAAGTTCGACTTGGATACGGGTAAGCATCCCCTCCTGCCCTTGTAGTAAATTGTACGAGAACTACCTACTAAACAACTACTTCCCAGACCTCCGCACCCTCTTCAACTGGAACACGAAACAAGTCTTCCTGTACCTAAAAGCCATCTACCCCTCCACCCGCGCCAACGAGCCCGCCTCGGAAGCCATAATCTGGGACGCAATCCTAGCCTCCAACTCGGCGCCCTGGCACCAAAACCACTACACGCACCCAGACCCCAAATCCAAGCTCCCCAAGAAATCCAAAAAAGCCTCGTTGGCATCCAAATCCAAAGCCACCTCCCCGTACCCCATTGGCGAACTCCACCTCCCGAACCAGCGGCCCAAGTACCAGATCACGGATATCACGGGCAAGCTGGGGAATCGCACCGATGTGGTGCTGGAGCTCGGGTGGAATGTGCAGCCGTGGGTGGGCGCGTTGACGTGGGCCAACTTTGACAAGTTTGGGGCGTGGCAGGGGTTGCGGGGGGGAAGGAGCGAGGCGTTTGATTTGCCTGAGGTCGGGGCCAAGGCGGTTAAGAAGAAGGATTTGGAGACGGAGAAGGGGGCCGAGGGGTATCGGTTGGAGGTGAATGGGGAGCAGCCGCGGAGGAAGAATGTGTAGGAGAGGATGGGGAGGCTGAAGATGACGGCGGGTGAAGTGGCAGATATAGATCTTCTATATAGCGTCAGTCGAGTGGGTGGATACAACGGCGCCAAATAGCTATTCCATCAACTTTCCCTTGCAGTACGCGGGCATCTTGCGAAGTGAGATTTTGTCTCTTACACACAAATCTGACATGGATGTTGACCCTAGTATGCAAAGTCCCACACAGCCAAAAGAGGGATCACATCACATCATGTCACATCAAATCCAGGATGGCAAGAGAGATGAAGCAATTAAATCGTTTGTGTATATTCATTCAAAGGCGATTGAGGTCCAAACAGCATTCAACATTGAGCATTTCGCATTTCGCATCCAGCAAGCAAGCACTAAGCGCGAGTAGGTAAGATAGACAAGAGGTATCGATATGGGAAAAACCAGGACCCAAAAACGCCGCATGAATCGTACATGCCGAACAACGCCAAAACTGAGTAAATAGACCCTGGAAGCTAAGCAACGCAACGCAACGTATCGTATCGTATCGTAAGGTCCATGTGCAGAAGGTATTGTAGAAAGATGGGGATTGAGAAGATGGTCCGGAGAGATGTGGGTAGATAAGCTAGGCGGTGCTCATGATGTGGCGACTACTGCCTCTAGTGGTTGTTGTGCAGCGAAAGCCTCGTCGATGGAGAGGACTTGTTCTGATAGGTAGGTAGAAGGAGTATCGGCAACAGGAGCAGCAGGCAGCTCAGCGACGGCAGCTCCATCCACATGGACGACTATGTCCTCAGCAGTTTCTGGCACCGTGTCCTCGGTAGCAGGAGGCGCAGCTTCAACTTCAACTGCCTCCTCTTCCTCAATCTTGCCCTTCTCTGGCGTCGGGCAGCTGTTGAAGTCGCATTCCCTGGACAGACTAGAGGGCTTCTCAATGCCCGTGTCGACAGTAACATACGACGACGCATCACATCCCTCGCCGTAGAACTCGCTCGGCGGCAAATCACCCAGCGGCCTGCGATCCTCATCCATGGCATCCTGAACGAATTGCCGAAGACGAGGGCGCTTAGCTGGTTCCTCAATCTGCAGCTCTGCTTCTACGCCCTCTGCCTCCAAGGCCTGAACGCGCGGCTGGGCAACGAAGAAGTCAGGAGGAGGGATGTTCTCCTTGCCGCGCTCGAGGTCCTGGTTGCGCTTCTTGGTCTCGACGTCGTCGTCGGAAGAGATGTCCAGCACGGAAGCAGAGTGCTCCATTAGATTGGCGGCTTCCTGCTCGGGCGTGTCTTCGTGGATCTCGAAGAACCAGCCTTTGGGCATGCTCTCGTCCAGCGTGGAGACATGCTGTGCGGGTGCGGGTGCGGAGATGGGTGTAGCGGTAACGGCAGGCTTGGGCGTGTAGCCCTGGATGGTGCCGCTGAGGGCTGCGTCGATGCTGAATGGGAGGGCGGGACTGCTTTGGTTGAACGAGGGAGGGTCGACGCGTCGGAATGGCGAGCTGGATGCACGGCGGTGCTTGGAGATGGCGTGGATACGCTTGTGCTTTGGGGAGCCGCGGCTGTTGGTGATGGGCGTTGACTTGGTGGTGCTGGGAGAAGAGAGGGCTTTGCGAATGGTCGGCACTGGACTAGGCTGGACCGGCGACGTGGTGAACAGCGAGAAGGCGGCTGGCTTTACGAAGCCCGCATCGCTGCTGAACTTTGACTTTTTGGTCGGCGAATTGAAGAGCGAGGGGTCGAGGTTCTCCGCGTCGCCATCTTCGTAAATGTCAGGCGCGCGTTGGCGCTTGCCTGTTGAGGGAGTCGTGGTGGGCTTCAAGGGAGACGCGAAGTTGGGTGCGATGGCTGTGAAATTCGCGTTCAGTCACTACTTTCTTGCCGTGGGGATTCAAGCTTCTTACCGTTCTGCCTGTTCTTCGCACTCTGCAGCGCCTGGAGTCGCGGTGCACCGATCTCGGCAAAGGGCTGGCGCGTAAATGTAGCCATTGTAAATGGCGCGTAGTGGTTGAGTAGAAAGGTAGAATAGATGGTTAAACGCGGCGAAGATCAGAGCACTCAATGCACAATAGCGAGAGACGTGGTGGTGTGGAGTGGAAAGGTGTCGAACGAGCTGACTGCGTAGACGATGATAGTGGGGAGGGAAGCTAGGCGGACAGACGTGTCTTTGAAACGCGAAACTCGTCTCGTCACAACACAAACAACAACTCGGTATATGGTAGCAGCAAGCAACAACCTTTTCTTGGAAAGAAAGAGGCAAACTCGCAATGTCGAACACACCAACAAAGCCCGAGCAGCGTAGAAGTGAAGAGAGAGAGAGGGTGCGGAGGAGTGCAACAAGGGAGCTATGGCAGCTGGGCGCAGACGGGAGAGTATATCAATTCGCCATAGCCGGTGGGACCCCCCGTCTAGTCTAGTCGTCCCACCACCTGGAACCACTCAACGCGTCCGCCAAACCCCATCTATAGCGCGTCTTCTCTCCCTCCCTCCCTCCTCCTTGCGGTACGGGACGGGGATTTCGCGTCTCCACCCACCCCCCACCGGCAACACACAAGTTCCGCAGGGATACACGACTCGAAAACCAGTTTCTGCCCCGTCTATGCGACTAGACTGACTGGCTGGCGGCCGTCTTTAGGCTTTCTAGGCTTTCCTTGGGTGTGCATATGCGAGGCGAGGTTGCGCGTACTAATCCCCAAACGCACGCACGCACGCGGTCGCGGTGCGAAAGGTGAACGCGAGTTTGCAGCGCGACATCCTAGGCGGTGCAGGACTTGCGGCACTGCCAGGGTAGTAGAAGCGCTTCATGAGGCTCTGGTGCGTTTTAGTCACGTCGATGGGTTGCACAGAGCGATGGTTGTTGGTCGAGTGCTGGTGGTTGGGGGCGGGGTGGTGGTATATGATGCAAGAGATGTGCTGGTTCCTTCGAGGATTGATTGCCTCGTACGTGTGGTGGTTTGCAGCAGGGCGGCGGGCGTTTCGACGCGTAGGTGCATACTGCATATTATTTATTGCCTATATGCATGTAACCTGCCCTTCTACTTCGAGGACCGCGACGAGGCAGCATGCACGCGAGTTTGCTTGCTCATGCACGCCATGCTGAGGTTTTGTTGGTAGGTTTAGATTTGGCTTTCCTGGTGTTCATATACTATTCTATAGCCCCTTTGCATGATCGTGCTGCAACTGTATCTCTCACTCCCAACCAGCAACCCTCATCCGCCTCTTGCCCACACGCACCGGCGTCCCACCCCAGTTCTCGTTGAGATATGTCTCGTTATCCTCGTCGTATCCATTCGCATACTTGCTCCCCTTTGCTTCACTCACAGCCTGGCGTTCTTTCCAGCTTCTCTCGCTGCCGCGCTTGCTGCTTCCCCAGCCGCCATCGCTCCTCTTCTGGCTTCCTCCCCACCCGTCATCATCGACGCGTGCCTTTTCACTACCCCAGCTCTGCCGACTGGCCTGGCTTCTTCGCTCGCTGTGTGCGTGGCTTGTTCGACTACCATGACTACCCAGAGAGCTTCGTTCACTTCCCGTCCCCGCAACGCTGGCTTCGCTGACCGTTTTGACTCTTTCATACCCGTCCCAGCTCGTCTCACTTCTCCCATCATCACCGCCCCAATCTAGCTGGCTCGCGGCTGGACTATGTGTAAACTTCTCATCTACAGCTGTCCCACTCTTCAGGCTACCACCCCAATCCTTCACACTGTTGCTCTTGACGCTGCCACCCCATGTCATCTTCGCATATCCCCTCTTTTCCTCCGACGAGGTATCAGGTGCATCTTCAACGGTAGGAGCCCTATATGTCGAATACGATCTCGTAGACACATTGTCCAAGTTTTGTTTCTGTGACTTCTGTGACTTGTGTGATCTATGTGACTTCTCACTCGTGTGGGATCGATGTGACGTTTCGCTCCTCTCTAACCGTGGCGATCTATCTCCTTCCCACGCCTGTTCAAACCCATTGCCGACCCAGGACTGCTCTGATGCCGCGACGCTCTTGACTAGAGACTCCGGCGGAGACAACCATCCCCCAGGTGGCACACGTATATGCGATCTAGACTTGACCAGCGAATTTAAACCCGGAGAGTCATATCGTTCAGGCGCTGAGCCAGCTGGTGTCGCAACTGACGTTGCCGTCCGAGAAGGCCACCCGCTCGCGCCACCAGTCATGAGAAATAGGGTAGGGGATGGGGCGTCCTCTTCGGCAGAAGGTTGGCCCTGCTCTTCGTACTCCGACTCTTGAATGGGTGTTAGCGCCTTGAGCCGTGGTGAGATGCGGTGCTTGTGGTGCGATTTCCGATGCTTGTGTTCGTGGCTATGCCTTTTGTCTGTTCGTTTCCTGCGCTCCTCAGAAGAATGAGAAGTACGGTGTTTGGGCGGAGACGGAGGCATCGACACTGCAGTCGGTGATGGCATTTCGATGCTAGAAGCTGCCTTGACCCACATGGCTGGTCGCTCACTCGTAGCTTTCTGCGGTCCAGAGTCGAATTCCCCCTCGCGATCGACAATGATGACTCTCCCGTCGTCCGTTTTGATCACAAAAGTTCCCCATGTTGGGGGCATGACTATCTTCACGGTGTCCTTCTCCTTCTCCTTGTTTTTCTTCTCGCCTCCTTGTGCACCCCTCCCATGCCTCTTCACCTCCAGACCCCCCAGACCCCTCACCTTGGCCAAATTACGCTGAATATCTCCACTGACTGCTTTTTGCACGTCGTCGTTCCACACCTCTTCTTTACCGCCTTCTTTCCTCTTACGCTGCATGTAGAATCGCGGGTCGATCTGGCCAAAGCCCGGCGCGGCATTGTGAGGGAGAAGCATGTCCGCGCCGTCATCAATGAAGCTGCCCGTGTAGCCTGAAGTATCCGAGCCGGTGGCATCAATCCAGTGCGCTACATGCCTGGGGTCGAGGCTGTGGGGTATGCGTTTGGTGAATGAGCCGCCGTCGTCGACGAAGGAGGGTGGTGTTATGGCGCTCATGTCGCTGTTGTGGAGAAGACGAAATGGTTTGAGGGGATAGGCAGGGCGAGCAAAGTGTTTCTGCCTTGATGTCTTACGGGTGCTGGAGCGGATGAAGCAACGTCTGTGGGTTGAAACGGTACTTCACGGCATCACTTCCGGACCGGAGGTGAAAGAGAGTGAAGGTGGAAACTTCAACGGCCGACGATAAGAGTGTGCAGTATGAAAAGCGCAGGTCTTCGTGACATATGCAAGACATATAGATGAGGGACTGAGAGAGAAATGTTTACCGTGACACAGCACCCGTGCTGCCAATTGCTAGGATATCTATGCGCACCTTCGCAAACACCAGAACCAGCCGGAAGCAAATAAAACACTCAAACTCGCATACGTGTGGGCTCACAGCTTCGCCTTCTCCCTCTTCTTCTCGCTCTCCCACTGCAACTGCACTTTCCGCATCCGATACCAGCTCGCCAGCCCCGCCAACGCCCCCAGCGGTGGACAAACCCAGCACAAAAACGTCCACCAGCTCGGGGTCCGCCCTCTAACATCCTGCATGACCGTCTGAATCTCTTTCTCCAGGTGACTCCTATCATGATCGTTCCACACGACCACGCCCCGTCCAGGCCCTCTCCTTAAACACCGTTCCGCTTTCTCACGCACATCGCCCTGGCTCATGACGCGATTCCGCGCATCTTCCTCCGTGAGATGAGCATCGCGACTTCGCAGGCGATTAATCTGAATGCTAGGGTCCGTGACGCCGACGACGAGGATAGTGCCGCAGTACCGTTCCCAGCCAGACTCGAAGAGCAGGGGCACATCCAAGACCACAGCCCAGTTGCCCTTCAGGTACGCCCATACCATTTGTCTGTACATCTCCTTCCTCACCGCGGGGTGTACGATGCTGTTCAGCATCTTCCTGTCCCGCTCCTTCTCTTCTCCGCCACCGAAGACTCGTCTCCCCAGCGCGGGCCGGTTCAACGGTTGCCCTTTTGGCGTCGCATCCGGGAGGAGCAGATCTGGTGTTGTGGGCGAGAAGTACTTGACGATGGCATTGTAGCCTGCTGTGCCGGGCTCGACGACTTGGCGCGCGATGAGGTCGGCGTCGATTATGGGGAGCGAGTATGGGGGTTTGGAGAGGAGGGATGAGACGGTGGATTTGCCGGTTGCGATCGAGCCTGTGAGACCGAGGAGTAGCATGGTGGGCTACGGTAGTCGTACTAGGTTT
The DNA here is from genome assembly GCF_010015615.1 of Cucurbitaria berberidis CBS 394.84. Lineage (NCBI taxonomy): Eukaryota > Fungi > Ascomycota > Dothideomycetes > Pleosporales > Cucurbitariaceae > Cucurbitaria > Cucurbitaria berberidis. The sequence continues at coordinate 2,655,866 of NW_024468936.1, read as the reverse complement.
TTGAGGGTGAAGGAAGGGAAGTTTTGAGCCCGTTTAAGGGAGCCTAGTCTTGTTGGCTAATGTCACATTGCGCGAGATGGGATGATGGTGATTGCGGGGAGCGGGAGCTTGTACCTCGGTGGAGCTTGGGCCTCTGGCATCTGCGACTCCATTGCACCTCCGACAGTAGTATCACTTTTACGCCGTCCTCCGGCATCTGACGCAAGCTGCAAGTTTAAGAGCAGGAGTTTCAAACATTGGTTATTTCGTTCATAGGAACACCGGAAGTCGGCCTTCTATTCATACCCGTCTTCCGTCGGTAGTAAGCACTCCTTTCACCGACAAACACTCCATGTTACTGTAAATCGCTTCTTCACACTATAGTACTATCGATACACTGGTCCTGCCATGAAATATGAATGTAATAGTGAACAGTAGTTTGGAGAAGAGCTGGACTGTGCAAGAGGAAGGAGGAGATGAGCTACGGAAAATGTGACGTTTTGAAAGCTTATATTGCTTATCACTCATAAGAAACGAACGAGAGTTCAGGTGCAACTTGGAGCCAAAATGTGCGGGGGAAGCTATCAGCTTGGATCGTAAACCCACCTAAGCCTCGCAACCATCCGTGCGCACATCTTAATCATGCAGTCAGACAGGCTACTTACCCAGAGCAGCTTAGAGTTGTCTGTAGCTATACAAAGTCAGGTATAACGGCGAATGAGAATGCGAGACTACAATGCCTGTGTACGGAACGGGCTCAAGTCAAGGCCGACGGGAGACTACCACCAGTGGTATAAATCCAAGTTCATTCTCAGAAGGTACAAGACTCAGCAACTGACCTCAACATCATATAAATGGCAATGGAAAGTTCATTGAGTAATGTCTCTTTCGGTCAGCTGGTGCTTTCTTCTTTCGCAGCGGTAAGCTAACCTCTTAAACACTTATTTCTTCACTAATAGTATATGTAGTGCCTGACCTACTGTGTCTTTCGAGTCCTGCATAACATATACTTCCACCCTCTGGCGAAGTTTCCAGGGCCGGAGTTGCGCGCAGCATTCTTCTTCCCAAGTCATTACGAGGTTTTGACGGGAGATGTTCCGACCAACTGGCACAAGCTCCATGAAAAGTACGGGGACATAGTGAGAATCAATCCCAATACGCTCTCTATCATTAAGCCTGAGGCATGGCGAGGTCTGTAGCCTTCTCGATACAGAACCGACATGAAAGCTAATGAACCTTCGTTAGACATCTACGGCCATGGAAATACTATGCCCTTGCCAAAAGATCTTCGCTACTATGGTCGACAACAGCAAGGCAAGCCTTTCGATATCATCTGTGTGTTATATTCCAATCTCAAGCGTACACCACTAATCGGTTGCAGCTGCCAACAATGCAGACCACGCCCGCATTCGTCGTCCACTAAATCACGCCTTTTCAGAGCAGGCCTTGCGAAGTCAAGAAGAAATCATCAATTCCTACATCACGCTCATGATCCAGAAACTACACAAGCGGGAGGAGTCTAAAACGCCGGCCGACATCATGCGATGGCTGAACTTCACTACATTTGACATCACCGGAGATCTAACCTTCGATGAGTCGTTTGGCTCGTTGGAGGCAGAAGACTACAACTCCTGGATTGCAAATTTGTTCGGTAAGCTGCGAGTTGCCAGTCGCATCCGCCTTCTGAAAGACTATCCAATTATTGGGACACCAATCATGGCGTTGTTGCAGTTCGTTCCCGCACTGGCGAAAGCAAGGCATGCGCATGATTCCTACACTGCAGATAGGGTTGCTAGGAGGCTTGGAAAAGAGAGTGATCGAAAGGACTTCATAAGGTGAGCAATTTCATTCAGCTCCAGAATCGGGTCTAACGAATAAAAGCTACATCCAAAAGCACAACGGCGAGAAGGGCGTGACAGTCGACGAGATCAAGCAAACAAGTGGCACCCTCATCATCGCTGGTAGTGAGACCTCTGCTACCCTCCTTAGCGGTGCAATCTACTACCTCCTCAAGAACCCCGAATGGATGTCGAAACTTCACCACGAGCTCCGAAACAGTTTCAAAGACGAATCACAAATCTCCTTCGCGTCACTGAGTCAGCTTAAGATCCTGAATGCTATCATCCAAGAAACCTTCCGAATGTATCCACCTGTCCCAACGTTTCTCCCGCGCTTTGTACCGAAACCAGGCGCCACAATCTGTGGTACTTTCATCCCTCCTGGCACGCACCTAGGAATCACGCAATACCCTGCATATCGATCATCGCGAAACTTCAAGGACCCAAACACCTATGCGCCACAAAGATTCTTGGGCGACGGTGACTATGCCGACGACAAGCGCTCTGTAATCCAACCTTTCTCCGTCGGACCAAGGAACTGCATCGGGCAGAACCTCGCCTGGGCTGAGATTCGCACCATATTAGCGAGGTTGGTGTGGCATTTTGAGTTCGAGCTAGAGAGTGAATCGCAGGATTGGGAGCATCAGAAGGTTTTCGTCCTGTGGCAGAAGCCGTCGCTGATGGTGAGATTGAAAGCGCGGACTGCCTTGGCGTAGGCGGAGTATAGTCCACCCGAGTGCTCGACGTGTATGAGAAGGACCCACTTTCCAGGTTGTCAGCGCGTGTCGCGCGAGCTAGATATTACAATGAGTTTTGGGGGCTATGTCGGATTGCGGGGTTATGCAAACATGTTCACGTTAGGCCCCCGCTCAACATATGCAGACACGAGGGAGGCCCACTGTGAGATATATATAAGTATGAACAAGATGTCTAACCTTTATTTCGGCTGTCTTTTCTTTTACTTTTTAGTACTCGGAAAGCAGCTTCCTACAATTCCATTGTTATATTTTTGAAATCTTGAAAAATGCCTCTCACTGTCTCTCTCGTAACCGACTCCTCGGATTTCGACCAAATCATTCCCATGGACTACGATGCCTGGAGAACACCCTACAATCCTCAACTAAAGCACTTCAGGCCTCCCTTCCCTACACGTGAAGAGTCGCTGGCACACGCAAAGGAGAAAGCCACGAAGAAATTCGAAGAACACGATCCTGACTACTTCATGGTCAAAGTCACAGACACAGCAACCAGTGAGATAATCGGCTGGGCGACCTGGGCAATAAACGACCCGCAAAAGTCTACTGGTGAGAAGACGGTAGCGCACTGGCATGCAGAAGGTAGCGAGGAGAGAGAGTTTGCGGAGATGTTTATTAATGGGTTATGGGGCTTTATTGCGGAGAGGGTTACAAGGAAGCATATGGGTACGTGTACATTCTTCCTTCCTTCTCCCTTTACTTTACCTCATATCCCGTAACTCTACTATTTCATGCGAATTGACTTGCCTCAAGACCTTTTGTCGATTGTTGTCCACCCCTCACACCGCCACCGTGGTGCAGGCCGTCTCCTGATCCGCTGGGGCACCGCCAAAGCCGACGAACTCGGAATCGAGACCGTTATTTCTTCTCTAGCCTCTGCGCGAGGCGCGTATGAAAAGTGCGGGCTTGGGTGTATCGAGATTATTCCTCCGGATCCAGAATTGCAGAGGAGCCTGGAGAACTTGGAGAAGGCTGGGCGGGGCCAGAAATGGAAGGAGTTGCTGGAAGATGATTTGAGTGGATGGCTAATGTGGCGACCGATAGGGAGGGATTGGAGGGAGGGAGATAGGGCGCCGTGGTGTGAGTGACCTGCCTATAAGTAGCCTAGGCGTAGTAGGATGCAACTTCCCTTTGTTCCCCAGCGCAAGCAGTGAGGCAGTTGGAAAGGGTGGGTCCGTATACGCAAATCGTAAACTATTTCAACCCGAATAGAGTGTGCTTGGAGGTTAACTGCCGTGAGAGACGAAGAGTATGGCCTGTTTCTTTCTCGTGCTGGTCCTTTTTTTTCTTGCAAAGTAATCCAGAATTGGCAAGCACCCTCCTCGTCTGCCTGCTGCGAATCCGTTGTACCAGTAGGTAAGGATTCACCAATGGAGGGAAAATCATGTAATGATAGATATGGTTTCGCGTGTCCAGATCCATATGTTCGAAGGAGTTCGGTCGACGAGAGAAGTCAGGTCGTTGACGGGAAGGCGTCAAGCGAGGCCGTCTTCGGTCCTATGCAGCTACTGGATTAGACGGTAGTTTATACTCACTCATGGCATGGGCAGATGATTGATTGTTTCAGGGCTTGCGTGATCAAAGCAGTCCCAATAGTTGAGTCCTAGTGGTTCAGGTTACAAGAACGCTTCTATGATTGGACTGAGAATTTGATCGAACTTTAAATTCTTGCCTTGTCTCAAAAAATGAAAGTGTTCCTGAACCGCTGAAGTAATTCTAGGGGGCTTTCACTCACGGCGCAAGGTTCTCTAGATAATTTGGTATTTCTTATCCAAGATTATTACAAGATGTGTTTGGTCCGAGCCTTCACAAGGCAGGTTCTTGATTATGACTAAAGGACTCGTGAGCGTGACCACAGATGATAATACTTAGCTAGTAAAGGTACAAAAGGAACCTTTCAACAACAAAACGGAAGAGGTATATATTAAAAGTTGAACATCAACAAGCTCGGTCCTACTCCTTGTTTAGTACGTCGATTATCCATTGCACAGCTTCTTCTGCCTCTGGCAATCCAAATGGCATAGTCAAAATGAAGCAGTGCATTTGGTTCTCCCAATGTGCCCATTGGCCCTTGACACCTTCTTTTGCACATCTGTCACGGAAGAGGATCCCATCTGGGCTTAGGACATCGCAGCCTGCAGTTATGCCATGAACGTTAATGCCTTTTCGTGCAAATAATGAGATATCATTATTGATGGGCGAGACTCGGCGATCCGTAGGGTCCCAGTCACCGCACCAGGCTTTTGCCGTACCCTTGATGATATCGGGTGTGAGGAGAGGGTCTCTCGGTGCGATCTTCCAAATTTCCGGGTTGTCGCGTGTGAGATCCGTTGAAGGACATATGGCCATGATAGCCGTTGGATGCGGACTGTGTTTGACATCGACCTGTGCTTGATCATCATCCTCTCTCAATGCTTCCAACGTCATTGCTAGTATAATATTCGAGCCTGATGAATCGCCTGCCAGTATTACACGTTCTCCGGCCTCATCTGCTTGAGCCATCAACGCGCGATAGAGCTTGAGACACATTGGAAATGATTCCGGCGCAGGATTGTTCGGCGCGAGAGGCATCGAGACGACCGAGACGATGGTGTCGGGCATGGCCTTTGCCATCTTTGCGCAGATGCGAAAGTGCTGCCCTGAGGGCGGAGTCTGCCAACTGCCGCCCGCAAAGTAGTATATGCGCTTTTTCGGGTCTTTTGTAGGTTTCTCAAGCGGAAAGTAGTCGTATATGTGGATGTCGCATACGATTCGCTCACTGATTGCGCGCATCTGGAGCTTGGCTTTCGATAGAGTGAGTTTGATTGAGCCGCTTTCGTGTTTGACTTCGCGGTTGCTCAGCGGTTTGCGTAGGCTCCGGACCACGAATTGCACAACCGACATGAAGAAGGAGCGCTCATCGCGATGGATGACTTGTATCGATGCGCCTTTGCTGTCGCTGTGGTTTGCCATCGTTCGTCGCAACGTGCAAGCTCTGCAACTCGTCGAAGGCCTCTAGAGGAGGTTTGTGAAGAAGAGACGCAAGGGAGGATACGATCTGTGCAATATCAGGACAATTCCCCCAAAGATTCCGCCATTGCCACATTTTCAGGCCAATGGCAGTGCCCGCGCGTCTCTGTTTTCATCGCCGATGACGTTGATGGCGCCTCTAGCTTCGTCTGATCCTGCTTGGGTCGAAAAGAATTGGCACACGCGCATGGTGAAGTCGGTACATTGAGGGTGTCAACAGCGACCGAATTCATCGATGAGGAAGCACACGATAGAGAAGACGCCTACCCCTGCTATAGTATTGGCGTTTCATGTCAGGGATCGACGTCGAGACTACTGTTGCAATGATGACGTAGCCCTAGTAGTGCCGCTTCTTCCACGCCAAGAGGCACCAAGTATCTTGGGGAAACAACAACTAACTTGGTGGCTTTCTTAGACTTGCGCTGCACATTTACCTTTGTGAGAGCTCTGGTCACGCGAGAAATGGCGACAGAACCGGTCTCAGGCGGTCATTTCTCTAAGTCATTCCATCCACTTTGGCGTTTCGCTACGAATTTGGAGCGTCAGACTCTTGCCATCCCGCACCTTAAAATGTATAGCGCTGCGTATACACGCAGTAGTTGGAGGAGACGGACTCCTTGGCCGCCATCTATAAGTGGATCGAGCAAGCGGAAAGCCCTCCGATAGCCGACTTGAGGCTCTTGACATGTTAGGTCCAGTCGAGACCTTTCTCTGGGCGACAAGTAGGTTACCCATTCAACATTGCCAATAGATAACGCCTGGGCACACGTATGCCCACATGGCACCAAATGGGTTGTGATCCCAGCCAGAGGGATAAAGGTAACAAGTTGGCCGCATGTGGCATGTCCTCACCTGGAAGCCGACCTTTATCATAGCCGTACATGATATGATGACCCAGCAACAGTACCTCACAGACGAAGAGATAAGCAATTTCATAGACGACTTGGATCATGACAATAACGGAAGCGTGGATTACTGGGAACTGGAACGCAAGTTGGATGAGGTTCACAAAGAGATACAACCGAAGGCGCAACCTCACAATTTACACCATGGATCCCGTAGCGACGAAGCTCGACACGAGTTCCTTAGAAGCGTCATCGGAACACGGGAGGACCACATCAAACGCGATGATTTCGCAAAATGTGTAAAGACTTGGGAAATCCCGTCGTTGGAGCAGGATCGAAAAGAAGCAAAAGATGAGGACGATTACTTGAAGCAAATGTCAATATATCGACAGGCACGCGCTTATTGGGCAGTCAAAGGACCCGAGATCGCATTTCTCGGCCTAGTATTAGCCTTCATGATCGCATTCGGAGTCTGGCAACTAGTAAAATACGTGACACACGAAAAGTACACACCAGCGTTCGGTTGGGGAGTGGTCATATCGAAGACTTGCGCGGGTGTGCTCTACCCAACATTCTTCTTCCTCATACTTTCCATGTCCCGCTGGTTTTCGACTTTCCTTCGGCGGTTCTACTTCATCTCACGATTTATAAACTGGGATTTATCCCAGTCGTTTCATATCAAAATGTCCATTGTTGCGCTACTCTTTGCAACACTGCATGCCATTGGCCACCTCGGCGGATCATTCGTTTTTGGAAGCATGGCAAGCAGACAGGATGCAGTTGCTGTGATAGTCGGCCATGACGGGGTTCCACGCTCGTACATGGACTATGTACGCTCTGTACCAGGGTGGACTGGAATGACATCTCTCGCCTGCTTCTACCTACTCGCGTTCATGAGCATGCCTCAAATTCGAAAATGGAGCTACGAAGTTTTCCAGCTTGGACACTTCCTCATGTTCCCTATCATTGGTCTCATGATGGCGCATGGCACCGCCGGTCTTCTACAGTGGCCAATGTTTGGCTACTGGCTGGCTTTTCCTACGCTTCTGGTTATCTTCGAACGCGGCTGGCGATTTTTCTTGGGCTTCCGCCCCATTGTGGCTGATATTGAGCTCCTTGATGAGGAAACAGTCGCAATCACAGCACAAGTGCCTACACATCGTCCATGGGACTACAAAGCAGGCCAATATGTCTTCGTTCAGGTACCCCAAATATCCCGGTTCCAGTGGCACCCATTTACAGTTTCGACCTGCATCAATAATACCATGGGAGTCCATGTCAAAGCTGATGGTGACTGGACGAACAAGCTTCGAGATATGGCACAGCGCGGTCGGCGAACCACGATCAAGATCGGTCTCGACGGACCTTTTGGTGCACCAGCACAACGATTTTATGACTACAACTACAGCATGGTTTTTGGGTAAGGAGTTTTACTAGTCTCCTAGATACTATTACTAATAGCTCACAGCGCTGGTATCGGCGTGACACCTTTCTCTGGCGTCCTAACTGACCTCCAACACCACGAGCTCCAACGTGGTACATCCGGTGACACCTCTACCGAATCTTCCGACGAGGTTGCCAAAGGCCATTCTCCGTATATAGATCATCGTCGCGTTGATTTCCACTGGATGGTGCGCGACAAAAACAACCTGCTTTGGTTCTCCGACCTCCTGAACGAAGTATCTCGCACCCAAGATCTCAACCGCTCACATCTCGACATCCGCATAAAAACTTACGTTACCCAGAAACGCAAGCAAATCTCTCAACATGTATTTCGCTGGCTGCTCGAAAAACATCGTACGGATGAGTGCCCGCAAAGTCCAATCACTGGGCTTGTGAATCCAACGTATTTCGGACGGCCGGATGTGCGAGCGATCCTGGAGGAGCACTACACTGATATGTGTAAAGTCCTGAGCGAACGTGTAAACGAAAAAGACGACAGAAAGAGAGGCGAAGTTAAAGTCGGTGTGTTCTTTTGCGGACCGCCGGTTATTGGACAGCAGCTGGCAGACCAATGTTCGCAGATGACAGCTAAAGCACGGACTGAGGGCAGGAAGGTGGAGTACCGATTCATGGTTGAGGTGTTTGGATAGATAAGTGTGCTTTTGACTTCGTGATATTCTATTCGGCAAATGTCTCACTCGTACTTTGGCATTCTAGACAAGGTTGTCTGTACTTCACCCCGTCCTTTGTGGAGTTCTTACAATAAGACGAAGAGATTCCCTCGTGTTGTGATTTATTAGCCGCGTGGTGATGTGTGCTGATGGTGAGGCAGACCGCTGCGGTCAACTTGATTATCAGGCGTTCCGTTGCCTAACGCTGCGCCACCAATTTTTGGAACATGCTTTCGTATTGGAACCCCGGTCCCGTAATCAAACGTACGTCCTCACACAGCCACCTGCAAGTATACATAGCCATATGACCTTATGATACCTGCAACCTTCTACTTTTTCACTTTCAATCTTGTGTACCTCCTACTAGAGACTTTTCTTCTCTTGCAAAATGGACTTCGAAACAGGAATGCTTATATCAAGATGTCAGCAAAAGTATGGCTATCTAGAGATGGACATGCCGTCGAGTAAGACGGTCTTTTGCACGTTCGCTATAATTTGGGGTGCGATACTGCTGGAAGTATTCTCTAATGCGAGATTGACCTGCTGTGGCTTTGAGACTCATAAAAAGGACGACGAAGAGGCTGTACCATCTGCTACAGACTCCAGAGTAGAACTATCTGCTATGACTGTCCTCGAGCAACCAAAACCGCGATCTGAGCCACACGTTGAACCGCAGCCGACGCCCAACAGCGATGACCAGACGATAATGGACGCACCACCAGTAGAAGGAAAGCCAACAACGTTTCCCTTCTGCTGTTACGATAACCCATCCCCTTCCATCCGCGCAAATCGTCTTGCAAGTTCAACCCTCCTTTTCGGTCTCATCCTCACCGCATTCATCATACGCATTCGAGAGGCAACAGTGCCACCAGCGATAAGTGCCAGATGCTTGCGTCTCCTCAACATACCTGCCCCACACTGGCACGTCATCACCATCCTCAACATCATACCCTTCGTATGCGCTAGTTTCGCATTCCTCCGGACACTGGTGGATGGTGTGCTGGTGCGATGGGGTAAAGGACTCACGTATAAATTGAACAATGGACGTTACTTGTGGACACCTTGTATGCCATTTATGCTGGTATTTATTGTTCTCTACGCCGTTGTGGAGTGTATTAAGATTCCGATTGCATTTTTGATGGGCCATCGAGAAGTGTCGCTGTGGACTGCAAATAGTGTGGATAAGGGGAAGGGGAGAGCAGTGGATATTGAGATGCAGGATGAAGAAGCACAGCGTCTCGTTGGTAATATGGATGGACCTGTGGATGTTGACGATGAGGATCTTGATGGACCGCCGGCTTATCATGAGGTGTATAGTCCCAGAGTGTCGACCGAAAGGAAACATGCGTTAGACAAATAAATTGGAAGATATTCGTTGGGTTATTGTTATTGTTTATTCATAGGCGATGCAAGTGGTAGGTAGTAAGTGAGCATTAGTGTAGAGATATCAGACACTCCTATATCGTATCTAGATCCATGTTTGGCAATCCTTTAGTTAGTAATTTTTGTACCTTTCCATCAAGACTACATCACGCTTGGGTATAAGACTATCTCAACGAATAGTACCTGACCACATATTCAATATATGACCTAGCGAATATAAGACTCTAGCGTGGTTAAGTAAATGACCAATGTGTGCACAAGTAAGCTTGTGGTTCAATATTTATACGTTGCGTTGACCGTTCTATTTCAGTAGATGCCTGGGAACAGTTTCCACCTGACATCCTTCTTGTATTGCTCCCACTGCTCCCCGTACTTCTTTGCCAGATAGTCTTCCTTAGGCTTGATAGCATTCAGCGTGAAGTTGCTCAGATACATCCCGCCCGTCAACATCGCATAAATGGGACCTCCGGCCGCGAAACCAAACGCAGCCCCATAAACAACGTTGAGCGCAAAATTGGGATGGCGGCAGTGTCCCCAATGTTTATCCGTGTATAGCTTTCCTTTATTTTCTGCCTTGGACTTGAACGACTTGCGGTGCAGCTCGGCCGCGAGTTCTAGCAGTACGGCAGTCATTTGAATCGCGGCACCAACATAAAGGAAGGAAGGGCGCCAGAATGGATTGACAGCCGCACCGGTGAATACAAGCGCTGAAATGCCTTCATAGACTATAGGTTGAGGTATGAATTTAGTTTTTGGCTCACATGCAGTTTGACAACACTACTTACTGAAGTCGGCTAGCACTCCAAATGTTGCAAAGGGAATGGACATGTATTCATTTCCGATGCCTAAGACCCAAATGCCTTGTTTCGCGACAAGCGCGGTCGTCATTGCGAGGAAGACAACCGGGGATAGTGGTTGCGTAGCCCACTGTGCTGGTAAGCAGGGCAGGACTATTGATCCGCCTGTGGGTGGCCGGGAAAACCCTAGTATTGACAACGGATGGTAGGCGATGATGGAGTACTGCAGCGGGATGCAGGCGAGGCGACCAAGGAAAAGGAGAAGTGGCCCGGGAAGAGTCCAATTGTAATTGCCGCGCTGAACACCTAGAGAGTCATTGTCCGCCATGCTGTATGGATGTTACACTCTGGTCAACTGCGTGAAGAGGACGAGGTATCTTTTCATAAGCGGGGATGTGAGGTATTATACACACAGGAGATGATGAGCTAATGTTGGTAAGCTTATCAGCAACGAAGTCTAGTGCTGACAAGTGGGAAGCCTAGTACGCACTGCAAGTCTGCATCAAACTTGATGGGGATTTCTTCAAGGGATCCACGTGCATTCATTCTGGTGCCTCATTTTCTACCCTTTTCACCATCTTGGTTGGTATAGTCGTCGGCTGCTGCATAAACACCACAATCTGCATGTCTACACCAATGTCTAACGCGCGACGGAAAAGTGCATAGTCCATGGAATCCTGACAGAGTTTCGTGTCGGTGACAGAGGATCGGGTAGGAATGTGTTGATTCGAACCACCGTATATATGTTATGATGATGATGGAGATCAAAGCCTTTAAGAAACATGTGACTATAATTTGCTCGTGGGGTTGTGTGGTTGTTGACGATTGTAGGGGGAATTCTTTTGCTTGTATTCTTATCGCTTAGACTCGAATTTTTCTCAAGGTACAATATTTTTCTTGCACAGCTTGACTCACCTGCTTCAAATCCGCCAAACCTCAACGGTGCGCACAATAACTCGTTGTGACCCTTGCGATTGCTGCATTTTTGCTGTATCAGCCGCAGCTACCCGTTCCTGCCACACACCTTCCTATAGAGTGACACCTGTTGCTTCCCCGTTTGCCAGATCCTCCGCGACTACCCCGCCCCCACTTCCGCTTAAACCTGCATAAAACCAGCACTCGCCCGTCGTCTAACCCTTCCATCACTCGATCACGCCATCGCCGCCAAACTACTATAGATCACCATGGTTCAGGTACGTACCCATTTTGCGACATAGTTCTCCTAATGCGGAATCATAATGTATGCAGGGGTCGTTCGGTAGCTGACCATTGTCGTAGCTGGACTATTCTGTTGAAGAGCCCTTGAATCGGGAGCCAGACTTGGAGAGGTTGGTGTCAAGGTACATTCCGTTCTCCCTGCACAGTCTCAATTTGGCAAGTCTAACATGTAGTATAGCTTCATTACAACAGAGGGCTATGATCGTAACCATGGCCCAATCCCTCACCTGGACGCCAACACCCACAGGGTTTCCATATTCGGCCTCGTCCAAAACGAAATCTCACTTTCAATAGCAGACCTAAAATCCCTTCCCCAGCATAGCGTGGTATGCGCGCTCCAATGCGCCGGCAACAGACGGCACACCATGCGTACAAAGCTCAAGGAAGTTTCCGGAATAGACTGGTTCGATGGCGCAGTCATGAACTGTAAATGGACTGGCCCACTGCTCTGCGACGTGCTCCAAAAAGCCGGTATCAAACTCGATGACGGAAAGCGGAAAGGTGCACATGTCGCATTTTCATGTTTCCAAACCCCAACGCAGGATGATGTATTCTACGGGGCTTCGATACCACTATCACGCGCCATGGACCCGGAGAGCTCGATTCTGCTAGCGCTTGAGATGAATGATAAACCGCTTCCACCAAACCATGGTGCACCTGTGAGAATCGTCACCCCAGGGATCGCGGGCGCGAGGAGCGTGAAGTGGCTTGATCGCATTACAGTTCAGATGTCGGAGAGCGAGAGCTACTACCAGCAGCACGACTACAAGATCCTACCCCCAGAAGCGGATTCGAAAGAGAAGGCAGAGGAATGGTGGGGTAAAGTTAGCGCGCTACAAGACATGCCCATCAACAGCGTCATCGGTGTTCCCAAACCAGACTCTGTTGTGCACCGGCACACGGATGGAACTGTTGAGGTGAAGGGGTATGCACTACCGAGTGGGTCTGATGGGCCAATAGTGAGGGTTGAGGTCAGCGTTGACGGCGGAGCAACGTGGATGGATGCTGAGTTGGTAAAGGCTTATGAGGGAGAAGAGGCGAACGATGTGGAGCTGAAGTGGGCATGGACGCTGTGGAGGGCGCGGGTGAAGGTTGAGAAGGGGAAAGATGTGAAAATCTTTAGTCGGGCGACAGATAAGAGTGGCAGTACGCAGGAGAAGTCTACGGAGTGGAACTTCAGAGGCGTGGCATATAATGCATACGGCGAGGTTTCTGGCTTGGAGATTGTCTGAGACAATGCGGAGGAGTCACGAAGGGGCCATACAAAGCCTACATAATCCTTAGTTCTTCTATCAGCGAGCCTTACATAGTTTGTTCGCTTGGTTTAATATCTATATTCTTCTCAGAGAAATTGCCTTTTCTCCATCTCGCCATGTAACCCAAGATAGCTATGCAGTCATAAATCGTCACACGTCATATCTGCAGTCCACCGTGAGATACCCTTGTATATTTTGACAACGTCTTCATGCCATCTCATCATAGCCCTAGACTCCTCCTAACATTCGCCCTAACCCTATTCTCATATTCCGCCCTCTTCTCCCTCCACATCCGTGCAGCATCCACGTTCGCAGGACTCTCGTCATTCGGCTCAGCCAGCATACTCATAACACTGATCAATATCTTCTCTACAGACTGAATCGGCGACCATCGTTCGCTAGCTTGTTCGTATTGGAGCGGGTCTTCGCCGGGCGCGTGGAGGATCGATATGCAAACTTCGCCATTGGGGTACACTACAACGCAGCGAACAACACATTAGCGTTTTCCCTGTAGCCAATACACCTTACGCCGACAATCGCGTGGTGTGGCACAAACCGACAAAGCAGCAAACGAACGTACCATTAGGATGCCACATCTCTGTGACGAACTTCATTTTCGGCGGCGCAAGCGGATAGTCCTTGGGGAATCTTAATTCCGCGGGGAAAACTCCGCCTTCAAAGGGTGTGCCTTCGGGTCCTTGGATCAAAGCTTCCCACACGAACATGTCATCTTCGTTTATGGGACCTGCGGTTATGCCTTCTGGGGGGTCGGAGGAGAGGGACTTGTATTCTTTGAAGAGGCGTTTTGAGGCGGAGGAGGTCATTGTGCGGTGGCGTGGAGCGCGAAACGGGGGATCACAGGTGTGATGGAGGGGTGAGGTTGGAGCGAGTGGAGTTGATGTGGGGATGGCGGGTTGCGATCTGACTCAAGTATGGTGGTGGTGCTTAAGATTTTTATGCTTAGAAGTTGGCGACAGACAAATGACTCTAGGAGCAGGTGAAGATAGGTCGGATTTGAAAGATGTTGTAAGTTAATCGTGTTTCGGCGCTGGAGCAGTTTAGTTCCGATATGTCGCTCAACTCTCAATGATCGCATCGCGATTTTAGCGCGACGCACGTGCATCTTCCGCTCCAATATCATTGGATGTTTTATCCGTTGGACCCTCTGAATTCTGAATTCACGAGTACTATCAACATTAAGTGTCGATAAAGTAGCACTAGAGACGCAGGGAATTAGCTGACTAAATTGCCAGTCGTGGGTGACTTTGAACGAACCATCTAACTAATCCGAGGACGTCACAAAATTGAGCTATCATCCTACTGTGTTCTTATAAATCACCCTCTTCACTCGTTCCAGCATCTTCTTCCGCCTTCTCCTTCGCAGCCTCACGCTTCGCAAACCATCGAATCAGAAAGATGGAGGAGAATTGCAGCACGCTGATTCCACTCATAACAGAAAACCCCAAGTGAAATCGTGGTGCATACTTGCCCACATTCAGAATGACCACCGGAACCCAAGCGATGAAAACCTGTCCCATTGTTTGTGCAACGCCAATGACGATAGCCCTCTCTTCCATATCCTTATGCATGAGTTCGATCGCCCAAGCGTACAAGACCGGCCAGAAGCCCCACGATGTCGCATTCAGCATGTAGCCAAAGAAGGTCGCCCCATAGCCAGGGTAAGATGCTACAATGACCATGCCGACAAAGTTCAAAATCTGGAAGATATGTATCAGCAATAGTAGAGAATTTGAAGGAGTGACCGTACCGCGGGAATAACCAGAATCTGCCAACGCTTGTTCAATCCGTCGGCTAGCCAGCCATAGGTCAGCGTGAATACTAATCCCGTCGCTTGCGCAGCGGTGGGGAATAAGTTGATCTGGTACACTGTGAAGCGGTTAAGGGACTTTAGCCACACGGCAAAGTAATTGAGTGGCTGCGTGACCACGCAATGACATCTACCAACAAGTCAGTACTGTTTCGCACCGTGGAAGAAGATGTTCGCAACTCACATCAATGCGAAGGTGAACGCATAAAGATGCCAATTTTTCCCAATTGCTTTCACCTTCTTCCAGGTGAGTGGCACTGGCTTTCTCCTGTCAATCGCGTTCATACGCTCAATATGTAGAGCCAACTCTGCTTCCGACATCCAGCGCGCCTTTGTCGTGTACGGATTGTCTGGAATGGCATAGTAACCCCACAGTGGGCCCCAGATAGAAATAATGCCACAGAAGATGAAGAGCCAGCGCCAGCCCGCCAGCCCAGCGGTACCGTTCATGCCACGGTAGATGGCAGCTTGGAGATATCCACTGAACATGCTTGCGGCATACGAAGCAGAGTAGAAGATTGCTATGCGTTTGCCGAGCTCGCGTGGCGTGTACCAACTTCCCATGAGCGTTATAACGCCAACAGCGAACGGAGATTCTAGCATCCCGAGGAGAAAGCGAAGAGCAAATACGGTTTTCACATTGGGAACCGCAGCAAAACAGAAGGTCAGAATTGACCAGAGCAGCTCGATTGTCGGAAGATACACACTTGGCCTGATGCGTGTGAGTAGAAACTGAGATGGAATTTGGCCAACAAGATAACCGCAGGTGAAGAAGGTCGTGAGAAGATTGTATTGGTTGCCGTGAAAATGAAGATCTTCCTTCATGCCAGAGACGTAGGCATTTACTGTGACGAGTCATTAGTGTTTGTAAAAGGGGAGCATATAAGTATGTTTCAACTCACTGATATTCCCAGAGTCAAGAAGACGGATGAAATAGCCGAACGTAGCCCAACTCATAACATGTATGTCGAGTCTTTGAATCAGCTTGCGCTCTTCCGGTGTACGATTGCCGCCATCCCAGATTATTTCTTGAACCTTTTCCCACCGGGTACGAGGTGTGTAGGTATGGTTCGGGCCATTTGTACTAAGTTCATGGACAGCAGAAACCGAGGGAGCCTTCGTTGTGTCCCCGACTGCTAAAGCGGGGCCTTTAGCCGTCTCTCCAACAGTTAAATTGGGTGCAGTTGCCATGATGTAGCAGATGGTAGGCCTTGAGATGAACACAAGGTTATTCTGACTCAAATAGAGATTTATACTTCAACTATACGCTAACGGCTGCACGGGGCACCTGGGCATGTGGATCACGCTAGTGTCGCTAATTCCCAACCATCGGTATACTTTAGCATCAAAACATAGTACGATATTGCGACATCGAAGGAGTCGAGATCAACCTCGCTCTCCTCCGTTGGCGAATGCGAGTATCGGAGATAGCGAGATGAGTAATACCCCGTTCCTAGTAGTGGTCAAAGTGTTCCTCATCTCAACGTGTACAGAGCTCAAGGTGAACGTAGCTAAAAGGTAGACGGTTTGCCGGAACCCCGCGGAATACCTGTTGAGCTATCGCTAGTCTGCAGATATGTGCATTGATATTGGTATGGATTATGTGCTCTGATAATTATCATACTTATACGTACTTCCCACGTGATCATCTCGCAACTTGCTCTGTCCAACTCCGAACACTCTCTCCCTCAACGTCGCCCCCACCACCTTTTCAGGGTACCTTCCTCTTAGTCTCAGTTCAGGAACTAGAAGGTCAACCAGATCCTCAAAACTACCAGGGCTTGTCACGTATCCCACATTGAAACCATCTAGGTCTGCAATCTCCATCCACTCCTCCAAGACATCAGCAATTTTTGCTGCAGTGCCAACCGGGACAGGTCCATTCGCACCGAGACTGACAGCTTTCCCGATGTTACGAGGTGTCCAAGCCGGTATGTCATTGCCGTGATACTTGAGTGAGTTGACCAAAGAATGTACGCGACCATCAACGCTAACGTCTTCAGGTGTAATCTCCTTGTCGAGATCGTATTGACTGAGATCAATGCCTGCGTTAGATGAAAAGAAAGCCAGACCTCCCTCTGCGCTGGCGTATTTGAGCGCTTCTTGGTATTTGATCTGTGCTTCTTCGTCCGTGCGACCGATGACAGGTGTAATGACAGCGAAGATCTTCACAGACTGCGGGTCGCGACCAAGTGCTGCGGCTTCCTTTCTGATGTTGGCTACTCGTGGTGCAAGAATATGAGGCGAAGGGGCTGATACGAACACGCCCTCAGCATGCGTTGCAGCGAACGTCATCCCGGCACTACCGCCTGTCAATGGGATTTGTTGGCAGTTTAATTAAGGTATGCTTACGAGGATGTTCCAGCTTGAAACAAGAATGGAGTACGCTGTGGTGAAGGATCTAGGACGTGAGGTGCGTTGATCTTGTATACCCCCGTTTCGTGCTGGATCCACCGGACGCGTTCAAAGTCCACATACACCTCGTTCTCAGCATCTTCTTTCAGAGCATCATCTGCCCAGGAACTCTCCCAGATCTTGTACATGCATCGAAGATAGTCATCAGCGATTTCGTAGCGTTTGTCGTGTTCAATCAGCGGCAGGCCAACCGCGGCCGCGCCTGACTTCTTGAACGAGGTAACAATGTTCCACCCGAACCTTCCTTTGGTTAAGTGATCCAAGGTGGAGAAGCGCTTTGCGACTACGAAGGGAGATTCGTAGCTTGTACTTGTAGTGATTGCGAAGGACAAGTTCTTCGTTACGGCGGCCATCGCGGTGACTGGAATTGAGGGATCTCCCATTGGATATTGACACGCCGTTCTGAAAGTTGGCTCAGCGTTACCCTTGTATACATCATGCTGGCCGTATGTGTCCGCGAGGAAGAGTGCCGTAATGTCGCCGCGTTCCAGTATTTGTGCCAGGTTTGTCCAGTATGTGAGGTCCCTTCGTTTATCTTTTGAGCGATCATCTGGTCTTCGCCATTGCCCGAAGCTCAGATGACTGGGCGTGAACATATCGAATCCGTTCAAAAGAATGGATTTCTTCAATTTCTCATGCGAGATCTTCTGTCTCTTCGCAGACCCATCACCATTGTCATTTACATGATTCGTCATGTTGAATGCTGTTCACAAATGGGTGGAAGCTGGTAACCTTTTCCCTACGAGAGTGTGCTGCATCCATCAGTCATAACGTCTCCTCAATATCGGAGTATCATCGGCCATCTCCGTATTCAAATGCAGGGTCCCATGCAACGCGCCCGCAACAGTTACTCGGAAACAGGTTGCCGCGTGTATGCAGGGGGCTGATTAAATGCGGAATTTGGAGTGGTTGGCGTTGACGATGTTCTGCTCATAAGTGACGTGCTCGACCCTAAGAAGCATGACTCGCGGTAGCTACTATAGCTGCGCGATGGATTGCGCATGCGCGCTTAACACTGACAGTAACCAACTCCAAAAAGACTACGAAAACTAATGATAAGCCTGCGATGTCGGGTATAGAGGTGCGATCGATCCACAATGGCGACATGCTGTCGCTCAACGTCGGGCGCAACTCCAAGCCTTCATTCCTAAACTGAGTCTTTGGGGAACAATATAGCTTCTGATACATCTTCACTCTTAATTTCTCACAACATGTCTTCTAAATCTCGACTTGAAGCTATCAGTGACCATCTAGCACCTAGCTCTACAATAGCTGTAGAGGAGCAGGCCGAAGTACAATCAAAAGAGCCAGGCCCCGAATTTCCACAGACACGGACTATTTTTCCACCGCTAGAACTAGAAGACCACCCATTGGACGATGTGCGGCCATTGAGAGTGGTGGTAGTGGGCGCAGGAATCTCCGGTATCACAGCGTCAGTCCTTCTCCCCGCTAAGGTGCCCAAAATCGACTTGGTCATCTACGAACGAGAATCCGATGTCGTGAGTCTAGTCCTTAGGAATGAATGGAAGATTTTGCTGATCTTGAGACGAGGGCGGAGTATGGCATACCAACATATACCCGGGCGTTCGGTGCGATGTACCTGCCCACGCTTACCAAGCTACATTTGAGCCCTCTACAAGATGGAGTACTGCATATGCTGCAGGCTCGGAGATCAAGGAATATTGGAAAGGCATTGTAGCAAGACACGGGGTGGACAAGTACATCAATTTAAACAGCAAAGTGACCAAGGCCGAATGGTCGGAAGAAAAGGCCAAGTGGTTCGTCTCTGTTGTATCGAAGGATGGTACTCATATCGACGAGGCTGATTTCCTTGTGACCGGAACTGGTCATTTCTCTGACCCACGACTGCCGATTTATCCAGGCATGGACGAGTTCCAGGGTTTGCTGCGACATAGTTCAAACTGGGACCCGACTTTTGATCCTGCTGGAAAGAGAATTGCCGTGATAGGGTAAGCTTCAGTCAGGACCCAACAGCACCATGCTAATGCTGAGCAGGAATGGTGCTTCTGGGTTGCAAGTCTTGCCGCCGCTTCAGAAGGTAGCGGCCCGAGTCGACCACTACGCACGCAACAAGACGTGGGTAGCAGCACCAATCGGAGGAGAAAACCTTGAGCAATTTGTTACCGATCGTATTGAAAAGGCTAGAAGTAGCCCGGAGGAATACCTGAAATTTCGCAAGGAGCTAGAGGCAGAGCTCTTTAGTCGGTTTGGAGGTATTTTCAAAGGAGGTGAAAAGAACAACACTGCACGTGAGACCATCACGAAACTGATGTCGACTCGACTTGGGGACCGGCCAGATTTGCTGAACGCAATTATCCCGGACTTTGCACCGAATTGCCGCCGACTAACTCCAGGCCCTGGCTACCTTGAGGCGCTGACAGCTGATAACGTCGATTACGTGACGGTTCAGATTGAGAAGTTCACCCGCACCGGTATCCAGACTACGGATGGTAAGTGCTAGGCCATGGCAACAACGTTGAAACGACTAATGCAAAGAAGGGATCCATAGAGAGGTTGACGCCATTATTTGTAGTACAGGCCATGACATCAGCTTCAGTACCGCGTTCCCTGTGATCGCCAACGGCGTCAACCTACAGACGGCGTGGCGACCTGGGGGCGATCCAGGTTTTCCAGATTCATATCTTAGTATTGCAGCACCAGGTTTTCCAAACTTCCTTACCTTACTGGGCCCAAATGCGACGGGGCCTGCGGGTACTTTGACTCATTCGGTAGAGAATCAGGTCACATACTGTGCGCGCGTACTGAGGAAGGCGTCAAGTCAAAGAATCCGAAGCATGGCGCCCTCTGCAGCGGCGACACGAGACTTCCGCGCATATTGCGAGTCATTCTTTCCCCGTACAGTAATGAGCGAATATTGCAGCTCTTGGTACAATGGTGGTATTAAAGGCGGACGGATACATGGGATATGGCCGGGGAGTGGAGCTCATGTGCGTTTTATGAGAGTAGTCTTCGTGACGTGAGCTAACACGGTGCAGGTGAATGCAGTGCGTCGAGATCCCCGGTGGGAAGATTGGGAATACACTTATTTGAATCCTCAGGGCAATCGATTTGCATGGTTGGGCAACGGCTGGACCACTAAGGATCTTGCGGCGGCGAGGGGGCAAAAGGATCTTGATGTTGATTTAACTCCCTGGCTTCAAGCCGGAGCGCTCGATGGAAATGTCGACCTTCGTGGTTACCATGAGCAGTGGTGGGCCTCATGAACGATCAAGTTAAACATGGGGTCTTATAGGAACTGTGCGAATTGCTTCGCATGGGAGGTAGAAGGGTCACAGGGATGATCCAGATCCCCAAGAAATCTAGTCTTCCCTAGCGTCATTTCGCTAGCTGTTCCTGAATTTCCCCAGATATGGGCCACGGTCATGGATATCCTTGGGCATGACAGTATCTATGTTTTCCGAGGCTCGAAGTGTTACCCCGCATCACAATGTCATCTAGCTCAAGATGCGTAACGTCACTTAGGCTTCAATTACCCCGACCGGTCGTCCTCGGCCACAATTCTTCCGTTCAGCCATGTTCCCGGGAACACAATTAATGATCGCGAACAGTATATCAAATGCAAGGGCAGCCTAGAATCTGAATTGATTCAAAGATCTTCACGAAAGGCTCGATCTCCTTGACCATGAAGCTTGACGTAGCTTTGTGCTTTTCGCTTGCAGCACACACCCTCGCGACACCAACATCAACCAACTACAGCCCAACGAATAAGAGGACCTCTTTTGATTGGCATAAGACAAGTTCAGTAATCGCATTCGGAGACTCATACACCTTTGTCCAAGGCGCCCTCGGCCGCCCAAATTACACTTTCATCGGCGACGCCTTCAATCTTTCCTTCACGCCCTCCCAACTTTTCAGCAACCGCATCGTGCTGAACCAGACCTCTACAGCACAAGGCACAGCCGAGGGCGGGCCGAATTGGGTAGAATTCTTGACAAAATGTGGGGTTAAAAAAGGGTTGACAGATCCACAAACTTGTAAGGTGCAGTTATGGGATTTTGCGTATGCGGGCGCAAATACTGTCAGCAAAGTGGGATTTACGCCCGCACACTGGAACCATACTGTGTCTTTCGAGAAACAAGTGCAGCAATTTGCCCAATCCGGCAATCCGGCATTAGAGGGCATTGGACTGAAGAAGAAGGACAGTTTGGTGGCGATATGGATTGGAATCAACGACATCAACGATCTAGCCAAACTACGCGGAAAGAACGCGACTTTTGCGCCGCTGTATGAAACGGTGCAGGGCTATGTGTTTGAAAGCGTGGAGAAAATTTACGAGCTGGGATATCGGAATTTCTTGTTCATGAATCTGCCGCCGTTGGATCGTGGTCCTTCGCCGAGCGTCAACGCATCGCTCGTCAAGCAGTTCAACGCCATTCAGGCAAGCCATGTAGATGCATTCCAGTCTAAACACCGGGACACTACGGTTCTCGAATTCGACGTCAACACAGTGCTGAATAGAGTTCTGGACAACTATAAGGATTATGGCTTCAAAAATGTAACGAACTTCTGCCCAGGATACAATAAACCAGATATTCGTAATAACCCAAGTAAGTATGGATGTGGAGAGGGGTTGGATACATACTTTTGGTATGATTCTGGTCATTTGGGGAGCAGGACGCATGAAGTGTTTACCAAGGAGTTGAGGAAGTGGTTGGTGAAGAAGAGTGGGCGGTGGTGAAGTGCGGGCTACGGGGAACTGTGAGGCGTTGAACTAGCAAGTGCTTTGATATGAAAGTGTACAATGCAATTCTACAATTTGAGAAGCCTGGATTCGTGTGTTCCTTCGAATTTTGCTAATATTAGATGTATGTCCAAGCGCGAAACTGAAGAGCTTTGGAAACATTGTTTATTGGTGAGGCCATATACAGTGGGTATTGTTGCAACACGCTGTTTATACAAGCCATGATCTTACAGTCGCTCAGAACCAGTCACCCCAGTCCGAGTCTCCTCCGCCATCACTACCTCCTTGTTGCTCATCTTGCCCACCCCAGAGGTCCTGGTCCTTGCTGTCTTGTGCCCACGGGTCTTGACTCTGACCCCATACGTCTTCCTGACCCTGTTGTGTCCCTGGTTGCTGATCCGGGTTTGCTTGATATGGATCCGCTGCCTGTGGTGAAGCATCATCATTTGGATCTTGCTGCTGTTGTCTCGATTCTCTGCCCCTCTGCATCGCCTCATAACCCGCCATCGTTCCTGCGCCCGCTGCCACACCTTCGGCGGAACCGAGACCTCGCGCTGCTGCTCCAGCTTCACTTGCGATGCCTGTTCCGCCTGCTGCTCCTACAGCACCGGCTCCAGCAGCGCCAGCTTCTCCAGCGGCGGCTCCACCTGCCGCTTCGCCGCCGCCCCACCACACGGGCATCCACATTGGCCACATGCCTCCTGATCCGCTATGCCGACTGAAATAATCAAAATCTATGGAAACGGCTGTGGCTAGCATGACTGCGCGCTGGTCGAGGGTCATGCCTGGATATCCTTCTAGCGAGGATTTACTTCGATCACCAGTTTGCGAAACAAGATGTGAAGGCTCATTGACCAATCCAGCAGCATCCATCCTCAGCGCATATACACCAGTATCCGTGAAAATCTCGCGCGCGAAGCCCGCAAAGTTGCGGTTCACGGAGCCAACCAGTCGACCGTCTTCAGACGTCAAGCTGAAGTCCCAAGACAAAAAGGGTTCATCTACGCGGGCGAATTGCAGCATACCGACTTCTCTTGTGTCTCCTTCTACTATGGCTACGGCTTTCGAGCTGGATAGTGGCAGGTCGCCTGATGCTATCTGTGATGTACCAACTGCGGCAGCATCGTTCCCGAGATTTCTAGCAAGAAACATATTGTACTTTCTCCTCAGTGGCGCCCACTCCTGCTCTGCCGAACCAATGATTCGCATGTCCCTTAGAGCCAGGCTCGACACATTCGCGTTCGTCTGGTTCAAAACACTCGCAGCGCTTGTCCCTTGTAGGCTGGTAGAACTAGTGTACGCGTTGTCTTTGCCCACAGCATCGTAGACTCGTATTCTTGAGTTGATCCAGCTGAAAGGCCTGTGAAATCGTAGAATTTCTTTCTCCTCCCGATCAAAGACGTGGGTTGTGAAACTCCGATGTGTCTTGAGCATCTGCCTTGCCACGGCATTGCCTATGCCGTGCTCCTGCTCTGCTAGGTATCCGATGTGATTGCCATGAGGGTCCATAATGACGTAGCGATTTGCTTGCTCGAAGCCCATCAACACGTTCATCATCTCCAGCTGCCGTTGTACCACGATTGCTGAATTGTCGAGCAGTCGCATCGCGGGATGGGTTTCTTTGAGAATAGCATGCGGGTCTTCGGGCATATATACAGGTGTTATGAGGTTGTTTTCGGAGTCGGGAGTCGTGGAGAGGGCAATGGATACGGCTTCGACTTTCGAGGCATCTTTTGGAGAGTCGTTTGGGGTGTTCGAAGGAGGCTCAGGCGGTTTCGACGAGAATGCTGGAGCTCGGCGCTGCGGACGAGTGTATCTTTGTAGTCGAACATGAGGCCTAGGTGGTGAGGGTGTGATATGCGTTGCGAATGTGCGAATGTACTCCCGCGGTAATCTCCACGACCACCTTGCCGCTGGCAGCATCTTGGAAGATTGCTTCTATGTATCTAGATATGTGAATGCTGTCTGCGTGAGTATTCAATCAATCCAAGCTGCCGCTAGTTCATTCGCAGATGACCTGATGATATGCGTGAGTCTTGTCTGCCCTATCGTGGCGTTGGTCGAAGTAATTTTGTTTTGTCCTAAAGCTCAAGCTTAAGCTGTTGCAGATTACGTCATCTCGATGCTTCACTCTGATGGTAGTGCGAGCCTTTCAAAAAGCGAATAGCAATACGGTGACTAATTGACACAAGCACAGCGGATTCAAGGTCAAGAGAATGCTTTCTATCGTATCGCAGCGTGGTAGTTCGACTCGACGTGCTTGCGGCCCTAGGAACCAATCAGGTGAAGGTTGGCGGGCCGTCAATTTCTCCGACTATGCAAAAAGTCAGAGCTACCTTTTCTCAACTTTCATCCACAACTCTCATGCAGCGCAGCTCACCATCTTCATGAACGACGCAATTACATGAAAGCGCTGGGGCCGGGTAAGTGCCTTTCCTTATTTTCTCTCATCCACCTTCATGATGACAACATCTCTCTTATAAGATCGTCGGTGCAAGCATTCACTTGACTGCATTTGGCGTTCTATGCAGCACTCGTTATTATAGACTACAACGGTATCTGATCACAGGACCTTCTCTCGCACCTACCTTGGAAACGATTATGCGAAACCTGCTGACATCGTTCTATAGTTTCGTCGAACACCGAGCTAAGATCAGCGACATGGCTGTAGCCACACCTGCGCAAGCTTCACCCGAAGGCGCGCCATGTGAAATTGGCGCAACGTCGCAGAATCCAGAGAAGGCTGCAAACGGTGCACCGAGGAAACCGCGCCAAAAGCGACCCAACTACCACCAGATCCATGCCAACCCACTTCCGCTTGAGGTCTATCCATTGCCCGTGTTCATCCCACACAACCCGATTTCACTAGTAAGGATTGCTATCGGCCTGATTTCTCACTCGATCTGGCCACCACAATCACATAAATTGGTCCACCAGGCCTATTACTCCCCAGAAACCCAGTCCATCCACATTACAGACACTGCCTCTATCCGCGCCTTGTGGGAACAGGGCTTTTGGGGGAAAGGCTCTCTTAGTCGAAGCGAACCGCAATGGCTGGTTGCTGAAAAGCGCCGTCAGGGTGCGGAAGCTTCAAAGACTAGCGCCGAAGTCACGCAGTCCCGGCGAGAAGAGCGCAAGCAGTTCAAGCTGGAGCGAGCGAAAGCTCAACGTGAGGCGATTGAGCAGCAACTGCGACAGGAGGGGAAATTGGACGCAGATGGCAGCCTTGATGAGTTGGTTGAGAACGGTCAAGTGTCCGAATCTCCTCGAGGAACTATCTACACGCCCAATGCTGGAGATGTCGTGACCGTGACAGGTGACTCGATCGTATTCGAAGTTGATAAGAGTCTTGCCAACACCGAGGAAGCATTGTCATGGGGCGCAAATGGCGTTGACGCCGTTCAGGGAACTGAAGTCCAGGATCTGGAGCACCTTCAACTTTCCCCGGAGGAAGCTTTTTTCCTCACATACGTTCTCGGCGTCTTGGACATAATCAAAGACGGCGACCTTGATGTAAAGGAAGCTTTGAACCCATACCCGGCTTGGTATTTGATGCGACTGTATTGCGCTCATGCATCTTCTCCGGTACAACAGGATAAGATTTCCGATCTGCATATGGCTTACCAACTACGCGAGGGCCTACAGCAAGTCTGCCCCGTCAAGTCATGCCCTCCAACCATGGAGCCCGACAACCCCTTTCTGCTGAAGTACGTTGTGTACCACCACTTCCGCTCTCTAGGCTGGGTTGTCCGTCCTGGTGTCAAGTTTGCTGTTGATTATCTCCTCTACATCCGCGGGCCGGCTTTCACTCATGCTGAGTTTGCCATTATGATCATTCCTTCATACTCTAACTCGTGGTGGGAGGACAACCCAGAAAACTTGACTCATATGAAGGAGAAGGAGAAGGAGTATAGGGATTGGTGGTGGTTCCATCGGGTCAATCGCGTGCAGACCCAGGTCATGAAGACGTTGATTCTCGTCTACGTAGAGGTGCCTCCGCCGTGGGATGGTGTTGGTAGGGGAGATGACTTGAAATTCGATGTTGGAGCAGTGCTGAAGCAGTACTCGGTGAGAGAGTTTGTCTTCAAGAGGTGGAGTCCGAGTCGGAATCGAGATTGATCTACTATATTATAGACGACGGTTCGGAAGTCTTTATCGAATACTGAATCATCAAGTCTGTCAGTAGACAATATCAAATACACTGATCTCGATTACATGATTGTCCCTCACCCATCTCATATAAGTCAACTACTATTCGATATTCAGTCTCTTGTCTTGCTGCCAGCTACAGCACTATAACCACAGTGTCGTATAGTTCATTGTGTTGCGATACCGCTTTTAGGACTTGCAGAGAGCTCTCCAAGCTTTACAACTTTTTCCTCCTCCAAGGTGAGACATTATACCTTCGAGGGATAGTGGAGAGGGTCCTTTCTTGTGTGGCGGAGAGATTCAACTATCCAGTGCGTTCAATGGCATTGGGTAAGCCAATACTCTTGCTGTCTCGCGATGATGAAGTCTTTCAATAAGGCAAGTCGTACTAGAATACTAAACTTGGATAAAGGCCCGGAGGCTGGAAGGGCTGATTTCTTCCAAGGTTGGTTGCCCGTGTTAACATTGTGATAGACCCTTGTTACGTGCTTTCACCAGACTTGCCATTCGAGGATTGTTGTGTGAAACACCGACGAGTCACAACCAGGTGATTGGCCCGTGCAAATCTCCCTCTCATGTATTCTTGACTCCACCTGCACTTTGACAATAATTGCACACTCGATCTCAACCTCGCTACTTCAACGTCCAATTTTGCTCAAAAAACCCACTCACCGCACTGTAAAGTGCAAAACTCCCACGAATCAATGGATATGGTTATAAAGAAGCGAAAGCGATTCGAGGTTGATATGGGACATGAGACCCGACGCATGCGCCTCCGCAAAACCCAGGAACGAGACAAGTATGGCGCGAAGCTCCAACGAACGCCAAAGCGCCCGAACGCTTTCTTTGACCATCTTCCGTTGGATGTTCGCCACCTGATCTACGATCTTATCCCGCTCAGGCCATTCCGCGAAGCTAAGAATTATTCCGGCCTTTATCTATCATGTCGCCAAGCTAAGAAGGAGATGGACAACGCAGCTGCTCCTAGGCTACGGACCTACCTGTTGGAGATACAGCAAAAGCACAGCAACGATCATGTCGAGATTAGCCTTCCGAGGGAGCTCACGACTGCGGCGATACCAGTGGATACGATGATAGATATCAACATTAAGATCCGGTTATCTACTCCGAGCATCCGTCCGAATAAGATTGTAATCGACATCGCATTGAGTCTACATATGGTCAAACTGAACAAAGTGCATATTCACATGGTCGAAACTCCGTGGAACAACCCGCTTTGGGCACCATATAAGCCTAAAGAGACTCTTGTCGGTTCAATTATTGAAAGGCTCTTAGGACCTAATGCGTTATGGGTGAGACTTATCGGTCGGAGCTTCCCCATACGAGTCAAAGAGTTGATAGTGTCCCGGGAGCGCAAATGTGGAGGCAAGGAAGAGCCGATCCAATGGATGGACGGCCTTAAGTATGAAATTACAGCACAGAGTGGATTTCGTGTACCATACGGGTATAAGTTCAAGCAAGAGGACGGTAATGCTACAGCTTGGGTGGTAGTTGCTCCGAGGCCATACCTACCGGGGGATCCCGTTGAGATGATGAATTGGGATCTATTCTGGTTGGACTACTTGGATGATCGAAAGTTCGTTGATCGACTGTCAAAGGCGACGATGGACTTTACTACGCTAGAGATTGGAGATGGGGAAGAGATACCTAAGAGGACTTGACGGCCTGGCTAGTGCGACGAAGCTCCCTCTACCGGTACCCGTTTTCGAAACCAAATCAATGGTTGGCGTGCATTCCAATTCGTGAGAAGAATATGACAATGGTGTTGGAGGTTAATCTCCGTCATGGGAGTATTGGTTTCTCCATGGCTTATCAGCTTTCAATCATTCATTCTACTCTGATTACATTGCCTGTTCAATAAAGTGAAGTGTGAAAAGCTCAACCAGCTGGAAGAAGAACTCATAATTTGGAAAACGGGCATTGCTCAAGTACTGGGAGACTTGCTAGTCAATAGCTGAGCCTTGTTTACTAATTCAGCGTCATGTTCTTTTCAGATGTTGTATCGTAACCTGGGCAACGCTTTTAATTTCATTTGGGAATATCGAGGATGAAGATCTACACAAGAAGTTGATCGCAATAACCTGACATATCACTCCTTCTTCGTGAAGTCCAATTTCGATGGTCAGCCCCAACTTAGGTAGTAAGCTCGTACTGCTCTTTAGTAATGAGCTCAGGGGACGCCTTCTTCACACCAAATCCCTTCTGCAAGATGATAAACTGACCCACGAGTATCATCTGGCTATATTTCGGTCGTTCAGCATGAAAGATTGCATCATCCACCAAACTCTTGCAATTCTCCCATTCCAGAAAGCCCAATCGCTCAACATTTTCTTTCGTAATCAGCCCTTCGAAAAACTTGTGCACAGGCCCATTCGGTTTATACTTGACCGGTGCGGAGAATGGATGCTTCTTCCTCGCATATAGCTCATCGGTGATGAAAGGTCTCATCGCTTCTTTTAGAATCCACTTCTCACTGAAAGTGCGGGAGTTCGGGTCCCAGTGTATCTTCACACTTGGGGGTAAGGCTACGGCATACTCGGTGAGGCGGTGGTCGAGGAAGGGTTGCCGTCCTTCTAAGCTATGTGCCATCTCACAGCGGTCGCCCAATACTGTAAGTAAGCCGTTCGCGAGTGTACTTTTGATCCATATGTATAATGAGGTATGGAGTGGGTGCCACTTGTTCGCCATAAGTGTACGAGTCCGGCCATCGAGAGAGTTCACAGCTGCCAGACGCTTGTCGCTCTTGCCGAATTCGTCAAATATCCACGGAGCAAACAGGCTGTCCGTGAGCGAGGCAGATTGGGTGAAGCCGACGAATGAGGTATCGTTGATTTGTTTCCGAGGTGTTGCAGCTGTCGGTGGTTCATTTCCAGAATAGTCGTTCCCGTCCAAATCTTTGAGAGTGCGTATACGATCCTCCTCCGAAAGCCCAGAATCAGGCGAAGATGGGTCTGGCTCTCGGACGAAGTCAGTCAAGAGCTCTCGATACCCGCCAAAGTGCTCATCCGACCCTTCACCAGTAAGAACGACTTTTATCCCCGCGTCGGATGTGAGTTTCGAGAGTAAGAACTTCCCGACTGTGCCGAGGTCTGTTACCGCGACCTCATTATGCCAGACAGCATTTTCGATGTTGGTAGCGAAGACTTCTTCAGTCATCTCCACATTGTGCATCTTGACGCCTAACCACTCTGCGGTGCGTCGTGCAATGGGCTCTTCATCGTGTTCTTCATCCATGAATTTGACGCAAAAGCAATTGATTCTCTCTGACGGCGGTGCTGTGCCCAACTGGGCGCCTTCTGTATCCATGAGATGCTTCACCATCCCAGCAATAGCACTTGAGTCAACACCACCGCTCAAGAAGACACCAATAGGTACATCTGCGCGGAGTCGGTCTCTCACCGCCTCGAGTAAACGTTCTCGTACACCTTGAATCATTTCTTTTTCTGTTCGCGTCTCCACTTCGCGTTTGTCTTTGAAGTCTAGATCCCAGTACTTGTACTGGGAAACAGTGCTGAACGATGTGCAAGTGAGATAGTAACCTGGTAATATCTTCTGTACACCCTGAAAAATAGTTCGTCGATCGCATAGCCAACCAACATCTTTGATACTTTGCACGTCCCAGTTGGGTTGCCATCCAAACGGGAGGAAGGCTTTGGCTTCCGACGCGATCTGTTGAGCCCAAGTTAGTCCTCAGCGAGTGTTTATATTGATATTGAACTCGAAAGTGATTGGTACCTACAAGTAGCATGCCATTTGAGGTTGTGTAGTAAAGCGGCTTGATAGCATAACGATCACAAGCCGCAATGAATGTTTGGGATTGAGAGTCATAAAGACAGAGTGAAAACTCGCCCCGCAAATGCGACAAAAACGAAAGTCCGTACTCTTTGTATAGCGCAACTGCAATCTCAGAATCACATTTGCTGCGGAACTGGTAGCCCCGGAGACTCATTTCATCCCTAATTTTCTCGTAGCCATACAGCTCGCCGTTAACAACAGCATGTATATTCCCATCTAGATCATGGAATGGCTGCTCTGCTTCAGGGTTTAGATCCACGATTGCCAGGCGATTGTGGCCAAGAGCTGAAGGGTGAAGTAGTCAGTCACGTGTCTGTAATTTGTTCATCTGGATGGAGGAATTCACTTACCAACCCGTTGACCTTTGCTAATCCATTGTCCTTTTGCATCTGGTCCTCTATGCTTGATTTTATCGAGGCTCTCATCTAAAGTCTTGCTCAGCTTGTCGCGGCTTCGATCTAGGGGCCCATGACCCCGCAGAGCAACAGCACAACTAATGCCACACATTCTTCGGGCAGCTTAATATGGGAAATCAACGAATTTGTGGAGGCTATCAGTGACTTTGTCATGGAGATCATGCGATGACGACATTATCAAATGCTAAGCCTTTGCAGATCTGGTTGCATGGCTCTTACCATTTTTGAATTAGCGGCTATCCCCGCATCTAACTTGGTAGTCTCAATCGCACTCCGTGTTGGATCACACGACGTGGTCGTAATCACGAGCGCGGTGGTACCTTTCACCACATACGTGGACCAACCCCTATCACTTTCTACCACCCTAGTCGGCATCTCAAAGCAGTCAAATTCGTAGCTACCGCACACTTATCCAGAGTTCTATGAGTCAAAAAAGGACGTGACAATTCGACGTTAGGTTTATACCCTGATTCTATAGATATTATGACATAATCATTAACTTCCAAACAAATTATGTAAAGTGGGTTGCGGATGAAAGTGTCTTTCATAGCATTTTTGTCATCCTTCAGCAAACCCATCCTCCATCAACATTATAGACCGCTCCTGTAACGAAAGAAGCGCTCTCACTTAGTAAGAAAGCGATAACGTTTGCTATTTCGTCCGGCTCAGCTCTCCTCTTCAAAATGGTCACTTGTAAGCCTCTCTTCACATCCTCGGGATCCTCGCCTTGCGACATAGGAGTATTCACCGAGCCTTTACCCTCCAAACATTAGCGTGACGCGCAGAAGATCGAGCAGTGTAACGTATATTTCTTACCAGGTGCCACACAGTTGATTCTGATATGTGGGTTTTCTTTAGCAGCAGTCTTACTAAGTGCCTCGACAGCAGCTTTTCTAGCGCAATACACGGAGTTTCCTGGTGCACCAAATTGACCAAAGACACTTGCTGCAGAAACCTGGCGGCTATCAGGTTTTGCAGGATAAGCGAAAGGAACAGGACTTACGATACTATACCCTCCAACACCGCTCATCGCTTTGATCTGCGCTTTCAGGCAGTTGAACACACCCCTTGTGTTCACAGCAAATGTAAGATCCCAATCTTCATCCGTAACATCCACAATTGGCTTGGCCTTTGCAATGATTCCCGCCATGTTCACTGCCCCGTTCAATGTGCCAAATCTTTCCACTGTAGCCTCGATCCAAGTGTTGACCAAATTGGCACTCTGTACGTCGACAAATGTGTACATGTGCTGCTCAAGACCGCCTGGAAGAGACTCTGTTACTGATCTGGCAGCGTCGGTGTTAATATCTCCAACGGAGATGTGTGCCCCTTGAGATGCGAGCAGACGTGCTGTTGCCAGGCCCATTCCGGAAGCCGCGCCTGTGATCGCAATCTACTTGCCATAAGTAACCAGCCACTATCTAACAGAGTTGAGAACACTTACGGCTTTCCCAGAGAACGTAGACATAGCGTATTAGACCTAATCATATGAGATTGCGGCAAGCTATCGTTCTTGATGTGTAGGTCTATAACTTACGGTAATTGAATAATAGACGTTCAATTGTAGAAATTCCGTCAGGGGAAAGCCGACTCGTGAAGGATTGAGACGAAATAGAGTTTGGATACAACCCGACCATCCAGTAGCAAATAGGTGTATATTCGAGAGTGGTTATCGTCGATACCTTATCTCAGCTAAAATTGGAAGGTCAAGCCGACACGTGACGGTCGATCTGTCCATCTCGAAATTGCGCTAGGGGCGCTATTAGTGGGGTTGGTGATGATGTAGTACGTAGGGAGGTCGTTGTCAATTTTGCCAAATACGCTCCGTCGAGTGATATTGCCCACTAAGCACTGTTCTTTATGAGATCAACCCAAGAGACACTGCCAGCTGCACCGTCTTTCTGTGCCCATATGCGTGTTATGTTGTCTCGCGTTTCTGCAAAGAGGCGGGATCCACTGCATGCGGCAGACCTATCAAACCAATCTAAGATTGTGTTTCTTAAACCGAGATCTTCAGCTTCGCAGCCTGCAATGAATGCGGGCCAAATGAGTCTGAAAGCACCGTAAGCCGTGTCAAGCCCCGCGGGCTCAAAGTGTGATAGACAGTTGCATACTGCCTCAACCTTTGATTGAATTACAGAAGCCTCTACATCGTAGATTCTCCGGTAAAAGTAGATTGCCAGAGCATTCTGCATGCTACTTAGCATCTTATTCAACAGATCATGTGAATCATAGACAGCGAGATCGATGCTGCTTAGATCAGGTGGTCGAAGTTGATTGATGCATCGCTCTACTGCTTCCGCGCGGCTCAAAAATTCTTTCAAACTTAGTCCATCCGCAACGTCCTGCTGTGCAGCGGCATCTTTCTCCTTTCCTAATCGAATGATGAGTGATAGCAAAAATAGATAAGATTCCGGAACACCATATATCTCCGGGTAAAGCGTAGCAGACCAAGTTCCTGGTAGTTGAAGATGTAGATCATTTTCGCCTTCCTCTTGTCCTTTGACCTTCATCATCTCTTCGTCGAGATTGTTCCAGCTACTCAGGCGGAATGTAAGGCTATCTTGACTGTAGCTAGCTGCGCCGCTTGATTCGATGGACTTTCGAATGTGATTACGATGGCTCGAGTTCATGTCGGCGACAAAGACACTCTCGTGGAACATGCGCTCAAACGCATAGCAGTGGTGAAGCAAACGAACTTTCCGAGATTTCTTGCGATTAAGACCCTTGACTCGAATGAACTTTTCTGCTTCCAGGAAGTAGCAATCTGTTTGTTCAATGTCTCCCGATGTCATTGCCACCTGAATCATAGTGAGAAGAGCCATAAGGATGGACTTGTACTTTGCCACTTTTGGAATCTCGTAGGCGGAGTGCAGCATGTGTCGCGCTTGCTCACGCGCTCGTGTTTTGTACCTTTTTCCTGTCTCTAGCCACGACGCGCTTCCAGAGAGACCATTGAGGCTGAAGGCACTGACGGCTAGTATGCCATAGAACGCACACAAGCTTGCGTGATCCAGAATCTCACTTAGTGTGAGAGCAGCTAGGCAGCTCTTGACGTGAGGCATGAAAAGAACATGCCATGGTGTTTTGCTGTGCTGAAAAGGCGTCAGTAGCCTGAGCACTGTCGACGAGTAGTGCTTAAAAAGATGTAAAACGTCTTGAGGTAAGGCATTACCCATAGTTGGATTCGATTGGATTGAACTAGGCGATTCTGAATGTCTAACTTGAGTTGCAGTTGTATAGGAGGGCGATTGTGGACAGTAGGGGTCCTGGGCCCATAATGGAAATTGTTCTGGTTGTTGAAAGACAGAGGGAGTAAACTCGACATCGAAGCTCTCTTCAAAGCGATTGAAGTTGTTTGTGTAGTCGGAAGAATTCGTCACCGGAGGGAGGGGATCATGTATAAGCAAAGAATCCTCCATAATCGATTGGAACAGGGCGCGAGTCCTCGGTGTGAAGGCCATTTCGTCATACAGATAGGGGCTACCCCCATCAAGAAAGACTACGTCTTGCGGGCAGTAACCTGTCGCAGAATCATCTATAGAATTGCGTCCGGTCAAGCGGTCCTGGCCCTGAGCTGCCCTGAACGCGCCAAAGCAGCCATGATAGACTTCGAAGTCTTCTGTGCGAGACGCAGCTTCGCTTTTCTCATGAACCTGTTCGATATGCCAAAGAGCTAATCCTGGAGGAACGCTAGACGTCAATGTCTCACTCATGCAAGCACGTTCAATTTCAGTGAGCAGTGGCCGCCGAAATCGTACGGTACCGTTGGATGAGGCGTCTTCGGAGCAAAAAAACACAGTCTTCTCGTAGCCACTGCAGCTCAGACCTGCATTGATACACGATGTGCATTTCGGTCTTGTCTCATCACACTTAGTATGTCTCCTCCGACACTGCGCACTATTAGTACAATGGCTACCGCAATGATGCATGCGTACATACTGTCGCACATCCACCAAAGGATCGGCTGCGGTTGCCTTGCACTGCCCTCCTGCGTTTTAAGCTCGCCATATTGTCTTATTCGGGCAGCAGACCCATTCCTTTGCAACGATGGATCTATCTCGAGCGGATTACTCGGAGAAGGGCAGTTATGTGGTTGTCCGGACCGATTATAAGCGTCTCGACTCGATCGGGTTAGAGTATCGCGGACACCTTCCTCTCTTCACATCGGGCAATGCCACCCTGCCTATCGCAAGCCGCCAACCACCACACCCCACTGGTTTGCGGGGTGACGAACTGGTTTGATCCTAGCCGTGCCATGAATTCCTATAACCCCGTATGCAATCCGTTGAGAGCTTGTCCACATCGACGTGGAGTGAGTATCCCAGCCTCCGTTTTTCGGAAGTATCGAAAGAGGTAGGCTTCTACCGATCTATAGTGTCCTATGACATGGTGTTCCCTTATCCTCACAGTAGGTAAAACTACAAAGGGTTGTGGTTCCATCTCCTTAGCAATTGTCAGGATTTTATTTCTATCGTCTTGTCAACCGCGAGGATGGGCTCCATTCCCCAAGACACACAACCAGCCTACGATGTCCTGATCATTGGCGCTGGCCTCTCTGGGGTCTGCAGTCTCTACCACATTAGAAAACGATTCCCAACCTGGCGCGTCAAAGTACTGGAGGCAGGTACGGATGTTGGTGGTGTATGGTACTGGAACCGATACCCCGGGTGCCAGATCGATACGGAGTCCCTATCATACTGCTTCTCGTTCGACAAAGAGCTGTTGCAGGAGTGGGAGTGGACAGAAAGCTTTGCGAAGCAGCCGGAAACGCAACGTTACATTAAACGGGTTACAGAGAAACATGAGATGGAGAAAGACATGAAATTCAATACGCGAATCAAATCGGCACATTGGAACGACCGTGATCACACCTGGACGTTCTTCGATGAAGAAGGTGAAGAATACGTGACACGTTTCTTCGTTAGCTGTCTTGGCTTTCTATCATCGCCCACTCTACCCAAGATTCCAGGAATTGCAGACTTTAGGGGCAAAGCATTCCACACCTCGCGATGGCCGGGCGATATCGACATCAGCCGCGATTTCGCTGGTAAGAAAATAGGCATAATAGGCACAGGAGCGACCGGGATTCAAACAATATCAGCATTGTCGAAAGACCCGAGCCTTGGATCTCTCAGCGTCTTCCAACGGACAGCGAACTGGTCCGCGCCCCTAAGAAACACTACAATTTCAGCAGAGGAGATGATGATAGCAAAAGGAGGGTATGATGCCATCTTTCAGCGCTGTGCCACAACACCAGCAGGCTTTTTACACGAAGCCGATCCTCGAAAATCACTTGAAGTCACACCGGAAGCTCGTGTTGAGCACTGGGAGAAGCTTTACAATTCTCCTGGATTCGGCAAGTGGCTCGGTGTATTCAGTGATACGTACACTGACCGGGAAGCCAATGATATGTACTCTGCATTTATGGCAGACAAGATCCGTCAAAGGGTACGTGATCCGCTTGTGGCGGAGAGTCTAATCCCTAAGAACCACGGCTTTGGAACGCGGCGCGTCCCGCTCGAGACTGGATACTTTGAAGCCTTCAACAAGGATAACGTGCACTTGGTCGATCTGCAGAAGACGCCCATCTCACGTGTCACTAATCTGGGAATCGAAACCGACGACGGACAGCTACATGAGCTCGACATTCTAATCTTTGCAACCGGATTCGACGCTATCACGGGCGCATTCGGCGCCATCGATTGGCACGCAAAGGACGGCCGTCCTCTGATCGTAAGCCGTGGGTCGGAACGCTACGAAAGTGCCATATGGCCTGACCACCGACCAAAGACATTTCTTGGACTATCGGCGCCTGCTATGCCCAACATGCTCATGGTACTAGGGCCTCACCAGCCCTTTGGAAACGGGACGCGCAGCATCGAGCACGCGTCAGCCTTTATATGTGATATGCTCGCATACTGCCATGATAAGGGATACACATACTTTGAGCCAACGACGGGGGCCGTGGATTTGTGGACTGAGCATGTATTTGACTGCGGTAAGACGGGACTTATGAACGAGATCGATAGCTGGATGACAGGTGTCAATAAGAATGTGGAAGGGAAGACAGAAAGGACTGTGGCGAGGTATGCAGGAAGTGCCATTAACTACCGTAAGTGGTGTGCGGATTGCAAGGAGAAGGGATATGAGGGATTCGTTTTTTTAGAGTAGATACTTCCTTCAAGGCAAATTCTGCAGCGGAGTTGTACGTATATTGATGTAGGATGAAATTACTTTGCGCATTGATCTGTTTTTTTACTGGAGTATAGCCTGCAAGTCCACGCAGCGATGTCGGAGATACGTGCAGTACAGCCTTGAACTTGAGGAAAGCTATCCCGAGCATCAAAAAGAGTTATGTAGCACACATAGTATATATCTACCAAGGCGCTTCTACTTATACCCTGACACGCC
This sequence comes from Cucurbitaria berberidis CBS 394.84, assembly GCF_010015615.1. NCBI lineage: Eukaryota > Fungi > Ascomycota > Dothideomycetes > Pleosporales > Cucurbitariaceae > Cucurbitaria > Cucurbitaria berberidis. Next base: position 2,618,911 of record NW_024468936.1, on the reverse strand, counting down.
TGCCTCCCCGTGTCACTCGAATCACGGTTCAAAAGCTCATACCAATGGACGTACCCGGCTTCGCCCTAATCACGGGAGCCGCGTCGGGAATCGGGAAAGCGTGCGCTTTTGCCTTCGCAAGAGAAGGCTGCGCTGGCATTGCACTCCTCGACCTTAACGCAGAAGCACTATCCTCCGTCCGCAATGAAATCCAAAACATCATCGACAAAAGAGATGACAACAAACCCACTTGCCGCATCGAAATTCTCCCCACAGACGTCACAAACGAAGACCAAGTCACTGATCACGTCCAAGCCGTAGCGAAAGCATTTGGTCGCATCGACTACGTTGTCAATGCTGCTGGGATAGCACTCAAGCACGCCGGTGGCGCCGCCTACGCGACGACCGAATCCTGGCAGCGCGTGCTCGACGTAAACCTCAACGGCACATTTTACGTCCTACGCGCATCCGCACGCATAATGCTCACGCAAGAACCCATTCTCTCTTCGCTCAACAACCGCCCGCTCCAGCGCGGCTCAATCGTGAACTTTTCGTCCATCCAGGGCGTGGTTGGCATCACGCTTTCAACCGCCTATACAGCGTCAAAGCACGCGATACTTGGACTGACGAGGAGCGCAAGCGAGGATTATGCAAATCAGGGCTTGAGAATCAATGCTGTGTGTCCTGGGTATACGGAGACGCCTATGACGACGAAGAATCCGGAGGTGCTCAAGGCGATGCAGGAGAGGGTTCAAACTGCGGTACCGATGCAAAGGATGGGGCGGCCGGAGGAAATTGCTGATGCGGTGCTTTACTTGGCTGGTGGGCGGAGCTCGTTCGTTACTGGTTCAGCACTGGCTGTCGATGGTGGGTACACATCACGGTAGTGTTTTGGCATAGACAGACCAACGTCTCCGAGATGATAGTATAGATGAGCACATATAGGCCGCCTTCAAATCTCTTACTTGCTCGAACAATCTACGGTAATTTGATAGTCGAACCTTGGAGACGGTTGTTGTGATTTGCTCTGACATGCTGATGCGAGTCCTTATATCTCGTCCGATTACAAGTTGATGGTGGACTGCACGATTCCCTCAAGTCGCCACTCAATCTTTATTCTCTACTGAGCGTACCAATTTAAGTTAGCTATCTCCATGATGAACTAATGGACCCGATGTAATGTGAATGGTGCCTTCTGTAGGCGCAATCGGAAAATGTAGCTAACGAGATGTCTAGGGAGACAACAAGGGAGAGCGTAACACGTACTATCTTATTGATTACTATCAATCGAGTTTCCACACAACCCAGCCTCCCCATCTACGCTTCCAAAAACTCCCACAGCCCATGGCCCTCAACATAATCCCCCCAAATAACATTCACCAGCCAGACATCCTCTCTCAAGGCGCCAAGCAATTTACTCGACGCACTCTTGGAAGGATAAATCCTCTGCCACTCCCTCCATATACTAAACGCCTCCTCGAGCCAACTCCTAAAGCTCACGCTCTCAATAATAGTGGGAGTGACAATCTCCTTGCCCGCGAACGTGCCCCATGTCACTGGATTTACGCTCTCCTCCTGACTCGCCTCCCAGTCTCCTGCCGAGTTGCCAGCAAAGTAGGTAATTTGTTCGTGGGCGTCTAGGCGGGGTTTAAGGGTTGCGAATTGGGAAGAAGGGAGGAAGAATTCGACGAAGGGTTTTTGGAAGACGTAGCCGTTCCTGGGGCCCCAGCCAAAGATGGAATCCGTTGATTTGACACCATTGACAGCAGGTTGAGAAGCTACTGTCCACCAGCCTTTAGCATTCAAGGCCAGTAGTTGCTTGCTGATGGTGGCTGTTTCTGGGGAAAGGCCTTGTTCACTCCAAGGTAGAGCTTCGAGATTTCCCTCAAGATGTTGCCTAAACAAATTCGAGACATCTTCTTTCTCCACAGGATGACCCCAGAGTTTCAAGGCTTGTGGTGTCGACACGTGTAGCGTAGGTCCATAACCATCGATTTCACCAAAGGCAGGGGAGCGAGCGTCGCCCCAGCGGCCGTTGGGGAAGTCGTCCCATGTTGCTTCTCGGCCTAGTGAGCCTTCGCCTTCTGAGATGGCGAGCGTGTTTGCGCGAGTGTTGACTGGTCCGCGGTGGATGCCAGCCTCGCTCTCTGGGGCTTCGTAGGAGTGACTGCTAGACTTTGTGGCTGAGGGTTGTGATATGATTACTCTGTTGCGGGGACCGGAATTTATGGAGGATAACCGGCGTCGACTGCGCGTCATTGCGCCGTTCGGCGGAGATTCGAGGTTGATGGCGGGCGTTGTTTCGACAATGACCTCTTCGTCGTCTTCGACAGTGGTCTGTGGTATAAGGTGGGTATCTTCCACAATGTGCGATACCGCCTTCTCCAAGTTAAGTGTGTAGAAATGAAACCCTCTCCGAACAACATCTGGACGCGCTTTGAGGTGTTCCACAATTTCATCCAAGATCTTGACGCCAACTTGTTTGACCAGCTCATCGTCAGTCTTTACAGCATCTAGCCGTGCCAAAGTATCAGCCGGCAAGTTCGCATGCGAAAGCTTCGTGGTTCGAAGTAGGATCTTGTACGACTGAATTGGCATCAATCCGGGGATAATCGGGATGGTCTTGAACACGCCGCTGTCGTGCTCCCTCAACAGCTTCTCGAACCTGACGTACGCCTCCACGTCGAAGAAAAGCTGTGTCATGATAAAATCCGCACCAGCCTTCGTCTTCTCCACCAAGTGCTGTAAATCGAATCGCGGGTCCTGGTGCTCGGGATGGCTCTCATCTGAATGTCCCTCCGGATATGCAGCAACTCCTATGCAGAAGTAGTCTCCATACTGTTTCCGAATATACCTCACGAGGTCGATGGCCCACGTAAAGTCCTTGTTCGAATCCTGCTCCGGCAACTGTCCTTCATCCCTATACTCGTCGCTCCTCGGCGCATCACCGCGCAAGGCGAGAATATTCCGTATGCCCAACACTTTCGCCTGTTCAAGCGCATCATCAATGAGAGCGCGGTTCATGTTCGTGCATGTCAAATGCAGACATGTTGTGAGGCCCAATTGGCGCTGGCAGATTTCGGCGAGTTCGAGAGACTTTGTGGCCGTCGAGCCACCTGCACCCCATGTGACGGTTACAAAAAGCGGTCGGAGAGCCTGTGACATGCGCTCTAATCGGGTTTGCAGATTCGCGAAGCCCTATATTCAATGTCAGTGCCTGTTTGCGCGCGGTCGCGTGGATGGCGGGGCAACCAACCATGGCCGTCTTCGGCGGGAAGAACTCGAGCGAGAAGTAATTCGCGCCATCAGGCAAGGCATTGATCTTATCCGTAATCTTCTCCATCGTGTTTTGGTGTGGGAAGGATAGAAAACGAGGGTCGTAGTTGAAGACGTGGAGTCATCGTGAACAGTGTCGCAATGGTCCACAAGAAAGTTGCGGGTAGCTCTGGGAAAGCGCGAGGTGGGGCAGCGATTGCCCGCCCGCGTCATCGGGATCCCATGCCCGATTTGGACACCAGTGCCAGACCTCCGCAATAAGGAAAACTATATGTGGTGCTAGGAGTCGCTACAGTGCCCCGTCGCCAATGACAGCGCCTTGTGTTAGTTGGAGCCTCTTGTCGCTGTTGCTTGTACTTTGTGGAGTACCGAAGCGGGGTCCCGAATGCCGCTGGATTACTCAAGTTGGAGATACACTGGCTTTCTTTTCATATAATTACATATAGACTGACTCCTGGAATCGGGTGTGATAGGTCCCAAGCATAGAAAGGTGAGCCTAGTCTAGCTTGATATCGAAACATGATTAAGATTTATACCATATTCCTGTTCCTAATAAGCAAGTCAACAGTGTTAGCCCAAAACACCACCAACATGGCACCTCTCTCTAGACGGATCGACGTCCACTCCCACTTCCTCCCACCATTCTACCGCAAAGCTCTCGCAGAGAACGGCCACTTGCATCCGGATGGCATGCCCGCGATTCCAGAATGGTCCCTAGAACGCCATCTCGACATGATGTCTACCGCTAACGTCTCCAAGTCAATGCTCTCAGTCTCATCACCTGGAACGCATATCACACCTGGAAACGATACCCTAGGCAGGTATTTGACACGGCAGTGTAACGCCTACGCTGCAGAGCTAAAAAGGGAATACCCCGAGAAATTCGGCTTCTGGGCTGCGCTCCCGTTACCGGATGTTGATGCAGCGCTGGAGGAGATTGAGACGGCGATTGGAGAGGGAGCAGATGGGTTCGGATTAATGACAAATTATCACGGGAATTATCTCGGCTCGCCCGCTCTGGATGGTGTATTCGACAAGTTGAACGAGGTTGGCGCGACGATCTTCATTCACCCAACAAAGCCCTGCATAAAGCACGGCAACGAGACTTCCTCTGCTCAAACAACAGATGCTTTACCTTTCGGCTCGCAATACCCTATTCCTATCTTCGAGTTCTTCTTCGACACCGCGCGCGCGGTAATCAATCTCTTTAGCTCGGGGACGGTAGACCGCTGTCCGAATATCAAGTTCATCATCCCACACTCTGGTGGCGCCTTACCACCAATGATGACACGCTTCATCCAGTTTTCAAGTGTCGTTCCAGGGGGTAGAGTCTTGGACGCGGAGACAGTGCGGAAACAGCTTGATGAGCAGTTCTACTTCGACTTGGCTGGGTTCGTGTTCGATGGCGAGAGCGGTGGAAATGGGCAACTGAAAGCGTTCGTCGAGGGATTCGAGATAAGTTATGAGAGGTTGTTGTACGGAAGTGATTTTCCGTTTACGCAAACGCAATTCGTGAAGATATTTGCAGATCGAATGAAGGACGGACTAGAGCACTTGTTTAGTGAGAAGGAGAGGGGGGCAATATATGAAGGGAATGCAGTGAAGCTGTTAAACGAGAGAAGAGGCGAAGCTAAGATAGCAATCTAAGACTGTTTTTAGGATATCGAGAATAGAATATAGTGAATAATGGTATTAAGAATCTTATATGTACTTGTACGGGTTCATGATACCCTTCTGTTATTGTATTAACGTGGCGACCTTTAGAATACTGGACTTTACTTACCGGATCATACAGATCCTTAATCTGCTTCATCAACTTGATCATTGTCTCGCTTTTGCTGTAACCAACATATGGCTTCTTCGTGACGCCTAAGCCATGCTCGGCGCTGATACTACCACTTCGCTTTTGCACCCATTCGTACACAAATGGTTCCAGTTCCTTCTCTACGGCTTTGTCGAATCTTCTTGTTGGGACGTTGAGATGTAGATTGGCATCCCCCATATGCCCATACCCAACCACATCGACTACCGGAAAGGAAGAGTCGCTGCCGACTAGGCCAGCCTTTGTAAGACGGTCTCTTGTCTCATTGACCAGGTCGTATAGCTCTGCTATGGGAATTGACAGATCATACTTGTAGACGCCTCCCTCATGGCCCAAGACTTCTGTGATGCCTTCTCGCCATGACCAGAGCTCCTGGATTTGAGTCTGGTCTTGAGCAAGGACTCCATCGGTTACCACTTCAGTCTCCATGACATGTTCCAAGAAGGCTTGCAATTTCTGTACTGCGTCAGCCAAGAAGCATTTCACTGCCGATGTAGTATCTTACCTCGCCATCGTGATCTACGTTCGAGCCACTGGTCTCGATGAGGCAGTAGAAAGGGTGTTCCCCCTCTAGTGGCATCTTCTTACCCGTCACTTTGTTGACTAGCTTCTGTGTGCGCCCGTCCATGAGCTCGAAAGCAGACAAGATTTCAGACAGCTGGCCCTTGGCTTCCCGAAACGCTTCTTGGACCTTCTCGTAACTCTCGAGACCAAAGTAGGCAACGTTGACAGCTGGCGATCTTCGCGGGCAGATAATGGATATTTTCGTAATGATACCTATTGTGCCCTCGCCGCCGATGAAGAGCTGCTTGAGGTCGTAACCAGTGTTGTTTTTGCGAAGGGTTGAGAGGTCGTCCACGATAGTTCCATCAGGGAGCACAACCTCGATGCCCAGAACATTGCCGTGAAAGCTACCATATCGGAGAAGGCGAAGGCCACCAGCATTAGTCGCAACGTTGCCACCTATTTGACACGAGCCTTTAGCGCCAAGATCAAGCGGGAAGATGTGGTTTCTTTCAGCGAGATAGTTGTCTGCAATCTCAAGGATAACGCCAGCGTCTGCTACGAGGATACCAGAAACCTCATCGAAGGACCTGATCTCGTTCATCTTCTGTAGGTTGATGACAATCTCATCAAAGACGGGCACAGAGCCACCAACAAGCCCAGTGTTGCCACCTTGCGGAACAACAGCAAGCATTTTGTCATTACAATATTTGAGAATCTTGCTGACTTCTTCTGTAGAGCTAGGTCTCAGGACGAGTTTGGTGTGGCCGCGGAACTTGCGCATCCAGTCGCTGTTGAACGGCTCAATATCTTCAGATGCATCTTTAGAGACACCATCAATGACGGCAGAGTCTGAGCCTAGGAGGTCCTGGAAGAATTTTACATGTTCTTCTGAAAGCTTGGTGAATTTGGAATCTCTTTGAATTTGTGGATATCTACTTGGCGTTAGGTACACGACCAGAAAAAAAAGTTACCAAACGCAACATACGATTCCGAAGTGAATTTGATCGATTTTGCAGGTGCAGTCGCACCCGTTACTGTCCCCTTCTCATCTGGCTGGTGAGGTTCCGAGGTCGCGGACGAGACTCCGGCCCATCGAACTTGACATGTCGGTTTCAGGTGCTGAAAACGCGGCGAAACTCGAGACGAGAACGCACTCCGTCGCAATGACGAAACGAAACGCGCTGAAGTCGCCATAAATGTCAATGGCCAAGGAACGTGTAGAGTGGGGAAAGTTTTTGAGTCGCCTTCGCCATCTGCCATGTAGAAGATGACATAAGGAGAGCTAGTAGCAAATGCACGAGCCAGGCTTGGCAATTCAGGCTGGAGCAACGACGCGGACAGCTCTCGAAGCTCCGATGATCAAGTTGCCGATTACATTACCTTTACGCTGCCGCTTTTCGCTCTCAACCCTCTTCTCCGCAACCCGCCTGTTTATATAGAGCTTGAGCAGTAATCCATAAATTCTCTCACCATGGCGTCCGGCTACGATCGAGCTCTTTCAGGTACAAACATGCAATATTTGGCTACCTGAGCATCAACTAATCCTCGTAGTTTTCAGTCCTGATGGACACGTCTTCCAGGTCGAGTATGCGCTGGAAGCTGTGAAGCGAGGTAGGTTTGCTGTCCGAGCCTGACGCTAGATATGACATGCTAATTCGGCGCAGGAACGTGTGCGGTGGGCGTAAAGGGCGGAGACATTGTAGTACTTGGGTGCGAAAAGCGATCAGCGATGAAGCTCCAGGACACGCGAATCACTCCATCGAAGATCTGCCTCGTTGATACCCACGTCGCCCTCGCTTTCGCCGGACTAAACGCCGATGCCCGCATCCTGGTAGACAAGGCACGCCTTGAAGCACAATCACATCGCCTCACAGTCGAAGACCCGGTATCGATAGAGTACATTACGAAGTACGTTGCCGGTGTGCAGCAGAGATACACTCAGAGTGGTGGTGTCCGACCGTTTGGCATCAGCACGCTGATAGTTGGATTCGACCCTAACGACAAGACCCCGCGCTTATACCAGACTGAGCCTTCTGGCATCTACTCGGCATGGTATGTCGTTCGCGTCGGTGCTAGTATTGGCATGTACTAACTACGGATTCAGGAAAGCGAACGCGATTGGCCGATCGAGCAAGACAGTCCGCGAGTTTCTCGAGCGTAATCACAAGGAGGGTATGGACCGGGAAGAGACGATCAAGCTGACGGTGAAGTCACTACTCGAGGTTGTGCAGACGGGCGCGAAGAACATCGAGATCGCCGTCATGGCGCCAGGCAAGCCCATCGAAATGCTGCCTGTGGAGGATATTGAGAAGTACGTGGAGAACATCAATACAGAGAAGCAAGAAGAGGCAGCGAGCAGGAGGCCTGGAAGGACACCCGGCACGGGCACCGCGGCCATTCTCACGCGCCCTGCCCCAACCGAGGGCTCGGGCTCAGGAGCGTAGAGGAAAAGTTATGACTGATGGACCGGACATGAACAGCATTGGCGTCTCGGTAGTAGACCTCATGAATCTGTATATCACAGAGACGAACTGGCTAGAGCTCGAAATATGGCATATTTAGCACACCTGCCCCTCCTTGCCTTCCCGCCCCTCGCTCGTCGCGTGATTGTCCCGTGGTTCTGCCTTCTGATGTGATGCGGCTTGTAATCCTCTTGACCCTATGCTTCACTCCAACCCTTCAACCCAGCTTGTGCGGCGCCTCCTTGACATCGAATATCGTTCGGAGTTCTTCGGCCCTTAGGCGTTCGTCCTTGAGCATCCTTGAAACTAATCAGCAGCTGCGGGGCATTGGAGGCATGCGTTGCATACCTTGAGTCGATGCGGGCATCCTCGCCCTCGACTTGCAGAGACGCCTTTGGCGTTTTGGCCTCCAAGACGAAATGGTTGTCGCAGTGCGGGCAGTATTCGTCTCTACCCCTCATTCAGCATGTGTGCCACGCCGGTATACTTGCCGTGCACCTACGCGTCCTCAAACTCGCGGGCGTCCTTTCGGAACGCTTTCTTGCACTTTTTGCATATGAAGGTCATGTCAAACGTCTGCATGAGCGGGTGGTCCGTCTGCTCCGCATGGCATTCGGCGCAGTCGAACCATTTCTTGCCTGGCCATTCTCAGCATTCATCCCGCAGCTCTACTATTGGCGAACGCACAGCACGGTGAGCGGATGGAGACCTGGGCGTTGAGGACGTGTTTGCTGCACTCAGCATCAGCCAACTGTGCAGGGGAGGGCGGGATTGTGCGTGCGTGCTTGCTTACCACATGACGAAGGCGACGGTGTTTGGAGGTGAGGTCGCTAATTCACGATTTCACTATCCAGAGTGCTAGCTGGGCGGGTTGTTTGCGAGTCGTAATTCGCCGGGTGCCTGATCGCTGCTAGCTGAAGGTGCCGACAGGGTCTCCGGGGAAACTTGCGGCGGCGGCGGCGGCATGTTGCAGGCCAAGAGCGCTGAGGGACATTCAAGGTCAGGCACACACACACCTCCGCGCAGCAAGACAGAGCCACCACGCCCTTTGCCGCTCACGCCCGACCCTGGAACCTCTGTCGCCCTCTACTATCGCCAAATACTTCACTCCGGCGCACCCCGAACTATCGCTGCATTCGCTTCCTGTCCTGTTTCTGAAACGGCATCCCTCTACGTCCCCCGCCGAACCCTGCGTTCCCTGTCCTAGCATTCTTAGCATACACCGTGTACGCGTCTTGCTATAGGGAGCCCAACCCGTTGTCTGGTCTGTCCAGGCCACCCACAAATCGCCTTAGCGACTATTCTTCTTCCATCTGAAACCTTGCCTCTCTGTGGCTCCTCACCGCATGATCGACCCACCGCCAACGACGGTTGCTCCACCACAAGCTGCGCTCAATGGGAAAAGTTGCTTGGGGGTCGATGAGCAACTATAGGATACCTTCCGGTGCCGGCTGACAACGAGCTCCCCAACAACATGGAGAACTCAGAAGAGGACATCACAGATGGCTCGTCCATCGTAAGCGCAGGACCGCCCCAGGAAGAAACATGCTAACAGAATACATAGAAGCCAGTATCCTCTCTCCGCGCCCAGTTCGAGAACATGCTCAATGTGAACAAGTCCTCAGTACCTGCGACCCCACGAAAACGCTCCCCCGCCGCCACCGATCGCCTTCCCATGCCCGAAGACAACAGGAGGACTGACGGGCGCATATCACTCGACATACCGAGAGAGCATGTCGGGCGAGTTTCGCCAAGTGTGGCCGAATTCAGTGGAGATGGCACGCTCACCCCACGAGCGCGAACTGTACGCATGCCATGGAGCAATCCAAAACCGAGACCAACATCCATGATGGCCTTCTCTCCACCCAGATCGCCCACACGATCACCGCCCAAAGTTACAGTCCAGTCGCCCAAGTCTCCACCGAAGTCATCTGAGCCTCAGATCTACTCGCCCCATCCTTCGCGACCAACATCGCACGCCGCTCTAGATTCACCTGGTCCTCCAGGACCGTCGTCGAATGGTGCGAAATCCGTCAAGACACCTAGCCGCAATACTACTCCCGCGCTTGACCTCAAGCCTCAGTTTCCCTCGCACACAACGCCTATGGCATCTGCTGATCCGCGCAAGGGTGATCGTCCAGTTTCTTATGCGCCATCAGTACCTCCGCCTGTCAATCGAGCTGGAAAACCAAAGATACCAACCAAATCGCTTTCTATTGACCCATCAATACGCGCAACTCTGGCCCCTGAAGCTTCTTCCGATGTAGCAGCAGATGTATCGCCATTCAGTACTCCACCTAGCAGTAGCGGAGGTAGCACTAAGGGCGAACCTACACCACCTGTCATCCCTAGCTTCTCGAAACCAAAGATGACAGCTAGCAAGGATGGCTACTTCCCGCCCCCTCCAGTGCATCATGCAGTGGCCGAAAAACAGGCTCATCCGGATCCGCGAGCGTCAGCAAACTGGTCACTAAAGACGGCTGCCCCACAGCCGTCTCCAAGCGATATGCCAGACGATCGTCCTGCATTACCAAGTCGTCGTGAGAAGGACAACTTTGACTTGCGAAAGAGTGTTCAACTACAGAGAGCCGCTCCACCTGATCTACCAGTTCGACGATCTTTCGACCAATTTCGTCCTGCTGCACTTGTAGCTGAAGCTAACCGCAGGTTCATGCCTCCCCCACGACGGACACATACAACAGAGGGAACTAGCTCTACAAGCTCTTCAAAGAGCCTAGAACCTCCGAAACCTCCGCCACCGCGCAATTCTGGAGAAATGAGAAGGCCGGCTCCTATGGCTAGACCACAAGCCTCACAGCCACAGCCCTACACAACTGATTCGGACGAGGAGGATGCTGCCCCCGAGAAGCAACCAACAACAGCTTTGACCGACTACCCCGACTCATCACAAGCGAATAGGCGGCCACCGGTCTTTTCCGAAAACACCACCGGGATACCGACGGGTTACGAGACTAAGCTGTTTGCAATCTGTGGAGATTATATATGTACGACAGGATACGTGACGAACGTATGGAATGTGTTAAACGGACGACTCCTCATGAGCTTAAGCCATGGAGACACTGTCAAAGCGACGGCACTCGCATTCAGGCCTGCGAAAGATGTAGAAGACGAGGGCAAGCGGTTATGGCTGGGAACCAACACTGGTGAAATGCTTGAAATTGATATTCCCACGCAAAGTGTTGTACACACTAAGAGTAACGCGCACGGAAGGAGTGCGATCGTTAAGATTTTCAGATATGCATCAGAAATGTGGTCCATTGACGATGATGGGACTCTGCATGTCTGGCCAGCTGATGATACTGGATGCCCCTCGCTTCAACAAAGTCCGAACACGTTCCGCATCCCACGCGAACATACCTTCTCCATGGTTTCCGGATCTCAACTTTGGGTAGCTTGTACGAAGGAGATTCGAGTATACAAACGGACCGGGGACAACAATCACTTCCAGCAGATAACCCAGGGACCTCTGTCACAACTGAACGTAGGCGAGGTCACTTCTGGGGCCATCGTCAGCAGTCAGCCTGATCGCGTGTACTTTGGACATACTGATGGAAAAGTGACTGTATATTCAAAGAAGGATTTCGCATGCCTCGGCATCGTGAACGTCAGCTTATACAAGATCAGCTCACTAGTCGGCGTCGGTGATAACCTATGGGCCGGCTACAGCACTGGAATGATTTACGTCTACGACACGAAGTGCACGCCCTGGAAAGTTTTGAAGGATTGGAAGGCGCACGAAAAACCGATCGCAGGTATTGTGGCAGATCGGACAAGCATCTGGAAGTTGGACAGATTCCAAGTCGCTTCGTTAGGCACCGATACCATGTTGCGTATCTGGGATGGGATGCTGAAAACCGACTGGCTCGGTAAGTTGTCACCCGCGGGAGTAGGAGTGCTGACTGACGATTCTAGAAACCTTGATGCAACAACGCGATGCCGAGTACTGCGACTTCAGAGAGCTCTCGGCAAGAGTCATGACGTGGAACGCTGGTGCAACAAAACCCACGACCTTGAAACATACTGAACAAGATAGGAATTTCTTCCGGGAACTGTTAGAACCAGATGACCCGCCTGACATTCTGGTATTTGGATTTCAGGAGCTCGTCGATCTAGAAGACAAAAAGATCACTGCCAAAAGTATCTTCAAGAGAAAGAAACACAAGGAGACGTCGGAGCACGAGCACATGTCGCATCAGTATCGCGCATGGCGAGATCACCTCGTGCGCGCTCTAGACGAGTACAGCCCTAAGCAAAACTACGTTCTTCTCCACACCGCCAATCTCGTGGGCCTCTTCACTTGCGTCTTCATCAAAGCCTCTGAACGCGGGAATGTACGCGACGTATGTGGCGCTGAAATCAAGCTAGGCTTCAGTGGACGCGTAGGGAACAAGGGTGCCCTGGTAGTCCGCTTCTTCATCGACGACTCTTCGCTCTGCTTTATCAACTGTCATCTTGCAGCTGGCCAGAGCCAGACTGTGCACCGAAACAATGACGCAGCTTCTATCATGGAGAATGCACCGTTGCCGAAGAATCGCTCCCCATCTCATTGTGCAAATTTCTTCGTCGGCGGTGGTGATGGGTCGATGATTCTCGACCATGAAATCTGCGTACTCAATGGCGACTTAAATTATCGCATCGATGCCATGCCTCGAAATACGGTCGTTGCTGCAGTACAGCAAGGAAACCTGGCAAAACTTCTGGAGCGCGATCAGCTCCTTCTCTCACGCAAACGCAATCCCGGATTTCGCCTTCGCGCATTTAACGAAGCGCCCATCAACTTCGCTCCTACGTACAAGTACAACGTCGGAACCGATGACTATGATACCTCGGAGAAGCAGCGCTCGCCTGCCTGGTGTGATCGGTTGCTATATCGAGGCATAGGTAAAATCAAGCAGATTGACTACCGAAGACACGATGGTATCAAAGTTTCAGATCATCGGCCAGTCAGTGGGCGATTCAAACTTCGCATCAAGACGATCAATCCGAAGAAACAAGATGCGACCCGGGATAAGGCTGACGTGGATTTTGAAGCCGTGCGGCGAAGGATTGCAGGAGACATCAAGTGAGTGCATGCCATCGTAGAGCATTAGAGTTCAGTCTAACATGTTGTCTGCAGGCTCGATTACCTCATTAATGTCTTTGGCCTATCCACTAAGGAGGCTCAAAAGCTTCTAAAGGGAGCTTAGAATTGGCGCGTGGTTATAATTGAGTAATGAGATCATGACGAATCGGAGCCAACACGAAAAGCATTTGCATTGGAGGCGAACCGAGGTTTCACATTTGAGCATTTTGGCTGACAGGGAAGACGCCGTTTTATGTGATGATCAGTGCCTACAATAGCGCAAGTCGCGTACAATAATATATAGTGACGTCAAGAGCGCGCAATGCGACGCGCTCGAACAAACATCGATGATGCCGCCAACAGTCAGTACTTGAAAGTCCTCGACGAAGCTGCTCCGTTTCTCATCACCAATTTACCTTCATGCCATCTGCCTCAATTGCACTGCGTCGACTACCACGGCTAACATCTGCATCTGCTCTCGCTCGCGTGCAACTTCTCCCTCCGTACCTCACGCGCCACCACTCCACCTTTCCCCAAGGCAAGTTCAAAATGGTTAAAGATCAGAGCCAAGGCGAGTCGACAACCGGCGTCTCAGAATGGAAGCAAAAACCTCCTTATCTCGTCCACGACGAGAACAAGGACTTTGATGTCAAATATGAAGCCAATTGCCATTGCGGAAGGGTCAAGTATCAGCTCAGCAGGAGGGAGCCACTAGACAGCAAGCTCTGCCATTGTACAACCTGCCAAGTACAACACGGTACATATCATCTAGTCGACATCTCTACACTCGCTAATTCCCTGCAGCCGCACCCTTCCAATGGGCCGCCATCTTCCACAAAACAGACATCAACTTCACCAATGGCCACCACGATCTTGAGTGGTACGACCCGACGGAGAAGTCTATAGCGCACACACTGCCCTGTAAAGTGCGTTGCTCCTACTGCCACTCGCCCATCATGGACGAGGGCCGCAACATGATACTACTCTTCCCTTCGCTCGTGCACCTCAAGACCGACGAGGATAAGGCGTATTTCAAACCCCGTTGCCACATGTTCTATGGCCAGCGCGTCATGGATATCCCAGATGGACTGCCCAAGTGGACTGGTTTGAGCGGAGCATCGGATCTCATTGAAGATAGTCCGCCCGATCAGGTGAGGGAACTCGAGAGGAAGAGGGAGGCGGAGAGGACGAAGAAGTTGGAGAAGGGGGCGGAGAAGGTTACCAAGGAGGGGTCTGGAGCGAACACAAAGTAGGTTGGGTGAAGATATATGCTTCATGAGCTGGGGAACAAACGTTACCACCGGACTACTATGCTACATGCCTCGGACCGTGCTGCAGCAAACGGGTCGCTGCAAATGCGAGTCGATTGTGGCCGTGATACGTTGGGTTCACACACCGGCGAGACCAGCATATTCCCACTCGAATAGCCGAACAATAGATTTACCAATACCAAGCATCGAAACATCGCAAGCATTCATTCTGCAACCAGAAAAAATACTTTGAAGGGTCAGCCATTCAATTATAACACACGCATAGATTATATGAGTCAATCTGCATTGACAATAATTCTCGCAAACACTCATTTCCCCAAGCCCCCTTGTTTGCAAACTTCAATTTCCTCCTTTCCTCAATCATAGGACCTTGAAGTCTGCTCGCTCCGCCGTTTGATGTCGATGAATATTAATATCTTCTCTGCTCCTCTTCTCTTCTCTTGGGCTATCTATCTATCTCCTTGCACCTCTTCAGTCACTCGACTAGCTCTATTGAAGTCACGAGAAAAAGGAAAGGAAGGAAGCCATGAAGCTGTCGGTTCTCTTGGGGATTTCGGCGGTGTTGGGGGGATTCGGTAACGCTGCTCCTACAATCGGCATAGTTGGAGGTGAAGGTCAGGTCGGTCGTGGTATGTGGGAGGTGACTGTATAGTCATGATATGATCCTGACACGAGCAAAGTCAACGAGGCGCGTTACGATGGAGTTGTCCCGACAGGCATCGCTCGTACACCAGATGCAGTCAAGTTTGAATCCAGTGAGTAACTCCCCTGAAGAGCTTCTCATGTCCTACACTACACATACTAACTACTCACCATGCATGGACAACAGCACCACCCTCACCAACAGAGCATTGCAGCCTCGTACTGGCGCCATCCTCCTCGAACTCGGCACCAAAAAAGTAAACGTCGGTAGTTCCTCTCCCGCCGCCCTCTACGACCAAGTCTACCACGCCCTGCAAGCCATCTGCCCCCCAACAGCACCCGGCGCCTGCCTGCAAACAACATCGACCTTCCGCGTCGACGTAGAAAAGCGCGTCCGCGCCGACCGCAGCGCCACCGCGCCCTTCCCAGAAGACCTAACCGTCTCCGTAGACCGCGCGTGGTGGAACAGCGACTCGAAAATCTACTTCCTGATGGTGGGCGTTATCGCAGGTAGTTTTGAGCGGGGCATCTGGGATGCGGCGAATTGCTATACGTTTGTGGAACATAAGCGCGGCCATGACGTTGAGCATAGACATTGTAATTCGGTAGACTATGTTGCTGTGCATTTTCCGGGTGGCTATCATATGCAAGTGCATTTTCGCAGCTCGAGTAGCACGGGGAGCTTGGATTGCGGCAAGGTGTATCCGCATGCGGCGGGTTATGTGGATACGTTGCAGCCGCAGATTGAGGAGGCGCTCAAGGATGGGGATTTGTATGTTACTGCTAAGTGCATGTGGTGGGAGAGGTAGGATAACTTGAGGGGCAGCTGTGTGACTTTATTCCCGGCATTCTATACAACACCTGTAGAATGAGGATGACTCAGCATGATAGTATAACAAGTAGATATTGTTATGGCACTATACAGAGAGACGGTATTGTCTAGTATCCATTTCACCCATATAGTCAAAATGACACCGGCTCAGAACGCTATAGCTCACCGTGGCCTATGTTGACGGCTTTCATAATCCCATGTATGGCTACTATTTGCTCTTGCCGGTCGGAACCTGGAAAGCTACAATTGGCTCATTGTGGGCAAATGCGCGATCGATACGGAAAAAGCCCTTGCGATCAAACTGAACGATATCGTCGACTTTGAGTTCAGCGGCATTGCAGTCCGCAACTGCCTTGGTACGGAACTCAGTTTCCTTGCTCAGGAAGTCCTCCAGCGTATCCTCCGGCTCCAGTTTATCCTTGGTGATGAGGTAATCGAAATCGACAAGCTCGATCGGGATAAGGTTTTGATCGGTGCTCAACCACGTAACCTTCTTGCTCGTTTTCTTGACGTCACCTTGAAGATGGAGTTCTAGTTCCAGACCTGTAACCGTCTTCAGGCCATGCTTTGCGAGCGGATTAATCGAGTGGCTGATCTTGCGGACAATGGCGTTGCCCCAGTTCATCAGTGTGATCTCCTCATCTTGCGCGAAAGACTGAGCATCGGCTTGCTCTAGGAGTACCGAAGAGCTGAAGACGATTTTCTTGTTGCCAAGATCGTATTTTGCGTGCTTGGGCTTATCCTCAGTAATCACACCCT
Organism: Cucurbitaria berberidis CBS 394.84; assembly: GCF_010015615.1. Classification (NCBI taxonomy): domain Eukaryota; kingdom Fungi; phylum Ascomycota; class Dothideomycetes; order Pleosporales; family Cucurbitariaceae; genus Cucurbitaria; species Cucurbitaria berberidis. The sequence goes on along the minus strand of NW_024468936.1, from coordinate 2,602,278 downwards.
CGCGCGCACCGATAATAGTGACGGGGACCTTGGTGTCCTCGTCGATGGCGGTGTATCGCGCTGCGGTGGGCTCGATGTGCTTCTTGTTGGTAGCCCAGAAGCTGTACCAGTCGAGATTGACGATGTTCTTAGACGGGCCCTGCTTCAAAATGAACTCGCGGAGAGCGGGGATGACGGCACCGCGGCGGCGCACACCGCGGACGGTGGGCATGCGCGGATCGTCCCAGCCCCAAACAATGCCAGCATCGACAATCTTGGTAAGCTTGCGCTTTGAAAGGACCGTTCGGACAAAGTTCAACCGCGCAAAGCCCCAGTTGTAGACCTGTCGAAGATTGAGGTTCTTAATGAACCATTGGTATTGCGGGTCGCGGTCATTGTATTCGGTTGTACGCAGAGCGTGGGTAACACCCTCAAGAGCGTCGACGATGGGACAGCAGAAGTCGTACGTGGGGTAGATCTTCCACTTGTCTCCAGTGCGGTGATGGGCCTGGGGATTGCAGCGGTAGATGACGGGATCACGCATAGCCTTGTTGGGGTTGTCGACGGACATCTTTGCGCGGATACACCACTTGACGCCCTCCTCGTTGCCCTTCTTCATCTCCTCGAATTGTGCCAGGTTATCCTCGACGCTTGCGTCTCGACGTGCACTGGCGATGCCGTCCATGCGCTCAGCACGCATCTTCTCCTGCAGTGTGTCGTCTGCGTACGCCAGGCCGTCCTTCAGCATTTGCACGCAACGCTCGTACAGCTGATCAAACCAATCACTAGTGTAGGAGACCTGGTCTGGCTTAATCCCCATAAGCGCGCAGTCCTCGACAATCGCATCCTGAAACTCTTGCTTCTCCTTGGTCGGGTTCGTATCGTCGAAGCGCAGGAGTAGCTTGCCTTTGTACTTCTCGTGCGCGAAGTAGTCGTTGAGAAGGGCTGCTTTGGCGTGGCCGATATGGAGATAACCTCTGCGGTGAGTTGTTAGCAACTCTACTCGAAGGGAAAATCAAGCACTTACGAAGGCTCAGGCGGGAACCTCGTAACAATGCCAGTCCCATCCCCCACATCCTGAAGTCCAATATCATAATTGGCATCATCGCTCTTCGCCTTTCCATCCTTCCCACTCTTTCCAGCAGCACCCTCCTCCTTTCCCTTGCCGACCACCACAACGCTCTGCGGGTAGGCCTCTTCGATGTACCTAAACCACCTGCACAAGCTCGGCATCAAACTCTGCTTGATGAACGCATGTGCGACGCGGTTTTCTCTCAATGTCTTCCAGACAATCGTGTCGGCATCGCTCAATGTGTAGCCTACAATGTGCGAGCGAAGCGTGAGGTGCGCGTCTAGTTCGAGGAGCGCAGGCTCAATAGCTTTGAGGTTGAGCGGCTTGAAGGCCTCTGCCCGGGAGGTCCACTCGGCGATTTGTGCGTCCATATTAGAGGACCGAATTTCTTCTGGATGTATAATGTTAAAATCAGGCGTTGACTGGAAAAGTTGTTGGTGGCATGAGTCGAGCCATGGTGGGGCAAGGGAGAGAGGGCTGTTATCTTATCAGTGACTTGGCAGGCACGACTCATGACAGGCTCAGCGAAACTTATAGCCTTCAAAGGTGTCACGACGGGTGTGGAGCTATGGTATACGACATTGATAATTGCAAAGATAGCCGAGTACTAAATGTTTGAATCTTCTTCATTCGCATCGAATGTTACAGACGCCGTCAATAATGCGACCATCTGCCAAAAGTAACTCCAGATCATTACAAGTCGTAAGATATGCTTTGAAAACCAAGAAAAAAAGAAACAACTTTTGCTCCAAAACAGCGCAAAACTACTTGTACATCCAACACAACAATACAATTGCTTTCGAGAACTAAAGCTCAGGCGCACTCCCACTGGGCAAACACGCACCACCTCGCACTCCGATCCGCAAGCACAAGACCGCGCCATGTGCCCTTCTCTCCAATCTTGATGATAGTCTCCCAAGCTGTACCATCAGCGTCGTTGGTACTGCTCATGTGCTCGCTCTTCCGTGTAAGTCGTATAATCTTCCCCGATGGTGTCTGTATTGCCAGTTTGGCCGGCTTCGTGCTATTGCTGCTTGATGACCCAGAAGAGCTCTGGGATGGGTTTGTGTAGTTCGAACCACTTGCTGAAATGCTCTGCATGCTCATAGCGGACGCAGGCCGGGCAAATGGATTCGGCGAGGCACGACCATTAATAGCAGCATTAGGCTCTGGAGACTTGTTGAGGGACGATGGGTGTTGTCGAACGCAGAAGACGAAGGTGTTATTGAGGGCCAGATTAGCGCACTGAGGCTGCGCCACATAGAGATCATGCCGCTGGGCATGTGGAGTTGGATGCAGTGTCAAGAACGAATACGGTGGGTTACTACCCGAATGTGACATGGGCAGGCCAATTGCTAAAGTGTGAGGGTTCAACTTGTTTGAGTGCTACTACAATTAGCATATGAAAAAGCGAGGAGTGCGATACAAGACTTACCATGAGTCCTCGGGGTCCCGCGTAGATCTTTAAGACACCTTGTCCCTCGTCACCTGGCAACAACGCCTTCACGGTGTATCGCTTTTGGCCTCCACGCCACTCAGCTTGTGCAAGCGCCGGTTTTCGAACAAAATCGCCACTTTCGAAAAAGTCACCATCCATGTCTTGTGAGTAAGATCTTGCTTCGACTTCCGCAACACATTCTACATCGTCTGGAACATCCACATACACGTGCGCCATCTCGAGATTGTCCAAATTGAGCAGGCTGGTGTCAAAGTCAGCCATGTGGAGGCCATGCCTGAAATACGTCGGTGTTGCGCAGGGGAGAGCCATGAGCACATCATGAGGCTGTGGTGGACAGATATGCTGCTGTTCTGGGAGCAGCGGGACATGTGAGTAGCAAATCTCCATCGGACGAGCGAGGAAGTACCAGCTCTCGGCGACGGACGAACCGGCATTGGAATAATGCACGCGCTTGGGATTCGTGGGTCCAGCGAGTGAACAGTCCATCATGCGCCATTCGCCTTCTACAATAACAGCGTTCCAGAAGTGGTTCGGTCGAGCGACGCTATCCAGGTCCAAAGGCTCGCCAGGTGTCTTTAGGTAACCTCGAACAACTTCAGCATGAAGCCCAACGGATGCACACATTTCGGCAACCACCATTGCGATCTCTTCCGAGCATCCACGTTTGCTCTGTAAGACATGTCGGGGGTCCATTTTGCCTTCGAAATCCTCTTCCCAGGATATCCTCTCGCTAACCCAGGTAAAGATGGCTCTCAGTCGTTGTACATCGCTTCGATATGGCCTACAGACGTATCCCTGGGCTAATGTGGCGGGCGTTGTTCCAAGTGGAATGGCGTTGATGAACCGAGCGCTCTTGTCGACATGTGTGAGACTGCAGGCCGCGAAATCCGTAGGCTCTGCAATGGGCAGGCCATCGAGACCTTCATCTCCTTCAGCGGACTCATACAGGGTGTCGACGGGATTTAGCATCGGCAGATCCATCATTTGGCACCGATCGGCTCGCTCTGTCCGTTCATTTTTGCTTAATGAGTTGGATCGGTTCACATCCCGACGGACTTGTACCCAATCATTCGAGCCTAAGCCCATGTCTCTCGAGGCATTCGCCGACTGTACTGTAGTTCCTCCTTCGATACTTGTTGGACCGTTGTTGTCAAGGCGACTTGCTGCGCGACTTTGCGCTCGACTTGCAGCACGACTAGCTGCTCGGGATCCTGGTCTACTAATCGAACCAGCAGCAATCGTACTGCGAGCGTTTGCGGCCTGGGTCTTTGCGGTATCAATCATTTTTCGGAAAAAGCCACTACGCTTAGCTTTTGGTTGCCTCAGACCTCCGAGCGGATCAGGGCCGTCTGTTGTTGCAGGTGTGGTAACTTCCTCCTGCTGTTGTTGGTTGCTCGAGCCGGGGCGTGGACGCGATGCGTGGCTAGAATGATAAGTAACGCCGGTAAACGGTGTCTCTGGTCGACCATCATCAAATCCGTATCCTTTCCCTGTTGCGTCTCCTGTCTCCATAACGCTCTTGGGCCGGTCCTTGCCAAACCTTTTACGATAATAGCTACCGGCACTCGTAGAACTCATGTTTGTAGCTGAGTGTCCGGACATTAAGCTCCGATTGGTGCTGTTGCTAGTATGTGTCGTCGTCGTAGAGTTGGTCTTGCTCGTGAACGTTCGTCCTAGGACATCACGCCCAACATCATAAGCTGACTTGCGGTGACGGAGTAACTTGGATCCTTTGCGCGCCACGTCATGCTCAATCGTGCCTATCGACGATCCAGGCATATGATGCGAGGAATTCTTGAGAGGCACAGGGGGTGGTGCCTCGCTGGAGTCTTTGGAAACGAACAATTCCTCATTCCTGGACTTTTCTTGCTGTTGCATTCGTCTCAAGCGGCTTTCCATGCGTTGAACGTAGTTGTTCATATTCGGAGGACCATCTTCATCCTCTTCATCGCCATTAGCAAGTCCTAACGCAGACTGGGCTCTGACCTTCTTGGCAGACGCTTGGTACACTTGATCAAAAGCATCTGGCGACCATGGGTTCGACGGCGTTTCAGGTTCGTCAGGGGAATTACTACTTCCAGATGTTCCCATATCTTGTAAGGAAGACATTACATCGTTCATTGCGGTTGTGAGGGGTGAGGGGGTGAAGTGGCCTTCACCATGTGCCCTTGGATCAGGCGAGGGCGGCTCCGGCGTATGGTAACCATTATGAAGCGGGGGGGCAGGCGATGGGGTTCTACTGGGGTCATAAGCAAGGCGATGAGGCGGTGGCGGAGGAGGAGGGGGGGAGTCTTGGACATCCTCGAATTGATGCTGGAAGGGCGCTGGAGACGGACTGCGGCTGCTCGCCAATTGCTGCTGGTATGGAGAGGGTGAAGGGCCTCGGTCATAAGCACGGTATTGAAACGATGGCGCCGGTGAAGGTGCTCGCGAAGTTTCCCGAAACGATGGAGCGGGTGAAGGGCCTCGATCGTATGCGCGATATTGGAACGACGGCGCGGGAGAAACTGCCCGCGAATGGTCTTGGTAGTGTGCTGGTGGTGCAGGCGAGACTGCCCTGTATGGCTCTTGATAGTGTACTGGAGGCGCAGGCGAGACTGCCCTATATCGATCTTGATGGTGTACCGGGGGCGCAGGCGAGACTGCCCTGTATTGATCTTGATGATGCACTGGAGGAGCAGGTGACACAGCCCTCGAATAATTGTAATGCTGTACTGGCGGTGCTGGCGAGACTGCTCGAGGGTGATGTTGGTAGTGCGCAGGAGGTGCGGGAGAGTGTGCGCGAATATTAGAGCCATGTCGTGATGGCGGAGCTGGCGACACGGCTCGAGCTATTGGTGGTCTCTTCGACGCAGGCCGGGGCGAGACAGCGCGTAGATTGGAAGGACCTCTCGACGCGGATGCTGGTGGACTTTCACGACTCTCTGTCGACGATCTCTTCATAGAGGCGTACGGCGACTTCGTCTTGACGCTGCCATTGGGCGAAGCTACTCCACCTGCCTTCAGCCGCTCACGCGCTGCTGCAGCCGGGTTGGGTGAACTTGCAGCTGCATACGCCGTAAAGGGCTTCCTGAACGTGCTCTTTGCCTTCTGTGGTGTTTGCTTGGCTGGTTCCTGCGCACTGTTCTGCCTAGATATGCTTCCGCTACCGTTGCGATTCCACGGCTGAAAGTCTTCGCTGAGCAGCTCGACAAAATTCGATGGGAAGAGGCCGACCATGCGCCTGTCTCGCTTTAATCGTCCCATCCACCATGATCCATCGCCGGCGTTGAGGCATTCGATTAGGTCGCCTTCTATGAAACCGAGGTCGCGCTTTGTCTGTAGAAGAGGCGGTCAGCGTGAGCCCGTGAAGGTGCAGCAGCAAACAACAAGTAACGTACCTCTCCGCCCCATGAATAGACGGCTTTGCACCAGCACGGAAAGCGCACTGGCAGCGCCTGCCCACCTGACATCTCCACTAATTCTTATCGATTGTTTGCTATCGTAGTTGGCCTGCAACTCATCTAGCGGGGCGCGCGGCGGGCGGGCGACATGCGTTGTTTTCGAGCGAGAGGCGACGCCGTTTTGGAATGCGAACAAGGGAAAACTCGAGCGAAAGGCAGTATTCGAAGATAGCAATGGCGAGGAGGAGTACTCTGGAGCACCCAGCGATGGATAGTGGGGAGTGGTATACCTGGGCTAAGCAGGGCTTCTCCGGCGTACTTGGCCCAATGTTTACGGGTCCCGTTGTCGCTTCCCCAGCAACACCCGCGCGCACAGACAACCGAAGCGACACCACGGATGCAACACCACGTCACACAGAACACCGCCACTTGCATAACATAACCCTAACCCTCGAATCTGCATTGTCGTCTCGTCTGGCATCACTTCTGCCATCGTTATGCAGCCCTAATTGACTTGTGGACACACCGCATCGCACTCGGGAGAGCCTCGCAGTGACCACTCGCTCACATGCACGAGGAAAAGGGACCCCAAAAGACGCATAAGCGCAGTGCCACATCATCTTTTAAAGACTACCCAAATTTACAAACAACGCACTCTGAGATCCCAGCCTCGTACTCTCCTAACCACCCGCTAGCTTCACTAGCGCATTTTCACATCCAGCCCTTGCAATCCCTTGCCGCCTCAATTGCCATCCCATAGAGCCGGCCCAGGCATCTGATACGATTTCGGATTATTCCATTTGTTGAAGGCAATGCCAGGGTCCGACGCCTTGTACAGCCCAGGAATCTTGACTGCTGGTGCTAGTGTGCCCGTGCCGGAGGACTCGATCTTGAGCTGGTAGCATTCGATATAGAATTGCGCCTTGCCCTCATGCCCTTGATGCAATCCGATATGTTCCACTCGGACAAGGTACTCGCCTGCGGGGATGCTCTTTTGGATGGTCCACTCGAGTCTGTCCTTCTGCCAGCTCTCCCACGAAGTGTCTTGGCCTGGGGAGCTAGGGTTCTTCAGGCCGCTTGACATGACCTTGACCCAGTCGCCAGAGCCATCGTACTCGTTGACTGCACCGGGAGCCTTGGAGATGTAGACAAAGCCCGGGCCAGGGTGCTCAACGAACTCGTTGTTGAAAATCTTGAACCCAATCTTGTCGCCTGCCTTGACGGTGTAGGTGGCGGTGCTGCCCGCTTTGGCACCCTTGTTGCATCGAAGGTCGTTGGAGTTCATCAGCTCGCTAGGGAAGGATGGCATGTAGGTGTTGCTGTTCTTGCGAGTGTATGCATACTCTCCGCCAATATTTGCGCCATTCACGATGAGACGGTTGAAGATGTAATGCGCATTGGCACCCAGGGGCGCAAGCAGCGAGAAGAGAGTAACGACTTTCATGATGACAAAAAGAAGGGCGTGATTGACCTGGATCTAAAACCAGCGACACCGATGGTCTGCTAGAATAATCAGTTCTCAGGTATTTATACAAAACTTACTCTCCGGCTCCCTTTTGTTATCACATCCGCCAGAGGAGCCATATCCCCACAAACAACACGTCTTATTCATCTATCGTGGTTGTACCACGCAATACGCCGTTATGATTTTAATAGTATCACCTACGCAGTTGGCTCATCCGCCTTGGTATACTCTGGAATATTGCAAGAACTAGGTGTAGTTCCAATCAAACGTTGATGCAAAATTAGGCGGTGGCCAAGCCTCCGGGTATAACTACGCCCCATATAGTTTCCGCTGTCGCCAAGATACCGAGATCGCGTTTGGTTAGACGAGTTTCGGTATTTGATAGCAAGAGTGTGGCAGTAACTACCGGCGTTCGGTAGAGCTCCTATTTATTACCAGTTGGATCGCCCATAGTAGTCACTAAAAACCGCCCCCTACAGCCGCTGACAATAGCGTGTTACTAGCCAAAGTTCACTCGTTAGCAGCTGCTGACTTGTTAAGTGGAGTCTAAACAATTTCTGAAGCGATCTTCCTGTAGTTGTGAGTCAGCAAGACTGGTTGCAAAAATCAGAACCGTAGTTATCAAGCTTATCTCACAGACATCATCCATCGATATCCTATTGATAACATAGTTCTAGAGGTCCCATTTACGATCAATCACATATTATGATGTCTTCACAGTGTTCAGGTTAGCCAGTGCCAAGAAAGTTCACATTATAAGCTCAGCGCATTCTTTAGATAAGATTGCATTTCATATTCCTAATTGGCTCTACTTCAAGATTCAGACCGTCAGAGGGTAGCATTTTTCCTCCTGGACAGCTGCAATCTCGAGTATGAGATACCACACTCGACTTGCCAGATGTTCAATCTCCTTCCGAACCGTCCCCGCAAGAACGACTCCGGATTCAACTCCGTACATTTAGCCAAGGACTCTTTGCTCACCTTTTCGAACTAAATCATAGACCTCGTCAGTCAACGCCAAATCATAACTTGGAAAGCCATGAACTCGTGCAGCCGGCATGCAATGCGGAAATTGTCCCATCAGCCAACAGTGTCTCCCGCCTCCTCTGCTACCATCTGTAATGCACAAATCATATACCCGAACTGCTCAATTTGATCCATGACCCACAGTGATGGCGACTCGAAGTACTTGAGCATCTCATCGAGCGCCATCTTCACGGCTTCGAGGAGCTCAACGGCGCGCTCGTGTTTCTCCTTGGGATTACGACACAAAATTGACGGAGTGCTGGCATCAATCACGAAGTAATTGGCTTCCGTTCGTAGTGATTGGTATTTGCCGAGAGGGGTGGAAGTGGAGGCTGCCATGGCCTTGGGGTTGAGGTACACGGGTACGAGGTAAGGTTGCATACTTGTTGGTCTCGTCGTATAATTGATGGGGTTGTAATTGGGTTGAAGTTAAGAGGCTTTGTTGCTGTTGTTGATTTGGGTGATGGTTGGGTGATTGGAACTTTCCGTCGGAGGAGAGTGCTTATAGACACTGGTAGCAGTACTATTGTTATGACACAAATTATAATAGTGAAATAACAGCACAATGCAAATAGGCAGTTAAGCCGATTTTCATGTGTTTCTCAATAAGACACAATGTCGCACTCAATAGTAAGAACTGTAGTATTCACCAGGAGATTGAGGCTCTCACTAATACCAGAACCATACCACATCTAATATCTACATCCTTTCTGTCGTTGAGCCAGCGGAGTATTTCGATCGAATTTCATAACCTTTGAGAATACGGTCCCTATTGTCGATTGTTTACAAATTCATTGTGCCATTACGATAACACTACAGTGTCGTAAAAACCATAGTAAATATGCTCCATAGACTAGTCAGTGAGTATATCACGCAGTACTCTCACCAGACTCAAGACTCCCCACACACTCATTTGTCTGCTCATGCACTGCTCAGCGTAGCATCCAGACTTTCCAGTTTTGATATCCGGACGCCTTTACTTTGATGCAATATAATTATATAAGTTGAAACAGCAGTTTAGCATCCAGCGAAGAGCTCATGAATGCAGTCAAGACCTAGGTTTCTCTTGTAGACTGCTATAGGGGAGCATCATTGTCACGTGTTAGATTCAGTTCCAAGGAAGTTTATTATTGTTGTAAGGCCACTTCTATAATTTGCAAAGAGCGCTAAGCAGGATGCAAAAATCCACTTCTGAGCAGGGGTTCCTGCAGGGTAAAATAAGATCACCTACGCCCCGCTTTAGTCGGGTTATAACGTATGCCGGATTGAAACGGAGGATAAATTAAATCTTCACACCAAGTGCTATCTTACTAGTAATCTAGGATTTGGCGATTAGAGTAAGGAGGTTTTGTATAGCTGTATTTTGTCGGTGCAAACGTGCTTATTCCAGATTTACTCTATTGCGTGCATATCAAAGTTTATGTCTAGTTGCCCTTCCTAGGCCTCCCAGCATTAGGGCTTACTGTGGTCCTAAGGCTGAGTCTTACAAGTGAGCCAATAGCACTAGGCCTGTTTATCCTCTTACCGCGTCTAGCGTAGTATATGCTCATTGCTTGCCTTTTTGACACACATCCGAACCCCACCTTTCTTTCTTCATAATTATTGTATGAATTATAAGACTACCTCTATTAAAGATGTTTGCAACCTTTCGCCATAATCAAGATAAAGACTCGTTGGATGCAGTGAGAGAAACCACTGATCCACCAGTTCTCAAAGGAGTACAATCCGACGCGTGTCGTAGGTGCAGAGAAAAGAAGGTACTTAGGCGGCATATCCCACCGAAGACGCCTTAGACTGACCTAGACAGCTCAAATGTTCTGGGGAGAGGAGTGGGTGCGATCGGTGTTTGGCCAACGAATGGCAATGTACATATCCGGGAAGGCGACGGTCAAGACAAGATTCGCTGGTCACAGCTGGAAAACGAAAGTCCTCTAGCACGACGAATCCGGGGGTCCCAAGATTGACCGAAAGCAAAAGGTCTCTTCCTAGGGTCCGCACGCACTCCCAGTCTGCGACACCATCGACATGCCCCGACGATTCGGCAATAGCAAGCGCGAATGATATGATCAACTTCGACGATAGTTCATGGCAGATCGAGGCAATGCAAGTACCACTTTCCCCAAGGGAAAGTCCTGACCTCTTTCCGATGGATGCCATGTCTAGTTGGAGCATGCTCAACGGTGGCTACGATCACAGCTTCAGCTTGAATGGCCAAGGCCACATACAGCAAGATGCTACTGATGGATCGGCGATGAATTTGGATTTTGACGTTGAAGAGATCCTTTCTATGCCAGGAATACGCCCATTGGATACCCAGTCGCTCGATATAAGCCCGACCGACATGAGCATCGAAATGGGTCAGCACGCCTTGCCAAGTGCCAAGAAAAGCATGTGCTCATCCGCTCTATTCTTCCACGATATCAGTCACGCACAACAACCGTCGCCTTTCAAAAATCGATCGCAGAAGCCTTCTATCAGCAGTCAATCGGTCCTTACGGATCATCAATGCACAGCAGATGCTCTGCGCGTTCTGGAGATCTCAATGGCTGGCCCGAAAGCCCAAGTGACTGTGGAAGAACTCCTGCGATCCCTCGCAAACACAAAGAGTAGTGCCCGATCTCTGGCAAAACTGGCCAGGTGCAGCATGTGCATAGAATGCTCACCATTCTTGGTTTTAATGGTGATCAACATCAACGCTCTATTGGACGCCGTCGATAACGCACTCAAGCTCATAAGCGACCATAACATCACAGCTGAGTCTTCGGTCTGGAACCAATATGGCGTCGATACCGCGGAAGAGTTTGGCAGGATGTATAGCCCACTTTTCCTACCAATAGTGGGTGCTCTGAGAACGGTTATCAGTGAGATCCACCAGGTATGCCTGGCTCAGAATTTGCAGCCGCAGCTGGACCAGTTAGATAAAGGGCAAAAGTGCTTAGGACTACTTGAAGTGGGCCTACAGGGTCTTCTTTGATGCGCATAATATTGGCCTCTCCATTGTAGGAAGGTCATCTATAGGAAGAAGGGCAGTAGCTATGGCCAATCATAGCAGGCATGTTACTCCAGATCCAACCCATTAGTACTATGCGTCGCACAACAGTTCTTGCTAACGTGGCTCCAAGCGACACATCTAGGTGACTCGCCTGCAGAGAATCTGTACCCAGAGTAGTGACTGCCGTGATCCCCGGGCAGCACCCAGGGCATGATAGTGGATCAACGATGTAACGTCATCTAAGATCCGGGCACGAGCTTACAGAATGCCAAGTTATCTTTATCTTCAGTTTGGTTAGCGAAGTTCGCATAATGATGCCTACATCGGTGTAGTAGTCGTGATAACGCTTACCCCTACGACTTGGCATTAGGCTTGCTGACATGGCCCGGCCCGGCTGCTGATATGGCCCCACATGGCCATCCAATACGCGAACTATATCTGGCTCGATACGGCAGATAGATCAGCCTGCTGCAATGCATGCCTCACGACGGCAGCTGGGTGGGGGCCTTATGGGGAGGAATCTCTTTCCTCGATTTTGCAAGGGTCGCATTGTGCTGCAATGCCATACGCAAATTCCCTGGTGACCTCGAGCTTGGTTCGTTAGCGAACCGATGGACCATGGCCTCAGGTAGATTACTTGATGAGAATGGTGGGCGCTATCAGAACAAAGACGTCTCTTAATTACCTCGATGCTAAGTCTGGAGGTGTCTGAGACTGGGAGGCTCGAACGTAGTCGCAGTGTCCACACACCGTGTTCCACCCAACCAGTCCGAAGACCTCTCTTTCCCAAAGATATTCTCTAGCATGAACTTTGCAAACTCATCGGTCTCTTCTGGTGCGACCATGAAAAGACACTCCGCGTGCGTGCGTCCGACGAACCGAACGTCTTGGTCTATAGACATCTTGGCCCACGCCGACCCGGAATTCGCTGACCACAACCCTTCGCGAGTGGTGAACATGACATCGCCATTGCATGGTGCCCATCCTTGTTTAAGACCATCATATGACGCACTGATGCCTTGAATTACGAGCCACGTTCGCCTCAAGCTCTCAGAAATGATCCATGCTCGCCACAAAAGCTCAGTAGGTGCAAGCAAATGAGCGAGAGAGAATGAAGGCCCATCCATCGACATCTCTTGTTTCAGCGCTGCGCTGGCATTCTTGAGCGTCCGATCAAGCAGTTCTGCTAGAACTGGGGCGCGGCTCTCTGCAAGGTGGCGCGAACGTATATCACCATCAAATAGGCCTATCATTTGATATGTGAATAGGGCGTGAATATAGGCGAGGTCCTTCACGAGGTCTTTTGAGCCGTGGATTCGGTCTAATTCGGATACCAAGGTCGTCGCTTGATCGTTGACGCTACGAAGAATAATTTCGCTCGCAGTAGTTGCCCTATTAATATAGGCCGAATAAGTAGCAAAGGCAATTTGCAGACACGATGGAAAGCTGTTGCCATACAGATGAGAATGGATGAAAGCGTTGCTTCCGTTGGTTACCCAGATCGCCAACCAACTCTCGATAAGCCGCACAAACTCTTTCAGATCTTGGATCTTGAAATTTGGTGGTAAAGGCATGAGCGAGTGATTGACCATGAAGGCTTCGGGTGCTGTAAACCAAGCAGCGCGCGCATCGTCGGTGAAAGATAGGTCTGTCGGATTCCCAAAGTCTAGAGCGAGGTCAGGGGAGATTCCGGCGACGGAGAGCTCATTGCTCATCGTCTGGTGGTCAGGTGAATCGGTACTATGAGGAAGGCTGTCAGGACCGATTGTTACGAAGCTCGATGGTCTGCGAGACGGATACACGCATGCTAGTCCTTTCCTCCTGCAGAGGCGGCATGAGGGTAACATCTGATCGCACTTTCGTTTGGCTTCATAGCACCGACTGCAGGCCCTGCCGGTGGCAATGGCGGACATGGAGTCTAGTTGGCGCAGCAATACGTTGAGAAGAGGCGAACGAAAGAGGACGGTGGACGTCAAAGGATGCGGCATGCGGGCGAAGGCTACCTTGACTTGCGGCCGCTATCCCAAAACAATTAGCTGCCGCATCCCGTGACTTCGGGACCGCACGACCGCCGCCGCAGAATGCACACCTGAAACACCATGCAAGCTACGAACCTCGGCCACATAATGCTTGCAGCCTGCAGTGCATATCCGCAAAATGCGGGCAGGACAATAAACTACGGGCGCTATCCCAAAGCGATTAGCTACCGCATCTGATCTGCACACCCGCCGCACCTAAGATACCATGGAAGCTACCAACCTTGGGCCAATATGACCATCAGCTCACAGGAAGCGGCGTATCTCCGCAACAAAGCGCAGGATCATTTTCTCGGTTTCCCAGGTCCCCACATAGATGATCTGTGCGTCTTGACCATTTGTGCCATTTTGGCAATCTGCACCGTCAACTGCTTGTCTACATTCACCATCGAGATACTCATGCAGACGAAGGCGTATTTAGCCGCATGACAGCCTTGTATTCCAACGCTTCATCAGCCTCGTTGCCTTCTCAATCGCACAAAGAGTCGAATCGTCGCGTCCCTCGTCCTCTCATCCATCCTGTCATTACCGATACCATGGAATCTCGCATGTCGTTCGAACAGAAGAAGTCTCCCGAGACGTTGCAGCTTCGGGAGTCGCATGGCTCGGGTCAGCCCGATCAGTCAGCTCAGTCAACAACCGAACAGAATCCAAAGCCGCTCGCGGGAGCAAAGCTCTTCTCCGTCCTACTAGCCATCATTCTTTCCGTCTTTCTCACTTCTCTCGACTCCACGATCGTTGCCACCGCCATCCCACGCATCACCGAGGAATTCGGATCTTTAGACCAAATCGGCTGGTACGGCGCCTCCTTCTACATTACCCTTTCGTCTTTCCAGGTAGTCTGGGGCAAGGGTTACAAATACTTCCCGCTAAAGTCGACCTTCCTGGTAGCCAACGTGGTCTTTGAGCTGGGCAATCTTATCTCTGGAGTCGCGAAAAGCAGCACCGTCCTCATTGTAGGTCGCGCCATTGCAGGTGCGGGGGGAGCTGGAATCACCTCGGGAGCATGGACCATACTGGCCTTTTCACTTCCTCCTGAGAAGGTAGCACGCATGGCCGGTGTGCTGGGGGCTACCTACGGCAGTGCGGCAGTCATTGGACCTCTGCTGGGTGGTGCCTTCACAGACTACGTCTCGTGGCGGTGGTGTTTCTACATCAACCTCCCAATCGGCGGGCTGAGCATATTCATCATCGCCTTCCTGTTCAAGACACCGACTGCTGCTACACCTTCGCCTACTCCGTTACTCCAGAAGATCCTCGCCCTGGATTTCAATGGCATGTTACTTTCCGTGGCAGCTTTGTGTTGTTTCACACTTGCGCTTCAATGGGGTGGTGTCGCAAAGCCTTGGAGCGACGGAAGTGTCATTGGAAGCCTAGTCGCATTCGCTGTCCTCCTCGGCCTCTTCATACTCAACGAATGGTGGATGGGCGAGCGCTCTCTCCTGGTTCCTCGGTTGATCAAGAAAAAAACACTGGCCCTATTGTGCAGCTTTGTGGTGTTTAGCGCTGCCAGCTTCTATATCGTCCTTTACTACCTCCCGGTCTACTTTCAGTCAGTTGACGGGATCTCTCCTGCCGAGTCTGGAGTGCGGAACATCCCCTTCATCATCGGAGTCGCACTCTTCAGCATTATTTCAGGGTTCATTGTTGGTGGTACCGGTCACTATGCTGGACTGCTGTTACTCGGATCGACATTGATAACGATAGGCGCTGGCCTCATGCTGAAGCTTGACATTGGCAGCCCTAGTAGCGCATGGATTGGATACCAGGTGATCCTCGGCATAGGGAGTGGCATGGTCCTCCAGACTCCAATAGTCGTTTCGCAGGGCATTGTGGAAAAGACCGACATGTCTAATGTCTCTGCTATTATGCTCTATGTTCAGACAGCGACTGGAGCTGTCTTCATTGCCATCACGCAGTCGCTCTTCACCAACAGGATCATCGAAGAAGCGAAGAAAAGCCTTCCACAAATTGACAGAGCCAAGCTGATCCGCACCGGGGCGACAGAGCTACGAAAGGTCTTTTCCGGAGAAGAGCTACATGCGATCCTTGAGATTTATCTTGACGGCTTGAGAGCTGGATATTATCTCGCCATCACCTGTGGCTCTGTTGCGGTGCTGCTTGCTTTTGCAATTCTTCTATTCGATAACAGGAATCTGAAGAGAGAGAGAGAAAGCCAAGAGGTCGCAGAAGATGAAAAGCCAACGGAGAATTACTCAGCTTGAGGAAGACATCGTGTCATGTTATCGGGCTCACAGCAGTAGACTAGCAAGTGACATGGGTAGCACAGACGTAGCAGACTAATTAATATGTGCTAGAAAAATGAAATACGCTTGCACCTGCAGGACCATCTCCTGATTGGAGTTGTGCGAGCCTTCCATTTCTAAATAGGGTGCCTACTGACATGTTGAAGTCATCTCATGCAATGAACAAAAGTCAAACCGTTAAAAGTTACATTTCATTCAGTCCAGTTTATGGAATAGACTCATTGATATGTACGCACTATCTTCTCCCACCTCTAACTAACCAAGCCCAATGAAAAGACCCTTGGCGTCCCACTGATTCAAAGCAATGCCACCTGAGCCTTTAGGCCGCGATAGTCCTTTCTGCCGGGCGAATCCTGCACATCAAAGGCCTAGTCCTCCAAATCCAGTATGACTTTTGCTGAGGCCATTCGGACGCCTCATCTGCCAGCTCAATATCGAAATTGAGCAGGAGAGATGCGAAGACAAGACGAATTGCATACCATGAGAATATCTGGAGCGGGTGAGTATTACCGAAGCTCAAAATCCTGTTGGTTTGGCTCACCTCTGCAGGGCATCTTCTTGCGCCCACTGAAAATATTTGCACGCAATCGAGTCGATCGTCCTTGAACTTGGGATCCCCCATCCATCGCTCAGGATGATAACCATTAGGATCGTGAAAATTGAGCTCGGACCGATAGGTAGCCCATTGGTGGATCCCAAGACTGGTATTTGGTGGGATCCAGACTCCTTGGACCCATGCGCCTTCTTTCGGCGTACAGCGGGGAAGGATACCAGGTGGAAGCGGGTATAAGCGATGGCCTTCCTTGATGACAGCTGTCAATAGGTCCATCTCGGACAGGGCCTTTACGCTTAGTTCATCCTGTGTTTTGAAGCGGGTGCGTATCTGATTGACCAGAGTTTTGAATGTCTCCGGCTCGCGGAACAGATGGTAGCCGATAGTGTTCATTGCAGAAGTCATGGCCTCGGGACCCGCGACCTGCACCATACATCAGCAATGGCCTCGACCATATCTTTGAATGAGACTTACCGTCAAAATCTTTGTAGTGGAGTAGAATTGATCTTTTGGTATGGGCACGGGGGACAGTTCGGATTTCCTCAAGACTTCGGTCAACACATCGTTCGTAGGAGGTGGATTGGCCAACCGGTTGTCAATACGCTTGGAGAGCGTAACAGCGAAGTTATCGAGCAACTTCCTGACGTGAGGAATGTTTACGATAGTCTTCTGGACCGCTCTGCCAATAGTAGGTGAGAATAGACGTATGGCATGAGCAACCGCGACTCCCTGCAATGACCCATTCACAACAACTTTAGTGGGTGGGTAGTCAAGGGTTTTGAGCGACCCCGAATCAACACTAAGAACCAGATCGGTCTGCAAGTCGACTGCTAGACATTGGAATGCCTTACCCAGATCCATGACTTCTGCCCGTTCGGCTTTCGGCCCGAGTTGCTCGACCATCTTTTGCATCCATCCTTTGTAACGTGGCTCAAAGTGATAGTTCATGCGAGGGCTAAAACTAGATACCACAAGCTTGCGGATAACTTTGTGCTGTATTCAATGAGCATTTTCCACTGAAAGGGAGCGCGAGGTCACAATCTTACTAACGGACGTGTTAGCGAACGAAATGAGACGACAACGATGTTTACTTACCCACGTCGTCTGGTGCAGCTGCCAGAGAATCTTTCCAGCCAAAGCAGTCTTCTATCAGGTCGTAGAGCCTCTTATCCTTTGGCAGGCATTTCTCATAACCCACCTTCTCACCGTAGATCTCTGGCCATATCGTCGCCGTTCCGATATACGACAGGTGCCTTGGACCTATGCGGACTACCGGCCCGTACTTCGAGTGAATATCGGCCATGATCTCATGCTCTCGTCCTGTAACCTTCCAGTATCCTTGTGGCAGATCCGTCCAAGCACACAAGCGAGGGCCAGGGAAGGCACTGAGTGGCCCGCGAGTAGCATGGTGAGCCTTTCGTACGGCCAGCCACACAAAAACCGTAGAAAGAAGAAAGACTGCCAGGTCAGAAGTTGAAATTGTATAATTGGCGAAGTCTTTGTCTAGTAGGCGCTCTTGGAAGAAGTCCCTTATAGCCATATTGATTTTGCCGTATCAGTGAGATGAAACCTGAGGGTATCGAACAAATGGATACGAGTTCAAAGAACAATGGAGTTGATGGATTCCGGAATATTGAGGTCTCATACGACTTCAACACTACTATCAGAGGAAAAAGAACATGCCCGTGCGCACGTGCGTGGCTTGATACTTCCACAAAAGGCAAGGTCCGACTGACTAACCGAGAACGTTTGGGCCGGTTGATTGTGCTAATCAATTTCTCATGCTCTAATTAGACGATTTTCCCAAACGTAAGACCAGAATATTGCGAGACTAAGTTTGGATTTCGGTTTAATGGGTGCATGTTCTATTTCCTCGAATAGGTAAGTCCGCACTACTCGTGCTGGCTGCTTTGAGTACTATGCACGAAAAAAATGCACAATTTTCGTCCGATAATGGGATTGAAGTTTTTTCGGCCACTGTTTCCCTTTAGCGTAACTCCGAGATGTGCTATCGGACGAGGGACAATAGAGTCGCTAGCGAATGCGGCTTACCCTTGGCATACCGCTATAACACCATTTCGCGCTAATTTGGTAGCATCATCGTCGCTTACACATGCAGGGGCCGAATGAGACTTGCTAGCAGCCTTTTCTGATTCTCCTCATATTGCGGCGGAGTTTAGCACCGTGCTTCGGTGCACGAAAGAGTAAGAATGGCTAAAGCGACCAAGGCAAGGATAGTAAGGAACCGAGAAACCCTAAGACTGAGTCGAAAGATCCGCTAACGACAAGAGCGGGATTCTATCAAGTAGTTACCAGAGGCGATCTCACGTTGATATTGTGCAGCTGTCTACAGAGTATAGACACTGCAAACAAGAACAACTGCCCAGCGTTCATTAGACTATTTTCCAAGAGCAAAACTACTCACGCGCTAGGCAGTCACACTCCCTTAGGGAGTGTAGGCTCCATCTAAAGGATGATCCCTAGGTATGGAACGCGATCAGAGTAGCCACCTTGGGACATGATTGATCTATCTCACTGATTGTGTTACAACACCGCTTTTACGTTTTGCATAGAGCTCTCCGAGCTTTGCAACTTTCTCTTCACTCTGCGGTGTCAAGTGGTAACGGGGAGCTCTGGGCAGGACATGATTGCAATCGAGCTTGCCGGAACGCACATGGGTCATAGTGACACGTGCATATGGAAAGTCTCAATTATCTATATTCGACACTGTTTGCAAGGGATGACCATGTCCACCAATACATATGCCGCCTTGCTGCACTAAGAATCTGGAATCGCCGCATACCATCAGACCTTTGAGTATCGTCCACCACGCTCACCGGTCATCCATTTAAGAGTACCACCCTGCACATCCCGAACTGCTTGAGCAAGGCCTGGGCTGAAGTTTGAGAGCTCATCCACCGCATCAGCCATCTCTTTCTCGTATCTGTAGAACTCGTCCACCATAAATTGGATAGCGTCGCTAAGGTCGATAGGAATAGGTGAATCACGTTGCAAGATCTTAACAACGTTGGTGTACTCGCAGATCTCTGCATGCGATCCATTGAGTTTGTAGAGATCCAGTGCAATCCCAACAGACTTTCCTGATGGCTGTTCCACTCGGTCCCACAAGTCAGGCTTTTCGGCCATCAACCGGTTGAAATCTGTCGTCAACTGTGGCTGCGCAAAACCGATAACGCGGAACATGAACCCCATTGCCGTATTGGGAACTCGAATCTGGAAGTAGTCTTCGACAGTGATGATACGTTCTTCGATTTCGATCGCTCGCAGAGCCAATGCACCATTCATGAAACGTTGAGCTTCAGCTATGGTCTCAGCCAGGTTCGTTGGGTCCCAGCGCTTATCCGTCATGAACCTAGCTAGCAAAAAGAATCTTGCGTCCTCGGTTGGTATCCCTCTAGCAGTAGCCATGAACTTGTCGACGATGTTCGAGATGTATGTCATGTCTGTCGAGTTGTCGATGAGATCGTCCAAAAACAGGAAAGCCATGTAGCCATCAATCGTTACTGGAAGACGGTCAAAGTCCCCTCGAGGGTATAATACCGCTGTGCAAGAGCCTAACATTGGGAGTTGGCTGTGTGGTGTGCTGCTTTCAATGATGGCAACCGGCTCGAGCGACTCGGCATAGCTGGAATTTGCGTACGCGACACATTCGCGAAATTTCTCGTGCTTGTTGCAAGCGAAAAGAGAAGTCAATGGGGGTGAGGTAATCTTGGAGCCTTTTAGCACCGCGACAGTTTCGCCTGTGGTTGTGATTGTGGTAGCCATATTCTTGCTTGCGAATATCCTAGGCGAAGGAATAGCAAAGTAAGTATTAGTGTGTTAAGAACCATCAACTCCAACGAATTTCCTTTAGTAAATGCGTACATCTTGTTCACAATGCTCACAACGACTGTGCGTTCGCCCCGAAACTTAGCTTGCCAAAATTATGGGCTTTCCCGAAGTAGTAACTCCGACTAGCACCCTAAGTGAGACGTTAGAGTGCACCCAAATTCATACACTGAATGGTTTGGGGTTCTCGCTTCAGTAGTCTGGACATAACCCAAACTGGTAATTAAAGTCTTTTAGCTAGAACTGGTGGAGGAGCTGGGAAGCATATGACGCATTCGCAGGACTTAGCTCCGAAGCAAGAACAATGACCTTGTTTGAAGGTTGATAGAGAGATTGTTCACGTTCTCCTGAATCTACTCACTGAATTTGGATGTCGGATCCAAGTCAAGCCCGGCCTCTTTACGTCCCAAACATCGCATACAACAATATAACGCGAATCGGAGTACCCCGTGCTACCCTAGGATAGATATCACGACGGGTTCCTGTACTCAAATAATTAAATACGGGCCGTATTTAAAGAATTCGAAGTCTCACTCCAGTAACCGGACTTCATGAGTGTCGCTTCAGAAACCCGCGACACTTTCCGAATGCCTTCGTTATGGGAGCCCGCACCACAACAGGTGCTTCATCGGCCTAATGAAGCCTTTGCGGTTCAATTGGCCAAGCCGACCTCGAAACCTCCAAGACGCAATCAAGCTCCCGATGGCCCACAAGAGAATGGCACGACTTACACGCTGCCGACAAAGACATATCTAAACGGTACAGCACCAGTCACAGAGCCCTTCAAACATCAAATTAGCCACTACGAGACCATCGTCAGAATGCCTTTCGACTATGTAGCCGCATCGCCAAGCAAGGGTATAAGAGAAAAACTCATCACAGCCTTTAATGCTTGGTTTGCAGTACCATCATCAACCCTTGATCACATCACGACAGCTATCGGTATCCTTCACACGGCCTCACTACTGATCGACGATATACAAGATGACTCCCCACTTCGTCGAGGCAATCCAGCTGCACACACGATTTATGGAACACCACAAACGATTAACAGTGCCAACTACATGTATTTTGCGGCACTGAAAGAGCTCCAAAGTTTTAGAAATCCCCAAGTTCTAAACATCTTCACCGAAGAACTCCTACAACTGCATCTCGGTCAGGGCATGGATCTCTACTGGCGCGACATGCTCCGGTGCCCCACAGAAGCGGAGTACTTCGACATGGCCAGCAAGAAAACTGGTGGCCTCTTTCGCCTTGCCATTCGGCTCATGCAAGCCGAGTCTACTAGGCCGGTCCTCGAAGGCTGCATTCCCCTCGTGGAAAACCTCGGCCTCTTGTTCCAGATCCGCGATGACTATCAGAACCTGGTATCTAGCGAATATCGCGATCAAAAGGGATCCTGCGAGGATCTCACCGAAGGGAAGTTTTCGTACCCCGTCATACATAGCATCCAGTCCAATAAGGCGAATCCACACCTCTTCCAAATACTGAAGCTCAAGAGTACCAGTGATGGGGTGAAGAAGGTAGCGCTAGACTACATAGAGAGCACCGGCAGTCTGAAGCATACGAGAGACCTCATATTGACACATATTTGCCGTGCAAGGACTTTGGTTGACGATCTCGGAGCTGCAACAGGGGGGGTCTTGGAGACGAAAGGACTACATGTGGTGCTGAACAGGCTAGCTGATGGATTGTAATATGTATTCAAGAGAATATTTCAAAGGCGCCTACGCTGGTTCTATGACGGTACTTCAAGTGCGGGGAGCATTGTGATTACATTCTTTAGGTGTCGTTGCGAAAGTGCGGCGTGACCACCCATCTAGCCATAACAGATCTCAATCGTCAGAACCTCAAGGGAAACGCGCGACCCAATGGCAATCTCAACAAGATCAGGAAATGGGCTGGAGACTTCCAATAAACTGATTCGATAAGTAATAAACACCATAGACGATCGATCTTTCCTTTTATCATTTTCGACAAGGTCGGGTTCTTTATTGCCCTCGCTGTCGACGGTTGGTTGACTAGTTTACCTCGAAAGATTCTACATAATCTTCAACATCTCTGCACTCTAGACTATACCTCTACAGAACAGCAGTAGCATAACGAGAGTAATACGCGATCTTCACGTCTTTCGTTTCTCTGCTTTCGTCAGACTAGCGTATAAGCCTAGTTGACTGAAAATATTGACATTACCTGCGGAAATAATAGTCGGTTATTCTTAAGCTGAGTTATATAGCTTCTATAAGTAGAAGGAAATTAATGGGTATTTCAAGGTTAGTTACTTGGAATGTTTAGAAATCCTGTAGCGTAGTCGTTACGTTTTTTTTCCATTGTTTTTCCCAAGGTGCAGGTGCCGGTATCGCTCTATGTATCCCCCCTGTTTGGACAGTCACCTTTACGAACAGCTGACTAGCAGGCTCATTTATTTCTGACCATTCGGGATCAAATTGTAGCCGATCAATGCAAAAACCATGTCGGATGTCTCACGTTGCGTCTGTACGCCGTTTGATTGGTTAGTCGGCACCGAGGTCTAACTAAGATCGGCAGGTACCGAACGCTTAGCGACGTTGTCTCCGTTGTACTTTTCACGGACGTTTCTCAACGTGCCCAAACCAATGGGCTATAGCAATTATAGGGCGCATGGGCATGGGACCATAGGGGCTCTAGAGTCAGCCCATCGCTTGGATATGGATCGCGATATAAGTTGAGGACAGCCTCGTGGCCCACAGGGTCCGGCCATCTTGCATCTCTTCTCCGCGTCGACCTTTGCGATGAAGTCGTTCATTAAATGCCTCACATGGGCATCCGTCGTTCTTTCCTTTGCGGCGGCCCAAGAAGTCAACGTCACGCTCGTTCCAGCCGCTATAGGCTTCAAAGCTGATAACGCTGCATTTCTCTATGGTAGCTCACCAGTCTTAGTCACAAACGACGCAGGTGCAGCAGATGGAGGTCTACGCACTTTTGATGTCTCAAAATCGACTCCGTTCAAGCAGTCGGCACATAAGAAAACCGGTCGTTCCAAGATTGCTGTCCCCGTATACGATGTTGGCGGCCGGGATGTAATCATCAACATCCCTGCCCCAGATTCGCTTTTCAGGGTTTTTGATGCCCAGAGTGGAAAGAAAGTCAATAGCAATGACAAGAAACAGCTGGGTGATTGGAGCACAGCTTGCGTTTGGAAAAGTGGAAAGAGTGGAGAAAGCTACCTCTTCTTGTTCGGAAAGCAGATGGTCGTGCAGCTTCTAGTCAGAGATCAGAAGAAAGATGTAGAGATTCTCGAAGTATGTATCCCGGACATAACAATGTTATATACTGATAAGATCTCAGATTCAAACATTCCCCATTCCCGTCGAGGGCGAGTCCTGCTCTGTGTTGTCAAACGGACAGGTCTTCTTCTCGGGCAAGAACCGGCCACTCTACTCGTTCCAGGCTTCTGAAACTACAAAGGCTCCCGAGGTGAAGACTGCGATCGAGAAAATCAAAATTACCGGTCTTGCTACCTACTACGGTAAATCTAATGATTATCTCTTCGTTGCGCACAAGGATACCATTAGCGTATACGACCAAAATCTCAAGTCAAAAGGAAGCATTGTCCTAAGTGGCGTACCCGAACTTGAAGTCAAAGGCGGTCTCTCCATGCTCCAGAACCCAGTCGAGGGATATCCTTCGGGAGTTATCAGTGTTGCGTTCGAAGGAAAAGATCAAAACGGCGTTGCGATCGGCTCTTTGGAGGGCGTGCTGAAATCCCTCGATGTCAAAGCGAACACGAAGTATAACCCGAAAGATAAACTATGCAAGCGCTGCGAAGATAAAATATCCGACAAGTGCTCTAACAACGGCTTCACTGCGGGTTCTGATAGCTGCTCATGCTTTGTTGGCTTTTCCGGCCAAGACTGCTCCAAGACGACCTGCGAGAACGCCTGCTCCGGCCATGGGAAGTGCGCCGGCCCCAACGTTTGCAAATGCAAGGATGGATGGACAGGACCCGACTGCTCATTCGTCGCGGTCAAGGCCAAGTATGAAACTGAGGCAAACGGTGGCGATGGGGACGACCCAGCCATTTGGATCCATGCTACCAGACCTGACCAGAGCAGAATCATCACGACTACGAAGTCAGCAGATGGTGAAGGTTTTGGCGTCTTTGATCTCAAGGGAAAATTGCTACAACACCTGGCAGCAGAGGAGCCTAACAATGTCGACATTATTTACAACTTCACCGCAGGTAATCGCAAGATTGATTTGGCGTACGCCGCTTGTCGTGGAGACAACACCCTGTGGTAAGCACTTGGCTTGCCCTGATCGTTTAATAGTCGCGGTACTAATAGAGCTAGCCTTGTCGAGGTGAACAGCACCGGCCTCCTCAAGCCCATCTCTGGAGGGGCTCAGTCCCTCCCCAAAGGATACAAAACCTATGGCTCATGCAACTACCGATCAAAAAAGACTGGCAAGGAGTACCTTTTCGTCAATAATAAGGAGGCGAAGTATCTCCAGTACGAGCTCACCGCTACTACGAATGGCACTCTACAAACAACCCTCGTCCGCGAGTTTCAAGGCGGCTCAGGCGGTCAAGTCGAGGGCTGCGTATCCGATGAAGAAGCAGGCTTCCTGTTTCTCGGCGAAGGTAAGCATTGCGTATACGAGCTGTGTGCGAAATACACTAACTTCAGACTTTCAATTCAGAGCCTTCAGGTATCTGGCGCTACGAAGCTGAACCTACCGGCTCCAATACCGGTGTCCAAATCGCCAGAGTCGGTGACGCAAGCGGTCTTCATGCAGACGTCGAAGGTATTACCCTTGTTCCCGCAAAATCAGGTCCTGGCGGTTACATCATCGTCTCTTCGCAGGGCATCAGCTCTTATTTTGTGTATGAGCGTGCGCCGCCGCATAAATACGTTACAACGTTCACAGTCGTAAACAATGACAAGGATGGAATTGATCATGTAAGCAATACAGACGGTCTTGTAGCCGTGGGCAACGCGCTGAACAAAGACTTTCCGAGAGGTCTATTTGTTACGCATGACGATGCTAATGAATTGGCTGAGGGAGGAACAGCCAAGGAGGCGAGCTTCAAGTTGGTGAGCTTGGTAGATATACTTGGGGAGGACAGAGCAAAAAGTTTGGGTTATTAAGCATAGCACCCAGTTATATTGAAACTGCTGTGTGAACTCCTTTACAACAATATAGTGACAGTTTCTCATTAAACCTCTGGAGCTCTAGAAAATTATACTGTTCTTCATGGCTACTTTGCTCGCATCTGTCGCGATATTTTGTCTTGCGTAACCTTTTGATCTACCCCAACGTTACCTTCCATTAGACTCAATCGTGGTGCTCACATGGCGCCACATCAAAATCATCACCTAGAATATAACCGAAACCCATGACATTAGATCCTGGTGTTCAGCCCTTACACCACCCACCGTTCCGCTATGTTGCTATCATGATGAAAATGGTTGCATTGACGTCACTAACAGAACGGGAAGCCTAAAGCTTCAGAAGCAAAACCGGCGCGCGCATAGTTGTTTTCACTCTTGTGGGGGAGCATGCCACGATCGCATTGCGATTATCAAAAGATTAGTAAGATTAAAAGTCTTACGATAGACTAATCTAATGCATCTATCTGTTATCATTGCGCATACATAATTGAGTGTTATCTAGCGCGCAAACCCTTCCACGTGACCGTAACATTCACCTCACGAGCTGCGCCTCTGCATCTGCCTTCAACAGCTCATTGGTCAATACACCCGCAACCCTGCGAGCTAGCTGTTGCAGCGTAGACCTCACTTCACCCCCCAAACATCGTCGGTGAAAGCAACTTTCTCTCTTTCACCACCGTGCACTCTCCTTCCAACAGTTTCCACGACTACCTGTTGCCTTCGGCAGATATCCGGAACCCTTGGAGGCCCGCGCTTCTGCCGGTAAGCGAGGCAGCTCCTCCCTCTATATAAACCCCCTCCTCCCACCCACCTCGTCCACTTTTCTCCAGCGGTTGCCTCCACCTCCTCTTTACATCACTAACCTGTAGGCCCCTCACTGGATACTTTCTAGTGCTCAGCACACAGAAGAGAGACTCCACAGACCATTGCACCACGGTTTGCACGCTCGGCGGGAGTCATCATGGATCGCGGGGTGGGGCGATCCATCTCGACTTCGGTCGTGTTCTGTTGTAGCTGTCCTGGTAAGTATTTCACTCTTCTTTTGCGTTTGGCTATTTTAGGGAACTGTAAACAGAAGAGAGGCCTAGCAAGACTGATCACCACCTGAGAAGGTTGTGATAATCCGGAGTGAGCCATCGTGCATCGCGTGTGTGGGGCGAGCATCACGACCTGAGTCGTGTTCTGTACTTTTTCGTTAATGTAGCTGGCTTGTCCGGTGCATTGAAGAAGAAGCTTGTTGGTGTCAGCTAAGTGAGTAACTGCCATTGCTAGCAGTGTTGACATTGGGCTTGTACGCTGCAACGACCCGCGCGTCGAGCTCAAAAGTCACATGGAATACTCCAAGCACGCGCTTGACTGCGCTACTTCTCGTTCACCTGGCGCCTGAAAGCATCTGCGACAGGGTTTGGCAGCGCGCTTCGGGTGTCCGATCTCTATGCGGAACCCTCATGCCGGTATTTAGTTTAGTAATAGTAGTGAAGTTTTAGCGGTTTGTTTTCCTCTCCACTGCTCAAGGGCAGTCCCAGAGCGAGCTCATAATGTTGACAAACATTGCACAATGTCACAAAGAGAACATGTTATGGCTATTTACAGATATCAGCACTCAAGATCACTAGCATCAATTCGCGCGACACTGTGAACTCAAAAACGAACAAAGGTCTTGCAGCGTACATAAAAAATTCCCATTTCTTCCTATTCAGTCTCACATTCACCCACCTATCATTAAAACTGTCATCAGCCCCACACAGAAATCTACTTTGAGTCTTACACCTAAAATCTAACGAATACAGAAACCCAAATCCACTCAGCAATGTGCTTAAAAGGTAACCCGAGTGCTATCACTACTCAGCCATTATTGTCTAAGGCTCGCTCTTGGAACTGCCACAAATGTGGGCGCGACAACATTGAGTCTAGTCACCCAGCTCAGTGCTCAAACTGTCTTCACTTCTGGTGTTATCGCTGCGAGAACATCGATAATTAATTCATCATCATAAATAACAGCTTTGCGGCTTCATATTTTCTATAATCTCCGCAATCTTATCGTATTGTCATTATTGTCTTCATTATTATGCATAGACCGGTGTTAAAGTAGACTCCGGTGTTTATTCAATGTATGAGGACTTCAGCTTAGCTTTTGTAGGACCCAATTAACTTAACCACCGTATGATTTGTCTTGTACTCACAGCTTCAGTCCCTTCCAAGAGCAACCTGTTCAATTGAAACCCCGCTTAGAAGTAGACAGTGCATAGTCAACTTATCAAGTACCTTCCAGGAGTATTATAGTAGACTGAACATAGCTCAATGCATCCTTGTACACTTCTCCTCAGTTCTTAATATGTTACTCGCTCAACCGATCCTCTTGTCCAATTCACATTTCAAATATAACACACCGCCAAACAACAAAGACAGGTGGCAGTGCACGCATGCAAGAAGTATAATATGACGAGAAAGACTGCAGATCCAGGACCGTACTGTTAAAGTTGCGGATATGCCCTATGTGTTGTTTGTCCGCTCGTGAATGACGGTACCTTGACTTACTGAATGACCAGCAAGATAGTATTGAATTCTCGTGAAATAGCACCAATAAACGGTTTTTTACATGCACTAGAGAGTTCATCAAAGAACCATTTCGCGATAGTAGAACATATTCAAGTCCAACATTTTTGTAACTCTACGCACGCCTTCTTTATCATGTCCACATGTGAACCTCACACATACACTTCCCGCTAACATATTCCCTGGAAGTCTCATATCTTTCTGATATTTTCACCATCTCTTATCGCATACTTCCTAAAAAACTTAGCTCTAGCAAAGCTTGAACTAAAGTCCCGCAATCCTACATCATGACCAGCGCGCACGCACCGCCAATTTGGCGCTGCCACATATGCAGAAACTTCAATCGACCCATCTGCCCTGGCGCACCCACCGCGGCATTCAGCTCCTGTGCCTCAATGTGTAGAAGACCCGGGTGCGAGCACGCGTTCTGCCTTGAGTGTGAAAACATCAGCAGCAGTAAGACCAACCAGGTTATTGATAAAGCGAGGAGGGAAGAGTGATTGGTAACGAGACAGCGGGAAAGCGCGTATTGTGGGTGTCAAGTGCCGAATAAGTAGTTTAGCCAAAGCAGATGTGAAGGTTCAGCGTATCAAATGAGTTTGCGCGTGATTGGATGCGTGACCCGTGGAGTTTATTGGTTATAACCTCGTATTTACACATCTGTGTGGTCGCGTGTTGCTAAACATAAAAAGGCTACCGTTTCCCATGGTTTGTCAAAGGTGGATGTCGATAGCCGCACTTCCTAAGATGATGGTCCATCTCCTCCTTGTTTCCTTTGCGGCGCTTCGCCATCCGGCCTTAGCCCTGCCCATACTCAAAGTACACCTATGCTCTATAGCCGACATTTCTTCGCGTACCATCTTCAGACGGACTAATGCCACTACACCCTCACGTAGGCCTTGAATTTCGTCTCCAAAAATGTTATCCGCATGAGATATGTTGACGTAAACACGTGAAATTTGGCCAACGCGACACTGCCTTGACCATCAGCGATTGCGATACCGAAAACTTCGATCCCATCATAGAGTAGAACCCAATCCAACCCTCAAGCTTGCATCCGATCTCTACCGGGACTTCATCTTCCTCTCCAACTGGTACAACAATGGCACTGCTCCCTCTTCACGCAGGGGCAATACATTCAAGACTACATGCGCTCGAATGGCGAAAGAGGCGTAATCCTTTGGGGCTTTGACTATGATACTGAGCGAACTGTAACAATGTGGTACATCGTAACCATCCATAACTGGGATGTTAAGGTTAAGAAGGGCCTGATTTATGAACCGTTCCGGCATTTGACATTTTGGACGACGTGTGCGGGTAGTCGGGGATTATACAGGGTGGACGCTTGAGGATAGGAGCTCATGTGTCAAATCTGGTGTTAATAGCGTGGGTGGAAGCGTCGGTAACAAGAGTGTAGCGGGTACAGTTACTGGCTGTTGGAAGTAGGCTGATTTGGCGCTCATGCCTAGTTTTTCAAATACCAACACTCAAGCTTTCGCATCGTCCTCGAGTTTCAAATTCTCGATCGGGGCGGCTACATCTGCATTAGTGTCCGAATATTCCATGTCCACGAGCCCAAGTAGCGCCTCATCGTCAATGACATCCCTCATCTGCGGCTTCATGTTAGACTGCTGACCGTGTGCTGCTCTCAGCGTGGCTATCTCTTGTTCACCAAACTTTCTAAACGGCCTCGGGTTCTTCTTCTCTTTCTTACTGTGTTCTTCGCTTTTGAACTGATAGCCCCTAACTCGTGGCCCTTGTCCAGTCTTCTCAGGCAATGCAGGCTCATAGTACGCTTCGAAAGAAGCAACGTCGGCGGCGAAGGTGCCGGCGTCAATCGAGGCGCGGATGCCGGTAAAGAAAGCCTCGAGAATGGCATGATTGTGTATCTGGATCAGCACCCAACCAAGCATCTCTTTGGCAGCGAGGAGGTGCTGGAGATAGGCGCGGTGGTGCTTTGTGCAGGCATAACAAGTGCAGCCTTCCGAGAGTGGGGTGACAGAGATAGCGTGAGCTTCGCTCCACATGTCAATTCCTAGAGATTTCCGTGTACTCGAGGCCTCGTCCTTGCTTGGCGCAGGGAATGTGAAGTCAAGAACAATGCCGGCGTCGGTGGCATCAGCTAGGAAAGGCACTATGAATATATCCATGCCCAAGCCAATCTGGCGCAGAAGCTCATGTGGGCTAGCAGGCGCATGGAATGATAGCCGAGGAAGATGGTGTAGCTGATCTGGAAGGTCGTCCAGAAGATAGGTATCATAGATAGCGATGCCGCTGATCTTGTCCACCATGTCTTCGAGCAAGTGCTCGAGGTACCACGACTGCAAGTCTCGGTCGATTGGCAGTATGGGCGCGAAAATACTCCAACCTTTCTCTTCCTCGTCCAAAGTGCTCTTCTTCGCGATGATGTCTCGCAGCCAGTTTTCTGTCCTGTCGCTCATCTTGTCTTTCCTCTTTATGCCTACCGACTCCTGGCCAAAGGGTATGTCGGCCAACCCCACCACGATATCCGGTTGCAGTTTGCGCACAGCAGCGGCATAGTATTCCGAGCTTATAGACCTGAAACCCACGGACGTCAGAAGGCCCACTTCAGTATTCGTGTTGGGGACGGGACTGTGAATCGGCGGGTTGCGTCGCGCGCCTAATATGAGGAGAGTGTCTTGCGGAAGGGTGATGAATTTGCGGAGTGGCTCCGGCACATCATAGCTGAAGATTGGCGGTGTCTTCTGTGGGTGCTTCTCTACAACTGTAATTGGTTAGTTGCGTGAAAGGCTCAGAGGTGATGCAATGGAACATACAGTCTTCGAGCGCGACGTACACGCCATTGACGTTGAGGCTCTTCCTGAAAGTGTCTTGCGATACGTGAGGAAGGACGCCTCTTGACGTGTTGCCAATGAAGCCCGGTGTCAAGATGCTTTTCCGTCCAGCGAGCGACAGGCGGCCGAGTCGCGGTGCCAGTGCGCCCGTAGTTTTGAGCAGCGTGAATTCCAGCATTTCCTGGGGTAATTGGTCTAGCTTAGTCACTGAAGCCTCGATAGACATCTCGTAGCCAAGTTGCCTTCAGAAAAGGACTTCGTAGTGTGCTATCGAACTGCTGATACCATTACGTCGCGGGTGTAAATTTCGCTGTCGCGGGGTCAGACGTTCCACCGCGCGATGATTCAGCAAGAAAACTATTGGCTGCCCATGTGACCGCGCGATCAACCGCGTTCTCCTCTCGCATCGACACACAATTTTGGAATATCCATAGTGAGGTCGAAAATGCTGTTAATGGGTGTCGCCACTTGCGAAAACGGGCTCTCGACTTATTGAGCACGTACAACTCCCTCGTCAGTCAGCATTACGACACAACATTCACGCTGAATCATCCTAGTCGACATGTGATTGTTCGAGCAGCCGCTCTCTCGGATTTTTCTGCTCCAAGTCCCTTCTTAACCGTCCGCCGCTATTTCAGAGCCTATTTCTATAAGTTTTATCGCAGTGGCTAGGTCATAATGACCTCGCCACCAAGAATTAGTCGCAGGAAAGTGCAAACCTCAGTCGTGGACCCGTCGCGTACATGGTACCAACATCCGTTTGTTGTCTTCAGCATACCGTTCATTGCCCTTCTATGCATTCCTCATATCTACAACATCCTGGTCACCCAAGGCTCATCTCATCCATACAATGAAGTCCAGCTGCAAGACATTGCTACGTTGCTAGATGGCATCTACACGACGCTAGCGAACATGACTTTCATCCCGCACACATCCATCAAGCGCGGGCCGCATGAAATTAATATGACTGCCATCAGATGCAAACGCGATCCAACTGTTCTTCGCCTCATGGAGATCCTGCCGTACGTCGACAGCTCCCAAATCCAGGAGCCGGACTGGCTGTTTGGCGGGCACTTCATGGATTACCGAAGGCAGGATCACCTCGAAGAAGGTTGCGATCCTCTTCGCGCGAGTGAGTACTGGGACTACATGACACCGCATACTCTCGCTCTGACGAATTGGGGTACTGGCGGTTGGAATGGTGACCGCACGTGGGTACTGATGTACGATACAATACGGCATGCAATAAAGGTCTACGAAGGCGAAAAGTGGATTGCGCAAACCACGGACCTCGAATTAAACGATGATGATGTTAGCGGCATCAGCATCTTCGGTGCGGGCATTGAGGCGGACAAGTCAATATGGGCCAGAAACGATTACCAGTGGGCGGAATGGTTCGATGCTTCAATCCTATTAGATAGGCTGAAAGTAGCATACCAAACCGCTGCATGGTCACCGTGGGAAACCTCACATCGAGAAACCGGCTGGGGTGTCGATTCTGGTGCCATCATCAATCTCTTACATAAGAATGGTTGGCCACAGTCTTTCAATTCCGACCAGTTCAATGTAGACTTTATTCGAGCAAGGAATGCGCCCTCGCGACGAGGCGACGCCGAAGATGCCTTCAAGCGCATCGAAGAGCTACAGGGTACCGTTCAGTCTGATCATAGCCCTATGGATCCTGGACAGATTGTGCACACTAAGGCCCGACTAGCACAGCTTGAAGATCAAGTAGCGAAAGCATTGGACGAGGACGAGAAATGGTTGTCCAAATGGCGTGTGCAGCAAAAAAAGTGGGACCTTGAGCGGGATGAAGCTGATCTGGAAGAAGCCAAACAAGAAGTACAGCGGCTGTGTCCGGGCCATGTTTGCTATAAAGATGAAGACATCATCTTGTATGAGTTCAGAGCCTTAGAGAAGGAATATGAGAAAGCGAAGCACGATAAGAATATACCCACTAAATGCCAGAAACAGGTCGAAAACCTCCCAGACTGGGTACCGCCAGATACCGACCGCCTCCATAACTGCATCACCCAACTGAAGCTCGAAAAGTATTGGCTATACCTCGCCTACTCTCAATCCAAGTCTGAAGCGCTTGAACACTGCACGAAAACCAATGCCACTCTCCTCCCATCGGATACACTCCAACATCACGTGAAGGTAGCAATCGCGAAGCTAGAGCGAGATATTGCCCGC
Source organism: Cucurbitaria berberidis CBS 394.84 (assembly GCF_010015615.1). Classification (NCBI taxonomy): domain Eukaryota; kingdom Fungi; phylum Ascomycota; class Dothideomycetes; order Pleosporales; family Cucurbitariaceae; genus Cucurbitaria; species Cucurbitaria berberidis. The sequence continues at coordinate 2,569,476 of NW_024468936.1, read as the reverse complement.
GATGAAGACAGGATGTGGAAGATGGTTGCTTGGGAGCATAATCTACCAGCACATGCTACAAAAGCGATCGAAGACTTCCGAATATGGGAAAGTGCCGTCGCCAATGGGCGGTGGTATGGAAGAGACAGGATTGAGTGGTTCGAGGAACAGTTCGCGGAAGGCGGGGATAAAGGGAGACTTTGGCGATGTCTGGACGACCCGGAATGCATTTGAACTGGCAGAGCCGCTTGTCTATACAACTGCCCTAGGATCCATTGTAATCACAAACGTCTCTATACTCGAAGTACCTCTACCGAACCGGCGATAGATCACACTAAGGCGTAAGCGCTTTTTGAATCTTCTCTACCTAAAATTCGTAGTTGGAAGCGTATCGAGATTACCTACACTGGCTATGTCAAGCGTAGCGCTGGCTCGATCCTTGCATCGGGATCTACGGTCTCATGCGTAAAACTACCTGTTTGCACTTGCGCAAATCTCATTGTCCATAATACATCCACAATGGTCACACCTACTACTACCAAGACTGGGAGCTATACACTCGAAGTTCCCGAGGGGATGGGGTAGATGCAATGTGTTACCATTAAACTATAACACATCTGGGGGTCTTATTTAATACAATAGCGAGCGAATGACATGGGAGCACATCAATTTATATACACGCATCTTCTCGTCCACTTCTTCCGACATCGCTGATGCGCGCCCATCAACAGTCCTCCAACGACCGCCACCCCGAGCATCCCTTTGGAAAGCTCATGCGGGCTGCTGGAAGGTTGATCCGATAGGACCAAACTTGATGTTCGAGAACACAACTTGAGCATTCGGGTTGGCGGACTCGACATCAGCCGGGACACCGCTCGTAATATCGCACTCACCACGCGCAACGCCCGGCTTGGCTGGGTCAGCTGCAGTGGGGTAGTTGCTATCAAGCCACAACATGTTGGCATAATGGTCATCCCAGAGCGACATTACGAGCACCATGCCGAGCTCCATACCCTTACCCATGGACGCCATACCGCCGAACTCGTTGAAGGGGTAGATTTCCTCTTGGAAAACGTTCTTCTGGGTGTTACACCACTCCTGGGTGATTGAGTTGCCGGTCATACCCGGGATCGTGGGCTCGGGGTTGCTTATGACTTTGCCGTCTTGAACATAGAATCGTTTGAGTTCAGTGAGCTGGTTGCCAGAGCCTAGGAACTGGGTAATGACTGTCATCTTCTTGGAAGTGTCGACTGTCTTGCCCTTGCCATAGAAGTCCTTCACTCCGACGCGGTAGGGATTGAAGTCGCAACCATTAGCATCGCAAGATCCTGCGTAGCGATCGAGGGAGTAGGTGCCGCCGCACTTGTCATCTTCGCAGACGGAGTAGCCCTCGGGTTGGCAAGAGTGGGGAGTCAGGGCGGTGGATATGGAGTTTGCCTCCCAAACGTCCATCTCAGCGCTGTGTTGCATTAGTATGGCAACTTGTCGGATTCATAATGGGTGTTTACCAGCAAGCGCCCCTCTTTCCAACGCCAGCATTCGGGTCGGATGATGAAGCTTGCCACCCCTCAGCGTTGGCTTTGCCGTCGATGTATTTCAAGTCACGAGCGCACTGCGCATCGCAATATCCTGCATCAGACGTCAGCGCTAATCTACTACGCAAGCACGAGTCAAACTGACCAGTTCCGTATTTGGCACCCGGTGTTCCATGTCCCTTTTCAGGCATGGAAACAAAGTACAGGGCTCCGTTAAGGCCACAAGGTAACTGCGAGAGATCGACATCGAACGTAAACTCGTTTCCAATGAGCTTGAACATCTCATAGCTGTTCGCATCCTTCATGAGGTACGTGCGGGATCCGATGTTGGTCGAGGACTGGGCTTTCGTGACGAACTTGAGGGTAAGAGAGTTCCCAGACGTAGTAATACCATACGAGCCCCTATAATCTGAACCTTCGATAGCGCAGTTCTTGGCGCAAGCGTCATTGTTCGGACACGCAGTCTTGTTCCACTCGTTGCCGTCGAAACAATTGGTGTACCCGCTAGTAACGTGAAGCCAGCGCCAGTTGGCGTCAATGACAATCTCACCATTGACATTCGTACAGCTATTACCGCCCTTGCCTGTGCAGCGCTGCCAGGTCATCTTGGGGTGCGTTTCGGTTTGCTCCTTGCCGATAACCCAGGCTGAGGCGCTAGATGCGCAGAAGGCCAGGATGGCCGTGATGCTGGACGCGGAAATCATGATGATAAAGTCGATTTATTGGAACTCGTTGGAGGTAGAAGGCGTTACAGTGACGCATGGGAGACTGATTGACCTTTTATAGAAAGATCTTTCTGTATGCACACACTCTCTCATGCTAGGCAGTGTATCCACCACAATTTGCTATATTTTCAGAGAGTGTACCCAAGAGCTCATCTGATATTGAATGCTAGGTCATCAGACATAACTCTCGACGGCCATTGGGCTCTCCATCCGTCGTGGAAGATGATAGTTGGCCCAAAACTGCAGCCAAGTCGTCCCATCTTCACACAACCAAATTCTACAGATATTTGCCTCGTCTAAGTTTGTTTCTTGGCCTGTGATAGGGGTGTGGAGGCCGCGACTTTGCCAAGTTTACGTTGTTTCCGTATATGGACCTAAGACTAGTGGCGTCAGGAGATCGATGCGGGGTTAGCGTATGGCCAACGGGTAGGCGAATGATAAGTAGCGTTCTGGACGTAGGTAGGTGGATTCAATCGGTAAGCTTTCTGAAGAAGGGGCTTGGGTCATTTATATCCTCGTGGAGCCTGTACTTGGTAGCTTGGTGTTATCATTTGTGGGCATCAGCTAGCGTGCTCACGCACCCCGCTTACTATAATTTGCGGGGCTGTTAATTAGACAGCAATTTAACACCACATAGCAACATTTCAATGGACAATAGTTGACGTGTCAGGCCACTCTTACTCACTAGTAGCTACTTTATATCGAGATATAAATATGCAACACCGTGGCTTAAAGCTAGGTTGAATTTGGCATTCAGAAGATGATCGACGCTTATGACCCGATAGGTACGGCGAAAACTTCTATTCACACTTGTGTCATGAGAATTTTCCCGTCACTATACGCTCCGCGTGTACGGCCCGATGGCATTTCGCCCATCTGCAAGTTATTTATCTCGTCGGACAACGGGAACGATGTTCTAATATATTTCACGATACTGCAAGCATAGACCCGAGTGATTGTAGCCTGAATATATGTGAAGTTTGTCAGAAATAGACCGAGTACACATTATTCGAACCGAGCAAAAGAAATTGTGATGCAGTCTTGGGTGTACACGTACGAACAGATGAATGGCGATTGACCGTACCAAAAGATGATGATCAGCTGAGCTGCTAGAGGGCCGCCGTGGTCAGCCAGCGAGTGGACTTTATACGTCTGGCCAAACGAAAGGTGCGGAATCACATTCGCACGTAAAGTAGTAAGCATAACGTTTGGTGTCGAGACTGAACCGTTCGTAGTCGTCAATTTACCGCAAACCCCAGCGTCCGCCATGCTATCCACATGCAAACAGCTAACTATCACACCGTTATCATAGGGGTACTTATAATATTAAGTCCCCCACATTTTTAGGAGTACACTATAACTCTCATCACCTGAATTTGCGTCTACAAATCATATCATCATATATCGCAAAAAGATCATTGACGTTATTATCTACCTGCTGCATTTTCGGCTGCATTCCCGCCGGAACGCATACCAGCCCTCGTTCAGATGTCGATCAGTGATTGTTGTTATGGAGCCATATGGGACTGCATCTGTCCATGTCGCTGTGACGACTGTGAGGAAGATCATTGTTGCTACGTATGCTCTGGCCATTAATCCTGGATGGGACCTGTCAGACGAACCCGGGACCGAGGATTGCACTAATGCATCTCAGCTGTTGGAAAAGCCGTAAAATGGGATAAAGTAATCAAAAAATTTGGATTGCAAAAGAAATCTAGCACTCGACCTTTACGCATGCCGTTGCTTTGACTATTGAATCAACGCACGAAGTTTATTTCTAATGAGTAATATATGCTACAGTGACACCAAAGTCATCCTGCCCCTTTCTTCTGCGATTTGAGTCATGCACCAAAACGTCACGACTAGAACACGTTATCATGTAAAACAGGTCAGGAATGAAATGACTCACATGTGATAGTACGTGACTCGATGCCCTCATCCATTTTATTATCACTATTTAAACAAACAAAATCCCTTTCCTGTAACATTCTCCTACATACTCCAGCGCTTCTCCACACACACCTAATTAGCAGCTCGACTTCTTAAAATGCCGAACTTCAATGCCGTTTAGCGGTAATTGTGCCATTGAAACTTCGTTCAAGCTCTATAAGTCATATTGTTGCTATAGCAATCACGAGGTTTGGTTCTTCACCTATATCGTAGAATGCCTGACCTAATATCAAGTGTGCCGGTTATATTCCCTTCGCGCCTTGTTCAGAACTACCTCAACACTAAAATTTACAACATGGCCCAACTCCAGAATATACCTAGGGAACTTGTAGATATGATTGCGGATGAACTTCGCAGCAACTCTCGGGCTTACAAGGCTTTGGATAACCTCTCTAGGACATGCCAATCACTACGATTGTCTGCTCAGAAGGTACTGCACCAGCATGCAGTTATTGACATATTGGATTTCCAAGATGAGGAACATCACGAACTACGCGGCTGGAGCCGTCTGGGCTGTTTTGCTCGTACTCTACTGGAGCGGCCCGACCTCGCGCACACAGTGAAAACGCTGAATATCTCGATCACAACAAGAACGATCGGACACAAGCGCATCTGCTGGCAGTTCAAGGAAGAAATGGGTTATGACTTCTATGACTGCGATTGGGACAATATCACGGAGCTTTGCGCAGACTTCCTCGAGATGACAAGCTTCTCTACTGGGCTAGAGTTCAATGATGCTATGTGGATGCAAGATATCCGTAAGGGGGAGCAGCTTGCCATTCTTGGAGTTGTACTCGCATGTACTCCTAATCTTCAGACCCTGGCCATGGATAGGTGGAAAAGGCGCAGGGAATTTGAAAGCGGATATCAGTTGGAACCTGGACACATCACATTCCAGCAGATGTTCGGCAATATCAGCGGCGCCAACAATTTCTCCATTTCCTGGATTCCAGGATTAGCGAACGTTAATTCGTTATCCGCAAACTGCCTCCTTCCAATACAACTCGTCACTCTCCCGAAACTCACCCTCTTGGAGTTTGGACTGCAAGATCGGCAGTTCGATCTCGTGCCCAGGACTATACAGATACTACAGTCATCCAAAACTAATGGCGCTGTCCCGCCGTTGAATCGTATGAGGGTTCTGTTGGATGTAGACTGTCTCAACAAAATTGTACTACCAGTGGAAGAAGATATGGGCCAGGACATGGACGATGAAGTAGATGATAACATCTACCGTTACATGCAACAACTTCCTGATCAGCTACCCAATCTCAGTTGTCTTGACCTTTTAATCGAACCGATCCTGAGAGATTCCTATAACTGGGCTCGCAATGTTTGGTGTGGAAGCTACGATTGTCTTGTAGCGAAACTCACCTGTCATAACATCAAAACTCTTAAGATCGACACTTCTGAAATCTCCAAAAGCACGGTTCCGATGTATAACGACGATGGTTTCCGTATCCAAGGCACTATTCGATGGGCTCAGCAACTTAGGCCAATTCAGTCCTTGACTAACTTTACCAAGTTACGTAAGATTGTCGCTGCTCAGGAAGCATTCTTCTCGGTTGATGAAGAGTTCTTCGTCTGCAAGTTGCCCTCCTCCATCGAGGAAATTGGTATCATCGAAACGACAGGTGCCGTTGATCGGTGGCTAAAACATTTACTTGCTAACATCTGGGCCTACCCGAACCTCAAGGTCATCAAGCTTTGGGCAGGACGGGGACAATATACGAAGTTCAAGCATGACCTATGCGATGGTCACTTTGATTGGGATCAGCGCCTGGGCAATGTGCGTGATCACCAATGGCAAGATGAAGAATTCAACGATGGCGAAGAGGGAACTGGTCAAAACGATACTAAATTGAGCCCAGCATCTTCCTTGCTACCGCAGTGGAAGAAAGACTTTGTCGATGCGTCTAGAGATCACAGCATCTGGCCTAGTCTACAAGCTGCCGGTGTTGAACTGGAACGGAAGTATCGATATTACGCAACATACCAGAGCTATGCGTGGACGGACCTTTAAGCGTGGCAAAGTGTCCAGCAACAATTCAAGAACACCCGATTTCTTATCTTTACAATGTCGTTTCTAAATAGTGTTTCAATTCATCTCTAAGAACTCTTGCCTTGATCAAATCAGCTTCCGTCTTTCAAGTTCAAAGCCGCGAAAATTCACTATGATCGCACAATGCAAGGTCTTGGCCTCGATTCCCGCGACACCTGAATGGATAAAGTCTCTTTCAAATATTCCCCAATCACCCACTCTCATCACCACAACGCATAAGCAAGCACCACGAAACACAAATATCTCAACCCACTCTAAAAAAAAAGTAGATCAGCAGAAAATCACAATCCATAACTCGCGCTCTACAATGGACCGTCGTAACAATCTCCGCAGCGGTAGAACATCCGGCCGTCAGTCCTATGTCGATCCAAATGACGAATTCTTCGACGATGATCGATCTGGCTATGAACGTAGTGGTTTCAATAGCTACGCAGGTACCTCTGACCCTTACTCCCGCCGCGGTACTTCTACCCGTTCTTCCCCTCGCTATGCCACGGTCGGTCCTACATCTCACCCTAGCTCTTACAATGGGGCTTCTCGTGCGTATGAGTCGTCTCGTTCTCAAGGACAGCATTACACATCTGGATCCCAGCGCTACACCGACTTTGGTACTGGCGCAGAACAGAACTATGGCGCTCGGCACGCTACGCAAGACGCCTTTTCATCTCGCGGCGGGAATGGTACTTCGCGCTCTAAGGACACATACCAGGATTTCGATGGTCATGATGGCAGTGCAGCAGAGCATCGCTTCGTAGACGAGTTCAATCGCACTGGTCGTACCAAGACGGCATATGCGTCTGAGTATGAGAAGCTGCCTCGACGACATCCAGATAGTGGCTCCCGTGGCAACATAGATGATACCGATGGCTTTTTTGACGGCTTCGGTGACGTGCAAGATATGGGCCCGCTTCCTTCTTTCGATCGCAATATGCGTTCTCGTTCATCTCGGGGCGATCCGCGCGGCATGAAGGGTGATCAGTCTTCGTCTTCTAGTCGTCGTACTGGCCGTTCTTCATTTGGGGATCAGTTCGGTCGGCGGTAGAGAGGTGGACCTTGGTCTTACCTAGTGATTTGATTTTAGCTATCTTCTGGTGGACTAGTGCACGACAACATGGTGCAGGACGTATGTGCCGGCTGTGCTTGCTTGCAACTCTATGGCTTTTGGGTATTCTGGGACAGGGTAATTTCCCTTAACTCCACGATCTATTAGAATCAAGCCACGATTCAATCGTTTCGATCTTTAGTGTATAGTAGCCTGTCCAATGTTCACTTACACCCATAACGATAAGATCTTAAGTAACAACTCTTGCAATTCCCAGACAATTTTTGCTTTCCCTGAACACACCTTATCCCCTAAACTATTGTTATCGTTCTCCTTTCATGATCTTCAATCGGAAAGGGGCCGCTATTTGGATATCCGTCCCCTTTGAACTTCCCTATACGCTTGTACGTGTCCAAGCCAACGTGCGATAGGATTATACCGTCTATAGAATAGAGATGCACATCGCCTTGCTGCTCCGCGTCCATGATACAAAGCCCCAACAGATTTTGGTACGAGCCATTCCCCTGAGAATCGCCCGAGCAATCGCTGTTGATAAGGCAATCTAGCTCAACCGCAGGCAGTTGTATAATTGTACCGCGGATCACAAGCTCGGCGGAGAGCACCTGACCAAAGGGGTTCCGAGGTTCTTTAAGTTCGATTGCTATGCTTTCAACATTGGCCAGAGTGCGATAATGGATACGCCCGCGCTTGTGTGCGTATCTAGCTGAGTTGAAGATCGTACTGCCATCCACGCTAGCCCAACTCCACGTGGGTGCACGATATCTAGGGCTTCGGTCCTGATCTAACAAGATCCCGAATGTCCAATTGGGATTGTTCCCGCGTCCATGTCTACCGGCAATTATTTGATACCATAATAACCCAATAGGAATATCAGATTCAAACAAACCAGCGCAGTACCTGCCAGGAATCACGCAACCAAATCGCCTTGCAATAGCTGCTACTGCAGCCAATTTGTCTTTCTCCGGGTAAGTCAACTCGGTCCTTGAGTAGTAACCCATTAGAGTGTACCAATGGACGTGGAGGGTAGATAGCTCGTCCTTTGACAAGATATCTGGTGGCTCGGAACGGAGGACGACACTTGGTAGAGAGAATGTATACTCCTTATAAACATCGAAGATTTTCGCTGAATCTGGCAAGCCTGTGGGTAGGTATTCGTTGAGAGTTCGTTCATGGCACTCCCAATAAACTCGATCATCCCCAAATATGAGCATTCGAGGTGTCATCAGACGCTCTTGGAACACCCAGCCGCGTTTAAAAAGTGGTTGTCTGAAAAGGCTGGTTGAAGAATCATACCGCCCAACAGATATTGTCACGAGGCAACATTGTCCCTCGTCAAAAATGCAACTTTCCTCTTGAAGACCTGCGTTGCCCTTGCCATTATTAATCAACAATATCTCCTCTTGTGTCTCACCCACGTAGCCGACGTTTATGCGGACATCTGGGTTTCGAAGATTCATCTTGACAGGGGCATAGACAAACGCTGTCTTGATAAATGATGAGTCTCTATCAACAAAGGCGCCTTGGTCTGGGCTTGAAGCATGAGCTATAGCCAAATTCAGCACGCCATTGGCGTAGATAGTATGCATCATCGCGACATGAATTTGCCAGTCCACTTCCGACCCCAGTCCAGACTGTTGGATACATAAGCTGTCAATCCAAAGATATCTAATACGGAGGCGCCGACAAGTAATCACCGCGTCCGTAAAGCTCTTGGGGGGACACTGTGGCCTTATTTCGTTGTTCAGTGAAGCCATATTTTCATCGGTCAGTCTAATGAACGAGACATCGTCGCCCCAGCAATGACTCAATGTGGCATATCGATTGCCTTTAGCCGGTAATTCCTCTTTGGTGTGAATCAGACGAAGGATATGAGACTCAAGGTTGCCAATATCAAGGAGCCTGTTTGGATAGTAGTCTGATTGGCGTGCCTCATCGATGGCTTCACAAGTTACGTGATGGTGTCGACACGCATCCAACCATGCTGAACTGATTTTCGCCACTTCTATGTCCCCAGTATTTTTCGGGATAGGTTTTGTAGGGAAACTATCCTCCCTGACATTCCAAGGTTCGGTTCTGAGATCTTGATTCATTTTGTCAAGAAACTCTGGCCACCAATGGGGTGTTGGTCCAGGTTTTGAGACGTGGTAGTCGATAATTGCATCCTTCTGGCTCTGTATCCATAATGCTGTAGAACGAAACAGTATCAAACATCTTCCATCGCGACATTGAAAGATGAAGGTGGTAAATGGTCGACTCTCCTCTCCAACTTCATCTGGGCTGCCGCTTTCACGAAGGCGTTGTAAGAAAATACAGATTTTGCAGCCCAACTCCGCTGCTTTTACAAGATTATGGAAACTATCATGATGGGTTCCTTCTTGGGGGGGTCCTTGGAACATCGATACACAAGTGGCGCAGAGCATTTCAACTATCCGAAAGAGGTCGAACCCTGGCTATATGAAAGAGAACGAGTGTAGTTGATGAATTGGAGTTTTATGCGGCTGTGTCGTCCGCGATTGTGTATTATAGCGGGGCAACTTTCCCCACACTTACACTGTGATGTCTAAACCCGGCTGACCGGTCTGCGCGGCCACGTCAGCAGATCAGTATACATCTAGCAAATGATTACTTAACAAAACACGTGCGCTAAAGGACAGAAGGCCTATTAGTAGCGTTATAGATGGAGACAAAGGGGATGTAAAGATTTAAGCTCTCTATTACGACAATGAACGGTTCTGCACTCCATCATAACGCGTGTACCATGCCCGAAAATGGGCAAAAAGAATTCTTCTTCTCACCCTCTCTCACGAAATTCTCAAACTTTTCTCAATTCAGTCTAAAGTACTTTAGAAATGAATATGGCTTATTTCTCTTTCTGCAGCCTAATGATTAGCTGCTTGTATCCATCTCATCTTCATTCCTAAGCCTACGCACTCCAAATTCGTCGTCCAACTTCTCAACCATTCTATCACTCAACAGCTTCCCCGGCCACCCTTCTCTCGGCATCACCACACCGTTGTTTCTCCTCAGATGTCTCGGTGCCGGCAGATTCCTCCCCGTGCATGGATCCACATATCCGTAAAGGACGAAATCCAAATAATGCTGATGCACATTAAGGCCCCTTCTGATACCCTCAGAGATGACCATATCAACAGCAGGCTCCATGCGTCGGCCATTCATCTGCCATCCTTCGCGGCACAAGATCCCCCACTCTTCTTCGGGAACGCCAGTGTCGACCTCGTCATCGAGCCAGGGCTGATCGTCGATGTCTAGATCCTCGGTGAGGTAGGTGCGCACGACCATTTCGGTAGTCTCGTCGTAGTCGAACTCCAACTTCCCACACAGTATCTTCCACAGTGTGCTGAGCGATTTCTGGGTGAGCAACATGTGACTCAGTTCGCAGATGCCGTTGCCCAGTATCGGGTTGGCGAAGCGCATATCCAGCTTGACGAGGAAGAGCTGCAAGTTGATGATATCCGCATTTGTCCAGATGTCGCCATCTTGAAGAAATGCCTGTCGCAGTGCAGTCGTATTCATCTCCATCAAGCACCAAAACTTCATCAATGCGCCTATCGTACCCTCTGGCACCCTGTGGCCCTCGATTGCCAGCCTCGTTAATATCGACTTCACGACTCGCTCGCGCCAGAGCACCATGCCAATCCATCGGAAGCCGGGTACGTCTCTCGCAAGCCACTCACGCCCATCCATGGGCCGAAGCATTGGATCAGAGATGCATAGGTTAGGGTAAAGTATCCAGCTGAAGATGTAGCCGGCGAGTGGGGCGTGGTATCTTGCATAGTCGTGGATGAGGCTGACGCTATACTTGTTGAGGCGGTAATGAAACTCCTTATCGATGGCGTAGAGGTCAATGATCGCGGGGTATGGTAGGCGAAGTGCGAATTGGAAGAAGAGGTTCGGATGTCGGAGGAGCGCTTTGTAGATGTTGAAGGGCTGCTTCAGAGCAGGAGAGGTAGCGGCAGGTGTCCTGGGTGAGGCGATGTCGGGGCCCCATATGGCGGCGGCAACGTTGCGATGGCGATGCTGATGACGGCGGAGGATGCGCGGTGTCTCGTTATCGTTGGCAGGCGCGGGCGGCGAGAGAGGTTCTGCGACGCGTTTTCTGTTCTTCGCACTCGGCGAGTCACAGTCCCTCGGGCTTGTTGGAGGTTGCATGGTGGTCAAACAGTCCGAGAGTGGTGGGTTGTTACATGCAGGCAGTAGACAAACGCTTGCACCTCTCACAATAGTAACCTATTTGGAGCTAGGCCTTCTTTGTAGATTCATGTCGCAGGTAAATTTGCATGTTGCTCAAGTGAAAGTGAAGATGAGAGACGCGTGCGAATGCGACGGCGAAAAAGCGCACATTGTGATATGAAGTTAAAAAAAAGAAACTAGAACGGTAATTACTACAGGTTTTGAAGAATTGAAAGAGTATGTTAAAAGATTCAGCATGGATATATGCTCAGAAAGTGTTAATTCTCAGACAGTTGAAGCCGACTAAAGATTTCAGAGAATGAGATCAAGTGTGAATAGCGAAACTGTCTACCTCGTATGTACGGCGGCAGTGAGAACAGGACTCTCCTTCAAGCACCCATATATGGCGAATCTTAACACTAGCTATGCTGAGAGTCTCCCCACTAAATACCCACCGCATCCCAATGCAGTATTCATCGACGTCCTACTCATAAAACGCCAGGGTTGTGTCACCCAAGCTAATCCAACCAGATCAATCCAAATCATCATTAGTACTCTGTACACCCTCCATGGCCTCGTCCTCCTCGTCCTCATCATCCGTTTCCGGTTCATACACCTCAATGTACAGTTGCCCATTATGTTCGTAAATTTGAATCCCATCTTCGTCTTCGAAGCCATCCTCATCCAGTTCGAGCTCTAGATCCATGTCTGCGTCCTCATCAAGATCATCTACTTCAAAGTCTTCTTCATCGTCGAGGCCGTCAGAATCGTCGTCGTCATCGTCGTCGTCGTCAATGAAGGACAAAACTGACGAAGCTCTACCTGAGCGTCGTTGGCGAATGAACTTGAGCTTTAGTTGTTGGAGAGCACGGCGAGTTTCACCTGTTAGTCGATGGATGTCTGCATCGCTAAGCTGATCTGTCTCGGGTGCATCTTCGGTGGCTATCCCTATGGCGGTAGCTTTATCAGGTGCGGCGGCAGCACTGAGTTCAGCAATGCCTTTGTACTCGATTGGAGGAGTGGGCTCACGGGATGCGAAGACGTGTATATCAGAGGGTGAATGATCAATTCCCGGGTAGTCCGCGACATCATTGGCGACGTTACACGTCTCGGAGATGTGTCGATGAAAGCCAACAACACTTGCGTCGTATATGCAGTGAACAATCGGAATAAGTTCGCCATGCAGATACGGCGGTATCAGCTTGGGGTCCCGATGCATCTCGATCGACATTTTGAGGTTGATGCCAGCCTTGGACAGCTTGTACGCACACGCATGCCGATTTCGAATGCGGTCTGCTTGGCAAATGTAGTCTGGGAGTGACAACTCGAACCAGATGAACGAAGACTGCAACAGTTCCAGGGTTTTCAAAGAAGGCAGCGCCGCGTAGTGATCAGCTGCAGGCGGTTGGTCCCAAAAGTCGACCGCAACCTCCCAGTGTCGGCGAAGTCGGAGTGTTTCTAGGTTGGGTGGGGCAAGGTCGCGATTCATGATGGCGCCCTGGTGGAGGAAAGAACTCGTGTCGCATTCCAGATATTTGAGGGAGTGGAAATTCCGCATGCCTTCGCCAGGCGGGCGAATGCTACGCAGAACATGTGGAGAAAAGTCTGTTCGCCAACCAGGATCAAGATGGGTGAGGCTTTCAAGCGAATGCGCAACTGCTGCTAGGGCTTCAAACGATGCGCCTGCCTTCTTTGATAGTTTGGGATTAGGGCGTCTAGATCGGTTGACGTTGAAGACATTCTCGCCGAGAGTCAGATGCTTTAGTCTTGCGGGCGTGCGTAGGATGCTTTTTAGGCTTTTAGGCTCTAGCTCGCACTCGTCGAAGATCAAAGTCGTGAGAGGCGTTTTGTTGACATGTGATACAAGGCTAGGTAGTCCTTCGGCGGGCAAAGAAACGCACGAGATGTGGAGAGTTCGGAGGGTCGGGTGTCGGAAAAGGCAGTCGAAGCCATCGAGAGCCCAAAAGTCTTCGGCGGCGCCGTGTGAGTGGATAGTCAAAGTCTCTAGCAAAGCGAGGCCAACAGTCCGGTCAATGTTCTTGCCCATTCTCCGCTCTACTAGCATGCGCTCTGCTTCCTTGGGGCCGTCCACGCATGCGGCCTCTAGGGCGCCCTGGAACCGCATCATATCGCGCTCCACCCACTCGTGCCCACCCGCCTTGGCCCAGTTGAAGTTGTCATAAGGACTCTCGATATGCCATTCCCTGAGGTTTATCATATGCGCCACGCACTCGTTGAATCTTGTCCTTGCTTCTTCGCTGTCGTTCAAATCTCCCGGTCGATATTGGTACAGAATCTTGAGTGTTTGAACGGCGCGAACGCGATCATGACGGCGTGTGAAGGCTTCGATAATTGCGTGGAGGTCTTTGACAGAGAGAAGCTCAATGGTCTTGTAGATGCGCTCCTCGGCGAGGTGCTGCATGCCGCGACATGTTCGAGCGAGCGTGCATAGCTCTTTGTTATCGTCCGCGAGGTGGTCGATTACTAGGAGGGCAAGTTCGTTGGGGAGGCGTAGGCCTGTGGTACCTAGGAGGCCAGACGCCATTCGCAGTATGATGGGGCGATTCGTTTTTACCTCTAGAGCTCGGTGGTCAGTAGTTGAGCCAGTGACAAGCCCCTCGAGGCGTTGAGCGTGTTCACATAAGGGACTATACATACCTAGGAATATTCTCCTAAGATACACGTGGTTGTCGTCTTAATATAGAGGGCTGCACAATGTTTGGCGTGGTTGTAAGGGAGAAACGCTATCTTTTCAAGTTGTCGAGCTTCACATGTTGCCTGCAGGGAACATGGAAGGAACCATGAGGGGCGGCGCCAACAACGCGGGGCCCGCTTTGGCCAATGGCGTCGCACCAACATGAAACTGCATGAACTTCTGCAAAGCTCCAAGATTACTACTTCTGGCTAGTCCTCGAAGGTCACGATTTCGTGAAGACGAACACAATTATAGCCGAGTGTACACGTTGTATTAAGGGAACAGTTTCATTTCATGGTAATGCACGCGAGCTATGCCCGTTACATGCTACTACTATGTCCAAATCTCCAAGGTGGACAAGCCCATAGACGCCAATATGCAACCAAACGCCAAACACAAAAGGAACTGCCGGGTATGAGGTGATTACAATGCAGGTGCGTGATGCAATGCTACATGCTGCGTTGGAAGACGAAAGGTAGAAGAGAGCTGCAGCAGATGTTAGTCTCTAAACAGTCAACACGGCTCGGCGGACAGGAACGTACAAGAAAGTGGGTCTATTTCGCGAAGCCAAGATAATGTGAATTGCAGTAGGCACTCTCCCTGCTGGATATTAGTATATCTCCTTCAAAAGTTACACCCACTATAGCCGGAAGAGCTTTCTTCCAGCCAATAGCAGCGTCACGGCTTCAAAATGGTGTAGACTTACCTCGTCAGGTAGGATCCGTCCGCCTTCGCCCTTCTCGTCTCCAGTAGTGGCGGTACAAACGGCAGGGCAAGAGCTGAGACTACATATCCGGTTGCGAGTGTTGCCTTGAGGCGGTAGTGCGGGTCTCGTGGTAGTTGTGATGAGTAGCGGCGCATCTGGCTGATTGCGTGTGTTGAGAGGGCCATCTTGAAGGTATGTGCGGGGGCTGTGTGTAGGAGCGAGATGGTTCGATTGCTTTGAAGAAGATAGATCAAGGTGTTGTAGATGTGTTTTTGTTTGTAAAGTTTCGGATGTGGGGCCAGGTAGTTGTTTTGCGTGTGGGGTGAGGGCACGTGGAGATGTTTAGTTGTTTCTTTGATACCTTCAAATCAGCGCAGTTCAGCAGGGAGCAGTAGGAACATATATGATAACGCGGCTGCCTGCGTGGCGCCGCGTGCTCTTCAGTTCAGCAAGGGTGTACTCACTGCGGCCGCGGCTAGGCTTGGGCGCAGATGCGAGATGATGCAAGCGTAGTTAGTCGTAGGGCTAGACTTCGGGTTACTACGGCGGGTAGGGATAGTCGTTGCCGTTGCCTTGGTGCTATTTTGGTGCTTGGACTTTGGGTCTTCTTGGCGATTGCGCTTTCTTTGCAATTCAACGTTCGCAGTAGTAGATTACAAACACTTGCGCGAGAGAGAGTTGTGAGAGTTGTTTCAACAGCCAGCCCAGCAGAGTCGGAAAGACTTTGTACACTTAGTTTTGTGGGGGTTAGAGCGCGTCCAGTGCCCAGACGCTCATCTGCTGCCCAAAGAGGAGCGCCGCCAACATGATATCACACCACACTCGTGCGAGCCTCGCTCGACTTGCCCGGGCGCGGCAGATGTGGCGCCCCATGGACCTGCTGTTAACGGCCGCACCCTCGTCTGATCAGCGCATTGGTGAGCCTACAATCACGACATTCCGTGCTATGGTCACGCAGTCCAAAGGGCATGGGCGTGGATTGTGTTGGGAGCGTGTCAGCGTGATGAGCGCGTCAGCCGAAACGAGCGCATGCTCATTGGATAGACGATAATGCTGCCCCTCTGCCTCAAAAGGAACGCAGACCTACATTCATCATCAAGTGCTATACAGAGGCAGACGAACTCAACCTCGAACGCGCGCAGACAGAGTCCATGAGAATCTTTGAAGAAGGAAAGCTTGAGCCTCTGTGCAGTTATGGGTGAACGAGTCATGACAAGGCACTGTGGCTGAGTATACGAGTCATATGCCTTGACCAAGCTGCACAATATATATCTGCATCAGCTCGCACATGCGTTAACACCACCTTGTGTTAGCGATAGTACAAGGTCAAGGTTCTACTAGTCGTTGCGAGGGACTTTGATTCGTAGCCCCAAACTCATGTAGTTTTAATAATCTAGCGGAAGTGGTATGCCGCGCGGTGTGTGGTTCCAACCAACAATTCGTGCCATCAATGAACAGTCATCAATGAACAGTATCGAAACAGCTACCTACTACCACACTACGGAAACTGCGGTCTTCAGATTTAACATATATGAACCATTCGTCTGCACGGCAAGAACAGAGCGACACATTGTCGCCACGGTAAATCTTTTTGATTTGAGTTCATACACAAAGCGGGTGACGTAAGCAGTCTCTAATGCAGTCTCTAATGCAGTCTCTAATGCACTATTCTTTATAAGCATGATAACAAATAATTGCACTCTGACATCTTCATGGCAGAGTTTTCGAGTGAAGGAGTTTACTACAATATAAAATGAAAACTCTTGCTGCCGTGTCTTTGACCATTACGCAAGGAAAGCCTTCAGTACTCCTTTCTACCAGCAACTACTACACTTGGATGAATTCTGTCCCTGATCACTTCATATAAAACATCACAATGAATGACCTTCCAGTGGACCACTTTGTGAAAGCCCAGCAATTTGTGCAAACTACACACCGCGATGTATACCCTGCTATTGATCCCACGCAGGCTTCCCTCTCGCAGAAGGGCAGAGTCGTGATCATCACCGGGGCAAGCCAAGGAATAGGAGCTCGTGTAAATCCCTTATGAACCCAGAATGAACCATCAGCTAATTTTGCTCAGGCTTTTGTACCCTCTTTCGCTGCTGCGGGTGCTAAAGCCATCGTACTTGTTGCGCGGAGTGCCGACAAGCTCAAAGACGTCGCTGAGCTGGTTGCAACGTCTCACCCAAATGTTGAGACACTCTCCGTGTCCACGGACATTGCAGATCCGGCGTCAGTCGCAGCTCTTTTCGATAAAGTAAAAGAGAAGTACGGTCACGCTGATGTGCTCGTCAACAACGCTGGGATCTTCAAAGCCATTGCGCCGATCAAGGATGTCGATCACGTAGCATGGTGGGAAGAAATGGTATGATACCTACGTTGCTTGAATAGTTATGTTTCCTGTTCTGTATCTAACATGTCGTGCAGACGCTCAATATCCGCGGAACCTTCCTGATGACCCAGTCCTTCCTCAAGCAGCTCCCCTCCCCAGAGACTCCCGCCAGAATCGTGACTCTTACTACCGGCGCCGCGTACGAAGTCTTCCCGACCTTCAGTGCCTACGGCATGTCTAAGCTTGCCGTCTTCGAACTCATGACCTACGTCGCAGTCGAGAACCCCAATGTAGTCGCTGTGGCTTTGCATCCTGGCATGGTTGACACTGAAATGATGAAGGATATGTTCAAGAAATTTGCTCTCGATACACCGGAGCTAGTCGGTGGTGTCGGAGTGTGGCTTGCAGCGTGGGACGGGCTGGACAGGGCGTTCTTGAGTGGCAGGTTTGTAACGTCGAATTGGGATGTAGAGGATCTGGTCAAGAGGAAAGAGGAGATTCTAGCGGGTAATCTGTTGAAGATGGACCTTAATGCTACGTTGGGGGCAGCGCAGTTCGGGCTGTAAGGGATGGAGATCTAGATCGTAAAACGGCGATATTGAATTAGAAGCAAATATCAAATCCAACAAATCATACCGTTGTAATATTCGTTATCGTACAGCGTCTAATTAGAAGCATATTTTCCTATCATGGCCGATTTGACGTTTGTCTCCGTGCAACTCACACGCTCTCGCGATAATCGCCACCATCTTCCTTCTCATCGTTGCTCTTTCGAACAGCCTGGTTTGCAGCTCTAACATGCGCCGGAACGACGCTGCTGTGTCGTCTGACTTCGGCTGCCTCATGCTGGATGAATCTTTCCGGGCGCTTCTCGGCAATGGCTTCTTTGTCTCTGAAGATCAGGAGTGGTGTCTCTCCGACGTATAAGCGATCTATATCCTCTAGCGTGCGTCCAGCTGTTTCTGGGTATAAGAAGTACACTAAATGGGTGTCAGCGTGGTCGTCGGGGTACTTTGCTAACGAGTGGTATACCTATAGGGACAAAAGCAAAATTGAAGACCGTCCATATGATGTAAAACTTCCATTTAAGGCTTTCAATGCCTGGAGGCGTGATTTCGACGACTGGAATTCGTTTAGCGCTGGGTTGCTTGGGGTACATTGCCTAGCAAGCTCACCCATGAAGTTGAAGATCCAGTTTGTTGCAGTTCCAAGTGCAGCACCTTTAGTTCGCATCGCCATGGAGTTGATTTCGGTGGGATAAAGCTACTCGTGTCAGCGTTACTTCTAACTTCAACTGTTTAGACATACCCATGGCACACCCTGCCATCCGATGCCGAAGAAGACATAGTACAGGAAGAAGAACGCAATTGACCCTTCTGCCCACTTCCTCCGGGTTTCGATCGGCAGTGCATCTTGTTCGTTGTAGCGAATACATATTGTGATGATCGTATAGCAGAAGAACTGCCCCGCTGCAGCGTACATCATCATCTTTCGGCGTCCCCAGCGCTCCACGTTAGGTATACCGATCAAGGAGAAGAGAAGGTAGGACACGGAGTTGCATGCGGCGAGCAGACGGGCGAGATTGTTTGTTAGACCCACGGATTCAATCAATACAGTTGGTAGGTAGTATGACGTGACGTTGATGCCGGCTAGAAACGCATTAGATGTGGCGCATCCATAAGTAATCAGAGCAAGCCTCAACTTACAAAGCTGCTGCATAGCTTGGGTACCCATTCCAAGAAGCATTCTTCTAATCGTGTGGGTTCCTGCCTGGTCGCCAGTCCGACCGCGTAGCAAGTCACGCCAGCGCACCGCGTGGTCCTTCTCGTACTGCACTGCCCACTGGATATCTTTTGACTGTGTGATGATAAATGGATCGGAGACATCGGTAGCTTCCAGATCTGCAAGGATCTTTTCTGCCTCTTCGATGCGTCCCCTTGCCATGAGCCAGCGCGGACTTTCCGGAAGCCACGGTACCGTTCCGAATAAGATGAAGATGAACAGAAATTGGAAAGCAAGAGGCACGCGCCATGCAGCTGGTCCTCCAACAAAGCTGTTGATTGTTAGTAGAAGTCGACTAGAAGAGTTCTGTGCCTACGAGAATCCATATGTGACCCAATTAGACAATGAGAAACCAGCAATGTTCATGATCATCTCAATGACAATGAGTTTGCCGCGCCAGCTTGCCTTCGATGTCTCGCCTTGCCAAACCGGTGCTACGCTTGTCAGTGCATGATGCGAGAGCAGACACATAACATATTTACCTGTTGACGTATTGATGCCATTGCCTATACCGGCAATAATCCTTCCCACAATCATCTCTGGTACGCCGAACGAGGCGGTTTGGATGATCGCTCCAATGCTCATAATCGTAGTTCCCAAAAGCACGCATTTCTTCCTCCCAAGCGGATCGCCAATTGCACAAACAGAAAGAGCACCAACGAAACATCCAATGTCGTAGATAGCCGTCACGGTGCTGATCAACGACGTCTTACCAACAAGATCAAGCTGGTCGAGGAAATTAGGAGTGATGATGACACCACCTGCAAATCGAATCAGCGAAGCATCATAGCTAAGTGGTGTGTAAACCATACCGAAGACACCTTGGTCGTATCCGAACAGAGTCTGTGGACCGTTGTTAGAGCGTGTATTTCTAGGCGGTACATAACGGGCTCACCATGTCAGTTGCACACGCAACCGTAACCCAGAATGTGAGCCATTTTCCCGTCATGCCAAAATACGGCTTTGACGGTCCGAACATCGTGGCGGTGAGAACTCGGTTCTCTCAAATGTGGGCAACAACGAAAGGTGAGGTGGGTTGGTCGCATTCAAGTGATTTTGCCCACAAAGGTTCCGATGTACTACATATACCCACATGGTAAGTTCCGTCCCCTGTGAGGCGTCAAGGCGTCCCGCCCTTGGTGATGAAATGTTGCATGCGACGACATCGTAATTGGTTGATTTGAGGATGATGAAAGAGGCGTCGGCCCTATTACAAGCTTCCCCGCACATTGGACGCGACCCTTGCACGGGCTATCCTGGCGAAACCTGGGGTTCAAAACAACAGGTCGTGACTCGCAATGCACGGGACATGTCATCTGTGGATCTCGTTGGACCCATCGGCGAGTTTCTCGCATCAGCTAGGTTGGCGATCATAGCTTCTAACGAGATCGCACTAATCCCTCCCTTAGATTCCTCCCTCGACTGCTTGTGACCTGCAGTCGTACAGCGACAAAGGTAAACTCTAAAAAGGATATTTTGCAACCAAGTCTCGCGTTTACGCCCAGCTCAAGTCCGTACCATCGAGCGGGGAAGAGATAGCTACAAAAAATATACATCTTTGACGCACAGCACCGAAGAACCCGGCATAGCTGAGCAATGCGACGATAGGCTGAAGACGTGCACCAAGAAATATATCGACTTGCAGGTGCAGAGTTCGCCCCACTCAATACGAGCAATCACACTTCAAGACATTGTGTGCATCACATTTTATCGCGGAGAAACTTGAACCATGGCAATCAATTGGCATTCGCTGGAAACCAAAAACAAGGTCTTTGTGTTTGCTAGAATAATAACTTACGTGTCAACACAAAGGATCATTGTGTCGACAAAGGATATTTGAGTTGACGTATACCTCTAACACGCCTTCGTATAGTAAGCTACAAAACCTCGTTATATATAATTACACGGCGACTACGATAATCTGTATTTCCAT
This sequence comes from Cucurbitaria berberidis CBS 394.84, assembly GCF_010015615.1. Classification (NCBI taxonomy): domain Eukaryota; kingdom Fungi; phylum Ascomycota; class Dothideomycetes; order Pleosporales; family Cucurbitariaceae; genus Cucurbitaria; species Cucurbitaria berberidis. Next base: position 2,548,520 of record NW_024468936.1, on the reverse strand, counting down.
ATATTCTTGTATAAAGCCCATCTTATCTTAGAGACAGCTGGATGCAATGCAACCTTTGCATGCCTGTTTACAAATTCCAGAGTATTTTATTTCCTCATGATATCTATCCAAACTTCGATCGGGTTCCTTCAAATCTTCGCCGACTTTTCATCAGTCGTTGCCAGCCAAGAGCTATCTGGACTGCGTGCATGTCCTTATTCTATGAGGTTCTCAAGAGCATCGAATGCTCCGGTTAATTTTCTTATATCTGGCAGTCATAGTCATCCAATATGCGACATGGAACTATGGGAACAGTAACCAATTATTGGCCTCCTCTACTGGGATTTTATTTCCGAGTCGGATGTGATTAACGACACACCAAGGGTTTAGCGAAACACGCCTTCCACCAAGTCGCCAACACTGTGAAAGTCTGTATCCGATATTACTGGATGAGCCTTTTCACAGTGTTGCCTCGAGACCTCCAACAGTCCATAGTTACCTCACTACACCAACGACCGGACATACTTCACTAACAATGCGTACTATCTCTCGCATACAAAAGTCATTCATGGAGCTCTTCTCAGTCAAAACATTATCAAACACATTCGCATCTCAACCGCACCTTCATCAACAGCCAATCTTCACCACGCCATAATGTCGAATCACAACATGAACAATCCGACAGAGTTCGAAAACCTCCCCCCTGAACTCATGAACGCAGTGCTCGAAGAGTTGCTGGGTACATCAGACAATCCCGGACCACGCCTCCGTCATCGCCCTGACATTCCAGAGCTTTCTACGCTTGAACGCAGATTTACCATGGAAACTGCCATCCTTCGCACGAATAAGCAGATCCACGCCATGGCCAAAGCGTACCTTGATCTGGCGAACAAGTGGATCGTATTTGACATGGACGATGTGCACTTAGTCTTGCCCTGGGCCTGCATCTTGATACCAATGACTATCATCGATCCTGAGGCCAACTACGCAGTTCCTGAAGGAATCATGCGGGTACGTGTTAAGCTTTGTCTTAACGGCGAACGCATTATCCGTCCTTCTCCTGCTTCACAGCCGAAGCGACAACTTGTACTTATAAAGTTGGAGCATTTCGTGGCCTTTCTCGCGCAAATTCGAATGGCGGAATTGATAAATAGCGTTCGCGTCATGCCGAGAGCTTTCTTCATTGGGGATAACCAGGGACTATACAATGCGATGAAGGGATTTAACGGCCTCAAAATCCGTGTTCACGTCGATCCCAACTATCCTCATCACTGGATGCAAGCTTTGTTGGACTGTTTCGACATGTTCCACGGTCCTTTGAACGAGGTGTCGATTATTGGGTCGTTTGACGCTCAACAGGCACGCCGTATAGAAACCTCCATTGCGTTGCCACGCAATGTTGCAGAACCGACCATGTATGAGATCTACATACATATCGCCCACAGGATCAAACTCGCCAATCACTTCGCTGATCAAGGCCAATTGGTTTCTGCAATTAGATTGTACGATCGAGTCCGCAACATGACCAATGCGTCTAACACAGATCGTACCCCTTGGTCCGGGTGGTCAACAAAAGATTGGTCACAATTCCCCTTCGAGGCCCTATTGATCACCGTGGCTACCCTCAACGCCCTCATCATATCCATAGGGACACAGGAAAATCTCGAATACGCTCATATGCACGTAGCATTACATCACAGTCTAGTGCAACAAATCTCTCTCCTGTTGGATTTTGATGACTTGGGTCGCGAAATGGAAGGCTGGATTCTACTCCTCTCCGGCCTGCATTACATCCTCCATGCACGCGTCGTGGGAACTGCCTATAATGGCCCTGAGCGGCTGTTACTTGTTCGAATTGGCATGAATCTCCTGGAAGATACGATTGGAACGTTCGAACACTTACCCGAGCGCGATAACGTCGGGTTTCGAGCAGCGACATATATGTGCACGCGCCTTCGAGTCCTCGATTTCAACCCAGACAAAACGTTGCTATTCTCAGCGATTACTAGAGCCTCTATATTCTTTGCTAATCGCTTCGAGCAGTACAGTCGGCCCGTTCGGTGGTGTGTGCACCAGTCGCTCATCCCACAGGCACTTGTTAATCGAGGCATCGTGGAACATATGCAAAACTGTTCTAGACTGACAGAAGAGCAAAAGAATCAGCTTCTGTTAGTAAAAGTGTTCGAAGACGATGCGGAGGGTGGTGATGACTACTTCATGTGAGGAACTAGAGTCTTCTCCTCGCGCTTGTATAGCCAGTTGTCCTCAGATCTCGCAGGGTACTCTTTGAAGGAATTCCGGCGATAATAATAATTTGAAACTGTTTTTCATATTCATCATTGCTTTGTTACTATTTGTGTGCGTAATTTCCAAATTTAGCGATGGCCAATGCTTTTTATGTTGTGAGGGCGCTAGTACGGGCCTCTCATACAGAATTACACGAGCTACAACCTGATATGTAAAATGGAAATCACTGGTAGAGGGGTTTGCCAGCTTTTGAGTAGCTTACTTTTTATGTGATAACTATTCGTGATATATCAAAACTCTATAATACAGTCGAGACATATATTAAACTACATAAATGTAAAATAGAACGCACACCTACACGATCCAAGGACACTCAGCGAGCATTGCTCTAGCGTGGAACTTTGAGTTATATCCTACTCATTCTTCGGGACTAATATCGATTCGATCCGTGAACCTCAATCTCATCATTTTACAGTGCGCTCGAAACTGTGAGAACCAGAACGCTCCTACTCACACCACGGTCAAAACTTCCACACTTTCAGCTTCCGCATCCCAACTTCCAAAAAAACCCACCCCAACCCTCCGAAACGTGCTCTCCCCTCCCTCTCTCCCAGCCTTAGCCAATACTAAAACCTCTACTTTGGTCTCACCCCACTCTTCACAATAGTATTCCTCAATTTTTCTCACAGAGCCCTTGACTAGCACCAATTCCTCGGGCACGTACGTGCCCCTCTTCCAAAAGGGCGTCTCCATCAAGTCCTCGCCGTGAACTTGTTTGTTTTTATGTGCCGTGGACATGAAGTGGCCATTTGGCACACGCCGTGGTAGGATAACTGAATCCCATGAGTCAGACGGTGTGAGCGGCGGACCGGGCATGATGCCGTTCAAAACGTCGTCGTAGTGCCATGTACCCGCGATTTGCGCGCTGGGGCCATTGCGGCTTAAGAATTTAAGGTCTCCGTGTTGTGTTTCAACAGGGCCTGCGAATGTACCGTTCAACATCCAGCCATCATTCTCTGCGTTCCACGTAGCCCTGACAACACTAGCTCTAATGATTATCTTCCCGCTTGTAATACAGCCAAAGGGGTTGGAGCCTTCAATTTTGGTGCTGGCGTCTAGTACCTCCACCGACGCCGGACGGTCCTCACCCGGCGCCAGATCCGCAAAATCGAACGACGTGGACCCATCTATGCTTGCCCAGCTCCAGGACGGTGCTCTATACTTCTTCACTCGGGCAGGCGTCCACGTATCAGGCTCCGTACTGGTCTGCCAGAACAGACTGCGTTCAAGTTCCCTGCACCAGTGACCCGCAAGATACTGATCATGTGTGATTGCTTGAACGCGGGACGCTATACCAGCTAAAGCGGGTAATTTGTCGGACGCGAAGGTCAGTCGTCGCTCGCTGTAGGCTGCGACTGCAGAGTACCATACGTGGTAAATGGTTTGGCGTGTTGCGGCATCGAGGAAGTTGTAGAGTTCGTTGTCAATTTGACGCGTGATGATGGTGAGCGGGGAATTGTTTTGGTATTGAGGGTCACGTAGGTCGACGGTATAGGAGGCACGGCCGTGCTCGGGAGAGCTTAATATCGTAACGAAGTGTGATGGTTCCGAGGTCATTTCAGAGTCTTCTTCCACGCCCTTCTCATCTGGGCTGTGGTCCTCAGCCTTCACAGCGTTGCTTTCGTCCTCGCCATCGGACTCATCATAGTCACTGCGGTCTTCACCAAGGTCCGCGAATCTGTACGACCGCTCAAACCCCATGGCAAAAGCTTTCATTTGCATACGGGGAGACTTTCTCCAAGAGTTCTTGAGAGACTCATTGAAGCCGCTCTGCCCGAGGATCCTCTCACAGCATATCCAAACCATCTGCCCAGCCAAGAAGTGCAGAGTTCTTCGTGCCAAATATTTCTCCTGCATTACCCAGCCCCTGGTTTGCAAAATGCCATTCTCGACATTACTAGCTGGTGGGCCATACACGCCCCAGGTGGATGCAGTGAGATAAGCTTGGCCCTTATGGTCTCCGAAGGAGGATGGCAGCCTTACTATGTCATAATAGCAGTATTCGTACGGACGTCTTGGGATAAATAGCCCCCTTGAGGAGTCTGGTGAGTCGGTAGCAGCGATCGTAAGGGTACTGTCGTAGTAAATAGAGCCCATATGACCAGATTCACGCTCCCAATCGTCTTTGTCATCCTGTATTATGCAAAGACTATCTATCCATAGATACGGCATCCCGAGTTTGCGGCAAACTAAAATAGCATCCTTGAATGTCTTCGGAATTGTTTCAAGGGGTATGCTATCCTGTCGTTTTCGCAGGCTTTCCGTTGTCGTGATTGTTGCTGTGGACCGACCCCAACAATGACTGAGGGTAGCGTAGCGCGCGCGTTCACCATTCCCACTCACCAAGTGGGGATCCTGGCCTTCTTCAGCCACACATATCACTCTCGATGGTAGCTCTGCCAACCTGGAATTATGACCGGCGCATTCGCTGTGATTGGCTTCGCAATGGTCGAGCCAGCGTTTGGCGACGTCGAAGTGGGCCTGTGGAGGAGTCTCGTTCACCAACACACGGCCAGATATGAAGGAGTTCTGCTCGCCGGCTATAGCGGTCTTCATTCCCAGTTCATCGCCTAGATCCTTGGTGAGTAATTGCTTCCACATCGATGGGTGGGGGGGGAGGTTCATGGTACCTTCTTCCACAGACAGGGTCAAATCAGCCGTCATCCACTTTGATATGAGCCAGATGCCCACATGCGTGAAGCCCTTTTGAGGTTTTATTGCATTCCAATGACCTGGGATAATCTGTAGCTTAACAGCGCACTTGTCGCGCGCCTCGTGCTCACCATAAGATGGCGGCTCGTCGGAGGCGCCTTCGAAGTTCAATTGGGGGTGGTGTTCGCGCTCACCGCCCCGCTCTATACACCAGTGTATCATTTTGCAAAGTCGACAGTCGTTTGCGGAAGCCTCTAGTGCAGCTAGGTTTTCGGCATGAGGATAGACGTTTGGTGGGTACAATCTCGCTATAGATAGACTGTTACAGAGTTTGCACAAAGACATGACGGTTGAAGAGAGGCGATACAGAGGAATCAGATGTTAGGAGTATGCGAAAGTCATTGACTGCATCACTGGCTTCCATACTGAGGCGGTGCTCTGACTGTTGGGCCCAAAGAAGCTAGCCGTTGGACGTGTCTTTTTCAGGGGAGGGTGACCCATTTCGACTGACCATGAGCGCTGACTTGGAGTGGTCAAGAGGGAGAGATCCGACATACAAGGAGATGGAAGAGAAAGTGGCCTGCGGAGAGTAAGGTTCTCCGAGTAGAGGTGCGGGCGGGCACGGCTAGAAAGGGTTAGCGCGGATGGTACTCTTGGCCAGATTTGTGGGTTGCGCCCACGGCATCACCGCTACAACAAGACCAGAGCAGCCAAATCCCCCTCGACTGCCTTTCCTCCGCGCATAATGAATAGTCGATAGCCAATCTTAGCGAATTTGTTTCTTCCTACCGTTACTCTCCCTCCTTCACCATGGCGTCGGCGGTGTTCTTTCTCGACCTGAAGGGCAAGGTATGCATATGCTCGTGGGGTACTCATCGATGAGGCGCTCTGCATGCTAATTGCTACGTATAGACGCTTCTGGCGCGCAACTACCGCGGAGACATTCCCATGTCAGCTGTCGAGAAGTTCCCCATCCTACTCAGCGAGGCCGAAGAAGAGAGCTCCGCCGTCCCACCATGCTTCTCCAACGAAGGCATCAACTACCTTTACATCCGCCACAACAACCTCTACCTCCTCGCCATCACCAAGCGAAACACAAATGCCGCCGAGATTCTGCTTTTCCTGCACAAGATCGTCGAGGTCTTCACCGAGTACTTCAAGGAGCTGGAGGAGGAGAGTATACGAGACAACTTTGTCGTCATCTACGAGCTGCTCGATGAGATGATGGACTTTGGCTATCCGCAAACAACCGAGACGAAGATCTTGCAAGAGTATGCTCTACATCAATGCCAGCGTGTGCCTCAGGCTAATAAATGCCTTCCGCAGGTACATCACACAGGAGTCGCACAAGCTCGAAGTCCAAGCACGGCCGCCCATCGCAGTCACAAACGCCGTCAGCTGGCGAAGCGAAGGCATCCGCTACCGCAAGAACGAAGTCTTCCTCGACGTCGTCGAATCGCTCAACCTCCTCGTCTCCGCTACCGGCAGCGTGCTGCGGTCTGAGATTCTGGGTGCGGTCAAGATGAAGTGCTACCTCTCTGGTATGCCAGAATTGCGGTTAGGCCTGAACGACAAAGCCATGTTCGAGACTACCGGAAGAGCGACGCGGGGCAAGGCGGTCGAGATGGAGGATGTCAAGTTCCACCAATGTGTACGGTTATCAAGATTTGAGAACGACAGGACCATCAGCTTCATTCCGCCCGATGGTGAGTTTGAGCTGATGAGCTACCGACTCAACACACAAGTGAAGCCTTTGATCTGGGTCGAGTGCATAGTAGAGAGCCACTCTGGCAGCAGGATAGAATACATGTTGAAGGTATGTTGAAGCCATGGCCCAAACGAAGCGGCCAACTAACATTGTATAGGCAAGAGCGCAGTTTAAGCGACGCAGCACTGCCAACAACGTCCAAATTTCCATCCCCGTACCAGAAGACGCAGATAGCCCGCGCTTCCGAACCAACATTGGTAGCGTACACTACGCCCCAGAAACCTCTTCGATAGTATGGAAGATCAAGCAGTTTGGTGGCGGCAAGGAGTTCCTCATGCGCGCTGAGCTCGGTCTGCCCTCTGTACGTGGCGATGACGAGAAGGGCGGTGGTATGATGGGTGGATTTGGTGGCAGCATGGGTGGAGTGGGAGCTGGAAAGGCGAAGCGGCCCATCAACGTCAAGTTCGAGATCCCGTACTTCACGACATCTGGTATTCAGGTGCGGTACCTAAAGATCATTGAACCAAAGGTGAGTGCATTCAAGACTCAGATAGCCCGTGGCATCATCGTTAACGTGTTACTAGTTGCAATATCCGTCGCTGCCGTGGGTGCGGTACATCACACAATCAGGCGACATCGCGGTACGGTTGCCAGATGTGAAGTAGCAGATGTCGGACGGCAACATCACGATAGATATACCAATGTAATCATGAAGCAACTTGCCAAAGACATTATGATATTCATTAACGAGCGTTATCCCATAGTAGATCACAGAGCCCTATGCAGTACCGTGGATTTGTAAGCCAACCCCCAACCCATGTAATGCGTTCAATGAACTCCAAACTCCGTTCTTCGCCCTTCACCGTAGTACCTCTCACAACCCAACAGCAAGCCCTAGCACCGCCGCCCCAACTGCCATGCCCATCCCCGCAGTAACCATTGGCACGCCTCCAGCACTCGAGCCAACAGGCGTTCCTTGGGCAGCAGCAACCTGCAGTCCAAACGCCGTCGTAGTGACGACACTCCCACTAATCGTCGTCGTGACCACACTCGTAGACGTCGTTTTCGCCGAGCAGCCACTCCAAGACGTCCATGGCGCACTCGTGCTCCAAGGCCCAGCAGTCCAGCCAGGCCATTCTGAAGGCGGACACGCGCTGCCATCCCACCAGGCGGTCCAGGGGCCAGAGCGCCAGTCCGACTTTGTAGACCAGTCGCTCCAGGGTCCCCAGTTTGACGAGCCCCAGGGGCCAGGGCCGTTGGGTCCTATAAATGTTGTTAGAGGGGTCTTGACTGAATGACGAGCGGTGTGGCTGGCACGTACCTCCCCAGTGTCTACCAGGACCTCCTGGACCTCCTGGACCGCCGTGCCCGCCCCATGGCCCTGAGCCGGGGCCCCAGCTCCCTGTTGGCCATGGTGCTGCCGTCAACGTGGATGGAATTTTGCCTTCTGATACGAGCGAGTTGTAGACAGAGGACCATTTAGCGATGTCGGTGGTTGCCCATGGTGGGCCGACCCAGGCGTCTGTTGTTGTCGTGGTAGGCGCAGGAGTAGTGCTTTGCGCAACGATGGGTGCAGCGAGAACTGCAATGGTGCTGAAGCTTAACTTCATCTTGGGTATGTCTCGTCTTTGTAAATTCCGGCTCTTTGCTCTTGTGTTTGAAACAGTAACTATAAGTACAGATTGGGTGTAGCAGAGTCGAATTGAATCTCAGCCTTGCCGATAGTCTCTGAGAAACAGTGGATTGCAATCCCAAACCTACGCGACGTAACAGCGTTCAAATACACGCAGCACCAACACACGCGGCCTGCTTTCTCATTGGGCGCCTTCACATCAGCTGCGACTTCGTCATAAAGAGCCTTGTCCGGAGGGGTACCGAGAGGCTCATCAGCGCCTTGGCTCCCAAGCTGTCTATCATTTTGACAGAAGCGTACAAACCCAGAGATGACAAGCAGACCCGCTTACGCGTTCAAGACGTGTGTCAGTCTCAGCCATCTGGGTGCACAAGAACGTCATTGGATCAAGCCTTACTGCAGGGCCGCTCAGCCCTGTGAGCAGTGTTGCATTGCCTGCGGCATCATTCTGGGTTGACAGGCGGGGTTGTTAGACTAAGACAAAGAAAACGTGACAAGGAGGGATTTTGATTGGATTGAAATGGAAAGCTGTGCATGCGTATGCGTAGGGACTAGGGGAGCCAAGTGAGCCTGAGTGTGTGGAGGCCGTTCAGGCGTGAGACAAGTGCTTTTCGGAGAATGAGGTGGGGAGAAAACGCGGAGGATGCGCGCACCGCGCTTGCATATGTCGGCTCTGGGATGTTGCGTCATCTTACACAGAAACAGAATATCTTCTGAATATGCTCAATATACCATGAGATCGTCTTCAAGGTCCCACTTGTTTCGTTAGAGATCGTAGGATCTGTGGTTTGATGTGAGGGTTGGGAGGTTGGGCTTGTTGTCGGGCGCTGGATAGGGAAAGCCCGAACGTAGATCGAGTCGGGGAGAATAGATTGGCAGGTGCCGATGGGAATCTCATGCTGACCACATCACTTCATATTGAGAGTACACATCGCACATTGGTTGTTATGCTGTATACGCGTCCTCGCTGACTCAATGTATAAGAATGTATAGTATGTTGCCAAGAGACACCTTGACCGATAGTCGCTGGTGTCATCACATTTCACACCGCCCACACCAAGGTCTTTCGTGGCGAGAGATTTTCGAAGACCAAGATAGACGTCAGGAATCGTTACATTGAGTGTGCGGCCTACAGTGACCTATCATGCATGTTCACAAAAGGAAGCCTTGGCACATGCCAGCTTTGCGGACGACAACGCTGATATTATGCAGGGCATTAGTTACAACACCACATGAGAAGATATATCAGAGTTTCAAGAGTAACGACGTAGCTCTCCGGTTACGTATACTTAAGCGGAGGTCTCTACCCTTCGATTCAGTCATTCTGACTCGTCCATCTCGATGTCCCGCACTTGGCCTACAAGATGCGGTCCAATCTAGCTTTCCACCCAGATTTCTCCGTCCTGTTCTCCTCTCCGCTTCCAATACTGACACCCTCATCCACATAACCATGCTGATCATATACTTCATCCGGCAGAACCGCCTTGTCAACAAATGTCTCCCTAGGAGGAGCAACAAACATCTCAAGCACCACATAGACGACACTGGTGGCTGTGAAGCCTAGCAGCCACCCAAAGCTATATGGTCTTGCGCCAACTCCAGCATCAATGGAAGGGTTGATCGACTGAATGAAGCCCGGTAGATTAGGCGCAACGCCAATGACAAAAGCCACAATGGCGCGCCAGTTGCAGCCCCCAGTGTAGCGGTAGATTCCGTGCGGCTGGTACAGAGCAAGCGTGTCATATCTGCCCTTGTGTATAACCCAGAAGTCAAAGACCATGATGGAAGCGATTGGGCCGAGGAAAACAGCATACGCGGACATGAAGTTCAGGAAACTGCCCGCGCTCTTGAGGATCTTCCACGGGACCAGCGCCCAAGCAACAACCGCGCAGATTAGCTGACCTCGGCGGATATTAACGTATTGTGGGAAGAGTGCGGTCAAGTCATTTGCTGCCGAGAGTGAGTTGGCTGAGATATTCACACCGAGTGCTGCAAGCGCGAAGCTAAAGGCGGCGAAGAAACGACAGGCTCGATTGTCCCAATGGGAGATGAGTGCCATGGGATCCCAGTTGAGCTCGCCATATTTGACGGCTCCGGCGGATGTTGCTGCAACGCCTATGAAGGCGATGAAAGTGAATACGAGGGGCAAGAAGGGGACGTAGATGAGTTGCCACTTGACGCTGACGCGGGAGTAGCGGGAGAAATCAGCCTATCCAACATGATCAGCACAAAAGATGATGGTGTAGGAAAAGAACGTACCTGGTTGACGGAAAGCGTTGCGAAATTGCCAATGACCGAAGTCAAACTCGAAAGGAAAGCCCATGAATATGCGCTTCCGGAAAGTTTTGCCTTTTGATTGAACATTACCCCTCCACCATCCGTAGAGCGGAAGGCCCAGATGAGAATCGCAATCCACGCAATTGGCACAATGACTGACTTGGCCATGAAAAGCCACCTCAGGTTATTCGGATGCATGCATAAGAACGGCAGACTGATCAACCAGAACAGGAAGAAGCTGACCATGGTGTTCGTTTCGATACCCTGGGATTCAGGGATGCCATTGTGCAACGTGAGGAAGGACGGCCATATGGCTGAAATCATGACTTTGACTGAATTTGCGCCGTTCATGTTCTGGATGGCGAACCAGAAGATGGCGAGAATGGCGCGCGAGATGATGGCGATGTAGGAGCCCCAGAAACCCCACGAGGCGCGCGCGAGCACGGGGAAAGGAGCGTGGTGAATGACACCGATTGCGCCGTTTGCTGCAATCACGAACGAGATGATGAAGAATGCTAGGGCGACTATGCCGAGAGACTCGCGCCATGTGAGGCCTATATGGCCGTTAGTGGGGGTTTGAGGCATGGAATTGGTGAACTCTATACCAATTGCAATGATACTCGATGCGAATTGCCATGTCGCAGCGCTTTGGCATTGTTAGTTTCACCATCTTGTACCCTTCAAAACTCGACAGGGCGTACTTGAAAGCATCAGACACCCAGTACGAGACGAAGCTGGTAACACCCCACTTTCGCGCATGTCGAGGGACGGGATCGAGATCTCTGTTCGTCCTATCCAGCATCAGCACAATCGACTACAGTCTGTCTTATTCGTGCAGTTCATCACTCACCACCGCGCGTTCCCTTCAGCAAAGGCCGACTGTGTCTGCTCCACCTTGAGCGTGAAGTGTGGTCGCTCAATGAGAGGCATCTTCAATTGATTGACCTATTCAACAACCGAAGTTGAAGATTTAACAAAACCGCGCGCGACGGACAAAGGCGCCTCTTTATCCCAGATGGCACCGGCTACTGCTGATCCCTCGGCGAAGGATTATGTTACACCGCGATATCTGTAGCCCAGCTGCGATAAGATAAGTCTTTACTCGAAGTGGGTGAAAGGGTCAAGGGTTCCGTCAGGCTAGTCGAACGCCTCCACAACACGGCGTCGCACAACAGCCACTCAACGCAGAGACGCGGCCATGTCTGCAGCGACTGTGTGCCAGCCTCGCAGGCGTCGAGACCGGGAGACATAGAACTGGGTGGCTTGACGAGCTCTGTGCCGCTCATGCGATGCTCGTGCGTGCGAGATAAGAAGCCCGAGCGGATACCGAGGCTGATCAGCCGATGAACCATTTCAGCCGATGAACCACTTTTTACTAGTAAAAAAGCAAAAAATTAAATTTTTCTTTATTTAATAACTTAATAAATAATATATATATAAAAAAA